>NC_071500.1:92500000-93125000 GCF_028408465.1 Anastrepha ludens
CAGGACCTTTTGTGCCCAGGTTAGACATCAAAAAAATTAAAATAGCAAGTGTGAATAGACCAAGGGCGGTTACCGTAGTCTAATAGGATTTTGGCGTGACCACAATTCGGACTGCGGAAACTGTGTGAGGCCCAAATATATGTATATAAATACACCAAGACCAGAATTGAAAAAAAGAATTGAATATAACAGAATTTGCTGCCTAGAGAGTAGTCCGAAACGAGCCCTCATTTCCTATAGGAATATTCAGGCCTGGCATTGCTAAGACGAAGGACGCTCTCGAGGTACATAAGTGGCACAGAAGGTAACCAATTTATCAGGTTTCACATTAGGCGAGTTCTTATTCTTAATTGGCGTGATAACCGCTTACGTGATTTTGACCGAGTTTAACAAATCGCGCCAGTCGTTACTTTCTCGTGCTACCCGGCGCTAGTTGGACACACGAATTGAACCCAAGTCCTTCACCACCTGATCTTTCCTGCAGCTAGTACCACATCGAATACTTTCAGAGCCGGAACGTTTGTATCCATTCGGACGACATGAGTCCAAAGAAGTCGCTGGATCTTTATTCGCTGTACTATGTATGTCTATGTCGTCGTAAAGCTCATACAGGTCATCGTTCTATCGCCAGCGATATTTTCTTTCTATCGCCAGCGATATTTTCTTTCGTCAACGTGCAAAGGTCCAAATATATTCTGTCATACGTTTGGATGGGCATGATGAGAGCCTTAACTACTCAAGAGAGGACTTTACTACTCAATTGTTTACTTAGTCCAAAGTAGCACTTCTAGTGCAGAGACTTGTAGTGGGTGCGTGTTACATTGAAAGATCACTCTTGCATTCCCAGCTTAAAAAAAGCGATAGTTGTTTCTAACCTTTATCTTTAAAAATTGGCCGGCTTTTCGCTTCTTGAAGCTCCTCTGTGACATGAAAAACAGTACAGATTGACTTTAGATATGACACCAGAGTAGCTGCAGGGATCACTTCCTTTTCTGTTAAAATAGATGACCAAGGTTGGTGTCAATTTTTAATATCTCGCTAAATTATTTTCTTTTATATATATATATATAACTGGAGGATATTTACAGATTTGCCAAAGAATCTGGAAAATTCTCACAGGACTAACCATCTCTATCTCTGTCTCTATTCTTGCCTATTTCTTTCTCGTATACTTTTCTTCTTCCCTCCTTGACTATCTACCCTCTTTCCCGAGCGCTAAATACAATGGGCTTTTTAGCCTGAATGTTTTAGGAGCCACCAAATCTCCTGGTGCTCCTTGGCTCGACCTTTTAAAACTTCAATTTCAGTTGTAGGGATCTTCGCAACATTTTATTATTCATAACAAAAACATAGTTTCATGGACGAAGGTCTGTTACGCTCATCAGTCACTTAATGCACGCCACTTTCACAGGCTTAGATAAGAATTTATTAAGTAGAAAACGTTACAATATTTATGTTATCGCACAATTTACAGAATATGATATAAATCTTAATTCTACATCATTATATTTGTATATTTATCACAGGTTTGGTTTTTAAACGATTTTTTCTTTTTTTCGAAGGAAAAACTACTATGAAAAACCTCCGCTATACATCTTACAAGCTAGGGTTAATCTGTACGCATTTAAGTACCAGGACCTAATTGAACATTAAGAAAGTTCAGTTATTAGTAGATTGTCCGAAAAACTGGAACGAATTTTGAATCTTTTAGTCAAATTTTGTATTTGATCTGACAAAATCTTAGTTTTTATTCATCATGAAGCTTTCTGGTGGAGAAATGCCATGGGAGTCGTAGCATCATTTTGAGTACCTTATTTTGGCAGATTTGCAGTTTCTTAACATGTGACTTTGCGATAGGGGATATAACATTTTAATCGCCAAATTTACTTTCTCCTGTATGTACTTTACATAATGGCAAAAAGATACTTTTTTATCAAAAATCACCCCCAGATATCGTACGGTATTGGCCCACGGGATATCATAACTACCTAATTTCAAACCTGTACTTGGTATAAAGCAATGACTTCTTTTTCTAGTGAAAAAGATAGCTTGCGTCTTACCAATGTTTAATTTTATTTTCCAAGTACACAAGTAGTCTGCCATGTTTTGTAGTGCATCTTGAAGTTTGGTTACGATTTGGTTACCAAACGCATGCGAATAAAATATGCCAATGTCGTCTGCATACATAGCATATGAACAATTGGCTAATTTGGGAAAATCAGAGCAATAAATAATGTACAGTAAAGGACCAAGTACCGATCCCTGGAGAACTCCAGCGGGTAATTCGATCATGTCAGAGTATTCGTCATTCAGAGACACGCAAAAGTAACGATTTTTTAAAAAGCAATTTATGATTTTTACTAGTGGTAACGGAAATTTTAAATTTATTAATTTGTAAATAAGACCATCATGCCATATCGAATCAAAAGCTTTCTCAACGTCAAGAAGCATTAAACCGGTTGATTTCTTGTGATCGAAGTTAGATTTGACGTGATTATAGATTCGTTTAATCTGATGAGTCGTACTATGATGTTGTCTAAATCCAAATTGCTCGTTTGGTATAATCTTATGGGTGCCTAGGAACACGGATATTTTATTTTTGATAATTTTTTCAAAAACCTTGCTTAAGCTGCTTAGAAGACTAATAGGGCGGTAGCTATCAGCTGCGTTTGCTGGCTTGCCCGGCTTGCGAATTGGAATTATTTTAGCAGTTTTCCACGCATTAGGAAAATATTGCAATTTGATACAAGAGTTTATCAAAAAAGTAAAATATATCACGGCCTCTTTGGGTAGGTGTCTGAGCATAATATTTTTTATTTCATCATGCCCTGCAGATTTCCTCAGTGGTGCATCATGCAGAAGATCCTGAACATAATCTGAATCCACGTATTCAGTTAGTGGAGTGTCTACTTCTTGCGAATTTAGTTGGTTTATAGCTGTATCAACTAAATTTGAGACGTGTGGAGATCCTAGTTGATTGGACACCTTATGATTTTCTAAAAAGTTATATGCAAACAAATTTGCTTTTTCGTGACTTAAGATTAATGTCTTATTTGACTCACGCAGAGGTGGGATTTCTGAATGTTTTCTTCGCATTATTTTACAAATGTTCCAGAATGGCTTACTTCTCTTTTCAATTGAACTAAGTTTCTTATTCCAGCTGGCATTTCTATACTGAAAGATCTGTTTGCGGATTTGCACAGAGTAATGTTTTACTGCTTCGTAGTCAGAGAGCTGTCTGTAATGACTCCATTGTCTACGAAAATAATTTCTAGTTTTTATTAAATTTAAAATGTATTGGGGTAGTTTGAGAAAATTGGTCTTCAAAGTTTTAAGTGGGACTGAACTTCGTACTGCTGCTATTATTTTTTCACTGAACATTATTACGTTTTTATCAATATCCTCCGTGGAATCAATTAAATCAAGGTTGGTTGACCAAGTACATAAAGAATTTTTTAATGAGGATCGATAAATCTTCCAGTTTGTCTTATCGTAATCCATTATAAAGTTGTCGATACGCTTGAAATATAAATTGAGATCAAATTTTACCGGTAGGTGATCGGAATCAAATTTGTTTATCGTTAAAGGCTGAGATATATACGTGGGTATATTCGAGAGTACCAAGTCAATATTGGATGGGGAAAACCTACTAGATGAAGGTATATATGTTGGATCGTTTGAGTAGGCTTAAGGCTGCTCTCATGGAGAGTTGTTGAGAGAAGCATCAGATTCATTAACTTTTGCGTCTTCCCTGAAGATTGGAATATCCTTATTGCATAGATTAATTTTTTAGCTGCATGAGAACTGCCGATATCGATAATTATGGTTTGACAGCTGAGAAGTATGGCAAACTGTGTTGACATTTCTATTCAGTAAGATTTGGGAAGTCACCAAGAATCGTTTAACGCCAGAACGAGGCGTTATTCTGGAATAGTAGAAATTTTTCTTTGAAAAAAAAAAAAAATAAATCTGCTTGCGAAGTTTATAGATCAAAGTGTTGGAGAAGAGGCCGAAATGTCGACTTGTCGTCGTTCTCAACTTGTTGACCACCTTTGTCTTTCGTGTACGTAAAATGTTGATATTTGCCTACTGGATATTCCATTTCTAAGCCTCAAAACTAATAAACATAGTTTTGTAGAGCAGAAAGATTTCTATCGAATTACCCTTTACTTTACCTTTTGCCAAAAAGCAAACAAATCGTTGTAAAATAAAAGAACATACAAAAACGCTATGAATTTATTCCCCAACTCAATATTTCGAGTTAACTCACGGGATCCTCAGCAAATTCTGGATTACCCTCCACACTGGTTAAACCTCCACACTGCATCCAGCTGAGAGCACATTCTATAGTTCTTCTAAATTCACAAAAATCGCATAGCTTTGAGTGCAAATACTTAGGTTCCCCTTTTCATTCTAATTTCAGTCACCTTCTATTTGATCATTAAGTAAAATCGTAGCCGCGACGGACACATGCCAGATATGATATTTAAAAAATAAATGCCGTGAAATTATCTGCAAGACTATAATAGGTAAAAAAAAATTATTCGAAAAATATTTCTGTTTTTTATAATCATTTTAAGTTCTCAAACACTTGAAAAAACACTCGATATGTAGATGAGCTTACAGGCCTTCTTAGTTCCTGGGGTCTATATGATAAGTCTTGAATGATAAGTAACATCTCTAGCGCCATCTAAGTTGTTACGCATAGCTTCAAAGGGAACGCAGAGAGTTATAATTAATTCGTCGAAAGAAATCCCAACTGGGTAGCTGAACCAGCATGCAACATATGTACGTAATATGCAAACACTTGCAAAACACACTAAGCCTAATAGTCACTGAAATGCATAGCTACATACGAATGCAAGATTTACATCCCTGTGCTTATGTGTTTGTATGTATGTGCATACAAAAGTGTATTTTTTTTAAGTGCTTAACTCAGGCGTGTGGTGTGATTTAGTTGCTCTCGCATAGAAGCACTCGTCCTCGAAATAGTCTAACACATTTTAAGCCCTCTTCGATAGCGCTCTATCTACATATGCAGAGGGCAAATGGCACAAAAAAGAAGGATTGAAATAGGCACACACACAATAGCACATAGATTCTGCACACGCCCAGCATGATTTGCTTCATTCATACATTTATTTGCAAGCATTTGTTAGCTTTTATGCATTGCAAAATATCATAAAAAAAAGAACACATTCCGGTTTTAGAAATTTTCTACTGCCTACTACGAGCACAATAAACACTTGTCTAGCCCGCATAGAATATTTCATTCGTACCATTTAGCAAAATTGTTTCTCTCGCTTTATGTTTTATGCGCTGCACCACCCCCGCATGCGTCATGTGGTCCGCCAACACCCAATAACTCGTAAGGCATGAAATTTTAAGTCCTTTACACTTGTTTTCCATTTTCTGTTTTTTTTTTGTGCTCTATTTTTGTTTTGCCTCACTTTCTATATTCGTTTTTACTCCGCACCCCCCAAATATGTCTTTGTTGTACGCATCCTGGCGTAGCTTGCAATTGTTTAATGGGTGTGTCAGCAGCAATGCGCCTCACAGGCAGACAGCCATTTACTGCTGCAGTCATCGATTTCGATGTAGGCCATTGATTTTCATTATTATTTGCTTAGTTGAAAGCTTTCCGGATGCATGTGCAGTCAAGCACACAGACATAATTAAGATTTCTCTCTAGTTATTTTGCATAAAAGCTGTTATTGTTGTAGTGTAAGAGATGAGTTAATAGATTAGGCTGACTGGTGAATAAATTAGATTTTTCTAATGAATGAGCCAAAGTGTTGGAAATTACACTGTCGGTGAGGAAGTAGTCTTCAGATATAGTGGAAAGTTGGGGAATAAGTTCGTAGCGTTTTTACCGAAGACTTTTATTTAAACAAAAACCAGTGATTATATCAATAAGTTAATCAATTGTATCGTCCCCTTAGTATTAAAATAGCCTATACATTTTTTGATGTTTTGAGAAAATGAATTTCAAACATTTTGTCGAAAGTAGCTGTCACTCAAATCTCGTTATGTTTGTAAATATTTATTATTTTTTGACTGACGTTTTGACCACCTTGTGGAACTAGAATTTGACAAAATTTTGACCACATATAAAATCGACGATGGAGAATCCAAAAATTCAATAAAAAAATAATAGCCTATGAGCACATAGCCTATTGTTATACTAAGGGGACGGTATATTAGCGTTGCTGTTTACCAGCCCTTCCCACCTCTTGGCCAATTTGTTGATGTCGTTCTGCCAAAAATCGTCTGGTCTGGTGTCAGAGAACTTGTTGAGCCAGTTTTTAAGAGCATCTTCGTTATGGAATGTAACGCCCTTCATAAGGTTTGCAAGGGGGCAGAAAAGATGGTAGTCGGTCGTCTAGCAGAAGGTCTATCGAACACTAAAAGTCTTCTGGCAGTGTAAGAGAACCTTTGTCAAGACATGGGGTCTAAGACCGGCGATAGTAAACTGGTTGTACATCACCCTGATTAGACCCATTATTACATACGCCTCTGTAGTATGGTGGAAGGCTACAATGGTTAATTCCAGAGTAGAACCCCTAAACAGACTACAGAGAAGTGTGTGCTTGGTTATCACAGAAGCTATGAGTACGATATCTGGTGATGCCCTCAATGCCATTCTGAACTTGCAACCTCTAGGTCTTCAAATTCGAAAGGAAGCGATGAAGGCGGCGGGTGTACAGGCTCAAGTTAAACGGAGTCTGGGACAATGAAGAAAGCACTGGCCACTGTCAGATATACCACCAGTTGTCGGAGCGGTGCACACTTTTTTTGACGCCAGTGAACAATCTGGTGCCTTTCGTTAGTTTTGGTAGGAAGTATGATGTTTTGAACCCAGATAGAGACCAATAGTTAAGTCCAGAGAATCTATTAACGGCATTTCAGCACACTTTCTATACCGATGGATCCAAAACCAGTGATGCTACAGACTTTGTGTGGTACTTAAACAAAGTATTAAGTACTCCTATGCCACAGGACAGATTTCCACGGTATTCCTTACGGAAGTCTACGCCATCGTGAACATGGCGTACTGGGTAATTGAGAAAAAGTGGGGGGTAGCAGTATTGGAATTTGTAGTGACAATCAAGCTGCACTGAAAGCCCTTGCTAACCCACGCTGCTCTTAGAAGTTAGTCGGTGAATGTAAGACAAAACTGAACAGTGTTGCAAAACACAATAAAGTTAGCCTTAATTGGGTGTCTGGACATTGTGGTATTACAGGGAACGAGTTAGCTGATAAAATGACTAGTTAAGTTTCTGTCAGTATGCCACTAAGCCCTGAACCCGTTCTAGGTATCAATTCTGCATCGATTCAACTATGGATTGACAACTTCATGAGGTCTACCCACAGAGGACGTTGGTCTGCGTTGAACTCGTGCAGAGTAGGCAAGTGCTTTGTGAAATAACTAACAAGGAAATCAGCGACCTTTCTCTTAAAACTCAGCAGAAAGGACCTGAGAGTGCTGGTGGGTGTAATCACCGGGCACAACGCCTGTGGTCAGCATATTGCTGCCATGGGAGTTGTCGACAGTCCGATACACCTATCCTGTCTGGAGGAAGACGACACTGCAGAGCATTTTCGCTGTAACTGCCCGGCGTTTTCCAGAATCAGACTTAGGATATAGGGTTATTCAATTGGTGCGCTTAAATTTTTTTTCGATAGGGAGGGCGAACGACGCAATATTTTTTATTTTTCGCTTGTCATTTGTAAACTTCATTAGTACACATTTCATCATGGAACGCTACACACTTGAGCAACGATTGCAAATCGTGCAAATTTTTTATGAAAATAATCGTTCTGTTGCTGCTACTTTAAGATCATTACGGCCATTTTACGGTCCATTTAACAAGCCGTCCCGTTTTGGGGTTATGTGAAGTCATTGGTCTACAGTAACAAGCCGGCGACGATTTGTGGCGTTTTGTGAGGTCAGAGCCAATATTGAACGCGAAATTGCTGGAATTTCGGCCGATTTATGCAAAAGAGTGGTCGAAAATTGGGTTCAACGATTGGACTTCGTAAAACATGCACGCGGTGGTCATGCAAAAGAAATCGAATTTCATACTTAAATGTATATGTTCAAACTCGATAATAAAAAAAAAATTAGTTAAAAAAGTCAAACCGTTTGTGTTTTATTCAAAAAAGTTCAAAAGTTGAAGCGCTCTTACTGGAAACCCCTATATATAGTTCATACTCTTCTCCTTCTGGATCTCTTAAGATTCATCAATGAATCCAAGAGATTTGTGGTAGAGTGACCTCAAACTAATTTTTCCGTCTTACCACCCTCTTTTTATCTTTCCTATCTCTCTTTTCTTTCTACGGAAATCTATCCAGGTGCATTATAGTCTTTTGTGGATAAAGATCCGGCTTGACTCTCCTGGAGTATGGGCACCATTTCTCATCTCCCGTGACGATTCGGTACAAAAGGTGCTGGACATACCGTGTGTTGCTCGATGGCGGGCGGAATGTTGAGAAGTAATTTGAAGGTGACTTTCTTTGTTTGTTTTTCGTTGAGCTCGGAAGGCGTTCAGGCTCCAAGGCTACCAATTTTTCGGAAAATCTCATTGAATGAAAGTGATTGAAAATCGTTTCATGATCGCAGTTTATTCAGAATTTATTTCCGCCAATTTACGACTGGTTTGGTGGCCATCCATCTTCAAAAGTGATTTGAGGGATCATCAAATTCAAAAGGCCTTCCGCTGCGGGACGTATCATCGACGTCAAAGTCATCATTTTTGAACTTTGCAAACCATTTCTGTGCTTTAGACTAGTCTATGACACCTTCTCCATACTCGTCGGAAATGTTCCGGGCTGCTTCGGCAGCTTTTTGACCTTGATGAAAAGCACAGAAGTCGAAAAGCAGTTGTCGAAAATATTGATTTTTGCCTGCTGGGTATTCCATTTCTAAGCCTCAAAACTAATTAAAAATTAAAAAACTCTAAACTAAAATTAACATAGTTTTGTAGAGCCGAAAGATTTCTATCGAATGAATACTCACCCTTTGCCAAAGAGCAAACAAATCGTAAAATAAAGTAAAATAAAAGAAAATGCAAAAATGCTATGAAATTATTCCCCAAACCAATATTTCAAGATCACTCACAAAATCGTGGATTCTTTAAACCTCCACACTGTACCGAGCTGAGAGCAAAATGTGTAATTCTTCTCTTCTTCATCTTCTTAATTGGCGCGATATAATTCTTCTACATTCACAAAAATCCCATAGCTTTGAGTGCAATCAGTTAGGCTCTAATTTTCATTAAAATTTCAGCCACCTCCCATTTGATCATTAACTATTTAAAATTCTTCCTTATACAAAACAGTAAAAATATTTTCGAAATGATAGAATGAAGAAGACTATAAAGCCTCCACAGAACTGTAATTTCCAATACATATGTAAATGAATTACAAATATTTGGCTTCAAATAAAATACCACTCAAAGGTAGTGGCAACGAAAATGCTTTTAAAATTTTATAGCTCCATTACAATTACAACTTTTTATGACTATGACCATCAATTAATGCAGCCCTTCTCACAGAGAGAGAGACCAAACGAGTACGAGAATGCACTCACACATACATACGACTGCAAACTGAAGTGAGCATTTCAGGCGCAAGTGCAAAATCGAATAAAAATTCACTACAATTTATTACTGTCATCGATTCGTGCACGTACTAGGTAGTTAAGTTTTTATATTTCGCCAGCACATACTTGTCGGCACTTGCAACACCACGCCCCTGCCCATGCCAAGGTGCGCGATTCGTATTGGAAGTGCATAAAAATGGTATAGGGGCAGAATTACAGCCGGTACCAGCAACAAAAAAAAAACGAAAAAACGAAAATTAAAACGAAGAAATCGCAGCCAAATTATATGGCAGCGATTGCTGCTGTTGCCTGCCAATATGTCCGCATGTCCTGCCGGAGACTGCAAATGTGTCCGCCTATCAGCCTGCCGCCTGTCCGTTGGCTTGAAAAAGAGCAACAGCAAATGGTAAAATTGTACGTTTCAGTTTATTTTCGTAAGTCTCTTCACTCTTTTTTAACTGCTGCACTGTCACAAGTAGGTATTTTTGAATTTCTTCTTTTTAATACTTCTTCGCTTTAGCTGTTGCATGTTCACAGAAGCGCTTATTGGAGGAGGCAACGTGCAAGCGGATGTGTCTGCAATGACTGTAGGCATATTGTGGCATTCAAAATACAGACTCACCAAAAAAAAAGTAAAAAAAAGCGACAATAAAACGAAACATGGCAATCAAGAGGCAAGGAAAATAACTTACTGCTCAGCACAACAGCAGTGGCAACCAACAACGACATGTAATTCGATGCTGCCACACAAAACAATTTGCAAAGCGCAAAACGGTGATTGACAGGCGCAGTTAAACGGTTTGATTAGCAAAATGTATATTATTTAGTTTACCTTTTTAGCTGACTGAATTTGCAAGCCACTACTACTCGCAAAGAGAAATCAACGAGACGAAAATAAAAGAAATAAAAAGAAAAAACAAAATCCCTCTACAAACTCACCGCACGAAAATTGCTTGAGACGTTGAGTCTACCTAAAATTGGCAACATCGCATGTGCAGTCCGCCCAAATGCAACACTGCCACTTTGCGCGTTCCGCACGCAGTGTTGCATTACCGCTTCAGCATTTGCATAACTCATTCGCCTTGCGTTGCAGCATCGAATTACGAAAAATGATAAACATCTTGTATGCAGCAACGAATTGCTAGCAAACAACTTCTTTGGGACCCCCGTTGCTTTCTGTTTGTTTTTTTTAAAGCATCTGTGCGCTGGCAATTCCTTTTTTGCTTACTTATTTTTATTACAACTGCGGTGCAACTTTAGCAACATTTTGATGTTGGACCCTCCGGTCGCGTTGGACAAGCTTAATGAGTTTGATATGCCTCATATAGTTTGGCCGCATGTTTGCCAATTTATTGACGTCTTGTAATAGTATATGGAGCAGTTGGCCAGCTGGGTAAGTACATTTTGCGCAGGCATTTAACAGCACTTATTTAGGGGGAAAAACAATTCAATGGCCTCGGTTGAGTAAAACATAAAAATTACTTTACACCAGCCATAAAAATCGCAAATGAGAATAAATAGCATTTATATGATAAGGTAAGGCGAAAAAATATTTTTTCTCGTTTAATAATTATTGCCGTACCATCTAGACGCCGCCACAACTGAATAAATGAATGCGAGACTACCATTCGGAAGAGCCCAGGTTTGAATCTTCGGGCATGAAACATCAAAATGGTAGAAAAAAAATTTTTTCAGTTAGCGATCACCCCTCAACAGGCAATGTCGAACCTCCGCGAGTATTTCTGCCATGAAAAAGCTCCTCATAAAAACTATCTGCCGTTCGGAGTCGGCCTAAAACTGTACCTCCCAGGTCACTCCATTTGTGGAAAAACATCAAGATGCACATCACAAGTAGGAGGAGAAGCTAGACCAAACACCGAAGAAAGTGTGTAGGTGCCAATTATATATAATATTATATATATATTAATATAGTATCAGTGATAAGTAATCATTTTAGTAGAGACGGATGCAGCATTTTGTACATTCCCATGATATCCGGTTTTACGTAGAGGAATGACTAGGGTTTTTCCGACGAAGAACTGCCGCCCCAGTAAACCAGTACTCATCCTGACCCTCTCTATCGTCTTTGCAGCAGCTCCATCCAGCAAGACTACTCCCAATACTTCTCCTCAATGCTGGCATTGAGCCTAATCCTATACCCGAAGTGTTCGCAATTGCCACTAAGTTCTAAAACCGCAACAAGGTACTCAAACCGTTAGTCGATAGCACTTGGGGTAAAACTAAAGAAATGTTGCTGGGGCCAATTAAAGCAATTGGCTGCCCTGTTCTGAATTATGCTGCGCCCGTTTGGTTACCTGGCACTACAGATTCATAGAGGGCAAAGCTCCAGACCTGCTAAAATACTGCAGTCTGCACAGCCATGGGATGCTTACCGATATCCACTCTGCAATACCTTCACAACGAGGCGTCCATACTTCCGGTTAAGGAGTACAGCAAAACATTCAACAGGCAATTTCTGCTTGGGTGCTTGGGTGTTACTGTAGAAACCACTCCTGTAGACATTTGCTAGAGCCTGAATCGCCTCCTAGGCGAATCAGGAGGCATCTATTCAATTACACCGACGAGACGAACTACACTGACGAGGACAAAACACAACTGCAACTACTGAACCGGACAGCATATAGACATACTTTAAACGACATTCATCGGGAGACGCTCACCACCTTCCTAAGCTCCCGATTCCCGTGTGCCGTTATCCGAGGCGAACCACTGCCTATTGCAGGCGTACAGCTTCAGCTGCCTTGTGAGACCCGCGTAACTTTGTCTCAGTTATGATTTGAGTATTGTACTAGGTTAAATTCTTAATTATTCAGAATAAATCCGGAATACTCAATATATATACGGCATGTGAAGGCACACGACACGATACTAAACATGCCCTGTCAAACCCACTCATCTAACACTCTTCTCTTTCTAGACCCAACCTGTCGAAACAGCACTTTTCCTGGGCCTACTGATAGATGAGTTAGACGATGAGAGTGACTATACCGCACTCGAAATAAATTTCATCAGATCCTATATGTTCAAGGGTCCTCTAAGAGTTCCTTTAAAAAACACTTCATTAAGATGGTGACAGAGAAAGAGAGGGAGAGAGAGCCAGCGAGTTGATCCACAACACTCTCCTCATTAAAACAGCGGCGCTTTTCATAGAAATCGTTCTAAGGAGACCGCATCTGATAGCGTGTAAGCTAAGCAAGCAGAGTGAAGAAAAGTCCACACTTGGTAGGCGAACGCCCGTTCTAGTGAGAGTGCCCGGGGGGGGGCTTTGTGTGGTCACGTCACATGACGATCATTAGCAGTTCTTACTAGTTGCCAGTATCAAATAAGATGGTGCCACAACGAACTAACTCATCACCCACCTTCGGTTTATTACTCCCTTAGTGGCTCGTAGGTCTAGAACCCAGACAATGTGCGGGGAAGTGGCGCAACCATCCGTTTAAGGAGACAGCAATTTTTTCCAGGGATTTGATAGCCGCTTGGCTACTTATTTATTTGAATAGTGATAAGACTTTTGAGGTAGTCAACAGCTCACTACAGCATTTATAAAAATGTTTGTCCTCAGGATCTTGAAATTGAAATTTGAATTGGTCGAGACAAGGAGCACCAAGAGATTTGTTGGCTCCTAAAACACTTAAGCTAAAAATCGCATTGTATGTAGAGTTCTGGAAAGAGGATAGATAGTCAAGGGGTAGGGAAGAAAAGTAACAGAGAAAGAGATAGGAAAGAATAAGACAGAGACAGGGGTAGTTGGTCCTGTGAGAATTTTCCAGATTTTTTGGACAATTTATAAATATCCTCAAGTTTTAGAGAACGAATATTACTCATTCTCACGACATCGGAATCCAAAACTCGCAGTCTTGCTCTAGCAGAGACAGGACACTCACAGAGAAAGTGCTCAGTGCTATCCGCCTCACCCAAGCAATATAAACACACTGCGTCCTCAGATCTTAAGTTTGTCATAAAAACATCTGGGCCGCTTCGCAGATCTCCTGGCATTTCAATGTGGCTGTGAATAACTTTGAATAACTTCGGGTGCTAGGCGACTTCAACTTCACTTCATCCAAGACATTTCGCGGCATTTCGGTCAGTGACCGAGAGAAGTTGAGTTAAAAAAAATAGCGTAAAACACAGAGCTTCGCCTCCATGAAATGACTGCTCCGCAAGTTAGAAAAGTAATATCGAACATCGGATAACTAAAGTGTATGTATGTAAAGAGCTTGGCCTTGACATGGCTCGAGAACAGAAGTATATTAGTTATCTGCGACTATTTTCAAATAAGACCTGTAAGTTCAAGCAATTTATGGTGGCACTAACATTACTTGCAACACATAAAGAAAACAGCCAAACAGCCATACAAAAAGATGTATATAGTTATGTGTGTGCGCATGCTTGTATTGGTGCATAAAAGTAAACGTAAAACATAATGACACTTAAGCTGCCGTCAATGCGAATATGTAGGCCATAAAAGCCAAACCACATTTCTTTTTTGCATAAATAAAGAGTGGCATCATAAAGAAACGAAAGATGGTTGGATGGAAATAAACGTGCAATGTGGCGTTGTGCGAATTGGAATGGCAATTGAGCAGATGATGTACCTACATATATACATACATAGATGGAGGAGGGGGAAGACCCACAGATGTGAGAAAACGATTTTCATGTAAATTGACACATTTTACTGAGATTAAATGACACAGAAATAAAATAAAATAAAAAAAATAAAAGAAAATAAAAAAGTAAACAAACAAAAACTGCAGGTGAGCTGAGCAAAAGTGCTTTCGCAGATTTTGGTTTGTATAGGAATCGGATAGGCAAGAAAGCAAAGTGTCATTGATATGCGGGCGCTAACTAACAGACGCAAGCAGCAGTAAGTTTTTGCAACATTTTGTGGCATACATGCAAATGTATGTATGTATGTATGTATATAGGCAGCAGGGGCACAGATCTTCTTGCAGGCGTAAGTGGCGAAATATTGGCGTCCATGAATTAATGAAAATTATCCAAACAAGCGCACAGACAAAAAAATTTTTTTTTTTGCATTCATAAGAGAAGAAAAAGCAAAGGAAGAACCAATACCAAAAACAACAACAACTACAACGGCAATGGTGTCACCATTGTCGGGCGGCTCACTTAAAGGCGCACAAACGAAAATTTAAATATCCACTTAACGACGCTGCATGACAGGGCAATTAAAAACGTTTTATGATATCTACGCCAATGAATAGCGCAAGCAGCACACAAATGTGTGAGTGAGTGAGTGATTGGCCGTATACATTCATGTATGAAGCTTCCGCCGAAACCGAGTCGATGAGTTTGATCAGCCAGCTGTGCGACGACAGTTTTTGTATATCACGCGCCTAAAGCCACGTTTCATTTATTTTCAACACATTTTTTTCTATCTTTTTCTTTCTCACTTTAGATATCTTTTCTCTACTTGAGGTCTTTAAGTCTTTTCTTTAAAGCTACTGTATCATTAAAAAAAATTATTTTTATTTTAAATTTTATTTTCTGTACCTTCTCTGGTTGATTGATATTTTTTATGTACATATGTGTCGCTTTCATTTGTCATCGATTGATTTTTTATCACATTTTTTCTCATTATGCTGTTGTTTCTCTTTTATGCCGCTTGAATTGGTCGCAGTGTCACCTTAATGACCCTCTATTGACGTTAACTTTGTCGTTTTGTTCTCCATTTTTTCATCATCTTCGTATTTTTTAATTACGAAAATGAGGTTTTTATGTGTCGCAAAACACTTCACTGGCTGACAGTTGCGTAAATGGCTCTTTCTTTAGCGCATAGCATTTCATCGAAGTTTTGCTGTTGTTTTTGTTCCAGAGGAATTTTTAATTAACTGCCTTTAAGAAAGAGAAAATTTGATAGGTAACTGAAGTAGAGGTCGATAATAGACTATAAAACTAGTGATCAAGGAAGCTACTGGAGATGGTGAGCCTACTAAACTTACGAGGGTGTTTCAATAAGTGCCCGTGTTTGATGACAGAGGGCGTTTCTGAGGGAATTTGGTGCTACCATCGTGCGCTGCCAGATATCGAACGCCGGCAAAAGAAATTTCAGACTGATTGATAGATTAGTTTGGTTTTGGCAGCTGTTCGAGTAAGATGCGTTTTGTGATTTTCGCTAAGATGGAAAAAGAGTAGAATCGTTCCGTATTTCGCTCTTTGTTTTTGGATGGGGAAAAATGCGAGGAGGTAAATGAGAAGTTGGATGATGTCTATGGGGACGCTTTGCCATCTATGACCACCACAATTAGATATTGGTTCAACGAATTTAAACCTAGGGGAACATCCGTTTTTGATGAGGAGCGACCAGGTCGCCTAGTAGACGTGGTTACCGAAAAATCATTCAAAAAGTCCACGGCATGATTTTCGTTGAACGATGAATGAAAGTGCGCGAAGTAACAAAGGCCATAGATGTGTCGACCGAACGGCAACGAATATCATGTAAAATATAAGTTGGCAATGAAAACATTGTCGGCCCGATGGGTGCCGCAATTGCTCACAAGCAACAAGAAGCGGATGCGGCTGTTTATTTCAAAGCAGTGATTGGAGTGATTTAAGCGAGATCCGTAGGAATTTTTGCGTCGAGTTGTCACCGCTGATGAAACCGGAATTAATCATTACACAGCATAAACTAAGCAACAATCAAAACAATAGATTTCTCCCGGTGAATCTGTTCCAAAGAAGACGAAGAGAGTCGCATCGGCTGGAAAGGTCATGGCGACGATTGTTTTGGGATGCGAATGACACAATCCTCATGGTTTATTTAGAAAAAGTAAGAACGACCACTGGACAACCCTACAGCGAGGTAATGGATCGCTTTTACAAAAAATTGAAGGAGATACGGCCGCATTTGTCGAAAAAGAAGGTGCTGTTTCACCACGATAACGCACTAGCACTTTCATCTGGAGTTATCGGCGCCAAACTGCATGAATTGCGTTAAGAATTGCTGCCGCACCTCCCGTTTTCACCCGATCTGACTCCCTGCGTCTCTTCCTTGTTCACAGCTTGAAGAAAAGACTCGCGAGGAAAAAATTTTGTTGAAACGAGGAAGTCATCGACGAGACAGGGGCGTATTTTGGAGACAAATCGACAAATCATATTTTTTGGAGGCGTCAAAAAATGGCCGCAGCGTTGGGAGAAGTGTATATTTCTAAAAAGGGACTATGTTGAAAAAAAATTTGTTTTAAATTGTGTCTTGATTTCTAACACGGGTACTTATTGAACCCCCCACGTAAAGAGGAACAAGTGCCGAGCATAAAGACCCACTGTACCAGTGCTCACCTTTCACAAACTGTAGAGCATAACCATGTCTGCTGGAGAATGAGAGACTCAAGATACTCCGCCAACCGACTCGAATCAATTCTATGAAGATAGTTCGTACCTAGAGCACAAAATTGGCAGAAGCATGTACTGGAAATAGCTAGGCAAACAAATTACTCCGATCCAGAATCCGTACGCAAGCTAACTAGAGAAACCAACTGGCGGAAACGTGACTGAATACAAAAAGAGATATGAACAAATGTCATTCAGTCAGCCAGTGGCTTTAAAGCCAAACTAGCGGCAATACTGGAAGATGGCGACAGCTTAGCATCGAATGCTCACAAAATCAAAAAAATAAGTCAGATAACCAAGCTCCCTTCATGCGCTTAACCCCCGCCATTGTCTATTTTGTAATAGCAACTCTAAACATGCTAGCCTAGCAGCACGCTTCTCATCTGATTTCAATATTGAGGCAGAAGAACACATAAGATAGCGAGAAAACAGACGAGCTTGAGGAAAGGGCACTTCTGTACCACTTTTAGAGAACTTTTCCTCAACAAACAGGTACCAAAATGAACAAAATCATCAGCTCTAACAGCGCTAAACTCAATTTGGCACAGCAAAACACAGAAATATCGTAAAAAGCTACTCAGGCTAAGTAGCACTGAACTCTCCTACTGCAGTGAAAATTTTACAGAAAATCTAAGGTGTCTACTATCTGCCCACACTGCCCTTAGTAGGACAGAATTTATAAGTGAACCGAGCACAACGGCTCAAAAACACAGAGAGGTTCTTTAACACTTCGAGCTGGCTTAAAGAGTAATAAGGGTTTCGGCTCACATGGCATCACAAAAGGTCAAACTATGAAGCAGAGATATCCTTGTCGTATGTGCTACAGAACTACAGAACTGTCAGTCATCATTTATACGTTCTAAGCTTCGAGTGTATGTTTTTCGCACGGCTGTCATTCATGCGGACTGCCATACACAGCTTAGAAATGAGCCCATAAGCTTGTAGCACATACAAAATCAACTATTCCCTTTACAAGCTTGATGAGAAATGTAAGAGTAAGGCAGCTAAATGGAATACAATGCGAATATCTACCATTTATTGAAAAGCTCCTCGTCATTGTCATCGTCCAAGCTTCTACACGAAGAAGGTTAATAAGAACAAATAAAAATATGTTCGAGCCAGAAGAGGAATATGAAGATGAAATGCGAAATAATATTTACATTACATCATGCTCCGCATCATCTACAGAATATTCTGGCCAAACACCACCAGTAACGACGTACAATGGAGATTAACGAACGACGAACCCAACCTTAGGCAAATCAAACGCAGAAAGTGGCGATGGATAGGTCACACATTGAGAAAATCACCAGATACCATCTCGAGAATGGCACTGGACTGGAACCCACAAGGGAGCAGACGTCGCGGTCGACCAATAAACACTTGGAGAAGGGCGATACTGCGCGAACTATCAAATGTCGACATCTCATGGGACGGTGCAAAAACAACAGCACAGAACCGTGTACGATGGAAGAGTCTTGAGGAGGCTATGCTCCCTAGAGGAGTGAACAAGAAAACAAAATGTATTACATAAAAAAATTTGGAACAGTAGACTCTGGTTTAACAATCTTTTTCGAGAAAATTGTATTTTCCTCGAAGCATCATAATGGTATTGGGAGGACTACAAGAGCTTCGAAGTGAACTCATTTGTGGTTCATGACTTGGAGCTTGATAGATAGTGAGGTGCTTTTTTGCTCGAGGGACTCCTGAATGGAAAAGAGTTCGATGCAATGATATTTATTTATCGAGTCTTCTATCTCGAGGAACTCGTATAGAGAGTTTCGCGTGTGGGTAGGTATCCCTTGTTTCGAGGCAATGCATGGGCTCGCGAACAGAGTCGTTCAGACTAAATGCAATTGGGGGGGCTCACAAAAGAGCCGCGCTCATGGGAAAGTACTTGATTCAATTATGTAAATTTACTTAACCTTTGGCTCGATAAACTTCTATGAAGAGTCTCCCTTATGGGACAGAGCTGGATGCAAAGCATAACTGCAGTACTTTCACGATTTAAACTTTCATAAACCATTTGAGAGATGCAGTGATTCTCTCCACAAGAGAAATTATAAACAAGAAGCACAGAGGAAGCCAATATGATCAAAGCGTTAATTGACTTTAAAATGTCCATGAAAAATACTTCTAATTAAAATTTCATATTAAATTCTCTTTCAATTCTTCACTCATTTCATTTTCCACCCATTAATTTCCAAATACCGTGAACTCTATGGTGTTAAGTTGCTGCCTTATCTCTGTCATCGGCATTGCAGCAACATGCCAACATCGAGATCCACATACTTGCAACACGATAGCTAAACGATATGTAGCAGCAGCAGCACACACAAATGCGATATTAATTTTTAATTTAATTAAAATTTCTGCAGCATTCAACCGCAACGCTGAGCGGGAGGACGAGAGTTAGGAAGTAAGAAGCTGGGAAACGTAGCACGTAGAAGCAAAAGGTGATAATAGTCCGCATAGCACGCAGGAAGCTAAGTGAAATGTACATGCCACAAGTACTCGGCAGTGTGGCAGGTGAAGCGCTGCCGCTTAAGGTAGGCAACAACAGCGCGTCTGATATGTCTATCAATGTCCGCACACGCACATACGTGCATATACTCGTATGAGGAGGTGCGATTTGTTGCATGCGGCGCGTACTGATATACGAATATGTTGCATGTTTATTGTATGTATGTATTTACAGATTTTTTTTGCTATATTTCCTTTTTCTTTTGCAAGTGAGAGGCAAAAATGTGACTGAGTATGTGAGGAAAATGTTTTGATTGCACACTTCACACGTTCAATCATTCAACCAACCAGGCAACGAACCGGCGGCTGACGCACCGACGGACCTACGAAGCATGTAGCAACAAAGCGAACGATGCATGCCGCAATACATACTCACATATTTGCCGTCTAAGGGCCGCATGTTGCATGCATGCAAACACTGTTACCTGCATCTTGATTGCATGCATCAGGGTCGCAGCAATACCAACAACACAGCAACAACAGCAGTCACAGCGCCCTTGTAAATCAACAGCTACCATCACTGGCGTGTTTTACGAGTTGCATGTGTGCGTTTTGTGGTCAACTTGCAACCGACCATTTGTTTGCTGCCACACCACAAAGAGCCCAGTAAACAGGCAGCTGGATTACAGTGAAATAGTTTTAAGGGCTTGAGGTAGCCGTTGGTTGCCGTTGTAGGTTGAATGTTGAATGTTGCAGGTAGTGGTGCTACTGCAGAATGTTGCAGGTTACTCGGTGTCGTTTATTGTCTGATTGTTGTTACAATAATAACTACAACGGCCCCTGCTGTGCACTCTCATAAACTTACGACCACCGTAGTGCCAGAAGTACTCAGCATAGTGCGGGGGCACTGAAAGATGTTGCAGGTTGTGCAGTAAAGCAGTAAAAAGTCAGTTACAGCGATTTTTAAAGGGTTGCAATTGGTGCACTTTTTTAGAAGAGATTGTGTTTAACGATTTCAATAATCTAGTACAATATTATCTATTTTTTTTCCTCTTGCTGGATCCATTTAAGTGAGCCGCACCTGTTATTTTATTATTTCATTCGCATACCTTCAACGCTGCAATCCTTGACAGGCTTATAAAATAATTTATAGGCTTGAATTTACATGCTTGAAACAAAAGCCAGGCTCCCTTTCACAGCAAGAAAAGAGCAGATTTTCTCAGCTCGAGTAAATAGAACTGTAAAGGAGTTCAACACTTCAATAGCGAATGCCCGCATCTCCTAAGGCCGAGCGGCATTTCACTCGGCCTACTTAGGCTTCAAACTGAGTAGAGACAATTCAACAAATCTCCCCATCGATGAGAGAATTCAAGCAGCTAACAGATCGCACGCGTCACTAACGAAACTCTTTAATTAGGAACTATTAAAGAGACAATACAAATTTATTCTGTACAAAACCATCATTAGACCAGTCTTAGGCTATGGAGCTGAATCGTGAACGCTTATTGAAGCAGATAAAGCCATGCTGCAAACTTTCGAACGAAAAATAACGAGACAAATTTTTGGACCAATCAAAGATCACAGCGAGTTGCGTTTAAGGTGAAACAACGAGCTAGACTAGCTTATAAATGGCGAAAAGATGATGAGATGATGATGGTTTTCTTTCGACGCCGAAGATAGAAACTAAACATAAAAATAGTGAACAGAAACTCTGGGGTAATAGGTGATCACTTTTTGATACATTCCCTGCCTGGGAGCTTGATAAATGACTCACAAAAAGCACACGATGTTGAGAATCCAAAGGCCTAAGGATAGCGAAATCAAACAGAACTTGATCCAATCTCGAAAGGAGCTTCTTCAGACTACGACCTTCCGCACGGCTTCGCAAAACTAACACGCAAGAGGTATGAGTGATCAAAAGTACCGCCTGAATGTCACAGTCCCCCGAGTAGCTGTTGAAACTTACTAGCATAGTTATAGAGTTGCAAATGTTGTGAATTCTGTGGTTAGATAAATTCTTCGGTGAGTTGCTCTCAAAAAACGGAGTGATACAGCGTTTATTTAATAAAGCTTGACATCTATACAGAAGGTGCTTAACTTTCACCAGTTTATCACAACAATTTTTTCTAGAGTAATTGTAGCCTATGTCTTGTCTTTGCAATAATTATAGCAACTATATCACGCCTATTGTAAACTATTGGCGTGAGTGCTAATAGGCCAGCGCCCGGTAAGAACGAGTCTCAAAAAATATGGCCTAAGCTCAGTAAACAGATCGGATATCTCTTACAGTTATATCCACCGCTGCACAGGCCATATGAGTTTTGTCACGGACGACGTACACAAATAGTGGAGGTAAATGGTTCTGTTTACCAAGCTTACTTGGAGAGGGATTCAATCTTCACTTGTGATCTAGAAATTTTCACTGAATAGGTCATCGGCGACTTTATTGCGAAGATGTTTCAAAGCCCAGGAGCCCATATTTAGTCTGCCGAGAGGTAAATGCAGTTGCTGTTCAATACAATTCTGAATTGTTTAGCTACATTAATATAGATGTGATAAAAGGCGAGCAAGACGAGCGGTGTGTAAAAAATTTTTACTCAGTCGACTTGAAGTTGGCTTAGTTGACTACGCCCTAAAAGTTGGCAGACTTTTTCGTTAGCAAACGAATCTACACTAAGAACTCCTGCCCGAAAACTCTAAAGAGTATCTGCATACACCCAGAGCGCCAGAGAAAACACCAGCTCCAACCTTACGATCCGTCTTAAAGCCGTCGGTGTACTTAGATAAGTGGTAGTCCTAAACAGCCTGGTCAAGTTTCCTGTCCAAGTCAGATTTTCTACGGCAGAAGAAGCTCGATGGGAGTGTCGAATTCTCTCAAAGTTGATAAATACTCTCTCATATCTAGCGATCGCAATTGTAGGAGTGTCGCTGGGAGTGTTCGAAGGGCAGAAGGTTTTCTATGACGAGCTTTTTCACGACAGAAATACATTCGTAGGTTTGCCATTGTCTGACGAGGGGCGACCGCTTTTAGAAAAAAAACGTTTTCTGTCACTTGGTGTTTCATATCGAGTGATACGAATCTGTGCACTTCCGAATGGTTCCCAAGCACCAATCCATTCGGCTATCGACGATATTAAGATAGCGTTTTACAGTAGTATTTACTATATTCGATTACTAGTAGAGACCAGATAGGTCATAATATAATATATGCTCGCAGGCTCTTACACATGGCTGCTTATAAGAGCCTCGTTTTAGTTCGGAAATGAAAATTCTTTGCCCAATACGTGGGTATCCCTTTATCTTCCAGCAAACTCCGGAGCAGATCGATTTATATCGCACAGAGCAACAATAGACGAACCGCAGCGTCCACTGGCAATTAGACAGATCGGACCTAGAATAAATGGAAACTGAACTAGACCCCTCACCAATCTCGAGTTACTGCCTCGTGTAGTTTGCATCATTGCTCTATTCTGTTAGTATTACAACTTCTGCAGATCAAATTCGTCAAATTGAGAAAGAAGAAATCCGTTGAATGTGGCTCTGTAGCAGTCACAGCAGTCGTTTTCAGTCCGTGGAGTTTTCGAAAAAAATAAGGCCCAATGACACCTCTGGTGTAAATATTGTCCCATGTTGTTGACTTTGAGTAGATGTAATGGCTTTTGCGTGGGTTATACGTGGATTTTCGGGTAATGGGTCGATAATTTTGTGGTAATGGGCCTCGTCGCTTATAAGTTCAAGTTGTTTTCCTCGTAACGGAGATCCAAGATGATTTGAGCGTAGAATTCAAGCGTTTGGTTGCCAACAGCTGAAAATACGGCGAATGCTAAGAGACCTCCCATTCGAGCTCTTGGAGTTCGGCTCTGACGACTTCTTTAACATGGGGCCTGGCGTTGTCGTGAAGGAGTATGGTACGACCATGTCGATCAGGTCTTTTCAGTCGCATAGCCTCATTCATGCGGTTTAGCGGGGCAATGTAGAGCTCCTTGTTGACCGTGGCATTCTTTTCGAGCATCTGATACACTAACTGCATTTTGTAAGGGAACATCTTCAAGGGAACATCTCATCGATAGTCCGAGATGCTCTACGACATCTTCAGCCATAGCTTCGGTATTCGTAGTAGAACTGCTGTTTCGATGGCAGCCAGAGCTGGTGGTATTTCGCACTGCTCCACACTTTACAAGGCGAGCTTCTAACCATCGTCGTGTTGGTGTTGGATGACCAGAAAATCTGTGCTGAAATTCACGCTGTGCAAAACACCATTGACGCAATATTTCGCCTAAAAGTTTACACAATTATTCTGCGTTTTTGTGACGTGTATTTTGTACAAGTTTGCTGCACAAATGCCAAAGCGGAGTTGAGATTTAACGCCATTAGCAAAAAGTATAGCATCTTTCAGAGAGGATGATGACTTTTGCGCCACTTGGCATTACGGGATATTGGCCGGTAAGAGAACATGAGGGAGAAATAGGACTTACCTGCCGCGGCGGCGCTGACCTGGACAGTAGCGAGAAAACCACCGCACATTTCCTGCGTAAGTCTACTGATCTGCTATACTTATAAGTAAAATATGAGATCCTTGATAGGGCTGGGGTATGAAAACCAATAAGTTTATAAACAGGTCAAAATGGTTTGACTAATTAGGCTACGGCGGAATTGGGGCACCATCAATGAGAAGTGTAACAAAGTAGCGCCTCCACCAGCTAGCGGACTTCTGGGTAGACACTTGAAATGCGCTGTAGTCAACCATCCAGCCAGCTTAAACGCAAGTAAATATACAGAAATCTTCAATAGACATGCAACTTGAATTGTATGACAACAGACAAGGCGTGTTGATGACGCTGGTTTATCCAGTTGCTACGCTCGTATTTATATTTCTGCTGCGACCGAAAGTCGACGGTAAAATTAAGAAAACAGCGAGGCAAAACGAAAAGAGATTAACAAATCAGATGAAAAAAGGCACAGCTACAGCTTAGAAAGTATAACAATTTATTAACTAAATGCAGGCGCGTATTAATAACAAAACGCGAGCGCATTCATTAGCGGCACTGGCACCGCGGATGGCAAGCGGCCAGAGACACAATGCTGCAGAGTTGGCAAAGCAGGTGCAGGCACATACACGGCGAATAGAAGGAAGCTGGGTAGGGGACTCTATACTTGCGCTGTGGACGCGTAGCAACTTCAAAGCGACACAAAATATGCGTGTTGCACGTTTTGAATATTTCATGATTGCTCTAAAAACCGCAAGCCAACCGCATACTTGTAGCTGTGTGTGTATATGAAATGCATATGGATGTGCCGCTGCGCGACTTGCCACCAATTTTGGAGTGAGTTATTCTGTTAGCGATTTTAATGCAGCAGTGAAAAACGTGGGCTACACATTGCATGCCATGAGCCGACGATAGACGCACATGGGCAATGTTGATCAGTACAGAAAAAAGACGAAAAAACCGAAAAAAAACGCATGGAAAGCGATTTTCATTGGAAAAGTCTGTTGCCACAAGTTGTGTCAAGTGCAATGGAATCGAATTTTACTGATGTTAAATTAAAAATTTTTAGCAATAAAAAATCTAAATCATTAGCTCATTTAGTAGCCTGGTTGCCTAGCTGGAAGGCGCGCGTGGTATGCAGCGACCACAGAACGCGGGGTGGCAACTGTAGCGCAGTCGAGCTGTGATCGTTTCGCTCTTTCGAGTTTCGAGTTTTATGCGCAAATGCAACACTTAAATTAGTGAAACCCACACACACACACACACACACACACATATAAGTAACTGCAGTTAGTCCTACTGGTGTGTGGCAATTAAATTGACGGTCATTGCTTGCTGCCACCTGCTGTCTTACTGGCGCAAATTGCTTCATTTAGTGGCATCTACTATAGTTAGCCGCCAGTCCTCGCTAATTCTACATGCAACATTACAATCCACAAGCGCCATAAAATGGGCTATTTTATTGCCGTGCGGCATTACATACTTTGCAAGTGACAAGCGCAAGGGCTTGTGTTGCAAGTTGGCGTATGTGATTAACCAATAGAGGGGCAGGTAGAGTAATGGCCTCAATGTGCCTTGGAATTATTGTTGCGCATATTTTCGCAGCATTTTGCATCACTTCTGATTACTACCCGTCAAGTGCCACAAATCTGTCAAGCTCATTAGGTTTGTGTTGCCGCTATCGAAAACTTATTTCCTTACTTAACGCACTCGCGAGATGATTTACTTTATTTCGTGTCGCATGTTGCATGCCACATATGTATGTATGTACATATGTATGTTCCCATTGCACATGGCGCTTTGCGTGCATATGCCACCAACACTAAATCACGTCATCGCGTGATTTGTCATTTCAGTCGCTTGCCATTTGCCATTTGCTGCTGCCGCAGCGGTTGCAACCGCAATGGTGTGGCAAGGCCACGCGGTTGCCTGATGTGCTTGTGTACGCTGAGCTGCTGGTAGGAAGACGGACTGATAGGCGCGAAAACAGACATATGGACGTACACAAGTGTCAAACATGCACGCGCACACGCACACACACTCACCAGCAACCGCTTTTTGACGCCGATGATCTATGGCAAGTGAATCGCTTTATGCCCACATACATACATTCTTGCCTATGTATATACATATATACGCACTTGCTGTGTTCGATATAATTAACTGTTAATTTAATTAGGATTGCATACCTGCCACACTAATTGCCACATTCTATTGCAACATGCCTCATATTAGATACTATTATCGCACACATTTTGATGGTAGCGGCTATAACTGGCATGCCTTTGCCTACCACTTAGGATTTGATGTGCCACAAAAAATCAAGTTATGAAAAGTTGCTGAATTGTTGTGAGAAAGCGAGTTGGTGTTCAAAGTACAGCTTTCAGCTTGCTTGACTGCTTCTCATACGCTTATCTTCTTTTTGTTGCATTTTTGTCAGCTTCATTGCCGATCAGCGAAAGTCTGTTTGGATGGTCGCCAGTGATCGTCTGCAATTCAGAATTTACAGATACCAATAGGAAAAAATATGAGAGTTTGTTATTGAATATAGCAGGTCCAACTATCAACAGGTATTCTTCTAAAACCTTCTACAAATTCTAGTTCCAGCTGTCTGATAAGCTGACAGTTTTGCCAATTCGCGAACGTAATGTCTAATGGCGATCCTCATGGGATCGGTACAAAATAAGTGCTGAGGAACTACGTTCAGAATGAAGAACTTTATAAGATTCCGAAGTTATTGTCACGGTCTTACTGGGCTGGGCACGTTCGCTGGAGGTCCACGGCGGCAGCAAGCAGATGGTCCGGTAGCAGAACGCGCTATTTCGTGTTCCAGTAATCTGCTGTGGACTTATCACAGCACCCACGACAGAGAGCATTACGAATAAGGGAATTAAGCAGTTTAACCGACATTGGTTAGATCGTCCAGAATAAAAGAGCAATCTCAAGCAGAGTGAACGTCGAATTCTCCCTATGTTTTACTTTCGCCATTACTGACTCTGGCATCTCAAAAAATTGAATACATCCGAAGCTATTTTTTTTGCGGAGCTCGCACACCATATGAAAACTTTCCCTATTAGTTGGTGGAACCCTCAATCCATACGAAATATAAAAGAGAAAGTCAGAGAAAGTGTAACTGCTTTGCAAATGCATTCAAGTTTGGAGCGAAGTAATATGAGCTCATCGAACAAAAGGACAAGCGGCAATAGATGGATAAAAAAGCGTACAACGGCAGCAAAGTTGCTAATAACGAAATGGATTCGAGCTCAAACGGACTGAAAAGTAGGATAAAAATCATGGAATTTCAAATATTGTTTTGGAAGCACAGTCGGAGTCAAGATATATGAACGGAACAATAGCAAATAATTTGTTCGTCCCACCATCACTAACGGCGCACTAAGGCGAGCAAAAAAAATTGCAAATCATTTTCTCGTCCCAACACCACCCACGGCGCACTAAAGCGAGAAAAAAATAGCAAATAATTTTCTCGTCCCAACATAACCAACGGCACACTAAAGCGAGCAAAAAAATAGCAAGCTTTAACGCCACAGGAAGATCAGCTAGGGGAACCACAGGCGAGCAATATTATTCAAAGAGTGGCGCATCAATCAACGCAAAAGTGGAAGAGAGGGAAATCTGGGAACACTACTTTTCTCCAGCACATCATAAAATCCTGATGATTAGCTCAACTCTAGATAAAAGAATCCAGCACAAAGCAGTCGACAACCTTCAAGGCAGCCATGAAGTGTCGTACATCTCTTAACGACATGACTGAGCCATTTCACCCAAAGGTAGCCTGGCTTTCATTGCGGCATTGCGGGTAGCTGCAGGGCCTATGAACTAGCGACACTTGGCGCCAAGTTGACTAATGAGTACATAGACTGATGAGGCATACCCTCGCAGGTTTGTAAGCTACTTATTTTTGACAAAATTCAAAGAGCAGCAAATGAAAGATGGCGTAATGAAGCCACTTGCAGCAGACTGACCCGACAAGTGTGGCCGACTCTCAATGCTAAATGCGTAGAATCTTTGCTAAACAAAATAAGCCTAGTCCTCGCACACTAATTTCCAGTATAACGGGGCACTACCTAATAGGGGCAGATACACCCAGAAATTTTTGATAAGTTCACAATGGTTTAAGGAGAGATAAGGGCAAGAGATATTCCGTACGCGGAATGACATCACATTGGGCTATGAGCCTAGGTGTGCCCCATCAACTTAACCTAACCTACCCTGGACGAAAGAAGATTTGAATAAGAGCGCAAGCTTCAGGAGGAACAAAAGTCTATACGATGATAATGACAATGTCCCAGCCCTCGAACAAGGGCAACGAAGCTGTTCCATAGGGTCAATTTTGAGCCTTTGTAGCTCTGAGTTACCCATTCTAGGACCTAACAAAAAATTTCATACATTTTGGGAACAACAACACATAACGACCAAAGCCTATTCCACCAGCACTAATGAAGAGGATTTTTTTGGTGGTCGGTGCTTTCGCGAATAATAAGCTGGCTAATTTTCTGAGTGGTTTAGCAAAGGAGTCGATATCATCCATAATTGCGGTGAGCCCTAAAATGCTGGTAACACAAATTGCCTGGGAATAGTAGAGAGACTTGTAGAGGCTATCAATATCCGCCTCTGATCTCTTTCTTGCTTTCAATTAGCAAGCTTTCTAAAAGCTCTTAAAGAACTACCCATTTACCGAATGAGACAATTCGTCCTAATGACAAAACAGTAGCAAAGACGAAGTTGTACATTTGAAATCCGGGAATCAACATCCTAAGTTTAGGTATGTGTTGGCGATTTAGAGTTCAGAACTCTATTCTGAATAAGAAATTCGAAGGAAATACAACTAGCGATTGTTTATTTGAAAAGATTGGGGTATGAATAAACTTTAGTTTCAATACTAATAAGCAAGAGAGGCCGCAAATGCATTAGAAAATGTTGAGTGATAAAACTATCTCTAGAAGTGTTGCTGTGCTTCAAGGTGACTTGACGTGATACTTGTCGGCTGGGTTATCCGGAGCAGGTCCATAACTACTGGAGTCTCGGAAACTAATATCGAAAAAGTGAATGAAATTTAGTGTTCTGTTGGGCAAACGTCAGAAATCAATTTCAGTAATTAATGTCATAAAACTGGTCACTGATTGACAACAGCTACCAACAGCAGGTCGCATAATCAGATCACCTGCAGAGTATCCTTCCACTTGGCTAACAGTCCCCGAAATAAGAATACGGAACTTATTAAAGCTCTCAAGAACGAAGATATGATTTCGCAAGAAAATATTAAGGGGCTTTAACGTAATGAGCAAAGAATCGAGGTATCGCTTAACTATTTATGTATTCCTGCACTTCGAAGAGTTTACTACAGATTTGTGGGATACCACTTTTAACGAGGAGGTGGACGGTCTGGGCATGACTTAGACTAATAAGTGCTTGGCCGAGCGCTTCCTCTTACTTGTGGTGTGTTTATATTGGTATTTTTCCACAAATGAAGAGGTCTAGGGTTTTACGCCGCCTTGGAACGGCAAATGATTTTTTATGAAGAGCTTTTTCATGGCAGAAATACACTCGGAGGTTTGTCATTACCTGCCGAGGGGCGAACGCTATTAGAAAAATAGAAAAAAATATCCATCATTTACTTTTTCATGCCCGAAGTTTCGAAACGAGGCACCGTCGAATGTGGTAGTTACGCACCAACCCATTTGGGGATCGAATTGGTTGAACTAAAAGTAAGGATATGCCTTGAAAACACATTCCAGCACATCGCAATCGGTTTCTGAACTCTGTTCGGTATTGAACTTAACTTATGCTATCTATGGTAGCCCTATTGCAGAAGCTGTGGAGATCCTGCAGAGAAAGAGACTGTTGAGCATTTTCCGGCTCTGGCGGCAATTCCTCAGCGTGCCTTTTGGGGATGGCTTGAAGAAATTCTCCAGCCTAGATCCCTTTTCTCTCCTCCACTACATCAACAGCACTGGACGGCTGTAGATGGTTATCTCTTCCCTAAAATTTTTCGGTAGTGGTCCACATTATGGTATCAAAACGGCACGTAAGTGCTATTTGAAGAGTACCTGAAGTGTGCCAAGAGTCATCTAATCTACCAACCTGCTATCTATAATTCAGAAAGAAATATAATTTTCCTAGCGTTTGTATATACATTTCAGCTTATGAATCCACATCTTATAAAAACACCCTTTACTATTTCATTCCTCTAACTGTCATTAATACGCTTTCGATTGCCCACACAATATCTGCCAAAATAACTCTTCTAATATGAATTTAGGCTTTTCTTCGCCTATTGTTTGTCGAGTAATAAATTTCAGTCATACGTAAAACTTTTTTTTCTCTTGTTTTTTTGAGCTTGTAATAATACCATATTTCTCCGACCCACGCTCAAAAGCTTAGCGACTTAGAGACCACAGTTTTCTTGGTAGTTAAGTGGCATTTCGGATTTTGTAGTCTTCGCTTTGCTTTCATATCAAACTGCAGTGTGAAATTGGTTGCCGTTGGGCATTGTGGAGAGTTAGCGTACGTCCGTGTTCGTTGTTTTTGTATGTGTATGTGTGTGCATTTATATGTATGCAATGCATGCATGCATGCATGCTGTCACTGTTAAGTTACTAGATTCTGTCAATCAGGTTTTCATCTGCATTTTGATTGAAAGCAAAGCGTTTGAAGCATTTCAATTTTGATTTATGCTGAAGTTTACTGGAGCCTCTTTGAAGTGCGTAGAACTTTTTTGAAGAGCATTTTGCTGTTACTGATTCTTATTACGAGTATTTCTGTGTTATGCTTTAATTTTTCTGCATTTTCTCTGGTTGCCAGTGCCGCCGCTGACTGGAAATGAAATGTCAATTATTTTGTGATTAGATATTTGAGAACGAGCAATCAAATATGGTCTGCGGTGTCGCAGTTATTTGCCGGCTCACACAATTTGTTTCGGCCAAAGCGGGTAGAGCGCATTTAAGCGGGAAGAGCTTAAGTTTATTAACTGTGCGCTTAGCCAGCTTAAGCTATGCCTCTTTGGTTTCGAGTTGAGGCAGTTGAGTTGTTGGTTGGTCTTATTGCTACTTTATTCTGTTATTGGCGCGCGGCAGCAGTGCGCGCGTATTTGGTTCATTGCCTTTTCAAGATGTTTGTTTATAAATATTTTGCTTCAAGTGGTCTTTGTTATTTTTAATTAACATTTTATTTATCAAATTTTTTTTTTCAGTGGTATTTTTGAAATTCAGGTCGCACTCATTCCATGGAATAACAAAGTGATGATCATTAAAATTTAGCGGTAGAAATATATTAAAAGGCGGCTAGTGGATAGAAAAGGGAAGGATGGAAGAAAAATGGAAAGGGGGAATATAAATATAAAAATAATTTTTTAATAGAAATATAAATACTTATATTAATTTAAATGTATATATAAATAAAGTTGTCAATGTAAGTAAATATAAATAACGGGTAGGGATTTAAGAAATAAATAAGGAAAATTCTACTAGGCGTACAAAAAAAAATATAATAAAAATTTTTCTGAGTATCTATAAATATTTGTTTTTGTAATAACACAAAATATGTACACTTGTGCTCACATAATTAAGTTAAATTTAAATATTTTTCTCTCAAAAAATTTTTCATAAATTTTCTTAAAATTTTTTTATAAATTTTCATAAAATTTTTTTATAAATTTTTATAAATTTTTTTTTATAAAAATATAGTTAATTGTATAGAATAAATCTTATTAATAAACGTTCCGAAACCCACAAAACTTTAACTTTTTTTCGTAAATTTTCACTCAAACTTTTTTATAAATTTTCAAAAAAATTTGCGAAACTCTTCTAGGCGTAAAAAATTGTTTATATTTTTTTATAAATTTTCATACATTTTTTTTATAAATTTTCATAATTCTTTTTTTATAAAAATATAGTTAATTGTATACAATAACTCGTATCAATAAAAGTTCCGAAATTCACAAAACTTTAACTTCTTTCATAAATTTTCACCACATTTTTTTTTTTATAAAAAATAGTTAATTATATAAAATAAATCTTATCAATTCAAGGTTCCGAAATTCGCAAAGCTTTAACTTTTTTTCATAAATTTTCACTCAAAGTTTTTTTCATAAGTTTTCAAAAAAGTTTTTTTTATAAAAATATAGTTAATTGTATACAATAATTCTTATCAATAAAAGTTCCGAATTTCACAAAACTTTAACTTCTTTCATAATTTTCACAACATTTTTTTTATAAATTTTCACAAAATTTTTTTTTTTATAAAAATAGTTAATTGTATAAAATAAATCTTATCAATTCAAGGCTCCGAAATTCGCAAAACTTTAACTTTTTTCATAAATTTTCACTCAAAATTTTTTTTCATAAGTTTTCAAAAAAATTTTTTTTATAAAAATATAGTAATTGTATACAATTAAACTTATCAATAAAAGTTCCGAAATTCACAAAAATTTAACAAATTCCTAAAATTTTTAAACTTTTTTTCTTCTAGGCGTAAAAAAACATTTTTTTTTTTGTAATAAAACAAAATATGTACACCTACGCTCCATAGTTCAATTAATCTTAAATATTTTTCTCTGAAAATTTTTTTCATAAATTTTCACACAAAATTTTTTTCACAAGTTAAAAAAAAAAAATTTTTTTCAAAAAAATATAGTTAATTTCATAAAATAAATCTTATCAATAAAAGTTCCGAAATTCACGAAAATATAATAAATTCCAAAAAATTTCCAACTTTTCATCCAGAATTTTTCTGCAAAGCTATCAAGTTTTCGTTTTCCTTCATAATATTCGCTTTTAGATGACATTTTTAAGAAAAACTAAAGAACTACTATAACAAAAAAAAACATCTGTCTGCACGTATTATCGCTCCTACTTGGAGCATGGGACAGAGTTTTACAGCCAATTAAATTTCAGTGGAGTAAAGTGCAAGTTTGAAGTTGAAGTCGCTCAAGATTGGCATTGATTTTTGGCAATTTTTCCCCTGACAGTACGAGTATTGCACATTTTCTGCCATGTAAAACACGTCTGAGCATGAATCATTTGAATAAATTTAATAAGATTTCCAACTTAAAAGTGGGGATAATTTCTATAAAAAAAGTCTTCGTTTTCAACTACTGCCATACACCTTCGCCTAGAACCGCTTTAAGGCATAAATCTGATGTTACCTGTCATGTCCGACCCACTGCCGTAGATCCTCCTGTCAGAAGGGATTGTAGGCAGTTGGTTGAACTGATGGCGGGCCACTTTCTGTGGGCGAAGCACATGAAAAAGGTGGGTCTGCCCGGCCTCTGCTCGAATTAGGTTTGAGGTCTTTGGCACTGATGTGTTAAGAAGCGACCACCTTGCCTCCTTGGCATCAGAAGATTTACTCAGATTTCTTCGGAGGTCGAGTAGATTTAAAGAAAATTAGAAAAAGGGAACTCGAGTGCAGTACAATGGACTTAATTGTGTCTGAGCGCTGTACTTGCTAGTCTGTCCCGACAAACAAAAACAAAAAAACAAAAGAAAAGTAATTCCGTTTTACTAATTGAAAACCGGCATCCAGAGCGACCACTAAAGCACGCATAGTAGAGGGTACACCTATGGTACATACGACGAATATGTTTCGAACTTCCGATACAAATCATTTTACATTATTTCTCTGTATTACCAAAATCAACCTGGTAAACTTCATTCAACTAATTTTTCATCAACAAGATCCTATCAACTACTAGGCGCACAACTCGGGCACATGGACGCGCTGTTTGCTGCTTAAAGGGCTCCTACACTCGTACACTTATCCCACTCAAGCAACCAATCAACCAGTTCGCCAACTCCATTTCCTAACCCCATAAGACTTTTGCGCACCCTCTTCACAACCAACTTTACCAATATTTATATTCATCTTCGTTTTAAACATGGCTAAGCATAATTTATGGCCTCCTCATGCAACCAGCACGGCCAGTAGCTATCAATTCTCAACGAAACTGGTTTCTCGTTTGGCACTTGAGCGGCTTGAATGTGAAACGTGATCGCGGGCTAGCAAGTAAGCAGATCAGTTGTGTGTGCGTGTATGAGTGTATGTGTGGATCAGTTACAACTTGCAATGCTCTGCTGGTTGGTTGCAAGTTTTGCATGCATGCAACGAACAAAGAGACGACGCGCATGCGCAGTAGCTTTTCGCCAAAGCAGCTTGCTTCGTCCATCGTACATACGCTCGATCGTTTATGAATATGGTATGTAGCCCTTTTTCGCATCGAAGCACTGAAGCGTGCATCGCTTAAGTGGCTAAGGTGGCCAGCGGCACTTATTTTAAGGGTACTTACGGCATAAGTATGTAAATACATTTGAGTAGATATTAATAAAATACTCCACGAACACCTACTCCTCTTCTAGTTATATTGTGGAAGCATATTATAGCGCCCTTCACTCCCCTTTGACTACGTTGCCTACAGTTGCGCTTCCTTTGGCTGTTTCCTTTCGTTAGTCTCCAGACTCGTTGATTGCCTGACTGCTATAAACTGGCGGTTGCTGGCGATTACTTGGCTTGACCGCTTCACCGATATTCTTGTCTTGTTGTCTAGCAGTTGCATGCAACGATCGCATGTTCACTACGCCGGCGGTGTATCATCGTCAGTCTTTGTTTAGCTGTTGTGTCTTTACCGCTGAGCAGCGGTTGAGGCGTCAGCAGCTCCGCCGCAGAGGCTATTGCAAATGTTGCATTTAATTAAGGCCCTTTTGTCATTGCCAATTTATGAGCAACACAATCTTACGACTACACATTTTTTATGTATTTATTCAAGTCTGCTTGCCAACGGACGCCTGTGTGCTGAGATGTGTACTTACATAGGGATTACATACAAGCAAACATGTTCGTATGTATGTATACGCGATCGTATCGGTGGCAAAACATGTAGCGTCGCTGGTGGTAGGCGGATCGCGAAAAAATTAATGGCTGCGCCGGCGCATTTGCTACTTGGTGGGTGTTGATCATATTTAAAAATTTGACTTGAGTGCTCGCATTTTTACATTGGGAGTAAAAAAAATTTGATTGGTTAGTAAGTATTTTTATTACAAAATTAAAAAGACAAAAGCGTAAGTCTGAAAGTCAAGTCAAGAAAGAAATTGTGCAGTTTCCCTTCAACGACGGTCAAGCGGACACCGACGTCTGAGATGAGGGCAGCTGAAACCAGCGCCTTCCTTACAAGCTAATCGGCAATTTCATTTACTCTCTATGTTCCTGTGCCCCGGAACCCACATGAGAGGAATGTTTCCTGCACTTTCGAGACGTTTGAACTCCTTCTTACAGGAGTTCACCAACAGTAAACTGCAACATGGTGACGACAGAGCCTCCCTCCCAACAGCTTTCCCTAAACAGTTTGCACAGTCACAGGATCGCGAAGACTTCTGCCTTAGAAACACTACTAGTTTTAGGCAGTTTAAAGCAGTTAAAGCCCCCGCTCCAGCTTCCGATTCCATCTTGGACCCGTCGATGAAAACAGAGGTACATATGTATATCCTTGCAGGGGGGTGAAAGCCCTCCTTCCGATCCAGCCTGCTTGGAAAGATAGTCCCAGCATAACTTTCAAAACCCAGTTTGTTGATGGAGAGATCAGTACAAAGTACAGAGACGGAAGGAGAAATCTGCCTCAAAATGTTACCATGTCCTAAAAGAGATTGCATCCAAAGGCCAACCTACTATAACCTAATAGCGCTCTGAGCAGCAATGGATTAACTTGAAGATCAATGGGAAGTAAGTGCAGACTGACGTTACTCTCCCACCAAACTAGGCATATCTCAAAATCGGCAAAACCACTGAGTTGTACATCCACGGTACGACATGCGGCTTGAGACCCTATTAGAGACCAATTGAGGCTTAGAAAAGGAATACCCAGGAGGCAGAAATCAACATTTTCGACGCCTGGTCTTCTTTGCTTTACATTGAGGTCAAAAATCTGCCAAAGCAGTCCAGGATATTTGCGACGTGTATGCAGACTGTGTCACAGGCGAGTCTAGAGCACGGAAATGATTTGCAAAGCTCTAAACTGCCGGCTTTGTCGTCGCAGCGAAAAGCCTTCTGAATTCGATGAAGAATGTCTCTAATCTCTTTTGAAGGTGAACCGTCGCCAAACCAGTTGTGAATTGGCGGAAAAAATGAGCTGCGATCATAAAACGATTCTTAATCACCTTTATTCAATGGGATTTACCAAAAAATTGGGACCGTGAGTGCCTCATGAGCTCAACGAAAAAAACAAAGAAAGTCGCCTTCAAATTGCTTGTCGGCATTTCGCTCGCCATTGATCAACAGGCGGTCCTAAGTAACGCTGTTTGTACCGAATTGTCACGGGAGATGAGAAATGGTAACTAGACATGAAGATGAAACAAGGAAAGGGGTGGGATCTTTTTGCAAAGAAGATTCTCATATGTGTTTGGTGGGACTGGCCTGCATCGTGCACTGCAAAATGCTCAAAAAGAGTGCCACGGTCAACAAGGAGCTCTACATTGCACAGCTGCACCACGTGAATGAGGCTATTCCACTGAAAAGACCTCATAGACATGGTCAAACTAAACTCCTTCCCGACAACGCCAGACCCCATGTTGCACGAGTCGTCAATGCCGCACATCAAGAGTTCGAATGAGAAGCCCTTCAGCATCCGCCGTCTTCTCCGGACTTTGCACCGATCGACTACCATCTTTTCCACTCCCTGTCAAACCATATAACCTGCTGGTTATATCCACCAGTAAGGGTAAGCAGCATAATTTTGCTTTGCAAACTTTCTTTTCAAACAGAAAAATCTGAGTATCAGCGTAGAGCTACATAACTCAGGTAATAAATCTCTGTATCGATTACATGACAAGTCGTCAACTTCAGCGCGTGCTTCAGCAATCAGCTATCACATCACACTTGCTTGTCACTCCTTTTTCATTCGCTCATTGCCGCCAACGCATTTTCAGCCAATTTTCTCTTTGTTCCTCAACGTCGTTAAATTATCATAATCCATTTCCTGTCTACCTCCATCGCCTGCCATTTCCTTTTCCAGCAAACAACCATTACGCATTACAAGCTGCCATTACTACCTTCTAGCCTCCTTATTTCCCATCTAGTCGTCTCTGACTTCGTTTAGACCCCTTCGCACATCGTTATTTGATTACATACGATTTGCACGCCCGCATAGCGCAATTAACTTCCTGCGATTTAACCTGTCACTCAGCTGGCATTTACTTAACACCGCACGAATATCCAAGCATGTAGACGCACACCGGCACAGCACTTCCTCGCTACGAATTTTCTACGTTTCACAACGTTTGCCACTTTGGCTGGCCAACTGTACGACTGACTGCTGGAAATGGCCGGCCAATGATTTTGCGGCCCACACAAAACTTATGACAAGGCGAAAAAAGAGAGACAGCAAAGACGATAAATGAAAATGAAATCAGAAACGAAAATACTCTTACAAGGAAGGAAGACGCGTTTGTGTGAATGTATAAGACAAAACGGCTAAAGCAATATTTTTGCAAAAAACCAAATTGGTTTTACACAACCGAAAACAGTATTGAAAAAAAATGGCATTAGCAATAAAATCCAACAACACGGGCTACTTCGTAAAATAAGCAATAACAAAAGCCATTACAGCTACAACAAACAACTCCAGTGCAATGTGGCAAAGTGGCTTACAACGGCCAAAGGCGATGGCAATCGCAGCAAGACAACGCCAATTTGCTACAACAAAACAGCAATAAAAGAAAAACAATGCCTCGAGTATCATATGTCGCCAACAACAACAGCAATAACAGTAATATTGCAAGTCAACAGCTTAAATAACAGCGACAAAGTGTCAACATTGTTTTTCTGCGTTAAAAGCACAACAGACAGCCCAATACCGCCTGCGAACAGTCATAAAAAATATCGTAAAAAAGTTTTTCGCGTTCCCCCGAAACGCACCCTATGTCACATGCTTACAGCCTCTTCAAACTCCTTGTTTCACTACGCGGCCACAGCTAAGCGTTTTCCGCACGCACAACCCACTACACTCCGCTCCACTCCACTACGCACGAATGTATCTCTGATCTCTAAACTTCTCAAGCGCTATTTCAAAGTTGACACAAATTCATTTGCTTTTGTTTCCTTGGCGCCAAATTTGTACTTTTATCGAGTTTCCTATTTTTTATGAATGTTTTTTTTTTCTGTAGTCGCTTAAAAAAGCCCGCTGGAAAAGTCAGTGGCGCTGTCAAATGTCAAAACATTGAAAACATTGCACAGCAGGAGATGTCAACGAGCCGAAACTTTTGTGGCGCCGCATTGTAGGGCACAAAGTGGGCAGTGCGCTGAAAATGCTCCGATAGAGTTAAGAGAGAGAAGAAGAAGACAAATAATGAGTAATTTCATTAAATATGAGACTAAAGAGGTAAGGAGATGGAAGAAGATGAGATGAAATGAAATGCAAGGCAATAACACAAAGCGGAATGAAACGAATAAAAATAGCTTGAAATGAAAGGAAATGGTATGAAATCAAGGGATATGACATGAAATTAAATCGAAACGTCATGAAATGAAATCGAAAAGGAATCAAATGAAACGAAATGGCATCAAATTGAATCGAATCGGTATGAAATGAAAAGAAATGGCATGAAGTGAAGCGAAATTAAAGCAATTAAATCGAAATGGCATGAAATGAAGGAAAATGGCATGAAATGAAAGGAAATGGCATGCAATTATATCAAAATGGCAGAAATGAAATCGAAATGTCATGAAATGAAATCGAAATGGCATGAAATGAAATCGAAATGGCATGAAATGAAACGAAGTGGCATGAAATGAAATCGAAATGGCATGAAATGAAATCGAAATGGCGTGAAATTAAATCGAAATGGCATAAAATGAAACGAAATGACATAAAATGAAATCGAAATGGCATGAAATGAAATCGAAATGGCATGAAATGAAAAGAAATGGCACAAAATGAAAGGAAATGGCGTGATATGAAACGAAATGGCATGAAATGAAATCGAAATGGCATGAAGTGCAGCTTTCCTCTTCCCAAACTCCTTGCAAGACTCTCCGCACTTCGCTCAAGAGCTTCAAAAGTTTTAATACAGTTCTTGTTTTCCGCAAAATGGAGCCACTTATCACCGGATCTGGTGGCCGCCGTAGCCGAATGGGTTGGTGCGTGACTACCATTTGGAAGAGCGTAGGTTCGAATATCCTTTCATTCACCGAAATGATAGGAAACGTTTTTTTCTAATAGCGATTGCCGCTCGGCAGGCAATGCAAAAACCTCCGAGTGTATTTCTGCCAAGAAAAAACTGCTAACAAAAATCATTTGCCGTTCGGAGTCTGCTTTAAATTGTAGGTCGCCCTCCACTTGTGGAATAACACCAACACGGGCACCACAATTAAGAGGAGCAGCTCTGCCATGTGGTAAAAATAGCTTAACTTTGCCATGACGAAATTCTAACCAAGGTGAATGAAAGAACTTAGGGTAATATAATATAAGCAAAGAAGATAATAGAATAAAGAAACGAAAATAAAAGGAAAGAAAAAAGTTGTAGGCGAAACGCTGAATGCGCGATCTTTCGTATAACAGCAACTTTGGTGTCAAACTATCTTTGATTTCAAGCTAGGTTTGGAAGTCAATAAGATTTGCCAAGACATTTCAGATGAATGTCAGGACTTAACAGCATCTTAGACGATTGTTATTCTTGAATAAACGCACAGCTGGTCCCTAGGAGTGTTAGGAATACTACTTTCAGCGAAATTTTGGTCTTCATTAGAGAATCAGCAGGTATCTTGGGTAATAGGATCTAACCACATGTGATATTGGAAAGAAAATATATTCTAGAACGCAAGCTGCCCTTAGCTTGTATTACCTAATATCTTAGGCTCTAACAAGAAAATAAATGGAAAGAAATGAGCTGCCGGTTGTGGGATGTCAATATTATCAGTTAGTTTTCTAGATAGAATAATTCGTCCAACGACATTACGATGTGTACTAGAAACGTTCATAATCTAGGCCACACTTTTTAAATCTATCCTATGATCCACTAAGAATCTCGTGATAAATTGAAATTGTTCACTTTTTCCAACCCAGAACTCTTCACCAGTATTTTTCCTCTTCAAGCTTGAATAGCCGAGCCCCGCGGATATCAAAATCTATAAGAAGCGCAGAAAGAGCCCACCGCTATGAGGAACCTATTAATAATAGTTTGGTTTTGGCTTAAGCCAGAATAAAACTGTTGTTAATTTTCCGTTTAATACATCTGGTTGGTTTGAGCTATTAGAGTATGTGAAATTGTTCTACGTCTTAACGAGAAATTTGAAAGTAATCGATCCTAAGCTGCATTACTCGTATCAGATAAATACCAAAATATCACCTTTTCCTACTAAAATTCTAGCAAACCACAGGACCACTGAGGTGGTTTCCTCGTGAAATGCAAGATTTAGGGTTCCTTTAACTACCTATGAGAAAGGTGGGCTTCGTGTCAAATCAGCGAGTGCTAGGCATGCCCACTAATCTGCAAGTGTGCATCCGAGGCGCTCGAGTGAGCTTCTAATATTAACAAAACCGAATTTTGTGGTTGCCCTTACCAGATATTGTCTGTTAGGTATCCACGCTGTAAATTTTGGCATTACTTCAAGTTCTTTTTGCAACAGTTATCAGGAGGATGTGGTTGAATCATCTCAGCAACATAGGATGAAAGAGTTAACACAACCACACCCATGGTTCTTCTCGTCATGAGAAACGAAATTAATAAAATCGTATAAAATCGCAAGAAGTGATTAGAATGACATGCCACAAGACGATTAGGGATTTCCTGCATAGTAACAAAAAGCAGTAAACCCTTTACCAATACTCCACGCTCGACAAACAGATTAGTACGAAAAGCGAATGCATCAACGAGTGCCTACCACTTAAGGGGTTATACGCAGTTATGACTTTCAAAAAAATCGATTTTTTTATTGCATTTTTGTAATGTATATATATTCAAAAGTATACGCACGAAATTTGAAGTAGATCTAAGCAATACTTTCGGAGTTATACCTAAATATGTAGAGATGCCTCGGCACGTTTTAAGGTAGGTATTGAAACTTTAAACGTGTTTTTTCAAAACGGCATTTTTCAAGTCGGTGTACACGATATCTCGAAAACGGCTTGTTTGATCGGTCAACCGTTTTAACTCAATCTTTAAAGATACATTTTCTAGTAATTAAACGTTCCTTTTGTAAATCTGATACTTATTTTCCATTTTATAATCAATTTACGGCCAAATTTTAACGTAAAAATCGAAATCATTTCTTTTAAAAGCTGCCATTTTGTGAAAATTCACTATTTTGATTAGCCGAACGATTAATTACTAGATAATCTAATATATTAACAAAATTTGTTTGGTTTTTTGATTTCAGATAATCCAATCCTGAGTTACGATGTACACCGTAAATCGTCTTTTTTTAAAGGAGGTTCCAGAAATCGCCTGCAGCGCGCTCTATAATCAACATTTTCATAAATAAAAAATTTTGTTACGTTCTTGATGGATGCTTTTATAACCGCCAAAAATTTTCAAATTAAAATATTCTGAAGTTTCTTCAGGATAAATCCTTGACAACCCGTCTTTTATTTGCTTCATAACTGCGTATAACCCCTTAAGCGGCAGCTCGAGTGTCCCGCACGGAGCATATCACGATTCAGACGCCTCACTGGTCCTATTGGAAACTGGCTAAGTAGTAGTCTTATCAGATATATAAAAGTCCCTTATTTTGTTTAATAAAAATAATAGCTGAGTTTCCGAGTCAACTTTAAAATACTAGTGAATACCGACTGGTTTTCGAAATAACTCTGGAAACCTAGCCGATAAGTTAATCAGATTGGGAGTTTGATGATAGCAGGATTAGAAACGCTAATTAGATAATTTCTTTTACATCTCTTGCAAAGGAGCCAAAGAGAGCAGTAAATTCAGACTTAGGTGGATTGAGGTATTCTTCTTCTCTCTCTGAATTCGGAGATCCCGAGGCTCATCGGTCGCTCTATTTCAAACTGGGCTAGTGGCAGCCTCGTTCGAATGCTGCGAATTCCTACAGTGATGCCTATAGAATCTGCAGAATGGAAAATGAAGTGTAGGGTGTAAAGCATATCCAGCGTTGGTGCACAACGAGGAAGTTCACTCTGGCAACATATGGACACAAAACTTGCCACGAGTTGTCTAACGTCAGCCCTTACAAAATACTCCCTTTCACGCTTGTCGCTTCTAGAATAGTCTTTGGGCAATAATAGAATATTGAAAGGCCGAATTTCTTCGCCACGTTCATATTCTAAATGTCAGTCAGTAGAAAAATCTGAAATTATGCTGGAATAATTGGACGCATCAAAGATTCTGCGGAGGATTTTTGGACCTTTGGATCCAACGGCTTTCTTGGTTGAGTCATGTCGTCCGAATGGATACAAGCACTCCGGCTCTAAAAGTATTCGTTCGATGCGGTACCAGCTGGTGGTAGCAGAGAAAAAGGAAGGCCTCCAAAAAATCGGGTGGAGAAGGACTTGGCTTCACTTGGTGTGTCCACGAGCAAGAAACGACTGGAGCGCTTTGTTAAACCCGGCCAAAATCGCGTAAGTAGTTATCATGCGAATTAAGAAGAAATAGGACGCATCATTATTTCGGTTGTTAAAATGAATATTTTTGTCTTGGAGCAACTGCCTTTGGGAGCGCCGGAAAGCTTCTTGACGCCTTATAAATTAATTTCCGAGCTATTTTCGGTAAAGCACAGAGTTAAGTTTGCACTGAAGCAAGTTCAAAAATAATTCTCCATTTATTTTGAAAGTCAGAAACAAACAAAAAAAATTATAATAATAAAATGCATTTATCAACTAGACATTAATTACTTGTTGCACTCAAACTGTCATTTCAGTGTGTCGCTGACGCCATTTGAAAAATATATTATTATTGGTTTCTTGTAACTAACTATCGGTTTCACATAAAAAATTTACGCACATTAACCAAATCACCACGCTAATGTCGGGCAATCACTCACAGCTGGTGGTTGATGGTGGCACTGGCGTTTGGCGACAGTGAGTGCACAATTTGGGTAACCACGCGTTAATATGCCACACATACAAACCCATATTCAAATAGCCAGCAGCTTTAGGAGGTTATCTAATGAAGCCAGTTTTACGTGTTCCAAGCAAAGCTGATACGAAAAAAAAAAGCTTCGAAAAAATATTGAAAAATCGCAAATATTATCTACTTATAATTACAAAAAATGTTAGATCGTACGCAGTCAGTGAAAACAAAAAAGAGACACCGCTTCCACTGCTGATAAGTCATACGAGTATTGACAGCAATTCGCATTGTCAACTTACAGCTTGACAGTTGTTAGTGTCATGCGCCACGCCTAGCGAACGCACTCGGTGAAGCGTGAGAGCGATACATAATTAAGCAGTCGAGCGGCGAAGGCTGCTCCCATTCTTTGCATTCTAACATCGCACGCTCTGCATTCATACATTCATTTCAAGTAACGAATCTGAAACATTTTGTAATTTAGTTAAAGCGCTGACTTGCATAATTGCAAGTAAATTTGTTTTTTCGTTTGAAAATTTTCCGCGTTGGCTGCGCTGTCACTTTGCCGGCAGGCTTGTGAAAATCGTTAAACAATTGACACATGAAAATGACAGTTTTATTTATTTTATTTTTGTTTTTTGCGGAAAAGGGAGCTACGGACAGTTGGGAGCAATGTGGGTCGTACGTGAAGGCATAGGTAAAAAGTGAGAGGAAATTAAATAAAATTAAATGGGACGAGACGAGATGAGATGAGATGAGATGAGATGAGATGAGATGAGATGAGATGAGATGAGATGAGATGAGATGAGATGAGATGAGATGAGATGAGATGAGATGGGATGAGATGAGATGAGATGAGATGACATGGGATGGGGTGGGATGAGATGAGATGAGATGAGATGAGTTGAGATGGGATGGGATGAGATGAGATGAGATGAGATGAGATGAGATGAGATGAGATGAGATGAGATGAGATGAGATGAGATGAGATGAGATGAGATGAGATGAGATGAGATGAGATGAGATGAGATGAGATGAGATGAGATGAGATGAGATGAGATGAGATGAGATGAGATGAGATGAGATGAGATGAGATGAGATGAGATGAGATGAGATGAGATGAGATGAGATGAGATGAGATGAGATGAGATGAGATGAGATGAGATGAGATGAGATGAGATAAGATGAGATGAACTGAACGAAATGAAATGAAGGAATTAAGTTGAATAAGGAGAACCGACCCGAAATATATTTACAAATGGGAAAACGAAAGGAAATGAATCACAAAGAGACGGAACTATATGAAACAAAATTATGTGGAATGAAACAAACAAAATGAAATGAAAGAACTTTATTAAATTATGAGGTGAAACTAAACGGAATATATTGGAATGAGGTGAAATGGGGGCAAAAGAATGAACTGAAATGAATTAAATTTGAATGAAAAGAAGAACTGGAGTGAAATAAAATCAATTGAGACTAAGTGAAATGAAATAAATATTCAAGTGTGTCAATTGTCTTGAATCGAGACGAAAAGAAGTATATTAGGACAGAGACAAAATCAAGAAGGAATTAGATGAGTGAGATGAAATACACGAAACGATATGAGGAACTGAACCAAGAGGGAATTAAATAAGAAAAAGATAAGGAATTATATGGAACAAAATGATGTGGAATGAAGCAAACAAAATTAATTGAATTAAATTTGAATTTAAAAAAGAATTCGGGTGAAATAAAACCACTTGGGCCTTAGTGAAATTAAATAAATAAAGTGAGTGAATCAGATGTTGAATTGAAATGGAATGAGACAAAATAGTGAAAAAAATGAAATGAAATGTGATGAAATACACGGAATGAAATGAGGAACTGAAAGAAAATGAACCAAGGGGGATTAAATAATAAAAAGGGAAGGAATGATATATAACGAAAAGATGTGTTATATATCATTGCTTCCCTTTTTATTGTACGTTATGTACGATGTACGTTTCCACGACAGTCGGTTCTACGTTATCGAAACGACCCGGACTTATATCCGGCCAAGGACTGTCACTACAGCAGCATTCTCTGTATGTAAGTATGGGGAATGTTTATGCTGCTACAACAACAACAACAAAAAGATGTGAAAAGAAACTTAACGAAATGAAATGATTCAAAGAGTGTGAAATGAGCGGGCAGAACTGTGCTGCCGAATCCCCGGTGACGTCACAGGCGAAGCTACTCGCTCAACTTCTTTTTCACCATAGCTGAAGTCCAAAGCTGGTAATCTATCATCCTTCTCTACTAATGAGTGGTGAAATGAGATAATGCGAAGAATATAAATAAGGGCACAAAGCTGTAATTCTCTCCTGCTGCTCTGAGAAATTTTTGTAAAATATTTCACCATACATAAAATTAGTGGGTTTTAAATTGTTTCCAATTGATTTCCATTTGTTCGTGGTGTAGTGGAACTTCATAATCGATATTTATTAGCCGGAATCGCAGCTTCCTTTCTCTAAAGGTTCTTTGAATAAGGTAGATAAATTAGAAACGTAATGAAATAAACCCAAATCTGTTGGAATTAAATAAATTAAAATCAAAACAAAAAATGGTAACTGAAATCTAGTAGAATAAAATGAAACGAAATGAACTTTAAACAATTTAAAAAAAATTATAGATCGAAAAATAAATTCGGATGCGCTACAAAAATCGGTCATTCTGGCAGGTGCTACTTTCGTTTCTTTTCAGCCCTAACTTTCCTTTCTACAGTCTGATTTCCACCCAAAAAACATACCTTTCTTCAAAAGTCTGCCATTTTGTTATTTTTCAAAACAAAATTCCCATTGTAGCACCTGCCGGAATGACAAACCTACAGAATAATAATCAGTTTAACGTTTTCGTTTCAGATGTCCTGAAGAGCCAAAATCCTGTTGACAGCTTAAGACGCTTACTTTGGTGGCACACAACTACAAAAAAAAATACGTAAAAAAATTGTTTTTGTATACTATTTGATGTCAATAATAACATTCTATAAAAAATGAGTATTTCTCCACTTAAAAACTGTATTTGTTTTAAATTATATCTGATTTCAATTCGTTTCTTGTGTGGTGAAATTAGTAACCTGCAGTTTATTGGCGGAACGGGCCGGAAACTCAGTTTGTTGCCTTTAGACGTTGCTTGGATAAAGTGAAATACGAAATAAGAAATGAAGTGAAATAAAATAAAATCTTTTGGAATTAAAAAAAAAATTAAATACCACGGTATGGAACGGAATGAAACGAAATGAACATCAAAGTATTAAATGGAAAATTATGCATTCAAAAATAAATTGAAAACAAAAAAAGTAATTAATATTAATAAAATTCGGAGTACGCACGCGCCTGGCACTACATTGGGTGCAGCAGTTACCACCGACAAAACCTCCTCACCATTACCCAATGCCGACAAAATAAATGGTTTTTGCAATAAATGCTTTTTTACGCCAAATTGTCATTAAAGGCTTGTAATTAAACATTTTACATGCATTTTCGACACTACGACAAACAACGCGCACACGCATACACACACATGCATGTATGTGCACAGCTATCCATCCAGCCACACACTCCTAAAACAAGCAAAACAAAAAACAAAACACGAAAAATTTGCAAAACTTCGCAAAAAGTTTTCACGCCAAGTAGGCAGTCAGTCGCGTAAACGCGTGAGTGCCATTAATAACTGACATTTTGGCGCCCACATGCAATCGCTCGCAAAAAAATGGCAACAACCAAGAGTGCCATAAAAATTGCCAAAAAAAAAACAAAAAACAATTGTAAACTAACTGAGAAATTTCGGCTGGGCTTGAACGTCCCCGCCCTCTCTCCTCTCTTGCTATGTGTCAGTTGCTGGAGTGCTGGAGTTGGCGATTTGGCGGACAAGATAAATGGCGAAGCTTTTATTGGAACACGTTACCGCCTTGCCCAAAATCGTAAAAGGGGCGGTGTGTGAGAGCTTTTGAAGTGACTATAAATGTGGCACTTTGTGTCGCAGATCTTACCATTGATAAGCACTTTATCCCAATTTTCAACTTCATTTTTTCATGACTGCGACTTCGTTTTTTTATTTTGAGAGAGCAACAGCAGGACGCAGTCACACTCGAGAAATATTCAATTTACTGGCGAACGCCATCAGATCATATTGAACGAGTTCTTAATGCCAATATTGAGCGAGTTGGGAATGGAGGTTATGAGGTTGCAGCAAAACGGTACGGCGCGCTACACCATGGAGATTGTGAGTAGCCTTTTTCCCAGGCTGATTGCTCGATTAGGGAATTTTGGGAGATCATCCGTTCAGAGCCCACTTCCTCTAAGGTTACTTCAGCAAATCGCAGAACCTTCGGAAATGTAAGAACAGCATTCACCAAAAGATCGGCCAATCTTGACCAACGTAAAATAAAATGCCGATAAATAGACGAAATTTGCAACAACTCTGTCTGGCGGCGGCCACGTTTTAGTTATAGTTTTCAAAACAAGCAAAATTTAATTTATTGCATTTAAAAAAGTTTCATCTAAGAGAGGGATCCCGGATCCATTTGCATGTAAAGGGTGGTTTTTTAAAGGCGCAGAAGCTTGAAAGGAAGCAAACGCAAAAAGTTAGGTTTAAGGGAGGGATCTTAGATACTATTTTTGAAACATTTACATGACAAGGGTGTTTTTTTAGAGTCACTAAAGCTTGAATGGAAATAAAACGCAAATACAAGGTGGCGCAAAAGTAACCTTGTGATGTTTTTTGGCTGTAATTTAAAAAAAAAAAATGAAAAACTTTGATTCTTCTTATGGATTATTTTTATTTGGTGTTTTAAATTTTTTTTACATCAAGTCGAGAATATGATGTCATGTAAATGGCCGCCGCCACAGTTGATTGCCATTTGAGCCCTTTTTATGGCATTTTCCATCACTTTGGCCAAAACTTCCGGCGATAGGTCCTCACATTCTTGACGGATATTGTCTTTAAGAGCTGCAAGAGTCTGAGGCTTGTTGACATAAACCCGCGACTTCAAAAAGCCCCACAAAAAGTAGTCTGGAGCGGTCAAATCAGGCGATCTTGCTGGCCAGTGCAAATCGCCAAAACGGGAGATTAGGCGCCCGGGAAATGCATCCTTCAGCATATCGGTTGTGGCACGTGCAGTGTGTGGTCCGATAACTCCTCCAGCGAAAACAGCACACCATACAGTGACTTTGAGCGGGTGTAATGGCTCTTCGTGGGTTATACGCGGATTTTCAGTGCCCCAGAAGTGTAAATTTTGCTTATTTACGTACCCGCTAAGATGGAAATGGGCCTCACCACTCATGATTATTTTTGATGAAAAATCATCTTCCTCTTGGTGGTGATTAAGGATGGCTTGAGCGTATGTTAGACGCGATTGGCGGTCAGCAGCTAACAGCTGATGCACCGTCTGGACTTTGTACGGAAACATCTTCAAATCTTGTACCTAAATTCGCTGTAAAGACCGTCGACTGATAATCATTTGCGTGGCACGTCGTCTGGTCAATTTCGACGGCGCTTCCATGACATCCTCGGGTACAGCAGCAATATTCTCTGCAGAACGGCTACTCCGGGGTCTGCCACGCCTGGCCTGGAGTTTTCTTAGAGGCGCGGAAGCTTAAACGGAAATAAAGCATCGAAAAATGATTTTGATATCCATAAAATTGGCTTTATTTGAGTGATAAATTTATGCATTCATGTTTGAATATAATTTGGGGCAAGTGACCGCCATAACGGGTGCGTACATGATGTAAAAGATCGATTTTCACACACTCTGTGCAGTAAATATGGCTGTATTTCGGCCTAGGTACGCAAGTTTACAAATCCCCAGCGCAAATACTTTAATGGAGCCAAATCGCACGAACGAGATGGCCAGTGAGCCCACCGGCGATTAAAATACAACAAATATTATTTTTATTTGGGTGTAATAGCGCTTCAGTAAATGTCTTGTGGATGCTCATTGCGAATTAGGGCATGTTTTCCAAACTAAATTTCAACAATTTGCAATTCTTGTTCGGGCGTGCGTCTATTCTGGCTAGACTTCATAACATATTTTACTTTTCGCCTTAAGTGCTACTCGCGGGAACTCGTTTATGATCGTCTCTCATACAATAGTCCTCTAAAGCACATCAATCTTTGCACGCTTGATAGGCGTAGACAATTTTTTGGATATTTATGGTTGAACAGCTTACAGAGCCGATTTCAAGCATGCTTTTTTCTGGTGGAAGTTAACCTTAAGGTTATTTCTAAGGTTTTGCGGATCGGTAGGTATGTTTTTTCAAAAACATGGAAAAAAATGGCGACCTTAATGAGCCATTTCGATTCCTTTCCCAATATTTTCATTCTCATTTTAGCTTTTTTGTTATATCGTCCCCCCTTTCACCGTTAAGAAAACTAAACTCTCAAAATAAGTCACTGACGTTGGCACATCTCAAACTTTTTATTCAGCTAATGAATTTTTTCTGTTACTGAACCAGTTTTCAATCTTGGCGCTTAACAAAATCCTATCCTTTCTTGGCCCTGCGGCGATCCAAATATGAACTGCATATGAACTGCCCTTCATTGGGCTTATTGTTCGTATATGATGAATTTCCTAGACCAACAAGCCTTAAAACTACCGCGAAATGTTCAATTGGTTGACCTAGGAAAAAACGTCGCTAATTTAAATAAATTTTTTCACTAATAAAAAACACCCTTTATAATGCTTCTGGAATTTACAAAAATTTAAAAACATTTTATGAAGCAATACCAGCCGCCATTATCTAAGCGCTTTCATGTTCCACATAACTAAATTTCAACTAATATATCGATAAGAATATGCGATTCTAGCTAGATACCATTCCGAGTAGTCTTGAGCTCTCACCAAATTAACTAGATTAATGAATATCAAAATTTATTAATATATTTTCGACAACTGTAAAATTCTACTTAAGAAGGTATTTTGCACTGTATACGAACTCTATGGAGCACTAATTCCATTCACCCCAAGCCTGCCTAGCTTTTGTGGTAACATCGAAATACTTAAAAGTAACACCCTAATCACAGTCTGCATGCTAATACACACGTTGAATACCGTCATTAAAAAATACATAAACACTTTTTGACAATGTCAAAAAAAAAAAGACTGAAATATCCAACAAATGCTGGAGTTGAGACAACCTGTCAATTTTCACACACAGCTTAGATGATGCGAGCAACCACAGATATGGTTCACACACACGTATGTGCTCGTATGTATGCATGTAAGTACGACAACAATGGCGTTGATAAAATTTAACAAATGAAATGAATGACAATAATAAATCGTGAAAGTATGTATAAGAGTTACCGTAAATATAACAACAACATAAAGGCAAGTATTGCAACACTGTGAGTCAATAATACTAACAAATCCCAGTGACAAAGAGCCAACGAGAGCGAGTATGCTCGAATGAACACATGAGCGAGCCAACAAGAAGGTAGAGTAAGTAGGTAAGTACTAGTAAGTACACTAACAAACCACGGCTTGTCTGGGTCTGGCTCCGTGTAGACACATAAATCGCTACATAATCCCAAATGAACGAAGAGCAAACATATGTATGTAGGTAGGTATGAGTCTCATTGATTGTACAAAAATTTTTGAAAAAATATAAAAGCAAATATAGATATATAGACAAGACAGTTAAAAATAGACGCGACAGAGGAGGGACAGAGCTGAAATCATGTAGACTTTGGGGAATGTAATGGGTGATATGTGTGTATGTATATGAATTGGTGTGCACTGCCTTCAATGCATCAACACGATTATGTATGTTCACATATATACACACATGTGGGAAGAAATGCTGAAAGTTGAACATCAATAGCTGCAGAGCAGGGATTTGAAACATCATAAGGGTCGACTAATGCGAGAAAACGCAAAATTGACAAGGAAATTAATTGAAAGACATGAAAGGAAAACACGGCCGGAGTGCAAGGATAAAAACGAGAGTCAATATGTAGAACAAAATAAACAAACAGCGAATAGCTCGAACTGCCGTGCCTTACAAGCGGCTTTCAAGAGACATTTTTCTTGTGAGAGCAGCTGTTTTATGATGGATATGCTAAATGGAGAGGTGCATACATACACATATACTGAAAGAGGCAAGAATGATAGAATACCAGAGTGCAGCCATCAGAGAGATGTGATGTCACACTGGAGCAGTTGCGTGAGACGAATGTGAAAATGAGAACAAGTGTGCAAGAAGAAGAAGAAATTACACAAGCAACAAACGATTAAATTGTGTTGTAAATTATAAATAAGTAGTGATTCGGCCAAAATCGCGTAAGCGGTTATCGCGCCAAGTAAGAAGAAGAAGTGATTATATTGCGAATTGCAATGCGTCCTAAAGATCTATTATTTCGTTTATTTCAAATCTAAAACATAATTTTGTATTTTCACTGGCCACTTAGAGCTAATATGAGCTTAAATTGCTACAGCCAAACATAAAATAAATTTAAAAAAAAGTTTAGAAATTTATAAAATTCATTGTTTGAATCCGAAAAGTCAAGCGCAATAGAATTCGAGATCTCATTGAATTCTTTCAGAGCGCGATCCATAGTAGCATTACGCGCACAATTCGTGTTAAGAAATTTGAGATGAAATGGGTAAGTATTGCGTTGAGACCTAGTACGAATATGAAAATGAATGCTGCGTAATAGGGATGAGCAATCAAGTTCTCCTTTAATTACGCTAACAACAAAAGGCAGTGAGAGTGTAGGTAAGTAAAAAGGTCTTTACTCTCTAGAGACATTAATGGACCCCTTAACTCTGGACACATCGGTGGTCTAGAACTCGAAAATTTAAGGTATTTTCGGGAATATTTTTTTACAATAAAACAATGAAAAAGGATATTTACATTTTTTAGGCTTTTTATTTAACTTCTTTACATACAAAAAAGAAAAAAAAAATTTTTCTGTTTTAATTTTAATAATTTTAGAAATGTCGCTGAAGTTGACCCTGCCAAAAAATTGGAGCTGGACGGTGTTGTCCATTTTGGCTCTTCTATTTATCTGAAACACAAACACCAAAAAAATTATTCATCAGTATGACTGTAGCTATGTTCCGCTACTAGAATAACAAAAAGAAAAATTTGACAAAATAGCGCGGTTTTGAATTTGACACTCTAAAAATCGGTTTTTTCAGTTTTTTAATCAAAAATATGCGAAATAATTGAAATAACAATAAGATTATATTACGGGTGTTAGCCATTGATGTTGTTGTTGTGAACAACATATTAAAATTTCAGGTGATTCGATTGAATAGTTTTTGTTTTTTTACAACACCAGGCCGAAAACAGTCGTTTCGAGGTAAATGAGTTTTAAGTTTGCGGTACAGGAGCGCGCGGACCGCTCTCTGCTTGATAAATGGGCTGTAGAAGTTATAAAATTGGGAATTTCCGCATGATTTCACAGTATATTCTTAAGAAACTTTACTTTCGAAATATCGAATAAACAAAAAATCGATTTTTTGAAATTGCAAGTAAATTAAAATCAAACGGGAATTATAGGAAGGGATATGATTTGAGAATTTTAACGACCTGAGAGCTTATTTAAGGAACATCTTCTGTACACGTTCAATTCTCTGAACTGCAAATTGGTGGCTAGGCTTCCAGATATATGTTGCATATTCTAATCTAGAGCGAACACAGGAAGTAAAAAGCAATTTGTGAGTGTACGAGTAGTGGTCCGAGAACGTTGAGCTATTACGCAGTATAAAACCTAAGATTGAGTAAAAAGTGGATACATTAAAGTTAATCTGTCTGTTAATTTGACTGTTGAAGGAAAAATGGGAGTCAAAGATCACACCCGCCTCTTTGAATTCATGAACAGATTGAAGTAAAGTATTCAGGTTCAAGTATCTATGCTATAAAACGACTGGAAAACATTTTGAGCTTCGGCGAAAGTGACATAAAAACATTTCTTAATATTTAGAGAGATGCCACAGTCACTCCACCACCGAAACAAGCGCATTAATTTCCATCTGCAACATAGGAACATCCTCATTCTTTCTCATTGCAGAAAATATTTTCAAATCATCAGCCTCACAGAAGAAAGTTGGTAACTGAAAAGCAGGTACTAATATCAATAATAAATAGAACGAAGAGAAGAAGCCCTAAAATACAGCCTTGTGGCACCCCTGAAAATGCAATGACAGGTTCCGAACATTCACCCACAATCCTTACCAAACATCGTCTATCGGATAAATAAGATTTCAACCACTGAAAGAAAACAGAATCAAACCAAGCGAGGCTAATATGCGTTACAGAATTGTATGAGAAACTCTATTAAATGCTTTCGAAAAGTTCGTGTAAACACAGGCGACTTGAAAACCTTCAGCAAAAAAACTAACTCGAGATGAATCCATGCTCAGTGGGTGAGATTAAGCTCTTAGTCGCGAAGTACGTATTTTCTTTTACAATTCCTTCGACAATTTTAGATCTAATAGAAAGCTTCGAGATCGTCCTTAGTCATTCAGTAACTACAACTAAGTACCCTCTAATCTAGTATAAATACTATACATAGATTTTGCTCCGGGAAATCCTACCGTCACGCATAAATCTACTAGTCAGTATACGCTCGAAATGCACTATTTCAGGGTCATCGAATGTCTTTTCACGGAATCTGCTAATGTCTTCCCTGCAACATCTTCACAACGAGGTTTCCATCCTCCCGGTCAAGGAGCACAACAATATCCTGAGCTCGCAATTTCTGCTTGGGTGCTAACGTAACAAACTCCCTTGCTAACATTTGCTAGAGCCTGAGCCACCTCTCCAACGAGTCATCTCTCCGACTACACCGACCAGATCCAACACCAAACAAAACAGTAACTACTGGATCCCGATGGGCATTCATCGGGTGCCTCTTACCACTTTCCTAAACACAGGACCCCTGAATGGCATTATCGGTGCCCAACCAACGCAGACGAAGACCTTCAGCTGCCGCGTGAGCTCCGCGTAACTTTGTCTCAACTACGTTCTGGATATTGTGGCAAGTTGAACTTCTACTTATCGAGAAGGGTTTTCCAATAGGGTTTTCCAATAACATGTGTTACTGGTGAATGGATTGAGCTATCGAGAGATGATTAACGATTTTGTATGGCCGGAATTGGATGGTATTGATCTGGACAACGTTTATTTTCAACAAGACGGCGCTACGTGCCACACAAGCAACGAAACCATTGATCTTTTGCGGGAAAAGTTTCCGGCCCGTATTATCTCTCGAAGAGGTAATCACAATTGGCCACCGAGATCTTGTGATTTAACACCTTGTGACTTTTTCTTTCGGGCCACGTGAAAGTGAAGGTCTACGCCAACAGCCCAGGGTCGATTCAAGACCTCAAAGATGGAATTCGTGAGGCTATCGAGGACATAGGGCAGCCACTTTGCAATTCGGTAGTGGAAAATTTAATGAGAAGGATATTGTCCTGTAAGCGTGGCCGTGATGATCATTTGTCTGATGTTATTTTCCACTATTAACGGCATACTTTCCTCCTTATAATGAAATAAACATCCGATCATTTATATTGAAAAAATTCTTTGAATATAACACCTCTTATTAGGTAATCCTTTACTACTCAGCTTGCAATCGAGAGGTTAAGATTTAAATATTCAGTTCCTTGAGCTACTGGTGCCCATGAAACATTGATGATTTACGGCTCTGTTGGATACCTTTTTTGAAATCTTCGGTTGAACAACAGGATCTGCCCTTTTTTCGCTCTGTTCGGGGATCGTTTTTAAAAGGTTATATCCGAAAAATCGATAGAAAATTAAATGTTAACACTTTGGTGACCGGTGACGAGTTAACTCGTCATTGCACTTGCATTATCTATTTCACTTTTTGGCACCCAGGGCGATATATTAGAATATTGCAAACACTTGGCGTATCGGGTTTAGTCGTGTCCGCTCTATAACAAAAAAATTACTTTTCTTAGTATTTCGATTTCTATCACAATTTGAGTAAAATTTCAAGAATTTCAACCATGACGGAACGTATCGGCGAAGAACTTTTTGATGAATTATACGCGGATAGTTTATCTGATTGTCCGAGTGATTTCGAAATAAATTGTAGTGATTCCGAAAGTGATGAATCTGACATTATACCACCAAAACGACAAAAAAGAAATGCTATAGAATCCGATAGTGAAAGTGAATTTGAAGATTGGAATGAAAATGACTTTACACCTTCTTTGGAGGATTATTCAAACATTTCGGGTGTAACCGTTGAATTAACGGATTTATTTTTTGATAACGACTTTTTTCATTTAGTTGTTTCTCAAACCAATTTATATCACTTCCAAACGAAAGAATTGCATAAAAATTCTGTTAAAACTTTACCATGGACAGAAGTTACAACAAACGATATGAAGAAGTTTCTTGGGTTATTCATATTGATGGGGCAAACTAAAAAAGCTTATTGGAGAGATTACTGGTCAACGGACCCTTTGGTTGAAGCACCAATATTCCCTAAAACTATGAGCAGGATGAGGTTCGAACAAATCCTTACATTTTTCCATCTCAGTGATAATGTACAAAATGCACCTAGTAAAGACAGACTTTGTAAAATTAGACCTCTACTGGATTACCTTATTCCAAAAATTCAATCTATGTATACACCGAAACAGCAATTATCACTTGACGAAGCAATGATACCATGGAGAGGACGTCTCAGCTTCAAAACATATAATCCGGCAAAGATTACAAAATACGGTATTTTACTGAGAATGGTTTGTGAAAGTGAGTCTGGGTACATTTGCAACTTTCAAATTTATTCGGGTGGAGGACAAAAACTACAGGAAACTATATTATCACTCTTGCAGCCGTATTTTGGTTTTTGGCATCATGTATATCAAGACAACTACTACAACAACGTTTCTACAGCTGCTATATTATTAGAAAAGAAAATACTTGTATGTGGCACCATACGAGAGAACCGTGGCTTGCCAAAGATACTAATAGAAAAGTCCAAGAATCTTCAGAGAGGGCAAATGACTTTTGTACGGAAAGGACCCATTCTTCTTATCACATGGAAAGATAAAAGGTTGGTGCGCATGATATCAACTATTCATGATGCGTCTATGATATCAACTGAAAAGCGGAATAAAAATTATACAAATGATAAAGTGAAACCTTCGTGCATAATACAATACAATAAACACATGAAAGGAGTTGACCGTGCAGACCAGTATTTGGCGAACAGCAGTATTTATCGAAAAAGTATAAAGTGGTACAAAAAGGCAGCATTCTTTTTAATCAATTGTATTTTGTTTAATGCATTCATAATTTACTCTAAAAAGTCGCAAAATAAAGTAAGATACAAAAAATTTCTACTAGAAGTAGCTAGAAAATGGATTTCTGTAGATTCAAATGAATGCAGCACACCACCTGGCAGTTCTTCTCGTACTTCTAAAAGGGCTCCTTACAAAGATCCACCTTCCAGGCTTTCAGGAAAACTAAGCGAGCACGTTTTAGAACAAATAGTTACTGGCGTAAAAACAAATCCAACTAGAAGGTGTAGAGTATGCTCTTCAAAAGGAAAGCGCAGCGAAACGAGATATATCTGCAAAACCTGTTGTGTACCATTACACGCAGGTGATTGCCATACAGTTTATCATACCAAAAAAAATTACTAAAATTTATATAAAAAGTATATCCAAAGTTTAATTTCATTTCATTCAGTATAAATAAAATTTATTGGAGTTTATTTAGAATGTTTTACTTTCATATTCAATTACAAAAAAATAGGCGGTGACATGGCATAGTTTCTGTGTAAAATTGCCGGTCAGCAAATATCATAGAAGTGTGTTAAATTCACGTCCCAAGTAGAAAAAGTCTGGTCAGAAAAGTCTGTTCAAACCCGAATGCCCAACGGAGGATTAACCCCTTGGCGTGCTATAACGAGTCTAACTCGTGATGAAAATTTTGAACCAAACATGAATATGACGAGCCAGGCTCGTGAATAGATCGTCGGGCCAAACGTAAATATCACGAGCCGAGGTCGTGATTGAATATTAGTTTATATCTGTACGCCACCAGTGTTAGTCATGAATCTCATAAATGCTGTTACAAAGTAGTTTATATTATTCTGATATATTTACCATGCGTTGACACGGAACACTTGGGCCCGAATTTCGTCTAGCTAAATGGCACGGCAAGGGGTTAAATAGCCCCATGAAATTGGCCTACTTTAGAAATACTGAAAGAAGAGTTCAAATAGATGAATGAAAACTGTTAAGACACATGAGATGTCTAGTAGAGGTAACCCATGCGAGGAGTCACAAAGGAAAAATGATTATCACACAAAATACAAATCATAAAAGTAAGAAGAAACTGAGGTATATTCAGTACCAAAAGAGGGCGTTAGTTGCTCTCCTTCGGAAACCAGAAGGTATGAGGAAGAAATAGGAAGAGTCTGGAGATAAGAATGAAAAGTGATAATTAAAAAGAAAAGTGTGCGAGAGGCTCAAAAATGTTCCGTCACATATCTACAATGGTACTTCATTAGAAGATATGCATGTATGTGTGTGGTATGAAAGTGTCTCTAACAAGGTGCCGAAATTTGTAAACTGATTTTATTTTGCTTCTTCATTCTACTCCCCACATCGAAATTTGTCTACATGCCAATGTGTGTGTGTGTACTATATAGATGACTATTTGCATGGTACAAATATTTAATTTCACGTGCTACGGGCAATGGTGCGTCCGAGATGCATACATTTGCAGAGTTACCCACATATACAAAAAAATAAATAAATAAATAACCATCTATGCGTGTGTGTGTTTTTCTACATACTATATGTTCGTACTCGTATGTATATTTAAAAGGTACCCACTTTTAAACACAGCTAAGGGATGAAGTCAACATTTCGCTTGCTTCTTTTTGTTCATCTCTCCTCATACCACCGCCACTAAGCAGGCTGCTTCATTCACTGCTGATTGCCAACAACACAGGTAACTAGGAAAGTCGCTAAGGTATGTCGAATACCAGGAAAGGCAGGTAGTTTTTTTTTATAGTTATATGATGTTGGGTAGTTCTGCTGCAAACTTGTTGAATTTTTTATGTTCGTGCAAAGGTACTTCAGCGGAATTGAGGTCAAACCTGAGGGTTTTGTGCATTTGCCGTGGTGTTGCGCAATGACTAAAATGGGAATAAGGTTTTACACCGCACAATAGCAAGGAAAATGGGTATTAAGTTTCTGATTAGTGACATATGAGCATGATTGTGGCAGTGTTGGTGTGGTTGCATAGGAATTCCTTGTGCTTTGTGCTCCTTTGTTTTGGATAAATGACTATAGTGCCGATAATGAGGTTAATCCTCCGCATTAGAGGATTACGCTATGCTGTAGGGTACTTCATTACCTTGCAAGCAAATGGAATGCCAGCGGGCATTCTCGTATAAGAAAAATATTGGGTCGAATCTGGAAACTCCTGAGTATCATATTTTGATTTTATTCAAAGAATTTGTTTTGTAAGTTGAAGAATACACAAAACGGTGCACTTCATGAGGTATGTACAAGGTAGCGCAAAATTAATCACTCTATGGGAAGAAAGACCATAGGTTCGGCTCTCCAAAAAGATAGGAAACGTGTTTTCCATGTAATAGCGTTCGTCCCACGTCCGGCAATGGCAAATCTGCGAGTGTCATGAAAAAACTCGCCATAAAAAGTTATTCGCCGTTCGGAATCGGTTTAAAACTGTAAGCCCCTCTCCATTTGTGGAACAACATCAAGACGCACGCGACAAATAGGAGCTCGGCCAAACACCTAACAGAAGTTTTTTCTTCCTTGTTCACTCCTCTCAGACGCATAGGGTCTCGACAAGGCTCAGTCTTGCGTTGCTTTCGTTAATTTGTTTTTGATTACTGACAGCGTACCAGTCCTAAGTAGTGTGAAAGTCCACCTGTCGTTGCTTAGTAACAACGCCTTCTTACTGCTTGGAGCGCCATCTGTGTCTCACATTTTTCTGGCTGAGGGAGATCACACAGATGGTTGAGGACTTCGCTAAGTTTCGTGTGTCTGCGCTATTACCGCGGTCGCCCGCTTCCTCTTGCTGGCGCAACTGATGCAATGTGAACTGTGTGTTTTTCTTTAATTTTTTTGGTTGACTTAGCAGCCACAATTCAAATAATGCCCCGACTATTGTGCGGGAGTAAGGATGGAAAGGATACGTTTTTGGGATTGAGGAATGGAATAGGAGGATTTGTTTTTTGGTTTAGAAACAGCGAAAATAGGTAAATTTGGACAAGTGCGAGGACCGTGCTTTACGTGGGATTCGTACCCACGACCTCTGGGATGGCAGACTAGTGCACTTACGCGCTGCGCGTAAAGGTCAAAATAAGATTTCCAAAACTCACAATATTTTTTTTATTTAGCAAAAACAAATTGGATGATTAATTTTGCATATTAAGAATTTCGATAAAATATTTCGGAAAAATATTAAGAAATACGCTGGACCGTCCACGGTAAAATCGTAGCTGACATTTCGGAGCTTCTCAGAGTAGAGGACTATTGTCTCCCGCCTACAATTGCCATTACAATACTCACGACCCTCCCACCCTCAAGGGAAGAAGGAAAAGGACGATATAAGAAAGACGAGCACTAAAGAGCATCTCTGCGATCCCAACCCTCATTGAATTATATGGATTTTAAGTTGTTTACTTGCTTCAAGATGAAGGATAACTACGGTTACTAACTACTAATAAAAAAAAAGAAAAGTGCGTGTAGCGTACAACAGAAGTGAAACTTTCAAGGCAGACAAAGAAAGAGGAAAATAAGCACCAAAAAGAAGGCACTAAAAAAACGCCAAAATAATTGGGACCAAAAAACGCCCCAAACAGTAGGCACCAAGGAAATATAACGGTAAAAAGTTGGCACCAAAAATATATTTCCTACAAGTTTGCACCAACAAACAAGCGCCAAAAAGTAGGCAGTGTTATGTATCATAGGAAATTAGCAACCACAAGGAGAAACTCAGGAAAAATAGCCTAAAGTGTATCTAAGATATATATAAGGTATAGCTCTCTCTCTCCTTTTCCTCTACGTTATATCTTTTTTCTCTCTCGCGGAACGAAATGCCCAAAACGTTGCATGGCCTTGAAATTTTACTCTCCATTCTCGCTCGTCCATCGACGCCTGAGAAGTTTCACTTCAAAAAAGTTTAGGTCATCAGTTTCTATGTTGTCGAAATTTATCTTACACTAAAATGGTACTCAAGGTTCAGGAATAAACATAAATACGAATTGACAAAATCCAGCTTATCAGTTTGTAGTCTAGCGAAACTTGGGCTGCTCTAACATGAAGTGCGATCTTTACTGTGGACGCATTGAGTTATTTGGTCCGTATGAGTTGTAGTTAAAGAACAAGAACTGGTTAGATACCAAAACAATTTCGTATAATAAAAGGTAGGGAAGTCTTCTATCGACAACTTGGTAGAAATTACAATTAGCTTCCGACTTTATCTGAAGTTGGAAACGAAAATCGCGCAACAGTTTTGAGTTCCTCTGCTGTCCATCAAAAGTCAGTGGAATCTAATTCATAGATTGCGAGATCTCAAATATAAATAAATCAATCGAGTCCTGATACAACATTTTACTAGGTTATATTTCTACTGATCATTCCTCGCATTGAAGTCTCTAAAGCAAAGTGACAAAGTTAAGCGTTTAAAATTTTAACTTTCGATGTTTTGAGTTTGTCAGCAGAAAGGAAATTTAGGTCATGGTGAGGCATTTGAGAATGGATGGGTTTTCGCTTGAACTAAGTTGGGAAATATTGAAATTGAATTGAGAAGGCAGGCTTATGTCAATTGGCCGCCTGTTCGACTAATTTTTGTGAAACAGAGTTAGGCATGAATGTAACGCCAAACATCAAAAGATGATTTAACCTTTGGGGAGGCGTGTCGGCTTATAGCCGCCCAAATTAGTTGATAGCTGCAAGGCTTGTGCCGCCTATCGTTCTGAGCGATAAGAAACGCATAGATATAGTAAAATAGTCTCGTGTTTATTCAAAGGCATTAGAGGCCATTAGCGATTTAGCGATGAAGTCTTATCTTCCCTATAATGTAAACTTACGATATGAGACGACGGTGGAGTCGAAACGAGTTTCAGTTCTTCGATTCAGTTTCTCAGCGTCATTGACAGAGGAACCAGCAGGCTTTTTAAGTATTTTATATTTTATCCTACGCACGATGGCTAAGCGATCTAGAGATGATACGTTGGATAGTGACAGTTCTGATGAATATTTCTTTGAATCTAATACGACGGATGATGACGGTTTTACTTCGTCAAGTAGTTGGAAGTTGGAGGTGAAATCCGTGCAACAAGGAATCCACTCAGCCATTTCAACATTAGCAGTGATACCAGTTTGTTTATAGTTATTTTTTGATTTTATGAAAAATTTTTCTTGGGCTAAATATAGCCTTAGTTCAACGTATTTATTTTCTTTACTGCGCACTCCAATATCTTTCGTCCTCAGCAACGCTCACCTGTTGAGCGGCTCCGTCCCCAAAGGGTTAAATTTTGAAATGTGAGAAGCTCCGAGACTAGCGAAATTATACTGATTAATTGAGTGGCCAGAAAGGACTACTGCAAAGCCAGCCTAGGAAGTCATTGGAATGAAAGGTTTTCTATATTTAATGTACAGGTTGACGCTTTTCAATAAAAAAAAATCATTGAAAAATGTTCATGTGCCTTTTATTGAAAGTCGAAATAAATTCAGCTCGAACGCTAACTGAACCTTCCTGAACTTTTTTTTCTTTTGTCACTGCCAATACTTTTAAGATAACTCGCAGTCTTACCGAATTCTAATTTATATCATTTTGTATTACCTTTTCACTTACCTTCTCGTCCACTTTGAGCGCATAGCCCATTCCTTGCGGCGTCTTTAACTGCACAGGACACACGAAACCGATATTCCGATGCGGGCCGTCCGCATAATTTTTGCGCGTCGTCACTTTCGGTATGCTACGCGTTGGCGACGGCGTAGACGAAGTTGTATTCTCAGCCACACATAACGCCTCACCGCCATTCACGGGGAACTTGGAACATTCCAAATTCTCGGGCCAATTAAAATTATAAGTTTTCATTAGCGTTTCACAGATGCGCGCCGATTCACACAACGAACGACACGGCGGTATTGGTTGTTCGAGTATCGTACAAACGGGTACGTACAGCGAGCAAAGGAAGAGCTGCAAATCGGGACTGCAGCCGATTTTAACGAGCGGTGCAAATTGATGCACCTCCAAGCCGGCTTCCTCTTGCTTGGTATGTCCGATTAAGTTCGGCATTATTGTCATGTTGTAGGGTATATTTTTGCAAATCGATATGGTGATCGGTTCACAGCGATTGTGGTGGGGAAATGCGTCGCTCGTCATGGCCGATGAGCTAATCATTTCACCTGAAGCGGAAGTGCGATAGAAGGGACTTGCTTCGACGGGCGTTTGATCGTAACGATGCACTGCGCTAACGGACGATGGCGACGAGAAGCACGCGAACGCGACGATTATGGCACAGAACAGCGCATTGTAGCCGCGAGCCGACGGCATTTGGCGTGATGGGGCGTACATTTCGGCGCAATGGAGTGATTGTGGAAAATTTATGCTATGCACTTTTTGAGCATGAATCAGACTTGCGAATGCTTTTGTAATTATTTAGTTGGGCTGATTCGGCAGGAACTTTTTGTGCACTTTGAACACTTTTGCTGTTGTGGATTTTTTAGTTGTTGGAACACTTTTTGTTTTGTATATTTTTTTGCTGTGGCACACAGAGCATTTTTTGGTGAAACACTTGCAAGGCTTTTGAAATTTTTGATAACTTTTTGCAGTTGAATGAATTATGTAAGGAAAATTTTCACTTTATTAAGCGCTTTTTGTTCTACCAAATTTTTTTACTTTTAAGGGGATTTTTCGCAAAATTAAAATTCGTGAAGGTGCATAAATTATTTCGGACAAATTTTCATTTTATTTGGCGCTTTTTGTTAATGAAATTTTTATACTTTTAAGGCGATTTTTCTCAAAATTAAAATTCGTGAAGGTGCATAAATTATTTCGGACAAATTTTCATTTTATTTGGCGCTTTTTATTAATGAAATTTTTAGTTTTTAGAACATTTTTGAAGGCGAATTAATTATTTAGGACGACTTTTCGTTAAGCGCTTTTTGTTAATGAAATTTTTATTTTAAAAAAATTTTTGAAGGCGAATAAATAATTTCGGACAAATTTTCTCTTTATTAAGCGTTTTTTGTTAATCAAATGTATATACTTGTTAGACGATTTTCCTCATAACTAAAATTTTTTCACTTCATTAAGCGCTTTTTATTATTTGAATATTGAAATTTTTTTAGACTTTTTTCCAAAATTTATATTTTTCTAATGAAAAATTTGGGAAGCAGAATTTTCCCTTTACGCTTTGCTTTTCATTATTTGAATGTTGAAATTTTTTTTGACGCTTTACCGTAAAATTAAAATTTTTTTTAATGCGAAGCAAAATTTTCACTTTACGCTTCGCTTTTCATTATTTCAATGTTGCAATTTTTTTAGACGCTTTTCTGTAAAATTTAAATTTTTTTTTATGAAAAATTAGAGAGGCGAAATTTTCACTTCATTACGCGCTTTTAGTTTGAGTGTTAGAATTTTTTTAAACGATTAAATTTCTTTTTCTTAAAATTTAAATTTTTTCTGATGAAAAATCACTTCATCAAGCGCTTTTTGATACCTAAATTTAGAAATTTTTATAATATAAAATCTTCACTTTGTTAGACGTTTTCTCTTAGCTTCGAATTTATGCAGGTAGAAAATTATGCAGCGACAATTTTTTTTTATCGGTTTTTCTTAATGGAATTTTTTAATTTTTATATGTGAAATATTATGCAAGGCGATTTCTCCGATTTTTCGCAAATTTAAATTTTTACAGGCAAAGAAAATGTTCACTATTGATGAGTTTTTTTTTTTCAAATTTTCTTTGAATCATTGAAAACAAATCTTCTTAAATTTTTTGTTTTTTGCACTACAACAATTTATTTTTAAATATTATGCATTTTTTATGCTTTTAATAATTTTCGTTTTCTTAGATGTTTTCGCTCCTTCAAACCATTTTTTTCATTGCACTACAACAATTTATTTTTACATTATACTTTTTTGGTTTTAGATGTCTTCGCTCATTAAAAACATTTTTTTTTGCACTTGAAAAATTTATTTTTAAATACTATGCATTTTTTATGCATTTACTAACTTTTTGTTTTAAATGTCTTCCTTCATAAAAAAAAAAAAATTTTCTTGAAAAATTTATTTTACGTTTTAAGTATTTTTTATGCTTTTAATAATTTTTTTTTCTTAGATGTCTTCCTTAAATTTTTGTTTGCACTCCAAAAATTTATTTTAAGTTTTAAGTATTTTTTATGTTTTTAAATAACATAATTAATTTGATAGATTAAAAAATAGTTGTTTTTTTCAGATTCCTACGCTCTTTTACGTAATAGAGTTAGATGTCTTTTTTAAAATTTTTTATTTATCTTTTTTTGCAATCCAAAATTTTATTTTACGTTTTATGTATTTTTTATGCTTTTAATAATTTTTTTTTTATTTCTTCCTTACACATTTTTTTACGCTTTTAAAAATTTTTTTTCTTAGATGTCTTCTTTACAAATTTTTACGTTTTCAGTATTTTTTATGCTTTTAAATAATTAATTTAGTATGTTAAATAATATTTTTTTCTGTTTTAGATTTCTTCGCTCTTTTACGTAATAGTCCTTCATACGCATAAGCAGAACGCGAATCGTGGCACATTAATTTTTATTTTTTTCTCAAAAATTGTTTATTTTATAAATTCACTTAGTTTTTCATATTTTTCCAGTGCTGCTTCAGCCAGAAAAGCTAATTTTCAAAAGCTTTTTCCACATTTCTATTCATTTACATTTGCAGAAAAATTCTTTTGAGTTAAAAAAATTGTTTATAAGGCAATTTATTTGCCATTCGTTAGTGTTGTTGTTATTTTAAATTCAAAAACTATTGCATCTGTATACAGAAAAACCTATTTTCAAACGCAGTATTTGGTGCAATAAATAAAAAAAAATATTTTTATAAGAGAAAAATAATTTTTATAAGAAAATATTTTTTTTTTATAAGAAAAAAATTATTTTTATAAGAAAATATTTTTTTTTTAATAAGAAAAAAATAATTTTTTCCGTAAAATTCTAATTTCATAAGATATTACTGTATTTTTTTTATTTAAAAAACACCATTTCGATTTTTATTATAAATTGTTTATAAGGTATCGCCGTACTGAGATTATTTTATAACAGATTTTCGAATATTTGTATCGAGTTTTTTGATATTTTTCACTGCATAAGATTTTCAAACAGATATTCGACCGTCGTAATACAATTTTTTTATATTTTTCAATTTGTTTGATTTTAAACCCGATTTTCAAAAGAACGCAACACACAATTTTTAATATTTTTCGATTTGTGAGATCTCGAAAATTTTGAATTTTTTTCTCGATTTATAGGATTTGTTTCTTTTATTCCCAATTTCAATACGATAAGTTCGAAATAACTGTATAAAATACCAATTCTCTTTTGTTAACAATTTTTCTAAATAGTTTCGAATCACTATGAAACTGTTTTTCAAACCATCTTTAGCTTGTTGATATTTTAAAAAATTTATTTGCAAGCACTACATTTTTTTCGTCAAGCCTGTAGATTCAAAATTGAAATTTTTCTTATGTTAAAGGCTTACTTTATCATCAAACAGCCGCGTGCAACAGCTCATCTACTCCTTCACTTCAAAGCTTGCACACATTTTCCTGTTACGGAACATCAATATTAAAAATTTATTTATTTCTCTCTTATTTTTAATCAAGTTTGCATTTAATTTTCTAACTCCAACTAACCGTTCACACTTTTGTCTTTGCAAGCCTCAAACTCAATTCACTTTGAGAATCAATTTAACATTTGTTAAAAATTTATAATTCACGTTTAGCCCTTTGCAATAGGCTCAGCGATCATATCCTACACGCATACACCCATTTATCCACTTGGTGTTATAAGCGGCACACAACTAAAAACCGGCGGCAAAAAAATTTGCTCTATCACAAACACACCGAAATTAATAGAATCAACCAAACACGTCGAAAGTCGCTTCCAAACTAACTAGACAAGTTAAATGCGCGCCGAACAAGCGGCAAACTGTGTGAATAAACAATGAAATGCATCTTAAAGCTAAGAGTGCATATGTGGAATATAGCGATTTATGAACTATGGACTTCTGTGGTGTGTATGGTAATATTAGCATTCACTAAATGCAACTTCTAAGCAGCAAGAATATTAAAATAATCTTTTATGCACGCTGGCCATTCAAGAGTGTTAACAAAATATTAAAAATCCTTAAAAAAAATTATTCAATTCTCATAGTTTTCTACTCTCCAGTTAGGCTACTTTACCGCACTAGCACCAACGCCATCCACTTTTCTGCGCTTAATCGTGAGCTGAATATGAAGAGCGCACAAACTGGTTTATTTCAAGTGAAACGCGCTCTTTCTGCATTTGAGTGCTCTCTTGTGATTGGTGCTCTTAAATTTGGCTTGCTATTCAGCTGTGCGACCTTGAATTAGGGGTTTTTGTGTTTGTGGCTGTGCTAATGGCAAGCAGGTGGCGGAAGGAAGCTGCCTGATTGATAAGTACGGCTGGGTTAATAATTTGACCAATTGGGTATTTTGTGGTTTTCAATAGCTGCATTTCGAAACTTTTTTTATATTAAACTAAATAGGGCTATTTTTGCGCAAGTGTAGGACATTTTCGGTAAAGGGGGAAACAAGTGTGCCAGATAACTGTCGCTGTGTTCTGAATAAACTAAATTCTCGCGTCTCAGATGCTGAACAGATTATGCGACGAGTAACTAATGTTTTCGGTAGCTCCGGGACAATGTGAAATGCTTCGTTAAGAATCAGTAGTGCTGAACTCAGGTTGTATTAATCCTAAAGTCCAGAAGTTCATACTGAAACAATCTACCAGGCTTATTGCGTCGAAAATCAATGCTAGATAGCTCTAACCTAAAATGATTTAAATATTGTAAAGATTTCTTGCGGCCCTGACCATGATTTCACACATGCAGTGACTCACAGCTTATTTGATGCAGCCAAAAAAAAAAGTATTTAAATATCAAACATATTTTATGGTACTTGCATTACAGAAAAAAATCGTATATTGTTTTTATTGTTGAATAACATGTTTTATTTAATAACAAAAGTTAACAAAAAATATTTCTTTATACGAAATTAAAACAATTCAGTTACACTTTTGAAGTCACAACGTAAATGATGCACTAAATTAAAAGTATTCAAAAAACATAAACACATTAATATTTCGATTTCATGATTACGACTAATACTTATTGATCTCCTTGATCAGGAATTCATAGATTCCGACAAGTTTTGCTGCATAATCGGAACTAATTTTATCACATTCTTTCTGTAGTGCCCGTTTCACATCAGAAGCATTTGAAATATTGTGGTTTCTTATTTTATTTTCTAGCACTGACCACAAATTCTCAATAACGTTGAGATCTGGACCCTTTGCAAGTGTCTGTACTACATGTGGGCAGTTCCAGATAAGCAAAGTTTTTACAATACCAGACGTATGCTTGGAATCGTTGTCTTGGTAGAACCTAAACGATCCCTAATGCCCATTTTATCCGCACTTTTGTACTAAATTATCTTTTAGCAGGACCAGATACATCTCTCTATTCATGTTTCTTTCAATAAATGTTAAATTTCCGACGCCTGAATAGGACAGGCAACCCCATACCATCACACTGTCCCCGCCGTGTTTAACTGGTTGAAGCGCGGTGTTTGGTTTTCTCCAAAGCGCAGGACTTCCCATCAGACCTGATAAGGTTAAATTTGGTGTCATCCGCAAAAACAACGGACTCCCAGAACGAAATGTCTTTGTTCAAATGTAGTCGGCAAAACTCTATTCTCTGTTTTCAATTACGAGCATTAATCAACGGCTTATTTCGGGCAGTCCTTCCATGAAAATTTTCTTCGCGCAGAACTCTACGAACAGTTTCAGGGTTACAGATCTTTTCTTAGTAGTTTTCGACTTCGTTTGTTAATTTTGGAGCGCTTAAATCTGACTTTTCTTTAACTTTGCGAGCAGTCAACCTCTTATCTGCATCATTAAATATTTTATTTGGCGCAGATCTGTCCCTATCTTCTATCCTGTTTTCGTGGCGAAACCTTTCTATAATGTGCTGGACAGTTGAGGAGCTAATAGCAGCAATTTCTGCAATTTTTTGTTGATTTTTGCCCTCTTTATAATGACGAATAACGTCTTCCCTTTTTTGAAGTGAGTTCCGTTTTCCCATTTTTTTTAATTTTAATTTTTTCAATTTTTCTTTACAAAAATGTTTTGAGAATGACTTAAGACGCCAAGCTAAACAGGAAAAAATACATTTCACCGTTATTGCATTCTCAGAGAAAATATAAAATGAACTGCATCTCTTAAGCTGTGAGCATTGATTGGTTGGTTTTTGTGATGATTCTTCCAGAATCCAACTAGCGCTTCCGCACCATTTTGTTGCCACAACCTCGTTACCAACTTGTTTACCAGTTATTTACGGCATGACTCTATCCAGTCTGTGCAGTTTAAGAACCTTATTAGGTTGTTGACATCTAAGCCAGACAGTTGTTCGAGATTCTCGAACAGTGGTCGGCCCAGGGTTAACAATCTGTCCTTCCATAGGGCAAGGCATTCACAGAGCAAATGGAAGATTATTGCCTTTTTCTCCGGTTGCTTACAACAGTATGTGTTGTGAGGGATGCTCATTTTGGCTGCTTGTTCTCCGACAGACCAAAAGCCAGTTATGACTGCCGTTAGTCTCCAGGCATCCAGTCGTTTCATGTTTAACAATATTGACGATTGTTTGAAGTTGTAGGTGGGTCATAACGTTCTGCTGATTTTGCCAGTCAATATTCCGATGTCCCGGCACCCAGAATAAGGTAACTTTATAGTTTACACTCAAGGTGGTGAGACTATTCCTACTTTGTTCCACCACCATAGAGTTTGTAGTAGCTGAATCCAGTGCCTGGATTGCAGCTTGGCTATCCGAAAGAATAGCGATATTGCCCTTAAAAGAGAAATCTGCGATTAGTAGCCTACAAGCTTCCCCAATTGCCAGTACTTCCGCCTGGAAGACACTGCAGGCATTGGGGAGATGCACAGATTTTTCAATTTTAAGTCTATGAGAATATATACCAGCTCCAACACCACAATCCATTTTACTGCCATCTGTATAGACTGTAGTGTCGAAGTTGTTTAGTGAGAATCCCTTATTCCATTCCTCCTTAGATGGAAGAGAGTGACAAAATTCCTATTGAATATTACCGTCGGGATGATGTAGTCAGTCCTCACCGAGGTTAACTGAGTTTGTCGCAATAGTAGACTGGCATGACCATAAGCTGTGAGCATATTTTGATGAGAAAACTATTTGTTTCTATATTTTTTCAGCAATCTCTGCTTTTGTTATTGTTCTTTCTGCAGTGGTAAACAGTACAGCATATCTCATTACAAGTCGTATACATTTTTTTTATTAAATTTAATAAACATCGAGTCATTTTCTTTTTTCTAAAAAAGTATTACCTGCATAAAATAAGCTGTGAGTCACTGTATATTTACAAAAATATTTGGTAGTTTGGCCGCAAAGAAGATTTTAAAATCCAGCGAGATCTCAATCTATTCTCTCTCAGCATTATTTTAAGAGCGTCAACACGACTTGATTTTACTATAAAAGGAAAATCATCTTCTTCTCCCATATCCTCCCACTCTCAGTCTCAAGAAGTGGCAAGAAATTGCTCTTATATGTTAACACAATAAAAAAAAGAAAAATCAACAAAAACACACAGCAAAATTTCCAAAGTTCGTTAACACGCGCTCAAACAATAGCTAACAACAACATTACCCCTGGCATGGCATAAAAAAGAAACGAAACAAACAGAAAGCAAAAACAACACATTATTAAAATAAAGAGCACAATAGGCAACGCAAGCAAAAACAAAAATCAAAAAGCATCAGAGTCAAACCAAACCGCAACTAAACAATGGGGAGATATGAATAGAAGTTGGAGCGAATGTAAGCACGTAGGAAGGCATTTTTAGTGCTGTTTCATTGTTGTTTGTTGTTGCCTGTGTTACTTTGACTGTTTCGTCTCTAGCGGCGCTGGCACTGTGCTTACAAAAAAAAAACAAAAAAACAAAGACAAATAAATAAAAAGAAATAGGCAGCAAAGAAGTAGGAAGAGGTTTTGGCTATGCCAGCAGTAGAGTAATACAGAAGACGCGCAAAATGCCGGCAAAACCGGTCCACAAAAACTTGCTTAAAACAACAGTAGCTACTTGAAGAAGAGCGCAGTACAGGAGTTATTTGAATAGCGGAATAAAGAGCGAAAGAGTTTACAAAAATGTTAGAGCGTAAAATGGAGAGAATGTAAAGCAAAAATGCTTTTGTTTTTATTCGAGCTGTTTGCGCTGTTTGTTTACATTTTGCGTTTGCTTGGCTTTGTGTTTATTTATTTACTTTAAAATTATTTCATTTGTGCTGATTGGAAATTATGTTTTTTGTCATGTCATTATATGTCATTTTATGAAAAAGTAAGGTCCAATGACTCCGGCGGACCGTAAACTCCAACGTTGAGGATAGAGAGGATTTTGAACAATAAGTCCGAGCCCCAGATCCGACAATTTTGCTGCTTTTTTGACGAAGCCCCCGAGGTGGAAATGGGCCTCATCACTCAAGGTGAGTTTTCGATGGAATTCCGGATAATTTTCATGCATTTCAATGACCCAATCAGCAAAGACACGTCGTTGTTGATGATCGGCCGACTTGAGTTCTTGTGTTAACTGGACTTTATAAGCCTTAAGACCCAAATCGTTATGCAAAATACGGTGTAATGACATTTTTGGAATGCCTAATTCCAAAGAACGTCAAGGAATGGGCAATCCTGGGTTTTCTTCAACACTTTCGGCTACAACAGTAATATTTTCGGCTGTTCTTGAGCGACGTGCACGGGTTTTATTCTTCACATCACTAACTTGTCCCAACAGCTCGAATCTTTTCATCAATTTCTGTATTGCCGTCCGACAAGGTGATTCACGATAAATAACAGGTGTTATTGGAAAACTCTTTATTAGAACAGAATTTTCTTCGGTCGCTTTAAAGCTTAAAAGTTCTGTTTCAAAATATTTAACTGATTCTATAAATTATCTGCTAAGAAAGTTTGTTCGGCTTCAATAGTCGGGTCATAATTTTTGCCTCTTTAAAACTGCAAGACACAAATCTCGCATCCCCCTCATTTAGAAGTAGTAAAGACTTTCGTTTACTTGGGAAGCAAATAATGAATGGAAGCACCGTCAATAATGTCACCGTTCGAAATCCCATCGTTGACCTCTCAATGTTAAGCTCTCAGCGAATTTGAAAGAAGCAGCTGATTGGCTGATGCCACCGGAGTCATGTTAGCGGTTTCTTTACGAAAAAACTTACAACAACAACACAGTACATGCTAATATTGCTTCGTTGCCCTCCAAACTACGACTGATTGAAAGAGTGTGCGAATGTGTGTGAAATGAGCGAGCACAATTTAGCTGTAAAGTCCCCGAAGGCGTGGTAGCCAGAGTTACTCGTTCAAGTTCGTTTTTCACCATAGCAGATCGGCCAAATCCAAAAATGGTATAATATAAGGTTGCGAATTCGTTCTGTCGTCAGAGTTGATGAATAAACGAACAAATCGAAGGGAATTACGTGGGAGAGAAGGAGCAGGCGAAAGCAATGCAAACCTTTTAAACTTCTATGGTACACTTATCAATTTAAAAAACTTAAAAATAAGCGGAATAAGCTTCACAAGCATTTTTTAGCAACTAAGAAAGAATCTGTCTATATATATTACAAACATCGCTTAAAAAAATTCAACTGTTTAAATAAATTTTTATACAGGAACTATATTCTTCGGATTGAAGAGAATATTCAGTCTAACCCTAAGGCCTTTTGGCGATTTGTTAAATCTAAAAAGTCAAGCGCTCGAGTCCCTTCTGCTGTTCATTATAATGACAAATTAGCATCTACTCCTGTGGACGTAGCCAATTTGTTTGCCGATTTTTTCAAATATAATTTCACTAGTGATGATACGTACTCATTTTCTCCTTGTCATGATAATTCATCTTCATCTTTGAACTTTGGCTATTTAAACCTGGCTTCTCTGGACATTGAGAATGGGATTTTGGGTTTAAAACCTTCTTCGCAGACTGATAAGGATGGGCTGTCCGTAATTTTTCTTAAAAACTGCCCGGCTATTGTCATTCCTCTTAAATTAGTTTTTAATAAAGCTCTATCTTCGGGAGTTTTTATCAACGAAAAAATTACAACTATCACCCCTACTTTCAAGAGTGGGAAAAATAATGATGTGTGCAACTATAGGCCGACCTCGAAGCTTTCTATTATTTCCAAACTTTTCGCAGAATTGTAAAAGAAAAAGTGTACTTTGCAACTAAGAGCTTAATCTCGCTCAATCAGCATGGATTTATCTCGGGTAGGTCGACAGTTTCCAACCTGGCTGCTTTTGGTGAATACTGCTTTGGAACTTTTGCTGAAGGTTTTCAAATCGCCTGTGTTTACACGAACTTTTCTGAAGTATTTGATAGAGTTTCCCATGCAATTCTATTACGCAAATTAGCCTCGCTTGGTTTTCATTCCGTTTTCTCTCATTGGTTGAAATCTTATTTATCCGATATACGATGTGTGGTAACGATTGAGTGCGAATGTTCGGAACCTTTCATTGTGTCTTCAGGGGTGACAGAAGGCAGTATTTTAGAGCCTCTTCTCTTCGTTCCATTTATTAATAATATTTGTACCTGTTTTTCATAAGCTAACTTTCTTTTGTATGCTGATGATTTGAAAATATTTCCGGCCATTTGAAAAAATGAGGATATTCCTATGTTGCAAAGGTAAATTAATGCGCTCGTTCGCTAGTGCAGTAACTCTGGCATCTTTCTAAATATTAAGAAATGTTTTTATGTCCCCTTCGCTAAAACTCAAAAGGTTTTCCAGTCATCTTACAGCATTGATAATACTTTACTTCAATCTGTTCATGAATTCAAAGATCTAGGGGTGATCTTTGACTAACATTTTTCTTTCAACAGTCGCATTAACTTTATTCTGTCCACTTCTTACTCAGTCTTAGGTGTTATACGGCGTAATAGCTGTAATAGCTCGATGTTCAGGGACCCTTACACTCACAAACTACTTTTCACTTCCTTCGTTCGCTCTAGATTAGAATATGCAACTTTTATCTGCATCAACTGCATTTGGAGGCATTATATTAATTTATGCTTTCACAATTTACCAAGCGGCACTTCCTTTTCATTAGTTTGTTTAGTTTAAATCTCACAAATCACAATATTACACAGTGAATGGCTTACTGAATTTCCATAAACATGTAATTTCTCCTACTTTTGTTTGTTTTGTAATTTTAAGGGACCTCACGCCAGACTTGTCAAAATCGCAAAAAATAACTGCTTTGGGAAGCCGCCACTTTTAGTACTCAATTCGCCTTGAAGCATGTCTTGCTTCTAATGCAGGAAATGGTGCCCCTCCTATCATTTTATAGATCGCGACTGAACTGACTTGCTTTTGCATTTCTTTCCTCATTGGGGAATATCGTAGATCGCAGGTCCAGCAATCTATTACAGCTCATGAAAGAGTGCATCACAAGTATAAAAAAAAACTTACGCCCCCACGCTGCCTCTCTCTATCTCTATCTCTATCTCTTGGCAGCACTAGTGACCAGTTCGGGTCTGTCTGAGATCACCTCAGCTAACCTCACAGTGTCCATCAATTTGAGCGCCTTAGAAGGTAACAGTGAAAAGAGGAGAAGTGTAAGTAAGAGAGAGAGAGAGAGAGAGGTATGTATGTGTATGTGTATGTTTACATAATCGTATGTGTATGGATGTATACAAATAAATCCCCTGTCTAGTTCTTATTTCCATATAAACTTTATGTTCAAATTCAAAATGGTTACAACTAACAAGCCTCACACACAACTGTCACCTTTTTCGACTGTTTTTTGTTTTTCGTTTTTTTTTGTTTTTAACTCGTATCTACATACATACACGTATTTTATAGCTTTGTGAGTAGTTATAAATAAATTACATGTCCACATTCACCTAAAACTCTTTAAGAGTTTGTCTGTAGGTTCATTTGCCTTTAGACGCATTCGTTGTATTGTCACCTTTTAATGTCATCATTGACAGCAAACAAGTTTACTGCTGTTTGGCTACAGTAAGTTACTGGCTGGCTGGCCAAGAGAGTGAGCCAGCGAATTACATACATACCGACAGAGTTGATGTTCAAAGCCTCTGTTGGTGCGCAAGGCTAGTGTGTCTGTGTGTGTGTAACTTATAGTGGACAGGAAGTGCCGCTTAAAGCGTGACCGCCTTTACTTACTAGGCAATTAAGCGTAATTTTACTTTTCATCAAACGAAGTTATTACCAACAATTGCATTCAAATTGTTACCTTAATTATCTGCGACGAGTTTATTACACACAGATTTATCTCTATTTAATATATTATTTTCATGCTTCTATTCGTATGTGATGAAGCACACGCACACACATATTTCTGGTATACTCGTAAATGATAAAGCATTGATAGTGGCGAGATATGTAAATAAGCGTAGAATATCATAATTTGGGCTATTTGACAAAGTGAGGCTGTGAGTTGGGAGATGTTGGGTTATGTTTAGTTTATAAAAAAAAATGATTAAAAGGTCTTAGAGGTTAACGCGGATTTTTTTTTAGTTTTTGTGTTTTTTTTTTGTTTTTGTAATATAGATAGACTTAATTAATTGAGTGGGAATATTTTTAAATAGATTAAGCCAACTAAGGGAAAAACCGTAGCAATTATGAACTGTATAGTACAATATAAAAGAAAAAAATATATTTATCTATTTAAGTCGTTGAACCAGGAGCTCTTACAGCCTTATTAATGCCTATGTAAAGTCTGTACTTTAGGGCGGGTCGATTTAAAAATCGCTCATTGCTCTGTGAAAATCGTATTCTAGGGATTAAAATAAGAAACTTTGCGGAAGGAACCATCCCTCTTAAACGAATTCTGATGTCCCCCAATTTGGGTCGAACGAAAAATCCCACTTTGACCCATTTAGAGTGCTCCAATCGAGTCCAAATGTATGACCGACCCCCACTAACTTTGGACGGCCAATCCACCCATGCCAGAGGCACACCCCCTGGAACTGCCCTGGGGGGTTCCCCATACAATCATTTCAAAATATCACCATTTTTGGCCTTTACATGAGAAAAGAAACTAAAAAGTTCGACCCAAATTGGGGGACATCAGAATTCGTGTTAGAGGTATGGTTCCTTCGGCAAAGTTTCTTATTTTGATCCATAGAATATGATTTTCATAGAGCAATGGGCGATTTTTTTGCCTCCCCACAAATCGACCCGGCCTACTGTACTTAGTCCTGCCATAAGTTGCCCCCATGGTCATATAAATAGCACATTTAGACTTTGAAAGCAAAGAGTTGAATATGTTTTTAAATAATTATGTTTTATTGGGAAAAAAGAAACATAAAACATAAAAAATCTTGTTTATTTCCACTTTAAAACAAAAAAAAATGGCCAAAAACAATTTCAGTTCAGATTTCATTTACGAGAACGTTAATCACTCATGAAACCTTCTGGACACATAAATAGCAGATCCTAAAAAAATCCAAATAAAAGCAAAAATAGTAAACAAATCAGATAGTTAAGTAATAATATTGTTTTACCAGATTAGTATTTTGTACTATATCCACCGTTTTTGATTACTTCTTCAAGTCGTCGCTCCATGCGTTCTACAAGCTTGTGGCATCTTACCTTTGGAATCGAATACCAAGCCTTCTCAACTGCGACCTACAAATCATCAAATTTTCTATTGGATTGAGATCAAGGCTCTGCGCCGTCCAATCCATTACATTAATTTTTTCTCTTCTGAGCCATTGCTGCACTGTCCTTGCAGTATGCTTTGGATCATTGTCCTGCATAAATTCCCACTTTAATGGCATAAACTCAAACACAATTGGCTCCATTTTATTCTGGAGTATATCCAGGTATTGAAATCTATCCATTTTACCAACCACGCGAACAATCATCAGCCGAACACCATGCCAGGAAAAAGTTCCCCAAACCATGATGCTTCCGCCGCCGCAATCGTCTTTTTTGTGAACCTAGGATTTAGCGCTTGATTTTTGGACGACGTACAATAGTTTTCCCGTCTGGACTCATCCTATTAATTTTGGTTTCGTCGGTCGAAAGTACGTTTTTCCAAAACTGAATAGATTTGCCTTTGTGGGCTTTTGCAAAGGCAAGTGGGTGTTCGATATGTCCTTTTGAGAGGAGTTGTTATTTTTGCTTATGCGGCCAAACAGCTGAGCTACGTTAAGTCGTCTTCCTACAAGCTTTCTGGACACCTGTAGACCAGATTCTTGGTTTATTTCAAGCATTATTTGCCGTGCCGGCTTAAAAGGATCTGCTTTGCTCTTGCGTACTCTAGCTCTATCCACATCGGCTTTGGTTTTCTTTCCGTTTTTTTTTTGCTTATGTAGATAGGATGAACGGTAATAAATGTAAGCAAACAAATTTATTTGATCAAAGCAGAGTTCGCACTAAAAACTTAATTTAACATATAAGGTTCACATTTGTGCTATTTATCTGTCCACAGCGGTATTTACAAGTTAAGTTCGTTATAGATATGAAATTATAATACTTTTTTTAATGAAGCAAACTAACTTCATCATGTAAATAACAAAATAAAAAAATTAAATTGTCATTAAAAATGATCACCATTTGCTTTTACACAAGCCTTCAAACGATCAGGACATTCAGCTATTGCGGCACGGTTCCCATGGATATTGACGTCGCTGCACGAACCAAAGATCATTTGGACTGTCCAAATTTCTGTTAGGTCTTCGACAGGTCATGTTCTCCAATTCTGACCACAAACTGTAGTGTAATGGATTCGGATCTGGACTTCCAGACGGCCAATCTTCTGCGTCTATTAACCCAGGAATACAATTTTTTTAGCCACTGCGCGGTGGTTTACGCCTTATGAACTGGAACGGAATCCTACTGGATGATCCAACACTCTCCATTGAAGAAAGTGCTGCTCAACTACTTCACCATGCCTTCTAAGACATCCTTCTGGTACACTTTTGTCCCGGTCTTAAGGGGGCATTCTAGTGTAGAATTTTGAAGTAATCGATTTTTTTTTTGCATATTTTCAAAGTTTAGACATTTAAGAATACGTAATTAAGAGTATTGTTTAAAATTCCTATTATTTCATGAATGATAGCCTTTTTGGTGACATTGCATCGCTTCCGATTGGACAGCTTCTGAAAACTTTCAACGCGTTTTTTTTTTTCAAAAATACTTTTGTCGAGTTGGCGGTAAAGATATCTCGAGTTCTAATTGACCGATTTACTTTAAATTTGGGGAGGATGTTCTTTATACATTCCTTCATCGGATGACTCTAGCTTGAAACTATGACTTTTCATGCAGTATTTAAAACAAAAATCGGAATTGTAGAAAAAATATGCAAACAATTTTTTTTTTTTCAAACAGCAGCCATATTACGAAAAAAAATTGTTGAAAAAATATGCAACAACAATTTTTCAAATTTTCAAGCAGCCTCCATATTGTGAAAAAGAAAAAATGTGAACTTGTCCAAGGCTCATTGGATAGCGGCATCTATGATGACTAACAATCCGTTTGATTTTTATTCTTCAGATCACCAAGAGGGTTGGAATTAGGAACGCCAGAAAACCCCGTTTTTTTGCATCCCCTGCTTTGACTGCGCAAAATTTTGCCATTTTTAATCTTTTTTTTGGGTTAGTTTTGAATGTCATAATTAATAATCAATAAACAAATGATAATTGTTTAATTGATTTTTTGTTTCCTTTGTACAGCGCTTCAAAAGCCGGGCGAAATACATACCTCTGCACTAAAATGCCTCCTCAACCCTTTTTTCGCAGAAATGAGGAGATGTAAGGCCTTTACAAGACAATCCCCACCAAACTATTACGGATTGTGGGTGGTGCCACGCTGAACAGCATTTGGCCCTTGGAACAACATTTTTTGCGTTCTAAGAAGTTTTAGCGTAGATTTTGCCGATTTTCTTATTAAGAACTTCTTCAATAGTGAACATTTTCTCATCTGTGAAAATAATATTTTGAGCGCATGCCGCCGAAGAAGCTGCTTGCATCTGCCGAGTCTAATTTTCTTCAAGCGCCTTATCAAAAGATGACCAATTGAGCGACGGAAGGCTTTCATGTGGAGATCACCACTAATTAATCTTGATATACATTCATTTCCCTAGGCATGATTTTCTGCTTTCTAAGGCGATTTCTACGATTTCTTTCTCGGACGGCTCTTATGGCTGCACTGGTTCGAACCACGCAAGGACAACCACTTCTTTTTTGACTCTCACTTCAGACAAACAAAAATTCACGAAATATTAAGTTTCTTTCAGCAATGCGTATATCTCACTTGCACTTATTCCACACTTTTGTAATTCAATCACTGCAATGACATTTTCCTTAGCTCCCTACTCCAATGTTAACAAGCGAAATTTGCCACTAAACTGAGTATAATAATATACAAACAAATCCACAATAATGGAACTTTCCTCTATGAACTTGTTCTCGCCCTACACATTCTAAAATTTGTCACAGAACATATGGCAGGCTAGTTTGCGCCCTCACCGAAGCTGTGTTGACCAAGCCAACACACTTCGGATTATAGTAGAACGATCAGTTGAGTGGAGAGGACATTCGACACTATCAAACGAGAAGCAATATCGCTGACACCGAGTAGAAAGGGAGTTCCCGCCAAGATAATCCGCCTCATTAAAGCCCTCTACGAGAACTCCGAACTGGCAGTGCTTCACAAAGGCGATATCAGCGATCCAATTCATTACCAACGCAGGTGCTCCTTCTCTTCGCCTTCGTCCTTGATGACATCATGAGCCAACTGGCCCTGCACAAAAAAGACATCGTATGGAGTTTCACCAGACATTTCGAGGACCTGGACTTCGTCAATGACATCTGCTTCCTCTCTGACATGCAAGCGAAGGCGGACAAACTAGTCGCGCTGGCACGCCTTGTCGGACTGGGAGTCAACATCGCGAAGACCAAGGCTATGCGAGTTAGCCCCAGTAACGCAAGGCAGATATTGGTTGACGGATGCCCGGTGGAATTTCTCGAAAGCTGCTGCTGCCTCGGCTACATCATAACGGCGGATGGTGGGTCAGATGAAGATGTCAACTGCTGGCTAAAAGAAGCAAGGGCGGCATTCGGGCGAATGCATACTGTACGGGGATGCATACAGATCGCAAATCTCCAAGCACATTAAACTACGAATATTCGGCTCATGCGTAAAGTCCGTTTTGTTGTACGGAAGCGAAACATGGCTGGTCTCTAACACCATCACACAGAGGCTACAATCTTTCGTCAACAAATGCCTCCGCATCATCTGCAGAATATTCTGGCCAAACACCATCAGTAACGACGCACTGTGGAGATTAACGAACGAGGAGCCCTTCCTTAGGCAAAACAAATGCAGAAAGTGGCGATGGATAGATCACCCATTTAGACAACCACCAGATAGCATCACGAGAATGGCACTGAACTGGAACCCGCAAGGGAGCAGAGGTCGCGATCGACCAAAAAACACTTGGAGAAGGTCTATGGTGCGCGAACTAGCAAATACCGACATCACATAGGATGGCGCAAAAATAACAGCACAAAACCGTGTACGATGGAAGAGTCTTGTCGAGGCCCTATGCTCCCGAGAGGAGTAAACAAGGAAAAAAAAACAAGTACAATCTCACTTAGTTACGGAGTGTCGTAACTGGCTATAGAAAACCAAGTGGTATGAACTTTTGTACGAAGTTCTGGCTTCGCTTAGAGTTTTTGCCATCTTGTCTTATATCTACTGCTCATCTTATACCTTCTATCTAAACGGCCATCCGGGCCTACCCGTACACAAAAACGCAAAGGGCGTGCGATTATTAGGCAATCAAAATAAAGGTGGAGAGAGAACTAGCTTAAGTTACAAATCGCGAAAGACTTTCCTGACTACAAAATTAGTACTTCTAAAGTCAAATATTTCAGTTGTTCAAGTTGCATTCGATCAACAATAAAATTCCTCTAGGCATTTCCGCCTAAAACCGACAAAATGTTAAATGAAATAATCATTGAAAAGCAACCGTTTTGTGGCGTACTCCTCTTATTCCACTAACCTTTTTAGGGCAAACACATAAACGCAAGTATGAGCTTGCCTGCGAGGCGATGTGTGTATGTATGCATATGTGTAAATAGGTGCATATCCCCTTTGAATACCTCCACATGCTCATTTGTGGATATGTGCTCATAAATTATGGATTATTTACACACAGTGCAGTGAGCAATTTCGCCAACTCCATCAATTAAAAAATAAGAAAAGAGAAAAAAAAATGTTTGTGAAAAATTGCGTCAGTCAACGACTTTGGAGGGCGCCGAAAGCGACAGCCACCACAATTCATCTTCAAATGTGTTGAGAGACACAGAGCCACAAACAACAACAATAAAAGAAGCAACACCATCAACCAGCGAATGGGTGTACGCAAGAGTACATACTCGTACAACAACTACAACCACACAATCTACAATGCACAAGTGTAGCAATAAAATGTTATTGTAACTAGGAATTAGGAAAGGGGGAGTCAGAGTAGGTGGCAGTGCAGACGCAACCCAGGGATATACAATAATAATAACAAGAAAGGCTAATCACCACAAAGGCAACCAGAAAGCAATAACAGCAACAACAACACACAACGCCAATAACAATAACAATGCGGCAGGGCAATGTTGCTAAGCGGCTGAAGGAGCGCTCAAGCGTAAGCTTCCTGCCACACAATGAGGCAACAACAGCTCTTAAGTTGCATGCATTAATGGATGCTATGGGCTGTGTGTTGTTGGGCTTTGGAAAATTTGCATTACGCCCACCGCAGTGGCATTCACCAAGCTGGCTTGTAGCCACCCACGCATTGCCGCCATGGAAATGCGTCTCATATGCATATTTGAGTCGGTATGTGTGTTAATGCAAATAAAATTCCGTAACAAAGCCAAAAAACATTAACAAGTTGCAGCTACAAGCTGCAAAATATTGCATTAGCTATTCTCGTTTGTTGTTTGTTGTCTCTAAGGTAGGAGTCAGTTGGAGTTAATATGCTGTGGTCGCGCTGTGTCGCAAATTGATTGCGTACATACATACATACACACATACAAACATACATACAAACATACATACTTGTACATGTAAAATATTTGCATGTTTGGTAACCCTGTCAGATGGTGCTAAATACTAGAGGACAAGCAGTTAGTTCAAATTGTTGGATGAACGGTATTTTTTGTTATTGTTACAGCGGTGGCACAAGGCATAGAGAAAAGATTTTAGTGATGGGCCCAAGAGCAGACCATTAACCGGCTCTCAACGAATTTGAAATAAGCAGCTGATTGGCTGATGTCACCGGCATCATAACAGCGGTTTGTTTACGAAAAAACCAAACTAAATCGCTTCGGCCGCAAGGCAATGCTGTGTGTTTTCTGGGATCAGCGTGGCACGATTTGGTACGAATTGACGGTGCACGCTACCAACGACAATTGGCCGATTTGAACGGCGCTATACACCGAAAACGCCCAGAATATGCCGATCGGCGTCACAAAGTAATTTTTCTTGATGACAATGCACCGCCACATTGAACAAGTGCGACCCGGGAATTGGTAGAGACGTACGATTGGGACCCGCTGGTGCATACGGCTTACTCACCAGACTTGGCGCCTTCCGATTATCATTAGCTTTTTAGGAATATATTCAATTTTTTTTCTTTTGTATAAATCGTGCTAAGTATTAGGTGTATCTCTGAGTGCACGAATAAATTGTGTGACCACTGTATGTATGTATGTAAAGGGTGGTTAAGTTTCAAGGGCCGGTGTTGAATGTGAACCACACCGAAACGTCAGGTTTTCTTCTGCATTTGATTTAACATTTTTCAATTTCAGAGTAACTCAATTTAAATCGTGGAAAGATACACAATCGAGCAACGCGTTAAAGTTATTCAGGCTTATTATGAAAAAAAGCAGTGCATTGCAAAGAGTTTGGCGCCACTGTTTTTTTCACTGTTTTGCCAATTGTTGGGACTTTTATAAAAATTTGTCTACATCTACCTTTGCCGTTGCATTCAGTGATTCGTGTTTGTGTGCTTATTTAGTTCAGTTAGTGTTCGGCCACATCTCGGATGTTCGCAGTTCGCAAATCGTAACTCGAAGTTCCAACGCTAAACTGTAAAGACAGCCTCTATATCATTCAAATGATATTAGTTATTCAAAATTAATCTCCACCCGCATATTTCATCACATCCTTATTTGCTCAGCAGGAGGGTAAACAATTTCCTTGAGCCCTATTTCGATTCTGTTATGTGTTGGCACAAGCTAATTAAGTTCTTCATCGCCAGAGGTAACCTCTATGAATTTTATTTTCGTTAAGGGTTGCTGCTCAAATCATGGTTTATTTAACTTTCGCTGAGTGACGTTAAATATTTGAAAAGAAATTGCATCCCCCAAAATTAGTAAACATACTTATGTGTAACATATACATATGTACACATACATACACACACAATTTGTTTCAATACTAGGTCTTTGACTTTAAGGGTACTGAAGTGTGGATAAGGCATTTAAAGCTCTTTATTAGAAGTAAATATTTGGATCTTAGATGAAATAGGGGGAGTGAGTATATATATATAATTTTTTATGACAATTAGTTTTATAAATGTGCACAAATATCGAAATTTGTTTATACGGATTGTGCATTTGCTCGGTCTTTTTCTTTTATATGGAAGGAAATGCTCTACATCTCAGCGGAAAACAAAATTGTCCTAAGAGAATTTAAGTCATTTGAAATTTGCACTTTGTTGTACTGATATTTAATCTTCTTATATATAAAAATGGAGACGTTTTTTTGTGTTCGTTAGTCGCCGCATTTACCGATTTCAATCAAACTTTCACAGATCATTGGTATACGTCCATAGATGGTTTATGTGAAGTTTTAAAGAAATCGGTAAAAGTATGCGTGCGTTGTGTAAGTGTGAAAAATACAATATTTGCGTGTTTGCCTTATACGGACATTACGTATACGGAATAAGAATACACGCAAATGAATAGAATATACACAGACATGAATAACATTGTTTCGATGTCGGGTGACGTATGCGACTGTATTATTCGTAACGCAATAGTTGCCCTCTCTTTTCTTTCCTTTTTATGCATGCGTGACACGGCATCAAAGCCCATTGCTTTTTTTTTAAACTGGGAAAATATTTTGAGCTTCATTTGAACGTTTTATGATTTAGATAAAATAAAAATTCGTTAAATATATTTGATTCCATTAATAACCATAAGCCTGTATTTTTCGAAGTTCAAAGTTTTTGGACAAATATTGAAACGTTTACTTAAATTAAATGTTAAATACTATATATAAATTCGCAAATGTAAAAGTTCAGATGGATTTAAAATATACGAAATTATTCAGCGGTTGAATCCATACATAACTTTGTTCATGGGTTTGAGTAATTTTTTTGTGGTGAAAGTCTAAAACCAAGAAAAGAAAACGCGAAAGCCGACGAGCAAATTAATTGTGTGGGATGAATGTACAATGGGACATAAAAAATCAGTAGAAGCATTGGATAGAACTTTGAAAGATTTACGTAATAATCAAGAAATATTTGGTGGCGCTTTAATATTATTGTCTGATAATTTTCTTCAAACTTTGCCAGTAATTCCCCGTTCAACACCAGCAGATGAATTAAAAGCATGTTTAAAGACAACACATTTATAGAGGCACGTAAAAACTTTGACTTTGAAAACAAATCTGCGAGTTTATTTGCAAAATTATGCATCGGCTGACGAATTTTCAAGACAACTTCTGAAGATAGGAAATGGACAAATTCCTATTGATGCTGCTACTGGCTTAATCACTTTGCCAGATAATTTTTGTAATTTCGCACACACAAAACAAGAATTAGTTTTAAGTGTTTTTCCAAATATTGCGCAAAATTATCAAAATCACAATTGGTTAGCTGAAAGGCAATACTGGCTGCGAAAAATAAGGATGTTGGTCAATTGAATGCGATTATTTTAAATGATGTGCTGGTGAGATTGTAACATTTAAATCAATTGATACAGTTAAAAATCAAGATGACGCTGTAAATTATCCAACAGAATTTTTAAATTTCTTGGATTTACCTGGCCCGCTCATCGCTTACAATTGAAAGTTGGTGCACCAATTATTTTACTTAGAAATTTAAATCAGCATCGATTGTGTAACGGAACAAGATTAGCAGTCAAAAAGGTCATGAAGAATCTTATTGAAGCAACAATTTTAAAAGGAAAATTCAAAGGTGAAGACGTATTGATTCCGCGTATTCCGCTGTCTCCACCAGATTTAGCTTTTGACTTCAAAAGATTGCAATTTCCAATACGTCTTGCATTTGCAATGACAATAAACAAAACACAAGGAATTGTCTTAGAATATCCATGCTTCTCCCACGGACAATTATATGTATCATGTTCACGCGTAGGTAAGCTATCAGTTCTGTTTATTTATACCACAACTCAGGGCAAAACAAAAAATGTAGTTTACGCAAAGGCTTTGTGTTAGTTTGAGTTTAAAATTGACATTAATTTAATATTGTAAAAAAAGAATAAATACACATAGAGTGAATTTAAATCGAGTGTGTATTATTCATTTCTAATTTTGAAATGCCTAGCGAAGCAGGCAGAGGGTCCGCTAGTAGTCTATAAAACTACAAAATCAGAAAAATCTAACTTTTCTTTTGGAATTTAGTTGTGTACAAAAACTGTCAATTTTATCAAAATTATTGTAAATTTCTGAGCTTTCGGTGATATGCAATATTTGGTTCGATGGTGCACGCATGTCGATATTGTCGACATAACATAATATAACATGACATAACATAACAAAACATAACATAACATAACAGGACATAATTCCCTCTGAAGGTGTCGGAAAAAAGAAACAGCAGTCGTTAAGGAGACAGATACCTGTAAAATGTCGAAAAAAAATTTTGTTTTCTTTTGTTTTTAATTCATATGGAAATTATAACATTAATAAACAAAAAAAAGTTGGTTTTTTGTATTCAGGTCACTGACGCCGATGCTACAATGCCCGCCGATTGAGAAGCCCCGCTGCGACCTTCCTGGAAGATTTGAGTGTACATCCGCAATTTTAAATTATTAAAATAAAAAAAAAAAAATTGAAATTATTTTAATGTATAAATAAACTGTAAGCCAATTTTGAAAAAAATATATTGCTTTCCTCATTTTAAATAATTTTAATGAAAATCAGGGAAAATATGGCCGTTTACAGGTATCGTCCCCTTAATAGTTTGTACGCGATTCCTTATCTCCGGACGTTTTAGACCCTCTTTTTAGTTAAAGACCAAAAACTATAAAGAAATCGAAAATCCACGGTTTATAAAACTGACGAATGGCAAGACATATGAAAAATTATTTAAATGATTTTAATTTTTTGTATGAAATTACATTTTTTAAATTATTTACTTGCATTCTAAAATCATTTATTTAGGAAATTATCAATTCAATACAATTCTGTTGGTATGAAGTAAATAAAAAAACTAACAATGAAATATTCTGTTTAAAAAATCCCAAACGATTTGTATCTCCAGAATGTTAAATTTTTTTAAAAACATCTTGGCCCACGAATACCGTTTACATATTACTGGAGACTTGTCAATTTCCAAAAACAAACAAAAATTCGTATACCCCATGTCAATTTAAATATTTCTGAGAAACTTTTACCTCTACATATGAATGATAGAGAAGAAGATTGCGCCTTCCGAATTCGCCGTGTCGTGTACTGTTCCATGGTAAAAATTTGCTTGGACTGACGCTTCCAACACGGTATGTCATTAAGCGATCTGACATCTCTGTCAAAAGATACAAGGTTGTCAGATGGGTCCGTCGAATATGGGCAACCCTGTACTTTCTTGCCACGGCGTCTTCCGCAAAAAGTGCATTTGGAGGCATTATATTAATTTGTGCTTGAACAATTTAAGTCCCGCACTTCTTTTGCATTAGTTTGTTTAGTTTTAATCTCACAAATCACAATATTACCAAGCCATTCACTGAATTTTCACAAGCATGCAATTGCTCCTACTTTTGTTTGTTTGTTTTGTATTGCTAAGGGAGCTTACGTCAGATTAAAGTAACTGTTGTCGTCTTGTCCTCTACACTACATGAAAACTGTTTGAATATTTTTAGCCCAATTTTTTTTTACGAAATTTTTTTTGCCTAACCTATAAATAGTACCATTTACTTTCCTCACTCCTTCATCCCGAGCCGCATGTTTCGCCCCTAATTGCACACTAAACGCCTTAAGCCGGAAAATTACTGCATTGTGAGGCTAAAATCGGATTTAGTTATAAAAAGTTGCAGCAAATGCTATTCAAGCAGTTAAATCGGCAAAAATACTAAATAAACACAATCACTCCTTCGAATTTGTTGGGCGGCAGCAAAATTTTTTATGCTTTTGTCGATTTACTGTTTAGAAATGACCTCTCCTCCTAAAACTCATCATCACTCCACTCACTTGGGTAGTTGGTAAAAAGGGGAAAAAGGCTGAGTTGCCTTTAGTTGTTTATGGAATGGAATATTTGTTGGCAAATACACATACTCGAAAAACAGAGCATGCTGTACGGGGAAATAGAAGCACCAAAGTGAGAAAAAAGTCAATTTTGGAGTTAACGAAGTTATGCACGTCAACATACGCTCTCGTGTTGCGATGATGGAGAGGTGGGAAATTTGTGCACCACACCCATCGTATGCCTACATACAAATTTAACACTTGAATACATTTAATTATGCCAATGTAAGGTATACTCGTATGTAAGGTATTTTCTACGTGTTACGGGACATTCATTGGTCTTATGCGAGAATATGTTCGCATAGCGCCAGTGACTTTCTTTGAAAGTTATTTTGTTGTGAAGTTGCAAAATCAATAGGAATTTCTCGCTGTATATTCAAGTATTCGAAGGGCATACTACACCTACATACATGCATATTATATAGTACGTATATAAATGCGAGTATATTAAAGTATGAGCACATGCATACATACATATACGCACCTTCATAAATTGTGAACAATGTGTGTAGTCTAGAAAATTAACGTTGCCCTCGGCAAGTTAGCTGATGAAGGTAGGGGAGAGTTGCATCACTCTACACCCTCAACTTCACAACCCGGGAAAGTGTAAATAGAAACGGGCGAGAAAGCCATTTGAAATGAGGGTTGGTAGTATTTTTTTCTAACTTCAACTTCACTGCGCCTAAAAGTCTGCAACATGCCCGCTTTGATGTAACTACAGCTGTGACACATCACAACCACACTCTTTCGTTTCTCCTTTAAACAGCGCGCCTTAGCCTGCACGGGCAATTGTCTCATATTCAAAAAATTAACGCTGGGCGTTTGAACCTAGCCGAGCATTCAACAGCATAAAATGTATGCCAGGCGTAAATTCCTATACATTAGAGCAGTTAAACCCGCTGAAGTTGTGCAACGAAAGTTAATTAAAAGGAGAAGCAGGAGTTATAACGGGTGGTTAAGTTTCAAGGACCGGGGTTGATTTTGAACAAAATGCATTTTTTTAGGAAATTATTTTCATTTCTCTTTATTTTGATAATATTGGTATAGCTCAATTACGTATGGAATAAAATATTGGCCAAATGGCCGCTGCGGCCTCGGCGGCACACCTCCATCCGATGGTCCAAATTTTCGATGACTCTAAGGCATAATTAAGGTTCTATGCCGTTAATGTGCCGAATTATCTCATCCTTTAGCTCTTGAATTGTTGCTGGCTTATCGACGTACACCTTTTCTTTCAAATAACCCCAAAGAAAGAAGTCCAACGGTGTCGTTGACGTTTAGGTGTGGTTCACACTCAACATCGGCCCTTGAAATTTAACCACCCTTGTTTGCTACAAAAAAAAAAAAAAGATAAAAATGAAAAAATCAGTTTTAAACTTAAAAAGAAACTGACTGGAGACTTGACTGCTTTTCTTTACTTTATTTACTCCTCACTCACAAGCAATCGCCGATATTTGTGGAACAACAGAGGAGGCAGGTTTAAGGAGTAAAGTTTGGAAGTAGCGAATGAGTTGAATTTGTGAATACTGTTAGATTGCATTTTTTTACCTTCCCCAGCCGTCGGGGTGCAGCATTTGGCGACAACTGTTGGCCGAAGTTGGACGTTCAGTTTGATCGAAAATCTTCTCTACTGGAACAAAATATTGGTTTTAAGTGGTGGTAGCTGCTGTCGCGGAAGCAGTTAATGGGTTGATGGCTGATGTAAGAACTGTGTCATGTTTTGAGGTTAAGTCTCCACTAGTCCTTGAGTGCTTTGAGAAAATAAGGCCTCTAATTTTCGCCAAGACTTAGCAAGTGGCAAATAGATAAAGCCAATGAAGATATGTCGGCAACGCGGAAAAAACTGCCTTAAATTACATATGCTGGTAAGGCAGTGCGGCCTAATCAGCTATAGCCATACTCGCTAGCGGCGAATCTTACTCATTAACTTTGTTGTTGTTTTCGCATGCAAATTTTTCGTCAAGTTGATCGAGCATAGAGATAGCGAGCGGGGAAATGGTGAATAGAAGAATAAATTTACGAGGAGTGCACTCGGCCGCCTGGGTCAAATGATTTGATGCGTGACTGCTATTCGAGAGTCCACAGATTCGAAACTTGGGACACAAAAACCCAAATAATAGAAATAGCAAACCTGCAAGTGTATTTCTGCCATGAAAAGCTTCTCATAAAAAACCATTTGCCGTTTTCAAGCGGCTTAAAACTGTAGGTTCCTCCATTTGTGGAACAACAAGCAAATAAGAAAAGCAACTCGGCCAAAGACCCAATAAAAGACGTAAGCGCCATTTATAGTATATAGGTACAGGAGTGCACAATCGCATCCGATTCCCTTAGGTGCCAGAACACAGCAACGAAGTAGCGAATGTATTGGCTAGAGAGACTGAGACTTCGATACTAATAGGACCAGGGTTCGGGTGTAGTGCGACAAGATTCCATTAAGGAATATCTTAGGAGCAAAGAGATAAGAGACAAGACTATGAGAGTAAGCTGGCCCAAAACTGTGGGGCTACGTCAGCCAAAGTTCTTATTAGAAGGACGTAAGCATTTCGTAAACCTCCGTAAAGACAAACTGAGACTGCTCACTGGCATTATCATAGGTAAGGAATATGATTCACCGACTCGAGTCGTTTCTGTGACCAATTACCGGAAACTCCAATGTACTTGAATGTAGTGCCATAGCGGAAAGAAATAGAGGACATCTCGGCTTGTTACGGTCAGAAAAAAGAAGTGGACGCTTAGGCCAACCTAGCTTTAATCAAGGTTTATTGAGAGAACTGGGTTTGGATGAGATACTGTGATGAATAGAGTACACAAAAGATTTTAAGCTCCAAGTGGAAACATCTTCCTATTGCATTTCATTTCATTTCAAGAGCTTTAAAAGAAATACACGTCTGGTCCGATAGTTAATCGGTAACCAGCGCCCTGAGCTCGCTAATCATTGTTTCTTCATAGTGGCAGAATACCGGACTTCCCTTTCAGTCGCATACTCGTACTTTGATATCGAGGTCCGCATATGGGCCCGCTACAGTGTGGTTCCTTTGACTAATTATTGAATACTTCTGAGAATCTGAAGAGATGGGTTACATGTCAACACAACGAGCACTAGGTAAGAATACGAACTTACAGGATCGACAGGACCTTCTGACCATGCGTGGATTGCAGATACTCAAGCGAACTGTGAAGGCTAAGAAAGTGTGAACTCTCAGTTATGGAGAGTGTCCTAATCTGGCTTTATCCATCAGATATCTATGCGCTGAGTCGCCATATCTGTCAAAATTCGCTTAGAGGCAAATACGGTATGCTAGGTAGTACATCTCTCCGTGGAAAAATGTCTACAAATGTTGCAAGGTGGATTTATTATAGGTGACAGCATTCACCCAGCTGAATTTTTCGCCGTAGATATGGCTTACGTCAAAATGATATGCTTTGTTTGTATGTATTGGTATGTTTACATTCCTATTGTATTTTATTTCGACTTGATGCTTGTACCAAAGGCAACAACAAATACATGTAGGGTTTTACTTATATGTGGTTGCTGTCACCTATAATAAATTCGCCTTGAAGTGTTGCCAATATCAGACCGTTAACCGGCTCTCAGCAAATTTAACACAATCGGCCGAGGACGAAAACACTATGATTGTGTTAGTGATAAAGAAAGAAAAAATCAATGCAGTGCCCGCTCATGTTACTTTGTTGCCATCTGAACAACGACTGATTTGACTGGGAATAAAAGTGAATTTATCGTCTAGAATTCGGCTGCCGAATCACCTGTGACGTTGCAGCCGCAGTTGCTGGCATAATTTTATTTTTCACCAAAGCTAACCCGTCAAACCTGGTAAATTTATCATCCTTGGGTATTCATCAGATTTCAAATGGTAAGATAAGTGCTCGCGGCGACTCGAATGAACTGGTTACTTAGAAATTAACATTCGCAATTAACCTTTGGCGCACGAGCTAATGTCGTGGAGATAACTCGTACGATTTTTTGGGGAATATCTGATGCAGGTTCAAGACCTTTGAGTGTCATATTTTTGTTTTCACTAACATCCGAACTATATTAACATTCTATGGCTCGGAAATTCGCTTTGGCTTTTCGCTCTTTTCTGCTTCCTTTTCCTTCCTTTAGTGGTACCAAAATGGTGGACTTTAAGGTTCATATCCAAGTGATGCTACGTATTCTTGGAAGCAACGATCTAATGTGACCGAACTTAAGTTAGGTTTTTAAATGCTCCAAAATGATATTCAGATGCTCAGGAAGGGAAAAGTTTATTAAAATCAGAACGATTTCTAGGCGACTCTTTATAAGATTGATTTAACTAACTCGACCCATAAACAATTTTCTGCCAGAAGTTGGAATTACTAGTAACTCATATCTGATCTCGAAATAACTGAAAATAATTTTGTCTCCGTATTAAAAAAATTCGATTTGAATGTCGCAGGAAAAAAACTGAGGTTATAGCAGAGTCCAAAATCAAAAACACAGAGCTTGTTGTAGCGCCAGCACTGCGAGAAGTATTATTTAGTGAGTGGCTTACAGTATGCAAATAATGAAAAAAAAATAAAAAAAAATGTCTTATATTATGAAAGAAAAGTTAGCTCAAATAAGTTCAAAGCCAAAGAAATCGGAATTGAATTTGTATTTTACATTGCGATGCCTTAGTGGGTAGTGGGAAAGAGACTAGCACATAATTTTATGAAATTTGCATTAATTATTCTAGCCATGTCATAAGTAGTCTTAGCATAATTGGAGCATAAACATTTTTTTATAAATGTTACAAATTTTTTTTATTTTCAACAAATTTCTGACTGTCGTTGGCACTTTCGAAAACCTTTTGTCTGGACATTTTTAGTTACTATTAATTTTTTTAATTTTACACTTTTTATTTTGACTTGGCAAATGCAAAAACTCCCATGAACAGTCTACATATCAGCTATATAACCATTGCACATACTAACGGTACATATGTCTGTATATACAAGAGTGAAAGCATTTCTTCATTTTATACTCGTATTTCCGCATTTTGGCTGCTTATCGGCAATTACCGCCTTGCACGCCAAAAACACATTAAAAGCGTAGAACTCCGCAGTTTATCATATTTATGCTTTTCGAGGGTGGGATTTGCACAGAGCCTTTCAGAGCAAGTGAACAACTTCAAAAAATGTGTTGCAAGAAAGTTTAGCAGTTGAGATAGACTGATAAGTCCCTTGACTGCACTCGCTAGAAATGTTTTTATTTTTAGATTTAATTTTTTCATTTTTTTTGTGGCTAGGCAAATTGAGTCGCTTTGTGGAATTTATGAGGAATACCCGTGCGGCTATCTGAAATAAATTAATCTGTTTTATGTTTAAACTTTTTGAAAACAAAACTTTACCTTATACCTACCCAATATACTGCAGTATAATTTTAAGTAAACTTTTGTCAGGTTGAGTGTTCAAATTTTAACTAAAATTTAGAAAATTTTGATTATTTTCAAAATAAAATATATGTTACTCCTGTTTAAATGCGCCATATTTCTATTTTCCTCCTCCTAGAAGTAACGCTTTTAGCCTAGTCCAACTCTGCATCTCTCAAACAACTTATGAAATAGTACCCGTCTTTGATTCGCAACTTCTCTGCTCATCTTTAGGCTGTGCTCACTTGACGAAAAATTTGCATGTGAAAGCAACATCAAAGTTATCGAGCATAATTCGCCATGGAGAAAAGATCTTTAGAGGTGTGCTCTTTAACATACCGTTATTTGGTTATGAGCAAAATTGACAGAATCAGCTGATGGACTGATGTCTTTTGGGATATGTGTACAAAAAAACCCAAGATTGTGTTGGTGACATACGAAAAAAGTTAACCAATGACACTTCGTTGCTATCTGAACAACGACTGATTGGACAAGTGTGTGAATACATCTGAATGATCGTGCAGAATTCGGCTGAATCTCCCACGTGATTGTGGCGACGTGGCAGCCGAAGTTCCCGTTAAAAACTTCTTTTTCATCACATTTAAAGAGCAATCCTTGTAAATCTATCATCCTTTGCTATACCTCAAGAACAATAGAATAAGATATTGCGCCTTCCGAATTCGCTGTGACGTCAGGTTACGAGAATATACAAACAAAAGGAAGTTACTTGTTTGTAAAGAGGAAGAGTAGGTGAAGGCAATAGAAACTAATAAACACTAGAAATTATACCCACGCACACACACACACACGTTTTTGACACAGCTTCATCCGCATAAACACGCAGAAAAACTGAATTTTTAGGTATTTTTATTATTTGTGCTTTCACAATTTAACACACGGCACCTCGTTTTCATGAGTTTGTTTAGTTTAAATGTTACGAATCACAATATTGGCTTGACAACTGATTTTTCACAAACAGGTAATTTCTTCTACTTTTGTTTGTTTGTTTTGTATTGCGAAAGGGGCTGACGTCACACTTGTCAAAATCACGAAAAATAAAGTAACTCCTTTTTAATGGCGCCCCCTAAGGTACTCAGTTCGCCTTGGGTATAACTAATTTTTTTCAATACTGTCAACTCTCATTCAAGAGAATTTCATTATACGGCGTTCATACAGGGAGGCTTTAGTTGCTTCAACTTTGCGAATTCCCTTTTGGTGTTAACCGTTACTCCGACCGAAACTTTCTTTCTTAAATACATATTGTTTTAAATACAATTTTTTTTCTAAAACTTTTTTTTCCACAATAATGCTTTTCAAAGTATATTCATTTATTTTTTTTTTATTAAAATTTTTTTTTTTAATATTTTTTTCCAAAACTTTTTGTTAATTTTTATCAATATATATTTATTTATTTTTGTTTTCACTACAATTTTGTTCCACATTTTTTTGATTTTAAATATAAATTTTTTTTTAACAAAATTTTTGTTTAAAAACGTATTTTTTTTTTTGTTCACCAAAATAACTTTTTTTTTAACTCAAAAAATAAAAACTGCGTAAAAAGCCAAAGGCGCCTTAAAATTCACATTTTTATTTTTATCCAAATAGAGTAATTATTTATGTAAACTTTAAGCTTTCGCTCAAGAAAATCCATCTGACTACGCCCGGTATAACTATTTATAAGCAATTTAGTGAATTCACCGAAACTTTTATTTGCATTGTCCCGAGCCTCAAGTCAACGAAATTCACCATCTACATACATATGTATATATGTTTACTTTTGTCATTGTTAGGTGGAGCCGAAGACGAAGAAGGAAGGGGAAAAATCACCTGCTACGTATGTCTGACAATAGGTTGGCTAACCGAGGACTACGAGGCCATCCGGACGCCCTCCGAAACGCTGGAATGAGTGTTGGACATCCATCTTTTCGATAATTGGTATTTATTTAACCCTAGACGGACATTCTTCGTCGTTTCGACGACGCTCGATTGCATTTAACTGCTTATCTTAATTTCCGTTCATTGTTTTTCTTTAATTTTTCGTACAGCTTTAGTCGTTGCTGAGCTTTAGTTGTGAGCGTACGTTCATCTGTGCTAGTTGCTTGTAAGTACCATTTTAAAAAAATTGCGTCGTCGAAACGACGAAGAATGTCTTTTGCGTGACTTTTGCAACAAAATAATATATCGTTTTTAGGATTTTTTTTTGTCTTAAAAACTTTTATACATATAATTCAATTCGACATGACAAAACAAGCCTTTTTAAATGACAAGGAAATTGAAAAGTTTCTTGCTGAAGACGATGACTTAATAGATTCGGATGAAGATGATTATGCCATTGGCGAGCTTGAGACAGACTTGGGAGAGCTAAGGGACGAAGAAAATTCTTCTGAAGAGGTTTCTGCAGACGAAGACGGTGTCCCGTTGAATCTGTTGCTTGAAGAGATTGATATAATTACTTTCTCAAAAACCATATTACGTGGAAAAAAAGGCATAAGTGGTCGTCTCATAGATATGGACAAAATATTGTACATCAAGTACGTGGTCCCGCTCGCTTGTGCAAAATTATTGTGGATCCACTAAAAGTTTTCAGACTTTTTATAACATACGCCATAATCGAAGAAATTGTTGAGTGGACCAACGTCGAAATCAGCGCACGATCGTGTATTAATTCCACTGAATCGGTGGGAAGAAAAGAAACAAACAATGAGGAAATTGAAGCTGTGATCGGTATGTTGCAGAGTTATTTGATCTGTCCTACTCTGGATCAAAATACCTATCCACAATGACTCACAACCGATTCAAATTTCTAATGTCCTGCTTGCGGTTTGATGTTAAGGCAGTACGCGTAGGTCTGATAGCAGACAAATTTGTTCCGATAAGAAAGGTATGGGATATTTTTATTCAAAAATGTCGAGAGAATTACACTCCAGGGTCCTATATGACCATTGAGGAGCAGTTAGTTCCGTTCAGAGGTAGATGTGGTTTTAAAATGTACATACCGAACAAGCCTGCGAAAAATGGGCTCAAAATAGTAATGATGTGTGACAGTGGAACAAAATACGTGGTAGACGCTAAGCCATATTTAGGAAAAGGATCAAGCGATTATAATTTACCTCTTGCAGAAAACTTTGTTAAAGAGCTAACAAAAAGCATCTACGGCACAAATCGAAATGTAACCATGGATAATTGGTTCACTTCAGTCTTCTGGGCTAAATCTCTTTTTAAAAGAACCATATAAATTAACATTGGTTGAAACATTCCGGTCGAACAAAAGAGAGATACCTCCAGAGATGAAAGTCAGCAAAGGTCGAAAATGTAGCACTTCAAAACCGAATAAAATAATTTACTTGTTGTCGACGCCACATATGATCGAGTTCTACAATTCAACAAAAGGTGGTGTAGACACCTTCGACCAAATGTGCAGCGTAATGAGTTGCGCTCGAAAAACCAACCGCTGGCCAAAGGCAGTATTTTTTGGTATACTCAATATGGCTTATATAAATAGTTATGTTATATACACCCATAATATATTCCAATTAGGACAGAAACCACTTAGTCGCAGAAAATTTATGAAAGGTTTACACTCTGCTCTCATTCAAAAACACTTACATATATAAAAGACTTAATGTGGTAACTTTAAAAACGGCAGCTCGACAAAATATACAAAGCGGACTAGTTCAACATGATGAGAATGCAGAAAACAGTGGAGAGGTATCAGCAAGCAAAAAAAGAAATATTTGCGCGATTTGTCCATCATCCAAACGTCGAATGACCAAATCTTCATGCGCCAAATGCCAAAAAAGCTTGTGTGGGGAGCATAAAATTGATCTCTGTGCCTCATGTGCAAAATAAAGTTAAAGTCCTATAAAACAGAGTTTTATTTTTAGTTTTAAGCATAAAATGTACCTTTTTAAAGTATTAATGAATTTTGATTTGATTAATATTACTTTTTTGTTGAAGTTTGTCAGAGGCTATGAGCTAAAAAAAATTTTTTTATTGAATATGAATATTTTTAATTTTAAGTTTTATATTATATTAAAATAAATAAACAAGCGTTAAAACTATTAAATAAATATTTAGAGTAAAATACTGCATTTATATTTTATTCTTTTCGGGTGTAGGTGCAATCTGAAGAAAGCTTAAAAAGAGTGGTCGTCGTTTCGACGAAGAATGTCTTTAGTGTACTAAAAATATGAATGTCCTTCTAGGGTTAATTATTTTAATTTGTAACTAAACAAATTGTATTTTTTTTTTACATAAAATTGTGGATAAACAGGATTTAATACCATAATAAAGAAGAGGAAGATGTTTACTTTTGCTACAAGGAAACCTGGTATTAAAAGTGGAGAAATCGGCTTGCAATCACGCCCACACTTTGGCAAATCACCGCTGAGTTGCTAAATTGTTGACTGTATATCTCACCAGAGGTTCTTCCCAAAATAGCTTTTTTATCTCTCTCTCTGTCTCTCTCTCCCAGATAGCACATTCACACGGCAAGCCTATGCCGCAGTCTCCAACGCACGAGAGCAAGTAACGTACGAGTTCTGCTGCAAAAAAAAAACAAATTGAGTTCTTTCATTGGAAAGTAATAACAAAAAGCCAGCAATAGTGATTCATCATGAATGAATGTCGCGAAAAACAACGAAACGCATTTGAAATATTTACGGTTAAATCGCGCAAAAGATTCCATGCAAGAGGCAAAATTAAACCAGCTCAACGGAACCTGTGACGCAATCACAACCAATCGCTATGAGGCCCTTTGAATAAACAAACAAATTTGCAAATAATTATAAACAATTCATAAGTAATGGGATGTGTATTTATAAGTTCGCTGTGAAAAATAAAAGCTGCTCATATAAAGGGTATTCCCAGTTGGAGTTTCCTTTTTAAATTAAAATTAAACACATGCATGCGTATTTTGGACGAGCGTTCATAATCTGTTCATTGAAATATGTTGGTCGTAAGGAGTCTACAATTTTTGAACAATAAATCATTTGTTATGTTCTAAGTGAACGCTCACAGATGTAGAGTGTTTTGAAGAAATTTTCGATGATATTTAAGCATCACAGAGGCTCTTTTGAGTCAAATATTACGGGGTGCATACGGCAGGCAATGGGAAACCTTCGAGTGTATTTCTGCCATGAAAAAGCTCCTCATAAAAAAATATCTGCCGTTCGGAGTCGGCTTGAAACTTGTGTACCAACATCAAGGCGCAATTATATATGTATATATATACGGTAGTTGAGAACATGCTTGTATGGTAAGTGGCTTTAACTTCCAGAAGCCAATATTTTTATTTTTGCCCCTTTTCAGATAGACGTGGAGAACTATAAATTAACTCGAGAAATGAAGAGACATGCAGTTATCGTCGCTTTATGTGCAAATCACACCGATTTAGATATCTTTAATTGTGTTAATCTTTCTTAATCTCTAATTTTTCTCCCGCTCATTCGTTCGCCGTAAATTGGAAGCATCAGGCGGTAATGCGGAATCTGTTGCAAAACGAAAAACACACATTGAATGTTCTGACACTGTCCGATCTGCAGAATTTATTGAACAAGTGCAAGTGATCATTAACGAGGAGTCTTTGAAACCAATGAGAGCCCTTGCGAGGGAGCTTATGTACTGCTTTTGAAAGTCTCATTCGTCGAGTTGTCCATGAATATCTCCGGTATAAGTCCTAAGTTAGGCGCAGTAGACAGTTCATGTCGGAGCAAAGACGAGAACAGTGAGTTAACCGATCAAAACGTCTTCTAAACAAAATTAAAAACCATGAAGTGCCTGAGATGTTATGGTTATGACTAGACGGGCAGATGGCTACGTCCCAAACCTACACAAGTGCCCGTTGTCAGCTACAGTTATGGTTTTAGATGTTGTGAGCAACAAAAGACTTGCCATGCCAGGGATTTCGAGCGAATTCTGCTCCATGCATAAGACAGTAGACAGTAGTGAAACCCTGGATTGATAGTTGCTGCGGTGACATCCCATACAGCTTTTAGCGAGGCTCTACTCCTTCACACAAAGCGATAGCCACAGTTTCAAGCCGACTCCGAACGGCAGATATTTTTATGAGCAGCTTTTTCATGGCAGAAATACACTCGGAAGTTTGTCATTGCCTGCCGAGGGGCGACCGCTATTAGAAAAATGTTTTGATTAATTTTGGTTTCACCGAATCAACGTTCTCTCTGTGAATTCCGAATGGTAGTCACGCACCAACCCATTCGGCTACGGCGGCCATGAAGTTACTCTCACGATTATGACCAAATCTTGTAATCTATGACCCTCGTAAGTTGCCGCATAATATCACGACTATATTTAATATTCTTTTCGCTAATTTCGTTTGCAATAAATGGATGTTGCTGTATGCCACACTTCGGTTCAGAGAGAGAGAGTTCAGAGAATGTTGAGTATTGCGTTCCTACTGCTCGGCTGTCAGTGAATTTGACAGAATCAGATGTTGAGCTGGCGTAACCGTAGGGCTAATTTTTTACATTGTTTACAAAAAAAAAAAAAACAGTTGTTTTCTATTATCCGTTGTATTATCTTCCTTCCCTATTTACATTAACCTAATCTCAACTTTTAATTTTCGTTTACAAACCTCCGCTATTTCATACACTGAGAGGGCGAACCCACAACATCTTGAATTGAGTTGCGACAAAGTTACTAGCTGATGGCACGGATGGCTCGAAGTTGGACGGAAGGGTTGGTGGGGGAGTATTCTGTAAGGAGCCTCCCATCAAACTTAAATTTAGGCTCCCGGACCACTGTAGTGTTTTCCAAGTGGAGGTATCCGCAATTAAGGAAGCAGTGGATTGGTTGCTTACCTCGGTAATTACCATTAAGGAGGTAAATATTTACTCTGATAGCCAAGCGACAATTAGGGCCTTGGGCTCATTGTTTGTGCGTTCGAGATTGGTCGGGGAATGTCTGGCTTCTCTCTCGACTGCATCCGAATACTTCGATGTGAGGCTTATTTGGATTCTCATTCACAGCGGCATAGAGGGAAACTGTTGGGCTGATGAGCTGGCTAGGCAGGGAACTTTGGAGACGGTTTCGTCGTGAAATGAGAGGATTGGGGTTCCCTTAAGAACCAGTGGTCTACGCCTGGAAAGATGGGCCTCGAATGAGCGGTGGGCTAGTGCGCAAACATGCAAGGCCGCGATATCCTTCTGGCCACGGGTAGATCGGGTCCGCTCGAGGGAACTCGTAAGGCTAACAAAGCCCCATCTCTTGAATTTGGTGTGTATCCTTACCGGACATTGTCCGTTAGGTGCTCATGCGGTAAGACTTGGGATTGTCTCAAGTCCGTTCTGCAGAAACTGTCTTGAGGACGAGGTAGATTCATCTCAACACCTTGCTCGCAGCGATCAAACTCATTGCAGTAAATTGTGGATCTTCTACTGCAAATCTGTCTAAAAAAGAAGCTCGAACTTGAAAGACCCTGTATAACCTACCACAAGTGGAATAACATAACAACTTCAAAGAACAGTGAAGGAAACGGCAGACAAAGAAGTCATATTACCACACACTGAATTCCCGTGAAGGACTATTGCCCTTTCGAGTGCATTGTATTGGTGGCTGGCAAGTTAGTTGTCAATTACGATGTTGATAATTTACGATGATGTAAGTTTATTTTAGTCCCACCAGATTTTGCCAATTGTTGGCCACACTCGTATATAAAGAGGTTCCTTTTCATTGCAAGGCTCATAACTGGCCTAATTTTGCGCGCAGAATAACATGAAGTTCCTGGTGATATTTGCTGCTGGTGGGTACTGCACATTTGAGGTTGCTTTTGGCTACGTAATAAAATAAATAAATATTTTTTCTCGAATTTTCTTGCAGCACTGCTATGTGTACAAGCCGTTCAATTGCCATACCTAATCTACAGTGAGCCCGACACCAGTTCATTGGATTCCAGTGAGGAGACAAACAACCCACTTCCTTCTACCTCTAGTCAACGTCCACCAGGCCTGCCGGGTATTAATGTGATTAACCGGCCTGATTCGTCTGAGTCCAATGAGGATGAATACCGTATACTTTTACCTACTAATGGTGAACGCTTAGCAAGTCTTCCGGGTATTGGTGTGGTCAATCAGCCTGTTTTTCAAGCGGTTAAAGTGAAGGTGCCACGCTATGGAAACGCATTGATCAGACAACATCTTTTAGCTCAAGCTTTGGCTGCACGTGGCATTAACCCGCAATATCTTTCGCCGCAACCTTTAACAAGACGTCCAACTAACGTGGAACAGAATCAAGTTTTGCTGATACGCGCACAGCGTCAAGCGCCAGTTACACCGGCTGTAGATGAAGGGATCTCAGAAACTACTACGGTAGCTGGTGACGTGGTAACGGACGTGCCAGTGGCTGCACCCGTCGTGTCCACAGTTCCTATTGGCTCGAAATCAACTTAAAAATGTGTGCTTTTAAATGCTGTCGGTTGTCGGAGGTTGAGGAGGCAAGGCGAATTCATTAAAGGTGTTAACACTAGACCAGCAACAAAGTTTTATTCATTAGAATATCACGACAAATCAACGACGAGTAGTGATAAAATAGAACGATTTCTCGTCATTTCATTTTTTGCTGACTACCTGATGTTGAAGGCGCATGCAAAAAAAAAAAAAACAATTCAACTGGTCTACTGATATCACCTGAGGGAACTTTCGATCAAACCTTATCAACATTGGCGGATTCATTTCATTCAAAAATATTGAGAATAATACCTCCTTTTTAAACAAATAAAATAATCCACTTTAATCAGGTTCACTTCCTTATGATTTTCCCCGCTTAATAAATATGACTGCATTTTTCGTCTCGTTTATTTTATGTTAAATAGTAAGGCTAAAAGAGATTTTCCTCACGAACTATGTGCCAAAATAAACTGACCTATGGCAAGATCTTGCCTACGATTATGTAGTTCTTGAAAGTAGTCATTGAGTAGCAGTTGTGTATGGCTCAGGTATAAAAATATTGAGTGTTTTTACCATACCGGTACCTCTGTTTTCACTGATGGTACCAAGATGGAATCGGAAGTCGGATCCCTTGCACAGTTCACAGATCACAGTTGATCAGTGTCACTCACTGAGCTGACCCAAATCGTAGTTGATCAGTAACAGCCTGCAAGTTGGTAGAGTCACTTGAACATGATCCACATTCTACCATTCTCGCTACCAATAGGAATTTGATTAGAAAGTGGTCGGAGGTAACAAATAGAAGAAGTCCACCTTTCCTCTATTAACTTCGAATGCTTTGCCAAAAAAAATCTTGGTTGTAGCATCACCTCGCATGTTAAGTATTTCTGAAGATTACAGCTGATAATGAGCTGATGAGGTAAAACGTCCTATTTCAGTGTTTCTAAGTTTGCTTCTCCCTTAACTGAGCGTCATCAATGACACCCTTGATACTGTGCATATTTGTCCGTCATTGCTCAGCTCAGATGTACGGACTACATTCGATGTTCGTAACCTCTAATAAGTGCTTTCATACCAGATTTCTCTAACATTTTTTTTACTCCATCGCTAGGGTATACTTCGACATCAAACTCATTGCTCTTAAGCCATTCACATTACTAGCTTGTTTCTTTACCCACGGTCTTACTGTAAGTATTTAACAGCATTTGATGTATATCAGCCTCACTTTTCTTTGAACGGAAGCAGAAAATCCAAATATCTCGCAAATGGAGCTCCTATGGCATATTGAACAAGGGTCCACTTTGAGTCACCATTGTGGCAAAATGGGTTGAAATCTAAGCTTCTAACACTTCTACGAAGTTTTTTGACTATATTCACCCTGTATAAAAGAAAATGGAGGTCTATATAGGGGCTTCTTAAAATGATACTTCGTTTATTCGAAAGAGAAAATGTTCTCATTATTTATGGTATACGAATTCATTCAGGCCTCAGCTGGCTTTGCGGTGCCACATCCTGCTAACTCAGTTTTCCAAAACCTTGGTGACGATCCCGGCTTTGCCTAACCAGTTATTTGATATATTCTCGCCTTAAGAGGATAAATCGTTAAAGCATTGTTCGCATAGCATCGATCATTTACGGCACTCCACAGTCTATCAGCGACAAATTGCACCCCGATCGATGGCTAATAACTCGATTATCGAACTTGGTGCGCAAACGATTGGTTGTGACATGGACTGTGTTGGGTTTGTCGCGTCATTCTGCTGAAGCCAAAGATCGTCTAAGTTTATGTCTTTAATATGCAGCCACAAAAGTCGCTTATCATGTATCTGCAGCATCTAACGTAGCCCAAAATGGTGTTTCCAGCTGCATTTTCAAAGAAAAATGGGCGAATGATGCTATCGCTCCGAAATACGTACCGAACTTGCTCTCCCTGAGGATGCAGTGGCTTTTCGCCTATTACTTATGGGCTTTCCGATCACGAGATGTGGCAATTTTGCTCGTTAATACAGCCGCCAAGATGAAAATGCGCTTCGTCAGAGAAGATGATTTTTCGGACAAAATCTTGGAATGCTCCAAGACCCAAACTGAGAAGCGCTAATGAAACGGATTATCCTGAGTTTTCAATTGCTGAGCCAGTTTAACCTTGTAAATCACCCTATATTTATCATTGCTTTCAGTGCTGAAGAAAATTTCATTCGGAGGATCGTCGAATCCGTCTCAGGTTTTAAGTTGTATGACTTCTTAGGGTTGGCGCGGAGCGATTTAAAAATTCCAACTGTAATGTCATGGCTAAATATGATACGGAAAACCACAAAAATTTCGATAAAAGTGGTTCTTTGCTACCGCACTAGTGGCCTTTTCAAAGCCACTCAGAAGGATATATAGCGTACATGTCGGAGAGACCGCATGCTTTACCAATATCTATCAATATTAGGCTTCCAAGGTATGTTTCTATTCACAGGTCGCGGTCGACCAAACATCACTTAGAGATGGTCGATGCTGCGTGAACTAGCAGATGCCGACATCTCATGGGACGGTGCAAAAACAACAGCATAGAACTGTGTACGATGGAAGAGTCTTGTCGAGGACCTGTGCTCCCGAGTGAACAAGGAAAACAATTTTTGTTTGCTTTTAGTCTCGTCTCGTACATTGTACGTTTGTTGACATGACTCATCCTCTAAGAAGATTATCAAACTCATCTTGTGAAAAAAGTTTGGGATTTGTCAGTCCGTAGACCACTCCTGCCTTGGAAATGAGGCTCACTACTTGAGAATTCCACTTCCGTCTTTCTGTTATTTTGTCATCTTCATGTGTGCGTATTTCCCTTTCGGCTGTTTGCTGTTTTGCACTTGTCTGTTCGTGCCACATTTGGTGGAATGCCACAAGCGCATAAAATGAAGGTAAGCAGAAAAATATTTTGCACTGCAAAGCAACTTTTGTTCCATCATTTATAAGTTCACTACAGTGTTGACTTTGTGTCAGCTTGCCGCAAGCAAATAGAATATTTATTTCTTCTCTTATTTTACACCCTTGTCGCGCAACAACAACATACAACGATCGATTTTGTTCACACAGGACCTAAATCGCTGCTAGAGAAGTGTTCGATATTCTCTTAAGTGGCAAATCTATCCCATATCGACTGGTTGTCTCGATTGCATGAATGCCTTGCTTCTTTATGTAAAGCATTTTTTCTGTGCCACATAAGCCTCAGCCTCCTCTTCCATCTTAATACTTCCCCCTTAACAGAATTAAAGCTGTTCTTACAAATCAATTTTGTGCTGAGGCAAATTGCTTTTGTGTTGTTGATTATTAGTGCTATTGTTGTTGTTATTAGTATTGAAAGGGTGGTTCGAAAAAATGTTATGCTTCACAGCTTTTTTCATCTCAAAAGCTTGCGTGTCTGTCATATGCCATATCTCTCCTTGGTACGAATTGCGTACGTCCATCGATTGAACAGCATTAGGAAGTATTTGTAACTCATTCCCAAAACATGGGAAACGGTGATACGGAAGCAGTGCGTTTATTGTAAATAAGTTTTTGCTCAAATGAAGCATTGAAGTTTTTGTAAAAAAGTGAGACAATTCTCACTTGGTTTATCGACGTACGGAGCCTACAAAGAGGATTTTGGCAGGTGAGACTTTTGAAAAAGGATTTCGGAATGCTGCTTTACAAGTTGCAATCGACTGAGAAATCGAACGCAAATGACAATCTGTTTCATTACCGATTCTAAGCTTGTGCTTTGGAGCAGACTGAGTTGAAGATAGAATACTGCCGAAATACAACCTTTATTGAGAAGTGGAAACTCCCACTCGATGACTATTTGAAAAAAATTACACCATAGATTGTCAAGAAGGCAATTCATCAGTAAAAAATTACAGTGAGATGTAGATTTTTTCCAGTCAAGTGTACGGCGAGCGCTTTAAAACTCTTTAGTTGAATGTTGACTTGAATAATTTTTGGATTCAGAAGAATGGAGCGTCATACTATAATACTTACTTGGGATTTCTAGTGCGCAAAGTTAAGTAACCAGCTATTTTTTCTAAGAAAATTAGTCACCCAAGAACTGCGAATTGATTGTTTATGGAGTGCTCTAAAAGGTTGTTGTTAGAGAGACTAGTTTTGGCCATAAGATGACTATTTTTTTTTTTTTTTTTGCAAGGTTAAAATCGAAAATGTCAGAAACATCATCAAAGGTGCCGTCACACCAGTGGTATGTAGGGGAATGCTCCCACTAACCCATAACATTCCTCCCATCTCGGCTGATTCCACCCTGGGACTGCTAAAAGCAATTTCATCAAGGTGGAACCGTGTTTATGCCTTTTAGACACACCAGGTACCTCCGTCCAGGTTACTCTCTTAATTGCGTATTGGGTTATACTCCATCGAAACCATCTATTGGTGTGCCACTATTGGTTACTCCATATCAACTTGTCGTCTGTTTGGGCTCGTGCTTGTTGTCTGTTCGTCGTCTATTGGGCTAGTCGTTACTACGACAGAGTCAGAAGTTATCCAGAAAGTTCATTGAAAAATGGGTTGACAGAAAACGCTACCTCGAAGTCAACCGACCAAATGCGTTTATGATTTATTCCCTTAATAAAGAAAAATTTGACTGTTTACTACAAATTCTATTTGGGTTTGCCGAAGCCAATGCAACTAGAAAAAGTCCTTGACTGCCATCAAAAGTATTAGAAACGATTATTTTGCTTACGGTTCCAGCGATTCACTACTTCCGATTTCGGTTAAGTATCATTGGGTTGCAACTAAACACCAGCTTCAGTGGGAGTCAAAGTGAAAATCCTGTCTCGGAGCAAACTTCTCTGCGGTTCGCTAGAAATTCTGGTCCCTTAATGGTGAAGATGCCTCTGGTTATTGCCTAAATCACTTTTGACGGTTCTAATTTGTTTCGTATCGGAATATTGAAATACAACGTAGAATGTCTCCAACTAATAACTGTTACTTTAGTCTAAGGACACAATTGAGCAGTTAATTCCTTCCTCGGTGAATAAAATCTCCACTTTTTATGGCGCCAAACTTGGTTGATGTTAGTATTCATTAAGGCGGTTCCCTGGACTATTCGAAAGAGACATTCTACTGAAAATTTAGGGAACTTGAATCTTTGGTAGCGGTGCATAAACTAAACGATAGAATGAAGAGCTGTATGAGCTCTACAGACACATAGCTGTAGTACAGCAAATAAAGTTCCTGCGGCTCCGCGGACTAAGCCATGTTATATGAAAGGAGGCTGGTACTTGCTGCTGGTGACAGAGAAAGAAGAAAGACTGGAAAACCCAAGTTGAATAGGACTTGGATTCACTTAAAGTTTCGGTTGTGTGTAATTTAACTGCATAAAGATTGTAGAGAATGTGGCTAAAGTGAAAGAATTCTGCCGGATATAAATCCGGGTCGATCCACTAAGGTAGAACCGACAATGTTGTTATTGTAACGGCATAAACATTTCCCATAAATATGGGGAGATTGCTGCTGGAGTGATAGGTTTTTGGCTGGATATAAATCTGAGTTGTGCCGGTAACGTAGATCCGACAATCGTGGGAACTGTTTGATGTTTTTAATTGGCGACGATAAGTAGGAGAAAAAAACAACAGGTGCGAGTTTTTATACTCAACTAATATAAAATCGCTTAGGCGGTTACTGCGTGAATCATGAAGAGTAATAAATTCTGTTCTTATGATATAATTGCATATTCTAAAATTTTCAATATTCCTCTTTGAAATGAGTTTGAAGGCAAATATGGAAAAGTGGTACGCGAGCCCTTAGAGTTAAGATTGTGTTTTGCCGATTTACTCTTCACATGCTGAAACATTTGTCATGGTTGAGTGATGCCTTCAAGCTATCCACTCAAAATGAGGAATATAGAGGTTGAGATGAAAATAAAAAAAATTAAGTTAATGCAGGGTGGGCCATATAGCGTTTGCTTTTTGAACCACCTATTTTTTTGAGATTGGTAACACAAATGACATGTCAAATGTTTTCATAATTTACTTAAAGGTTTGACATTTACGAAATGGGACGCTATACGCTTGAACAAAATTGGGAAATATTGAAAACCAATTTCCAAAGTGGTGAGTCTTCTTCTTCTTTTCTGATGAAGCTCATTTTCACATCGGTGGCTACATCAATAAGCAAAATTGTCGGATTTGGGGCTCAGAAAATCCACACGTTACTGTAGAGAAGCAAATGCATCCACAACGAGTCACTGTTTGATGCGGTTTTTGGTCTGGCGGCATTATCGGGCCATTTTTTTTCGAAAATGAGCGAGGAGCCGCGGTTACAGTAAATGGCGAGCGTTACCGTGACATGCTCAACGAGTTTTTGTTTCCAAAAATTGAAGAGGATGACATGGACGACATTTGGTTTCAACAGGACGGTGCAACTTGTCACACTGCCAAAGTTACACTCGAACTTTTGGCTACCGTTTTTGAATTCCGATATCAATTGACCGCCTCGGAGCTGTGATTTAAGCCCGTTGGACAATTGGGTTGATCGAATGGCCTACTGTAAAGCTAATCGTGGCAGTCATTTGAACGATATTATTTTTCATTCATAAATGACAATGTTCAATCTTCAAAATAAAGAAAAAAGTTTGAAAAAATATTGATTAGTTTTTTTTTATAGCCGATTCAAAAAGCAAATCTTACATGGCCAACACTATATATGCGTTGCATTAAATCATCGCAATTTCTGTAATGAGTTGTTTCACTGTGGGTGTCTTCGATTCGCCACTTCTCTGCTTGCTATGTTTGGGCTCTGCTTAGGTTAGGTTATGGTGATAGTCGGTATGCACGACCAACTCACATAGACCTTACAGGTCCGTTGTGATACCACTATGCTGCACCATTTACTTTTCTTCGTGGAACCATTTTGTGGCTCCTATAAAACGTAGAGTTGATCCCAACCCCACGCCAAACAGCTCTATAAGAGAATTAAAAAAGTATGTACATATTTACCTAGAACCTGCTCTGATTTTAGCTAAGGCTGGACAAAATAAACTTTCATTTGAATCACCTTGTATATTGTACTTTTCGATGTGTTCATAAGCGTTCATAAGTGCTGTCATTGGCAATAAATATGTACTCCTGTCACCGAAATAAAGAAAATATGGAAAATGCCTTGAGAAAAACGGAAGGAATGAGGACTTAGACGCCATGAATGAGGAATGAGTGCATTGGGATATGTAAAGATGTATAATTTTATATTTACATGAATATATGCCATGTACTCCTGCTGAGTGTATAGAAAAACCTCACCTTTTGTTGAAATGCTGCAGAAAAGCCGATTTATGGCGCTTAACTGCCGTTCAACTACCTTCTGCTTTTGTACTGGTATTAGTCGATTTTTGTTATTGTGTCAGTTGACACTTTTTCCTTTGCTCACGCAATAAAGCTGTCTACATTTTTTTGTTTTCTTCTTTGCATCTTGTAAAGACGTTGTGTGCATAAGCAATTTAACTTTTTGCAGCAAAAAAAGAGAAAAAAAAATGTATGTATACAGAAATATTTATCAGAAAAATAAGTTAGAAATACAAGTTTTTTATTGCTTTTTATGACATCTGATATTTAATATAATATAATAAAAGCACGAATTTTCGGCAAATATTTTCCTCCACCGAAATTCTCATAATTCAATGCGATACAATTCGGCCTGTTGTTGGTGGTTTCAGTCTGTCAAATCGTACGCTGTCCACGCTGCAATTGCTTGAAAACATATTTCTCAGTATAACAATATTTTATCGTTAATAATTTGACTTGAAAAAAAGTAAAGTTGCGAAGAAAAAATTAACCAAAAGCTTTGCATATTCCTCCACTCATTCCCATGCTCCGCTACACATTTTCGTGCCTCTGCACATTTTTGCCTACTTTTGCTCCTCCTCTTCTTTCCCCAACTCAAACTTGAGCCTCACTCTGGCTCTACCCCTCACTTACTTCTCTCTCCCCGCCCAGCAAGTCGCTCCGAAATAGCTTCATCAATTGCGCTCCACCATAAATAAGGCTAATCCATTGATGAATGTGAGTTTTGGTGGCCGTCAAGCTGGCTGTCTCACGCCAGACCAGCCAACTATTGGCTGCATGTTGTTGTTCTGCTTATACGACTATTGTGTTTGTTGTATTTTTTAGTTATTGCTGCTATTAGACACAATGTTGGTGTTGAAGAATTGGCAGCCTAGCTTTTGAGCTCGAGTTATGGGTATATCTCATGTGAGGGGGTCGTAGGCACTACACTAATCAGCATATTTATGATTCTTATGCGTTGTTAAAAAATTGGTTGAAATAAATTATGTATTAGGAAAATATGGATTCCCATATAAAACAATGTGTGTCTTTTCCACAACTCTGTTATTTGGACTAATTTTGGCTAATTTTCGTTGTCATATTTGGGGGAAAGCATTTTTCTATGAAAACAAAAACAAAAAAAGGTCTAATCTGAAGATTGGAAGTCCGTAAATTGTTTTGAAAACAGTCTTGCATCTGCAGAGAGAGGCAGTTTGGTGCGGATATTGGTTTTAGTTTCCCGAAAATGCTGTTGAAAACATCATTTCAGTTTCAGAGCCGAATAATAACCCAACTCCTCCCCAACCCAACTTCTCCTCCTATTTGTAGTGTGCGAATTGGGTTTTCCACCTCCGCTGGGTAGGTGATTGTTTTGACGAGCTTTGTCATGGTAGAAATACATTCGAAGTTTTGCAATTTCCTTCCGAGGGGGGCGACTGCTATTAGAAAAAAATGTTTCTATTATTTAGTGCTTCATATCCAAAGTTCGTTTCGAGCCTGGGCACTACCGAATGGCAGTCACTCACCAACCCATTCGGCAACGGAGGCCGCAACTCGAGCAACTTACTATTCAGTCACCGGATTACTTGACTCTGTAATCGTATTAGGCTCTTGCGCTGGTAGACACTTTGGCGCGGTGCGAGCCGTTAGTGGATTCGCTAAAGAGATCTTATCAACGGATAATGTTGTAACTCTGTAAATATGAGTACTATCTAATTGAACCTTATTAATCTGATTTGGACTACTCTCTGAAAGGCGACCAAGATGTTCCCGAATGGCATTCGGTGCGCCTTATTAAGTACTAGAAACTTCTTCTTCGTGATTGGCGTGGTAACCGCTTACGCGATTTTCGCCGAGTATAACAAAGCGCGCCAGTTGTTTCTTTCACGTGCTAACCGGCGCCAATTGGAAACACCAAGTTAAGTCAAGCCCTTCTCCACCTGATCTTTCTAACGCAAAGGCGGCCTTCCTCTTCCTCTGTTACCACCAGCTGGTACCGCATCGAAACTTTCAGAGCCAGATCGTTTGTATCCATTCGGACGACATGACTCAGCCAACGTAGCCGCTGGATCTTTATTCGCTGCGCTATGTCTATTCAGGTCATACAGCTCATCGTTCCATTGTCTGCGTTACTCGCCGTCACCAAAGTGCAAAGGTCCAAAAATCTCATCGGATATTGTCATCGTCCATGCATCTGCATTGTCCAAAGTAGCACTTATTGACAAAAGAGATCATCCGTTGGACTTCAATGCTGGCATTGTTATCGGTATTAATGCTGGTTTCTAGACAAGCAAAGTCTCTTAAAACCTTGAAATTATAACTGTCAGCAGTGTCGTGGGTGTCGATTCCCGAATGCGCCCATTATTTCGTGATGAGAGGAGATGCTTCGTTCTGTCCTCGTTCACCACCAGACCCATTCGCTTTGCTTCTGTATCCAATTTGAAAAAGGCAGAACTAACTGCGCGGTTGTCAAGGCTAATGATGTCAATATCAAAGACAGCTTAAAAGTCGACGAAATGATGGTGTATGCTAATTTTCCTTTCATTAGCATTTTCCTTTCAGCGAAAGAAAGGATGCTTCCTATAGGGTCACGCAGCAATCGAACGCCAGGCGAGCCATGTGAGATCGCTACCGAGAGCTCAAAAAGGATGATAGACGTATTATAAGAATGAAGAAACAAGAGACCGAAATACGTGAGTGCGAGGAGCTTGAGATGCTGGTCAACTGGAAAAACGCCCGAAATTTGTACCAGCGAATTCGGCGGCTTACAGAAGGTTTCAAAACCGGGCCGATTACCTGTAAGAACAAAGAGGCCATCTGTTGTTGATATCCAGAGCTTGATTGAATTATGGAGGGAACACTACTCAAACCTGCTAAATAATGGCAACTGCGCATGATACAGAGAACATGAAGGTCGCGAGAGGAATAGCGATAACGCGGCTAAAGATCAACAAAACCGCGGGCGCCGACGGACTGCCGGCTGAGCTATTCAAACATGTCGGCGAGGAGCTGGTAAGGTGCATGCATCAGCTTCTATGCAAAATATGGTCGGATGAAAGCATGTCTGCCGATTGGAATTTAAGTGTGCTCTGCCCAATTCATAAGAAGGGCGGTCCTGCAATCTGTGGCAATTACCGCGGGATTAGTCTTCTAATTATCGCCTATAAGGTTCTAGCAAGCGTATTGTGTGAAAGGCTGATGCCCACAATCAACCAACGGATTGGACCTCATCTGTGCGCTTTAGACCAGGAAAGTCCACCACCGACCAGATATTCACAATACATCAAGTCCTGGAAAAGACGTATGACGGGAGTTGTCTCGTTCACAAGTGTCAAACATGACGTATGACGCCATTTTCAAAAATTATAAATTTTCCGAAAGGGTGATTAGTTTTGCGCCACCTTATATAAGGTTACTTTGATATCCAACACAGTGGCAGCAAGTCAGCCAATCACATGGATATGGCTTTGGCAACAATTCTTTGCTTTTCATATATATGTGTGCATGGTTTTACATAGATAAAAATGTAATCGTGTGACTTATGTGTATGCCTTTAGTAGATAAGAGTCACTCACCCATCATGTTGTGACACATGCAAACTTAATTTGAAGCTCTATTAAACTACAGGAGGATAATAATTTCAATTAAGTGATACCAAATATGAACGGAAGCAACGAATTTGAGGTACTTTCTGCAGATGTAAGTATAGCATGTGCATACACAAACACGCACACACACGAATATATTAACACATATAGTAAACCATAAATGGAATGTTTGGACTGAAAGAAGCAAACGTTTACGCATAAAGGATAAAAATATTTGTATGTTTGTATTTATATTCATGTAAAATGAAATTCATAGTTCTCTCTACAATTTACAGAAAATATTTTATTTAAAAATGTCACCACACACCGACTTCCTGCTGATTGCAAGTGTTGCTCGTACATCTTTGTTTTACTTTTCTCCCACCTCTTCTACCTTTCAGCTTTCACAAAATGTGTTATATGTGCAATAATCAGCTGCGTAAGTTCGTACGTGAAAATTTACACTTAAGCGTAAAATAAACCTGGCGCATAAAAGGCAGTAAACACTGCCAGTTAACCGATGTCGACGATGAGGGTAGCGAAATTGGAGGAAACGAATTTATGTGGAAAAGTGTCTGCATAAATGTCGTACGCAAGGTTATTAAAATAAAGCCATTAATGATGCTAAAAGCTGAAGGTATTTAAGCTGGTATGAAAGCGTAAAAAGCGTAACGAAAAGAGGTTATAAGGTGGCGGGGGCGTACTCAAATACATATACTGACGTATTTATTTACACGAAATGCATTTATGGTTATTTAAGGATATGTGGGCTTTTACAACAATTTTATATACAATATAAATAAAAAAAAAATTAAAAAGCAGAGCAAAATGTTCAAGTTTTAACGCGAAAAATTAAAAATGTAAATAAAAAAATAAAAATTAAAAGTGTAAAAAAAAATAGAAATATAATTAAAAAAATAAAAATTAAAATATAAATAAAAAAATTAAAAAATGCAGCAAAATGTTCGAGTTTTAACGCGAAAAATTAAAAAAGTAAATAAAAAAATAAAAATTAAAAGTATACAAAAAATTAGATATAAATTAAAAAAATAAAAATTAAAATTTAAATAAAAAAAATTAAAAAGTACAGCAAAATGTTCGAGTTTTAACGCGAAAAATTAGAAATATAAATGAAAAAATAAAAATTAAAAGCATAAAAAAATTAGAAATATAATTAAAAAAATAAAAAATTTAAATATAAATAAAAAAATTAAAAAGTAGAGCAAAATGTTTAAGTTTTAACGCGAAAAATTAAAAATGTAAATAAAAAAATAAAAATTAAAAGTATACAAAAAATTAGATATAAATTAAAAAAATAAAAATTAAAATATAAATAAAAAAAATTAAAAAATACAGCAAAATGTTCGAGTTTTAACGCGAAAAATTAGAAATATAAACGAAAAAATAAATTTGTTATTGTTTTTTTATAGTCTCCATTTATTTTATACATCTGTCGACATTAAGTATGTTGTTTAACAATTTGGTCAGGATTTATATACATCGGTTAATGGCCAGTGTCAAAAGCGATAAAATTAAAATAAACGAAATAATATACAATTAAATAATATACAATACAATGATTACAATTGTACAACTATTTTAACTATTTTTTACATATTTATGTTTTTTTAGCATTTATCATACTAGGTCGCTTGGTCGGGTTCTCTTTAAACGTCTTTTTGTGTTTCTTTCCCTTTCAAGAAGTTTGTTGATTTCTGCATTACTGTGTGCGTGTATTTTTTCAAAGAGCCTTGTTGTTATCTTTTTGATTTCTTCGTCTACTGTTGCTATATTAAAAGTCCGTGTACCTGTCAGACATGGTCAAAATTCGAAGAATCTTAGATTGCTATGAGTTTTTTTAGCCATTCCCCACACCCGTAGTCCATACAGCCAGATTGGTTTAATCATAGTTTTGTACACTAACTAATTGCTTTGTCATTTATTTTAATTGGAACTGCAGTAAATTTTGTTTTGTTAGTAAATATAACCTGTACGGTTTTGTCTTCATTTATTTTTAGGCACCAGTTATCAAACCATTCCTTAACTGCGTTTGTATATCGCTGCAGTTTTTCAGTAGCGATAGTTAAGCTTTTGTCTGATGCGAATAGTATTGTATCGTTTGCGAACGTAGCAATTGATGAATTAGTTTCGTCAGGAGGTGGTATGTCTGTGGTGAATAAAACATATAGTAGAGGGCCAAGAACGCTTCCTTGCGGAACTCCAGCAGCTATTTGATGAATATTTGAACATTGATTGTCATATTTAATATAGAAACTTCGGTCAGTTCGGTAGCTTTTTATGATGAGAGAGTAGTCAAAAGGCAGCGTTTTTTTTTATTTCGTGAAGTAAGCCTTTGTGCCACACTTTGTCAAACGCTTTAGCTACCTCCAAAAATACTGCGGTACAGTATTAATTGTTTTCAAGGTCTGATTGGATTTTATTTGTAACTCTATGGATCTGTTGAATAGTCGAATTTTTTTTTTCTAGATCGAAATTGATGAACCGGTATTATACGTTTTTGGTGTAGAAATTGGCTTATTCGATCTTGCAGTAATTTTTCAGCAATTTTAGATATTGTCGGTAATAAGCTTATTGGTCTATATGATGGCACGATAGTTGGATCTTCACCCGGTTTTGGCAATGTAATAATCTCTGCCACTTTCCAGAGCTTCGGAAATATTGTAAGCGAAACATTGCATTAAAAACGTTTCGCAAGTATATACATTAGGCCGGGTCGTTTTGTGGGGAGGCATAAAAATCGCCCATTGCTCTGTGAAAATCATATTCTAGGGATCAAAATAATAAACTTTGCCGAAGGAACCATACCTCTAAAACGAATTCTGATGTCCTCCAATTTGGGTCGAACTTCTTAGTTTTTTTTCCCATGTAAAGGCCAAATATGGTGATATTTTGAAATGATTGTATGGGGAACCCCCCAGGGGAGTTCCAGGGGATGTGCCACTGGCGTGGGTGGATCGGCCGTCCAAAGTTAGTGGGGGTCGGTCATACATTTGGACTCGATTGGAGCACTCTAAATGGGTCAAAGTGGGATTTTTCGTTCGACCCAAATTGGGGGACATCAGAATTCGTTTTAGAGATGGTTCCTTCGGCAAAGTTTCTTATTTTGATCCCTAGAATACGATTTTCACAGAGCAATGAGCGATTTTTAAATCGACCCGCCCTAGTGTATATGCATTGGTTGGTAGCTCCGCTAATGCTTTTCCTGTAATCATGTCATACCCGGGTGCTTTTTTATGTTTTATTCCTTTTTTGGTGCAAGCTATTATTTCGTGTGTATTCGTATTTTTTATTTTTGTAAAATCATAGTAGAAGTTGGTTTGGTTGTTGATTTTCTTTTCTTCGTCATTTGATAGAACTTTTTCGAAGTAATTTGCCAATGTTTTCGCTTTTTCCTCTTTTGTAACAGCCCATGAATTGTCATCTTTTTTTTAATGGTGGTTGATGTTTTATTTGAGTTTTTAATTTTTTAGTACATTTCCATAAAGAGTAGTTTGTATATTGATAGGGAGTCAGATTCTTCAAACAGTTTTCGATTTCTTTGTTATTTATCATATTTAAGGTATCTTTTAGAATTTTTGTAGTTAAGTTTAGTTTTCTTTTGTCGTCAGGTGATCTTGTTTTTTGCCATCATTTTTTTAACTTCCTTTTTTTTATAATTTGCTTCTTAATAGCAATGTCAGTTGTTGGTGTATTTGTTCTATTTGTTTGCTTTGGTGCCGATCTGATCCCTGCTTCTAGTACTACGTCGTTGAAATGGATAATGGCATGTTCTCTGTCAAGTTGCGCTTTTAATATCACATTTGATATAAGTTGATCGTCAATATGGTGGCGGAATTTTTTCCAGTTGGTTCTGTCATTAAGTATGTGAAAATATGTATCTATAGATTTAATATAACTTACATATTCCAGTAAAATCGGCGAGTGGTCCGAAAAAAGTTCATAGCACGACTGAATTGTAAATTGGTTATGGCTTATGTTTTTGGTTATGCAGAAATCGATCAAGTCTGGAATTTTCTTTACGTCAGCTGGCCAATAGGTGGGTTCTCCAGTACTTATAAACCTGCAATTGTTTTTATTAATTGCGTTAATAAGAATACGCCCCTTTTTGTTGGTGAGTCTTGAGCTCCAATCAATGTGTTTTGCATTGAGATCTCCAGCTGCAATAAATCTGTAAAAATTAAAGATAAAAAAAAATGTAAAATATAAATAAAAAAATTTAAATTAAAAGTATAAAAAAAAATAAAAAACAGAGAAATCTGAGACCCTTTTTATCTAGGGTTAGAGCAGATTTTGCTCTGTTGGCATTGAAGTTCAAACACTTGTGCCGTTCCAGTGCTCCTTGATTTTAGTTTGGATCCATTTTTTGTCACCTGTTTTATATTATTTTTGTTAAATAGCCCTTGTGCCCCTTTTTTTTGGCATAAAAGTCTGCCTTCTCGTTCCCTTCGTGTCCCCCATGTCCTTGGGTATCAGGACTTGATTATGAGTGGCCTTGTTGTTTCGTGCATTGTTGCACTCTATTAGGACCTTTGACTTGAATGTGAAGCTATTCAAGGTTTTGATCACCAATTGGCTGTCCGAAAGTATTTTAGTTTTTACCTTCTCGAACCCTCTTTTGAATATGATTTCCACTGTTTCCATTATGGCGAAGAGCTCCGCATGGAAAATTGTGGTTTCTGTACTTAGTGTTAGAGATTTGTGCGCTCTAGGTCTAACTATTCCTGCTCCTCCTTGGAGCGTTTTGGAACCATCTGTGTACCATTTTTGTGAGTCAGTGGGTTAGTGTTCCACTCTCCTCTAGACGGGAAGATAACCTTGAATCTCTTTACAAAATTGAGTACGGGTTCCGTGTGGTCACTCGCCTGGGTTATGCATACTCCATGTTGAACACTGTTCAAGATATTGAAATGTCCAGTAAGATCTCCTGGTTCAAGTTTTCCTTTCATATGAAAAGAGAGTGCTTGCATAGTAGCTTCCTCTTGTATTGCCTAATGTAGCGGTGGTAAATTTAAAAGCGCTTCCATGCCAGCAGTTGGAGTAGTTCTCATGGCCCCTGTATGCTCAGGTACGTCAGCTTTTGTAGTTTACACTTGCACCTTATTAGCTGTTACAGTAACGACACCATAAACACCATTCACAATTTCAGCGGCCTCGCTTGGATATTCACCTTTGTCACAGAAAAAGTGTAAAATGTACCGAATTTCCTCTTTCATTCATCTTGTCATTGTTAACACCCTTTAACTCGCAACTGAATGGAATAAACAAAAAAACAGCAAATCATTTTTTTTAGTGTGCAATGTCACCTTGACAAAGAGCACAAACTTGAAATTGTTCGATCGATATCGAACAGTCACTTTTTAGTGCCCTCGGAACATTAGAGTCTGCCTGTATGTCGCAAACGGCCGGAAATGTGCGCAAAGAATCCTTGGATTTCGCTGCTAACGCGTCATCGCACCAAATTGTGCTGGATTATTTGACTAAACGCTAAGTAAATACCATCGTGCAAGACTGTATTCACCTGTTATGGCCTCGTGCGACTTCCTTTTGTCTCCCAAGTTGAAGTTACCACTTCGTGGAAGAAGATTTTAGTCGATAGAGGAGATTAAAGAGAATGCAACGAAGGAGCTGAAGGCCACCCCTTCGTCGGGTGCATGGAGGACTGGGTTAAACGTTGGCACATGTGTGTTGCTTCGGACGGGTTATATTTGAAGGAGATAAAACAAATTTGCCTGAAATTTACCTCTGTCTGGTTTTATTTAAGCATTCCCGGTACTTTCTGATATTTTTCCCCAGAATAATATTAGACTTTGTCCCTATTGAAACACATTGTTCTTGCTGAAAAACCCTGTATTTTAAACTGCTTATCGAAACCTGTATTCCTGTAATCTTTCATACTAATTTGCTTTGGGAAGTCATTCCTAGTAGTGTGTTGGCGGTGAAATACACTTTCAAAATTCACAAAGGCGGAAGACAACGAATTCCCAGCTACAATTTGCCTCAGAGAAAATCCTTTCAGAACCGCACGATTTCAGCGTACTTAAAGCTACCAATATGCATTACATCCTGTACTTTTTGTTGTTACTACTGTAACATGGTTTAATTGCAGCACAAATGACAACAGCAACAACAATTCGTCGCACAACAAAATGGTTAAGCACATAAGCAACACATGTCAACCGCCAATGTTCAAGTATGTAAGTACATATGCTACATATCTATATTATATGTATGTAAGTATGCACACAAGTAATCTCAACCAGCCAGCAACAAACTATAGGCCGACATGAAAAGAAGAAACCAAAATGCAAGCAAGTAATGCAATCAAGCAATCCTCCAGCTCCAGCTGCAGCAGGAGCGACAGCCGAAGAAGAGTGAACTTTCAGTGCCATTCGAGTGCAAAAAGAAAACAGACATTTCTACAAATATATACTCGCATGTATGTGTGTGTATGTATACATATATGACTGTATGCCTATGCATCAGATATGAATATGTATGAGTGTTTGACCATAAAACAGCGCGCTTGGCATGCATTCATTAATCCGACAGTGGAAATGCGATTCGGACGCAACCGGTATACGCTGCATGGCATAGGATCCAATGGCCCGCCTAGTGTCTGAAGCGTCAGTGCATGGCTAATACGCTTTGGTGACTTTCCTTCTTCTTTGCTTCTTTTTTGTGCTCGTACCTGCATGGTTTCAGATTTGCTGTTTTTGTTAGTTTAACACGTTTTTATTGTTGCTTTTATTGTCATTATGTCTGTTCTGCTCTATGTAGTTGTTGCTAGTGTTGTGCGACAAGTATTGCTTAATCGTAGTATTCCGCGCGATAACTTAATTATGAACATGACACTTGGCGCAATTGCGGAAAGCCACCGCTGCAGCTCCTCAATATTCTTCTTAGTACTTTGTGTTTTCCCCATCTCTTTTTCATTTATTTTTCATTTTTCTCTCAAACTCTTATGCGCTTTGTGACGCTTTTCAGTTTGCTGCCAATTAGAATTTGTGGCAGTGACATTTGCGCCGGTAGCCAATATTTCGCATCACTTCCGCTTGACTAAAAGGTGGCTGGGCTACAAATCTTACCAAATTCAACTTATTTGCATGCGAGTACCGTTAATTACATGCAACATATGATTGAGTACCGTTAATTACATGCACCATACTGATGAGTTAACAGACTTCAATTGATTGGGAAAGTGGAAGGAGGCATACGTAAAGTGTCTTTCAAAAAACGCGCCTTGATGTTGTTTTAAAATAAAATAGGTATGCAAAAATTTAGATTCATTTACCTTAGATTCGTGTTTTAGCATCCCATTCGATACAGCGGTAAAATGTTTATTGTTAAAAATAAATAAAGAAAAATGGTGCAGTCTTACCGCCCGGCCTCCGAGTGAGATAATTCAAGAGAAAAGCGAGCCATTTTGTAAATGTCAAACTAAATTTATGACACATCTCGGGTGTTCGATGTTTGTAAGTCGTAACTTGACGTTCCAATGCTATATCTACTATCGCTAAACTGTGAAGACAGCCTCTATTTCATTCAAATTGAATTGATTGTTCAAAACTAATTTCCAACTCAACACTGGCGCTATTCGTGACCATAATTTGGCCAACAGATGGGCTGCCGAGTGCTCTAGACGCGGAAAAGATTTAGTCTTCAGCGGAGTCACTGTAGACTTTGAAGTAAGCAGCATACATTTCATTCCACCAGTCGATTGGCTACGTATGCATACGCAGCAGACATACGCTTGAATGGAGGCGTCGGCGAAACCATGAATTTGGTAGCTCGCACTCGACTCTGTATGTACAAACCGAAGATTGCTTATTGATGGTAGCTGCAGTACATTGCTTTGAAATTTTCCCAGCTGGTGTCGAGCCGCAATGGAATCGACTCATCCCAATCTAGTTTTTGCAGCCAAAACTTTTGCAATAAGATTTTTGCCTTGGTAACTTGGGCCAAGTAAACCAAGATGATCGAAAAGACAAGCCGAAGCTGATAATAGGTATATTTCGCTTAGTGGCTCGTAAAATGGTAAAGTTGTCATCTAAGACAAACCGAAACAAATCTTCCTTCGGCAACCAATGGATTCCAAGTGTTTTTGAAGTGTGCATGAGAATTTGAAGAGTTGAATACAGCTCTTCTTGAATGGTCGACCCAACCATCAAGATTTCATTCAACGCAATTTGAGAAGAGGTACGACTTGACGCGTCGAAAACAACACGTAATTTAGCCGTCGTACTTTAAGTGCGAAGGACGCATTGATGCGGAGTGAAGTAGTGTGGCTCACTCGGGATCTTATTATTTGTGGCCCAATTCGATGTATTTAATCATCAAGTCCAGATACATTTGACGAAGTTCTGGATCTTTCAAAGTCTTTCTCTTCAGGGCCTGAAACCGCCGAGTCGCGGTTTCATAGGAATTACCGATTAACTTACGGCCATCTTTGAACGGCAGTCTTACTTGAAGCCTTCCTGACGACAAAACTTTAGTAGTTTTTACGAAAAAATGTTCACACTCTATTTGTTCAGATATGAATTTTGTGGACCTAGCCTCTGAAGGTATATTCATTCCCAAGCATCCCATTTTAACCATGTAAAATTGTACATCTGTCTGACTTGGCAAGTGTCCAGATGATATAAAAAATCGATATCGTCTAGGAATTATTCACTACTGACACCTAGTCGCCATTTTTGAAAGACTCTTCATGTCAGTGAGAAATCTTCTACCCGAGTAATAATTATAAAGTTTTTCCAAAGAGGCGATTGGAATGGAATAACGTTTTTTTTTGTTTGATTTTTGAAAGACCTATTCTCTATAAAATTTCACGGAGTTCTAATATAAAACCCAAAATATCAACTTACTCATCAAAATTGATTTTGTCTCCTTCAAAGTAGGCTCCATCTAGTGCAATACAACTTTGCCTGCGCTTGAATCAATCCGCCATACATTAATCGTAGTCTAACTGAGGTTTAGCATTCAATTCACTCCGTTAATAAATATATTTTTTCAGGGAGGTAATTCTAGCTTCAGGAACAAGAGAAGTCACACGGGGTTATGTTGGGGCGTACGGTGTTTGGTTGATTACATTCGTTAAGTTTTTGACCAAAAACTCTCACACTTTGATGATTTCGTGCAATGCCGCATTAAGCTATGTTGGAACCGGTTGTGTGGCGACGCGTTTCATGTCCAAAATGTATGCCACAATGTTATGAATTTACCTAGTAAATATGTTGCCTTCTTCACCCAATTCTCTGAGACTCATACGATGATTTTCGACAGGTAGCTTTTTGATTATATCGATATTTTTCTCATTCGTAGACCAGACCGAGACAGATCAACTACCACTTCTTGGCTCTCGTTGAAATCATCATACCACTCATATGCCTGTGTTTTTGACATGCATTGCTCTTTGGCGTACGAAGTTCCATTTGAGACACAAAATTCAAGACAAAATCTTTGTACAACTAATTTTTCCATTGTTTAAATCGCACAGCACTCAGAAGTATGATATATTGGTTGTGCTAGCAACACACTGAGTGACAGATAGCGGTCCAATTGCGCGTGATAACTTGTAACAGTGGCATCGAGTTCCTCTTCCTATTTGTGGTGTGCGTCTTGATGTTCTTTCACAAATGGGGTGACCTACAGTTTTATGCCATCTCAGAACCGCTGATGGTTTTTACGAGCAGCTTTTTCATGGCAGAAATACACTTGGCAGTTTGCCATTGCCTGCCAAGGGGCGACCCCTTTAGGAATAACCTTTTCTATAATTTAGTGTTTCATGCCCACGCTGGTTTCGAGCTGGGACTTTGCCGAGTGGTAGTCACGCAGAAAGCTATTCCGCTACTACGATCTCAAACTAAGCTACTGTGATGACAATCAATGCCTTCTTCATTCGAACCAAGTCTCTTCCCTCCGAACGTTTCTTTGTGTAGGGTTCAAGATTAACTTTGAGAATAAGTTGAAGTCTCTAAAGCGAGAAAATTTTGTGGCTTTACCTACTTTTTCTCAAAACTATGACTTGAGAGGCACGTTTGAATGCCAGAATCGTGCTTAGCGTGATCAGTTCCACACTCACTTCATGTATTCCCAAATATTTCGATTTATCTCCTCCTTTCTCTTGATTTACCAGCCCAACTATTGACTTGATTTATCAGATTGAAAAGAGTTTTCTTCATGCATTAAATTATCATGCAACAAAAATGCCACACAAATGAAGTTATAAATTTCCAAGTATTTACAACTTAATGCATTTTTCATTACACCAACATATTTGCGAACAGTCGTTTACTGGTCGCAAAGCAGTCTTTTGATTGCGGAACCGAGGCATAAACGAATGCATGAAACTAGAAGCCAACAAAACTGGTGGCGGCGACTGGCGTTCAAAAGAACCGCAAATCAGTGCACAATTAAGAAAAAAAAACATACGAATACTCAGTTGTACGCATTGAGTCCGAAAACTTATTTTAAAAGAAAACTTAAAAAACAACAATAAATAAACGACGGAAACAACTCTGCGCCAGCCTACTGCATCTAAGGGCTGCCTCATTCTTTTTAATCGTCATAAATTTCGCAACAATATGCCTTACATTTGTTATACCTGCGCTACTGGCAACAATCGTCTGCAATGGAAGCTTTGCCAATTCCCAAACCAAATCGTTTTTCAATCACAGGGAAACACAATTGCGGCAGGAAAGGCGCCGCTGTTGCCACTCAAAGGAGCAGCCACTTTAATGGTTTATGCGTAGCAAGGACCAAATGTGCTACACATAACTCAAAAAATGTTTTGCAGTTGTGATGAGGGAAAATAAACACAATAAATAACTTGGAAGCTGTATACACTTCTTTACTTTGTTAAAAAACGGGAGTCCTGTACTGTTAATACATAGGAAGTTCACAGACCTAAGGAAATACATCATGCGACAAAAAGTGGAAACATTTAGAGAGGAGGGTGAACGAGGTGCTGCGTAAAAGGAGAAGCATGCGAATATTGTAGACATTCAGCAAAGTTTCCTGTGAGCAATACAAAAGTCATTGCATTTTGTTTTGCGTCCGCTTTCTGTTATTTGGAAATTTTGTATAGTACCGACTAGTAAAAGGCCATAGTTCTTTTTTCCTTGTTCAGTCCTCTCGGTAACATAGGGTCTCGACAAGACTCTTCCTTCGTACACGGTTCTGTGCTGTTGTTTTTGCACCGTCCCTTGAGATGTCGGCATCTGCTAGTTCGCGCAACATCGACCTTCTCCTGGTGTTTTTTGGTCGATCGCGGCCTCTGCTCCCTTGCGGGTTCCAGCCCAGTGCCATTCTTGTGATGCTATCTGGTGGTTTTGTCAACGTGTGACCTATCCATCGCCACTTTCTGCGTTTAATTTGCCTAAGGAAGGGCTCCTCGTTCGTTAATCTCCACAGTGCGTCGTTCTGATGGTGTTTGGCCAGAATATTCTGCAGATGATGCGAGACATTTGTTTATGAAAGACTGTAGCCTCTGTGTGATGGTGCTAGAGACCAGCCATGTTTCGCTTCCCTACAACAATACGGACTCTACGCATGAGTCCAATATTCGTAGTTTAGTACGCCTGGAGATTTCCGAACTCTCCCCTACTGTATGCACTCGCCCGAATGCCGCCCTTGCTTCGTTTAGCCAGCAGTTGACATCTTCATCTGCTCCACCATCTGCCCTGATGATGTAGTCGAAGTAGCAGAAGCTTCCGATAAATTCCACCGGGCATCCGTCAACCAATATCCGCCTTGCGTTATTGTGGTTAACTCTCATAGCCTTGGTCTTGGCGATGTTGACTGCAGTCCGGCAGTGCGTGCCAGCGCGACTAGTTTGTCCGCCTTCGCTTGGATGTCAAAGAGTGTGGGAGAGAGGAGGCAAATGTCTTCGGCGAAGTCCAGGTCCGTCAAGATGTCAAGAGAAACTCTATACGAAGCATTTTTTGTGCACGGTCAGTTGGTCCACGACGTCATCATGGACAATGGCGAAGAGAAGGGGCGAAGAGAAGGGGCGACAGGTGACAACCTTGCCTTACGCCTGCGTTGGTAGTGAATGGATCGCTGATATCGCCTTTGTGAAGCACTGCCAGTTCGGAGTTCTCGTAGAGGGATTTGATGAGGATTATCTTAACGGGAACTCCCTTTCTACTCAGTGCCAGCCATATTGCGTCTCGTTTGATAGTGTCGAACGCCTAACTTACAAGTGTGTTGGCTTGGTCAACACCGCTTTGGTGGGGGCGAAAACCAGCTTGCTTGTCTCTTAAGGAGCGTTCGATATTTTTGAGTCTGCTTTGTATGATCGCGGCTACATTTTTGTAGATGGTGTTAAGTAGGGTTTTTCCTTGCCAGTTGCCGCAGTCACGCATGTCGCCTTTATTGAGCAGATTCTCGATGATGCCCAGATGATAGGCCGCAGTAATGCTTACATAATTACAATACAACAAAATACTTAGCACCTTTATGCATAAAATTTGACTCTGAGATATTTTTCAAATAATAATTTTATTCAATAAAATCAATTCAATAAAAAATAAGTTTCATTATTTCCAAATTTCAATTAAAATTTAACAAAAAAAATCCTTGTTTTATTTACACACTTAACATTTCTCCAATGAAACAGAAACGGGAGGTACCTATTATGCAGCTTACAGTCACGGTCGAATTCGTGCTTCTTCATAGTAACATCGATCTCGACAATTGCAACCCGTAATGGTAGTGGTAATGGTAAAGGTTGTACGGGTTAGGTTAAGGTCTGAATGCACTGCGACCAGATTGATCTATTGTGAGCCCCTATTTACTTAATTATAATTATTTAGTATACCAAGGAATCGAGCCAGTTCCTTAGGAGGGAGCAATTGTAGGTCTGCCTCCTATAGTAGGTACGAGCCCAGGATTCTGCCTCACAGTTGGTGATTAAGTGTTCCATAGACTACTCCTCTTCATCACAGCCTAACCTGCATGATCTTATATATCCGCGACTTTTATATAATTTTATTATTACTAAGCCACAATGTACTGCAATCTCTGATATGGTATGTTGTGTTTGACCGCAAGCCTGTAATTGGAGCCTGCTATTGAATTTAAGTACAGGAGTTTCGTCCCCCTGTTCTAGAGAAAGGTAGACGCGTTTTATGTGCTGAAATTATAATGAGTGAAAGGCAACCCTTTTACTTTTATATTTTGTGCGTTTGCAAAACCACCTGTTGATGTTGACGATAATTCGATATTTATATCGAAAAGTTTGGCATATTTTAGCATTTATTTATAACTATGAATTTACTTATAAAATAAATATAAAGTTATAAATAACTTATGCACTTTACTTGTGCTTTTTTCAGTGAGTTGAAGAATTAATCTTAATGATTTACTATAATTTTCGACGTGGATTATCGAGACAGGAGTGCATTAATCAACTTTATGCGACTTTCGACCATTGGCGTTAAAGCACCACACCCAGCCACTGTGAAAAGCTGATACAAGGACTTCCACTGTTGCCGTCGATCCTTGCAGGATGAATTTCGTAAAGATCGTTCAAAACCGGTTGTTGTGTCAGAAACAATCGATACTGTGCGTCAATTGATAACGCAAGATCGTTATGTGAGATATTGCGAGATAGAGACAAAATCATTCAATATTGTATGAACATTTAGTCGCCTAGAAGATTTGTTCTCGTTGGATACCTCATAATTTGACAATTAGTCAAAAAAGACTCGTGTCGATTTGCGTAAAGATGTGTTGAAGAAATTCAGCCGCGGTGGTTCAAATCACGACTATGACATCGTAAACAGTGACAAATCTTAGAAATCTAATTGAATCTAAGCAATCGAGCTTCTTAACACATCAGTGCCAAAGACCTGAAGCCCGAATGCCGGGCAGACGCACAAAAAGTAGTCCGCCGTCTCATCCTCCTCTCCACATGTTGGGCAGAGTGCGCTGTCGGAGATGCCCACCTTTTTCATGTGCTTTGCCCATAGAAAGTGGCCCGTCATCAGCCTGCCTAATGACAGCAGAATCTGCGACAGTCGGTCGGGCATTACAGGTAACATTAGTTTTGTCCATCTGCAGCCTCTCTCAGCCTGTCAAGCTCGCTTGTGGGTTAGAGTAACCCGTTTGCCAACCGTGGATTTGATGGCTGCAAAAGGGAGTGGCAGAATGGGGTCCGGGCCAAAGAAGTTGGCCTCAGAGCCCATCATAGCTTAGGAGTCAGAGATCTTGTCACGGAACCCATGTTAGCATCAGCATATTATGTCTACCGACGTAGATCAGTCTGGAATTACAGGACTCAACTACCTTTGAAGTGGTTGGGGGGCTGTCTAAGGCCGTGAGCGCAGCTTTGCTGTCCCTGCGGATCTTCAGATCTTCTTCTCCATCTATTTTCCACAACAAAATTCATCGCTTCTTGAACAGTATACTCCTCTGCTTGAAAAACAGAAGCGTTCATTCCAAGAGCAAAGTGTAGTTTTGTCCCACTGGATTCCACGTAGACGCCAGAGCCGCAAACGTGGTCTGTGCTGGAGCCATCCGTTAAATTGCGAAAACAGTGCCCACGAGCTTAACACAAGCACCTTTTTTTCGGAAAATCTGGTTACGTGCTATTAGAGAAACTTAAAAGAGTTAATTTTGAGAGGTACTCGCACACAACCATTACCAGAAGTTTTCGGAGAATTAAGGATAACCAACCAGACGAGTTATCCTTCACCAAGGCAATATCGGCTCCCACAAGAGAGTTTAATGAGTCACCCGTCCTGATTAAGCACCTAATGATTTTTGTTTTGTCTGAAGAAGCTGTAGGTTTTTCTAATGGCGGTCGACGCTTGCCCGCCCCCGTGTGCTTTTCTGCCTTGAAAAAGCTTCTAATTGGAAGTGGTATAAGACTGTAGACCTCGCCTACACGTAGACGCACACCCCAAATTGGAGCAGAAGATCGGCCAAACACCGAACAAAGGATTTATTGGTTTGCAAATCAGGAATATTGAAGTTCCAAATAAATATAATTTATCTGTACTCAAAAATAACCATATTCACATGCATCTTAGTACAAAGCGAGTGCATGCCGTGGTTAAAAATTATACAGCTCGATCAGCTGGAATAATCTACTCCAGTCGGTACCTGAGTGCCTGTGTTACATGCAGGAGGTAACACAGCTTTGTCTATTATTGTCATCATTTCCGTGATAGTGGACCTCAGAGCGTCCAGAGCTTTGTGTTAAAACTTACCGCAGCAACGCCCTAAATGCAATAATGAAAGGTATTGCAGTCCGACGACCATACCTCTGGAGCTCAAATACTTATCCACTCCTAAAAGCTTTTATTAGCTGTTTGGCCGAGCTCCTCTTCCTAATTGTAGTGTTCGTCCTGATGTTTTTTTTTCACAAATGGAGGGACCTACAGTTTTATGAATGAATGATGAATGAGAATATTTTTGGCAAGCATTTTCATGGCAGAAATACTCTCGGGGATTTGCTATTTAGGAGCGACCGCTATTAGAAAACAACTTTTTCTGTCATTTGGTGTTTTGAGTCCGAGTTTTCGAACGCGGTTACAAACGGATGGTAGTCACGCAGCAACGTTTTCGGCGCAGGCGGCCGCCCAAGACACTTTACTGTTAAACAGGAAGCAACATACTTTTACCACTAATGCCACTGCTTCAGCTCGCATTAAGCGGATTTACTTTAACATGTAGAGTTAAAAGAGACAAAACTGGATTTCCCAATTTTACGATCCTTTTTCAATGCTGAATAAATGTACCCTTCTCAGCAGGTCACATCAATTACTTTCAATTTAACTTTTCTTCTTTACAACCACACCCATTACTATAGAAATAGTTACCCAAGTCGAATTCAGCGAGTGCTGAGCTCCACTCCTCTTTTCAACTAACCTCGCCGCCAAACGTAAACTTATCTTCACATCCGTAAGTAACATTTAAAAAGCACAATTAAAGTGATAATCAAACCACTCAAATTTACTCTCCTAAACCGACAAATTGTGAATGATGCGTTCGAATTGCCGCTATTAAAACATTATTCACGGATCATCCTTTGATTATCGTACGCTTTTGTGATGATTATGATTCAACATTTCTGATCTTCAATTGGTGGTGGCAGCGGTGGCAATTATCTATGCAGTACGGAAAATAAACGACTACTTTCCAATGCTGCATGTGGAAAATCGAGTTCCTATAGTGTTGCTACAATTCTTATAATCAAACTCAAAAGTTGCTGCAGCAAGCAGTGATCATATTTTACAAGAATAGCAGGCGACTGCAATCATTTGTTGCTCCTTTCATGTTGCTACCACTGGTGTCGTCGCGAAACTGTAGCTCAAATAATTATAGACTATAAAAATTTATGTTGAAATGTTTTAAAAATCACCAATCACCAATCACCGGTCATCAATGAACATCAAATGGCCCCTGATGTGAAGTATACTGCATACATATACAAGCGGATGCGTGTGTGTGTGTGTGTGATGACATCCAACATCAACAACAGTTTGGTCTACCCTCTGTTGCGGTTTCGCATTGTCCACTAGAGCTGCTGTTGCAGGCACTCCACCGATCAAGCAATTTGGTGATGAATACTTTGTTGTTTGCTGCTGCTGCGAGTTGCTGAGCGTCATAAAACTTGTTGCATTCGTACTACTAATAGTTCGACAGATTGCTGCTGGATAATAGTTTGCTATAATTTGTTGTTGTTGGTGGTTCACATCATACTTTTTGTTGTTGTTGGCCACGTCAAATGTTGTTATTAATTGAATATTACGCGTTTTAAATTGCCATTTGTCGCTGTTAAGTTTCACTTCTCTTCAGCTCAGAAAATTTTCAATTAAATTTTAATTCAGCTGCGGAATTTATATGTGAGATTTATGAATATTCGATTGAATTCCTTTTTGCTTTCTTTCGCTTACGTAATAATGAACGCATTGTATTCTGAAATAGACTACAGTGGAAATGAGATGAGGCTTTAATAAAGAACTGAAGTATTCCATGGGAGGAGAATGAGTGGGAAACGCCAGGCATATTTTATAAACTAGCGGCAGGAGTATAAAATCCATTTCTACAAACATTTTTTTATTAAATTTTATTCCTCGTTTTTTATTGTAATATATTCTCAGTATATATGTTTCGCCATTTCACTCTGTATTAACCCACTTGCTGAATTTCCTCAGTAGTACAAATAATACAGCCATAATTACTCAGAAGTTACTGAGCGCCATTCACTTGGGAGTGGCCAGGACGATTTTTCTGCATATGGTTCAAGTAGCTACCAACTTCCGCGATTAGTATCCTTTGTTATCCTCTGGGTAGCTTTCGAACACCCGTTCGAGAGTGAGCTAACATGAGATGGCGACGCATCGCAGGTTAGCTGGTTGTGCGCAGGCTTTGGCATCCGTCACATAAAAATCCCCCCCAATGAAAACACGAACACAACCTCGGATGAGAACTTATTATACTGATGACAATCCCTGTAAACGAACTAAGGACTACGATTTGAGGGCATGCACCTGGAATGTCCGGTCCCTTAATGGGGAAGGTGCCTGTGACTGGCTGGTTGATGTCCTCATGAGAGTAAAAGCTGACATCACTGCCATTCAAGAGATGCGATGGACAGGGCAGGACAAGAAAAACATAGGACCTTGTGACGTTTACTACAGCTGCCATGTAAAAGAGCACAAATTCGGTGTCGGATTTGTTGTGGGAGAGAGACTTCGTCGCCAAGTACTGTCGTTCACTCCGGTGGACGAGCGTCTCACAATAATCCGCACCAAAGCGCGATTTTTCACACATCTCGCTCAATTACGCCCACGCGCCGATGGAAAAAAGGGCGATGTGCCCAAAGATTCTTTTCATGAGCGCCTGGAACGTTCCTATGAGCGCGGCTCTCGCCACAACATAAAAATCGTGCTTGGCGACTTCAACGGCAGGGTGGGCAAGGAGGGAATTTTTGGTCCCACAGTCGGAAAATTCGGCCTGCACAACGAAACATCCAGTAACGGACAGAGGCTGATCGACTTCGTCGGGGCCCGAAACATGGTAGTCTGCAGCACCTGGCTGTTTCCTGATCGAAAAACGCGAAACCAGATCGATCATGTTGTGAAAGATGGAAGACACGTTTCTAGTGTATTAGATGTACGTTCGATCCGAGGACACAACACCGACTCGAATCATTACCTCGTTACAGCCAAACTACGCATACGCCTCTGTGCAGCAAAAAAAGTGCATCTACCTACGCAAAGAATGTTTGACATTGAAAAACTACAACCACAGAAGGCAGCCAGATGATTCGCCACTCCACTCTCACTCCTGCTCTCAGAGAGTACTGCCCAACAGTCCGGCATGCACGAGCAATGGAACAACATTTCTCGCTCTCTACGCACCGCCGCCGAAGAAGAAATCGCATTCCGGCGAGCCCGAAAAAACAGTTGTTACGACGCGGATTGTCATGCTGCCGTAGAAAGAAAAGATGCTGCCTATAGAGCCACGCTATGATCGTCTGGTCATAGGATTAATGAAAAACGAAGTGTGTTCAAAAAGTATCGCGAATTTTGAATTTTCGCTTACGTTACGTATATTCGAATTTCGATTCTTTTGCGGTGATATGTTGGTACTCATGTCTCTGACTCATGCCGACGAGTTTGACCTTTTGAATGTTCTGTTAATTGTTGACAGCTGCTTTGCTTGCACGTGTTTCGGCTCGTTTTCGATTTTTACCTATTCAAAAACATGGATCAAAGAACTTGTATAAAATTTTTTGTGAAAAACGTAATTAAGTGCGCGGATGCATTCCGAATGTTGACTGTGTCATACGGAGAAGCTACTTTGGACCAAAGCAACGTTTATCGGTGGTACAAAATGTTCTCAGAAGGCCGAGAAGATGTGAACGACGAAAAGCATGACGGACGCCCGAACACTTCAACAACAGACGAAAAAATTGGTGAAGTGAAGAAAATGGTATTGGCCAATCGTCGAATCACCATTAGAAAAGTTGCTGAGGACCTGGACATATCGATTGGCTCGTGTCATTCGATTTTTTTGAATGATTTGGGCATGAGACGGGTCGCCGCAAAATTCGTACCAAAACTGCTCAATTTCGACCAAAAGCGGCATCGCATGAACATTGCTAATTAAATGTTGGACAAATTTGCTCCAGAGGGTCATAACTGGTGACGAATCGTGGGCTTCTCAATGGAAGCTGCCGCATGAACCAAGACCGAAAAAATCGCATCAAGTTAAGATAAAGACGGCATCGAAGGAGGAGCTGAACAAGGTAAAAAAAAAACGATTTTTTGAAATGCTTCGAAGATTTAAAAAAACGTTGGCACAAGTGCATAATATCTCATGGGGATTACTTTGAGAGGGACTAAATAGATATTAATGAATAAATAAATAATTAAACAAAAAACACAAAATTCGCGGTTCTTTTTGAACACACCTCGTATTTGTCACGAGTTCCAGGGTATATCTCGACGATAAAAAAGGCGTTGCCACAGCCGTCGGGTTGTAAAGGGTGGTTAGGTTTCAAGGGCTGGTGTTGATTTCGAATAAAGTAGAATTTTTTTAGGAAATTATTGTCATTTCTCTTTAATATAAAAATATTGGTATGGCTCAATTACGAGTGGTGCAAAATATCGGTCAAATGACCGTCGCGGCCTCCGCGGTACACCTCCATCCAATGGTCCAAATTGTCAATGACGCTGAGGCGTAATTGAGGTTCTATGCCGTTAAAGTGTGCCGAATTATCTCTTAGCTCTTGAATTGTTGATGGCTTATCGACGTTCACCTTTTCTTTCAAATAACCCCGAAGAAAGAAGTCCAACGGTGTCGATGACGTTTAGGTGCGGTTCACATTCAACATCAGCCCTTGAAATTTAACCACCCTATACATAACCGGAACGACCCATATTTATATCCCACCAAGGACTGCCAATCCTGCAGCGTTCCCCGTACATGCATGAGGAATGTTTATGCTGCTACAATAACAACAGCAACTATAAGAAGTTACTCATAAAAACCAAATGCCGCTCGTTGGCAACTGTTATACCTACGAATATAATACAAAAATCCTTTCGATTTTGTGGGAAAGGCAAAGCAAATGCCATGAATTGGTGCATAAGCTCGGCCCGTGCCTGCCAAGATTCTATGTGCAGCGCTATCTCTTCATATCAGCTTAGATTCACGATTCATTCACACCGGGCAACACTTGCCGCTTACAAAAGCGAAATATTTGCTCAATTTAAACGGTGATTTTTTTTAATAAACATATTAATCGCCCAAAGCGAAAAGGTTCAATTACTGTTGCATACAAATAACTTGACGCATTCGAAGACGCATGCTTGAAAGACAAAAAAAAAAAAAGAAATTGCCTCCTAATAAAGTAACTGACAGCCAAACGCGCAAGTGAGCCGCTAAAAGTTCGCGCATTTCCTGCAACATGTTGCCGTTCTGTGTGCGCATCCAAAGTAAGCTGCTACTTATTTCAATAGCTGCCTGTGCGCGAGACCTCATTTCTACCCTTTCTATTCATTTTTCACGGCCAAGAATCCTCTTTAGCTTCCGATAGCCAGGCAATTTCTTATATCATAATTGCATAATTTCAAACTTGTTGGCAACTTAATTGCGTAAAAGTTGTTGTTTGGTTTAAATGCAATCATGACTTAAGTGCCACTCATCAAGCCAGCCAGCGCGAGGCCAGCGAGATGGCAAGCGCACTTGTATGAATATAGTGGGTATTGGGCGTTTTTGCGTTGAGTAGTTGAGATGAGTTGTGCAAAATAAGGCAAAGTAGTTGGAAATGCGGTAAAATATGAAGTGAAGTAGAAAGCGCTTTTGCTCAGCGATTTATTGCATACCTTTTAGCAGGCAAGCACCGCGTTTGCTCTACAAACAGTATTACGCTTGGCGTCACATGTGGCATGCCACAATGTGCTTTATATAAGATGTTTTGAAGTGCTTGTCATGTTGCCACTAGCCACTAACCACTCGCTTCCAAGTCAATTCAAATCCCCAACCAGGCAATTGGGCGGGAATTGCACCGCAAATGCAGTTAGGTGGCTGCACCGCCTTGACGCCGCTCCCTGTAGTTCTTAGTTTAAGTCTAATAGAAACGCTTCGCTTTCAGGCTATTAGCGTGTCCAACATGTGTTCTTATAACACGCATGCAACATGATGTGGAACGGAAGGACTGACAAACGTTAGACGGCTAGTGAGTGAGGTGCATCTCACAAACACGTTCGCATTTACTGTTCAGGAGCCGACAACGGTAGTCCGAGGCTGGCGCAAGAAGAATAAAAATACGTTCCTCCAATTTAAAAACAGGGGGAATAATTTAAAAAGACTATAATACAAGGCGGCGCAAAATTAATCACCCTATCGGAAGATTTAAAATTTCTGCAAATGGCGTCGTACTTAACCATATTTAACACTTTAGAACTAGACAGCTGCATTATATAATACAAACAGGTAAGTCACAATGGAACACGTAAAGGTCAAAATAAAGATTTCCATCACTCAAAATCATTTTTTTATTTAGTAAAAGAGAAAATTTTTTTTATCAAGTAAAAAAGTTATCTATTCAAAAAGAAACTTTAATACACGGATAGATCATTGGAGGCAAACTGCGAGGAATGAACAACTCGGCTATTTTGACTTTTTGAATCTTTAGGTTGAGGAATAAGTTCATAGCTTTTTTGTATTTTCTTTTAATTTCCAACTATTTGTTTTCTCTTTGGCAAAGGGTAAGGTAAAGGGTGATTCGATAGAACTCTTTCTGCTCTATAAAACTATGTTAATTTTATTTTTGAGTTATTTCATTGTTTTCAGTTTTGAGGCTTAGAAATGGAAAACACAGGCATAGATCAATATTTTCGACACCTGCTCTTCTTTGCTTTTCATCGAGGTCAAAAAGATGCCGAAGGGGCCCGGGACATTTTCGACGTGTATGGAGAAGGTGTCATAGGCGAGCCTACAGTACGGAAATGGTTTGCAAAGTTCAAAATTGGCGACTTTGACATCGATGGCACGCCCCCCACGTCTTAAATCACTTTTGAAGGCTAACCGTCGCCAAAAAAGTTGTAAATTGGCAGAAACAATTAAATGCGATCATAAAACGATTCTCAATTGCCTTCATTCAATGGGATTTACTATAAACTGGTAGCCTGGATGCCTCACGAGCTCAACGAAAACAACAAAGAAAGTCGCCTTCAAATTACTTCTCATCATCTCGCCCGCCATCGAGGAACACGCGGTCATAAACAGCAAATTTTTGTAAAGAATCGTCACGGGAGATGAAAAATGGAGCCTATACATCAATATAAAGCAAAGAAAGGAGAGAGTGGCTCCAGGAGACAAGCAAAAGCCGAGAGTTAAACCAGATCTTTATCCAAAGAAAATCATGATATGTGTTTGGTGGGACTGGGAGGGCATCGTGCACTGGGAAATGCTCGAAGCGAATGCCACGGTCAGCATGCAGCTCTATGTTGCCAACTACACCGCGCAAATGAGGCTATTCGACTGAAAAGATCAGATCGACTTGGTCAAACCATACCTCTTCATGACAACGCCAGGTCCCATGTTGCACAAGTCGTCAAAGCCGCACTCCAAGAGCTCGAATGGGAGATCCTTCAGCATCCGCGGACCTTGCACCGTCCGATTATCATTGTTTCCGCTCCCTGTCAAACCATACGAAGGGCGTTACCTAAGACAGCAAAGAGGCCTTTAAAAACTGGCGCAACAACTTGTGTCATACCATAGCAGGCAATTTTCGGCGGAACGGCATCAACAAATTGATCGGGGGCTGGGAAGAAACAGCAACGGCGAATATATAATTGATTAACTATTGATATAATTTTTATTTTTTGTTTAAAAAAGGCTTTGGTAAAAACGCCACGAACTTATTCCTCAGCCCAATAGTTTTAACCTTGAACTGAATACGGCGCCCTTGGAGCTAGCAAGTTGACGACGAAGACAGCTACGATGGGCTATTAGTCCACGCGTCGGACATTGCAATGGAGACACCATCGACCGAAGCCGGAGCGGAAACAAGGACTTTCCATCCAATCGAAACAAGGGAATTGCGGACAAGGTCTTTCCGAACCCAACCACAACAAGAACGACGGTGCGATGGCTGAAACCACGGCCCTGACACGGCATTTGTGCCCTAACGAACATGCGTCCGATTTAATATGATTACATAAACCAAAAACTGATGATGATGAAAAAACAAAGTCTAGAACGAATTGAGTTATATGATTTGTTTTTTTCGCAACGAGGAAGAGTAAACTTTGGTAGGCACGCTTAAAACGTTAAGCTTCGTTATGGTAATCGATTTGCTGTTAAGCCTGTGCGAAATCCTCTTTCGAGATTTGATATCCCTCATCACTGAGGTGTTCAATCAATGAAGAATTTACTTCCTACACGCCAATTTTCGCAGATTGCCTTCGCAGGTTGTACTCGACTTAAGTTTTTTAACCTGCCATTGATCATCATAGTACATCCAGAACACCTTCCAGCAGGTTTTCAGACCCTGAAAGTGGTTGCGCTGCAGGTTTTCCTGATGTGTTTAGACGAAGTAGTTTCACTAAGTTTGTGCCTTCAATGAGACGCTGAAGCTCTATATGAAAATTTAACTATCAAATGCGGCGCCGTAGCTTTTGTTGCTATTGAACACCTGGCTCCGGTCGAAATTAGTTAGTGGTGGAAGAAGAGATCATCTGTCGGTGAAATGAGAATGGTGACACCTTGGTAAACTTTATTAAAGCCACTCTGCATATAAGGAATTCCACCGGTAACTGAACTTTGGAGCGAGCACGTAGGGAGATAGATTCTAAGCGCGGATCATATTACAACTTGATCTGGTGCTAGAGGAGGAACATGAATGTTATTTTAGCAAATATGAGTAGAATTATAGGTGAATAGGCCACGAGAAGATAGCCACAGTTGCGCCCTGTGCGTTCATGTTATCCAAATACATCAATGGAGCAAGTCTAGAAAATTAAAAAAAAATAACACAAAATTCGGAAGCAAAAAAGTCGATTCAAAGCACAATTTGGGAATTTCAAATTTATTTAAAAGGTATATCAAAAGTGACGCTTAGATGTCAGTAGTGAATAATGCCTAGACGATACCTTTTTTCATGTCATCTCCGTCAATAGACAGATATAAAATTTTACACGATGGAACAATACGTTCAAATTATTGAAACTTATTGTGAAAATGGCCGATCTTTTAGAATAACATATCGAAAAAATTTGTGATTTTTTGGTGGAAGTAACCGTCCGAATGAGTCAACAATTCAATGGTTGGTGAAAAAATTTCACGAAACTCGTTCTATCGAGGATAGAAAAAGGAATGGCAGACTGGACTGGAGTTTTTTGAAAAGTCTATGTAATTAGCCAACAATGATTCCAGAGCTGAAACACCATTCGGATCGAGATTGCTGAACTCGAGTGCTTGAAAATTTTAATTCTCGTATGATAGTCTGTAGACGTACTTATAGTGGGCATTTAAATGGTATCATTTTTCACATAACATATAAATGTTAAGAGCCGCATTTTGAATAAAAATAGTGAATCCTGAAAGAGTCAAAATGTTTGCCTGTTTTTCTATTTTCTGGGAGTAGAAAAATTTAAAAAAATCGAAATTTTTTTTTGCATAGGTATTTTCAAAGTTTAGACATTTAAGAATATTTAATTACGAGGATTTTTAAAAATTACTACTATTTCATGAGTTATAGCCTTTTTGGGGGCATGACATTGGTTCCGGTCCGACAGCTTCTGAAAACTTTGAAACACGTTTTTCTCAAAACTACTTCTTTCGAGCTGGCGGTAAGGATATCTCGAGTTCTAATACACAGATTTACTTCAAATTTGGGGAGGATATTCTTTATACATTCCTTCAACGGGTGACCCCAGCTCAAAATAATAACTTTTCATGTAGTATTTAAAAAAAAATAGGAATTCTCGAAAAAATGTCAATAAAAAAATTTGTTTTTTTTTCAAACAGCCGCCATATTGAGAAAAAAAATTTTTGAAAAAATATGCAACAACAATTTTTCAAATTTTCAAGAAGCCTCCATATTGTGAAAAAAAAAAAATGTTTAACTTGTCCAAGGCTCATTCGATAGCGGCTATAATAATTAAGAATCCGTTTGGTTTTTATTCTTCAGATCACCAGGAGGTTTGAAATTATGAACGCCAGGACACCTTTTTTTTGGATCCTCTACTTTGACCGCGTATAATTTTGTCATTTTTACTTTTTTTTTTGTAAGTTTTTCATTGCATATTTCATTCTCTTAATTGTACCACTACAATTTTTAACACTTCTAAAAAAACACATTTCCTAAGTGCGTAATAGGTATATAAAAATCGCATATTGCATAGAAATTCACCAACATATGGTATACCCCACTCATTTTCATATAATATTAAGGGTTTTCCAATAACAGGTGATATTTTGAATAGCCCGCTATTTAGGTAGATGTCACTTTAGAAACTGTCATTTTTTGATATTTCACTAGTAGAAACTACGTCATTAATGAAAATGGAACGATACACGCTTAAGCAACGCTTTGAAATTATTAAAATTCACTAAAAGTGTGAAAATTTAGCAGAGACGGTTCGTAAAACTCGAACATTTTTGGTTCATCGTGAAGAAGCTTGTCGGACCGCATACAGAAATTGGTAAAAAAATTCGAGCTGTTGGGACAAGTTAGTGATACGAAGAATAAAGCCCGCGCACGTCGCTCAACAGCAGAAAATATCGCTGTGGTAGCCGAAAGTGTTGAAGAAAACCCAGGTTTGTCCATTCCACGTCGTTCTTTAGAATTAGGCACGTTATTACACCGTATTTTGTATAAAGAGTAGGGTCTTAAGGCCTATTAAGTCCAGTTAACGCAAGAACTCAAGCCGGCCGATCATCAACAACGACGTGTCTTTGCTGATTGGGTCGTTGAAATGCATAAAAATGATCCGGAACTCCATCGAAAAATCATCTTGGGTAATGAGACCCATTTCCACCTCGGTGGCTTCGTCAAGAAGCAAAATTGTCGGATCTGGGGCTCTGAAAATCTAAGAGTTATTGTTGAAAAGCCTTTCTATCCTCAACGTGTGACTGTTTGGTGCGGTTTATGGTCCGGCGGAGGGGGGAGTCATTGGACCTTACTTTTTCCAACATGAAGCTGGAGCAACAGTTACGGTGAATGGATTGCGCTAACGAGAAATGATTAACGATTTTTTATGGCCGGAATTGGATGGTATTGATCTGGACAATGTTTATTTTCAACTAGACGGCGCTACGTGCCACATAATCAACGAAACCATTGACCTTTAATGGGCATAACACCTCTTATTGGAAAACCCTTTAGAATGCGAGACGTGTGTTTAGTTGTTATGACTTGGTACTATAATCTGCGCAAAGCAACAACTGGTGTCAGTGCCAGTTCATCAGCCATCGTCGCCGCCAGGCGCATCCCACGTTCTCTCTCAATTGCGCTGATGTTTTTGCATTTACAGCGTTTGCTCCCCCCTTTGCAAAGGTGATGCGCTCGCGATCAAATGCGCCCAGTGTGCTTCGCTGATTTTTTATAGATTTTTACATATGCGTACTTATACATATGCGCCGCTCCTTTAAAATATGTATTTATGATTTTTTCCGCTTAAGCGATTTTTCTGCGTTCTTGCATATTAATTTGCTTTGCACTTGGATACCTACGACTCCGATTTGTTACATGTGTTGGTGTTCACTTGACTTAATATACGTATGTATGTAAATATGTGCATATTTGTGCATTTGTATGCACATCATTCAACCCGTTCTCCCAACCAGCCTTGCTTTGGACGTCGTTTGCTTTTCCTTTCTTCCGTTCCGCTTGCTAGTTGCTCAATTAAATTTTCATGAAATTGGTAATTTTTCAAAAATGATTATATTAATTTTTTATTGAAATGTATGCATAAGTGTGTGTGTAGGTATGCGCGTAAATATGTTTTTAAACTTGAAAGAGCCATCAAAACCATCATCACTAAAAATCGGTGGATGAGAGATGACTCGCTGGCGGCATATTTGCCAAACGATGTTAATGGTACTTTTATACAAAACCATTGAAGCTCGGTTAGGGTTGAATATTTGGGGTTGGTTGTAAAAAGAGTCAAATATGGATGTTACTTTTGAGGAAAATAAAAAAAAAACACATAAGACGTTGCCAGTTTGCCGAGAGTTGTTGAATTTAAATGGTGCTTGCTCGAAGTATTCCACTTGATTCCAACGAAAGCCAAACAGATAAAGGGCGATCAGATTGGAGATACCTTTTCCAATTGAGTCTTTTGATAGATCACACGTGACTACTGTCAGACTAAATACATCAGTTTTTTCAGTATCCATTGACATTTCATCATGAAAAGACTGACACCTCAGCAAAGTTTACAAATCGCACAATCGTATTATGAAAATCGACGTTCTGTGAAAAGTGTTCATCGCGCGCTCAGGCCAACTTATGGTTTATTGGCTACGTCTCTAAGCAAAATTGGCGTACTTGGGCTGAAGAGTAATGCGAAGTAATTCAAGAACAGTCATTACATATATCCAAGGCAACATGCCTAAAGTTATTCATGAGATGCCGACCGAAGTCCTCCAACGAGTCATTCACAATTGGTGGTTACGGAATCACGGCGCAGTCGCGGCCAATATTTGAAAGGGATTCTTTGTAAAAAATAAATGTCTCTAATGGACACATAAATAATAAAGATTGCCCCACCAATTGAATTTTCGTTGTTTTATTTCAATTTAAAACCCAAGAACTCTGAAACAATCACCCTTTACTAAGCAAACGTCTTCAATACCTCTCTACACGAGATGTACTCTACGGTCGTAAGATTCATTTAAGAGTAAAATAGAAACAACTTGCGACGAAGGTTCTGCCTTCTACTCCCACAGAAGCTCACGAGCTTCTTCGAGTATGTCTCTATGATAAACTTCATCCCATTGCAACGCAGATGTGGGAACTCGAAATTCTCAATAGTATTAATGAAAGCTTAAGAAATAGAAACAAGATGAAATACAAATTTTGGAAAGTGGGAGGTGTCACACCCATTTTTGGGTAAATCGCGATAACGATTCACCCAAATTTGGCATCATGTACAATATATCCAAGGCAAATGTTCAGATCGGATAAAAACTGCATCCACTTTTTATATTTTAACTATAAATTTCCGTCCGTCCGACCGTCCACCCATTGTTACAATTTTTAACTCTCATTGTCTTTGAGCTTGTTTGATTTCTAAAATTACTTACGCAAATTAAAATACATGAAAACACTTTAAATATATATAAAGTTCAGTGGGAGCGGCATTTAGCGCAGGAGTATCTAAGAGCCACTGGTAGGAAAAATACTTCATTTTTTCTGGTCAAATACTCATTTTTTATAGATATTTTTTAGGATTTTTTTTTTAAGAAAATAAAATGCGATCGTTTTGATTTTATTATTGACAGCAAATAGTATACAAAAAAAATTTGGTTTTTTTTGACATGTTTTTTCTGGTAGTGGGGCACCAAAGTAAGCGTCTTAAAAAAAAGATAGGTGGCTTGTCAACAGGATTTTGGGTTTTTCAGGACATCTGAAACGAAAAAGTTAAACTGATTATTATTCTGTAGGCTTGTCATTCTGACAGGTGTGACAATGGGAAATTTTTTCTGAAAAATAACAAAATGGCGGACTTTTGACACATACCTTTTTTCAAAAGTCCGCCACTTTGATCGCATTTTATTTTCTTAAAAAAAATGCCTAAAAAATATCTATAAAAAATGAGTATTTCACCAGATACTTCCTGAAGGAAGGTACAAACTCAAAGATAACCAATGAGGTGAGTAGTGACATTCAGTCAAAAGAACTCCCACTAATCCTGAGTGTACGTCTGTCTGACCACTGCAGTGTCTTTCAAGCATTCATCGATCATTTGCTCAAAATTATTTTCACAGTATTACATTTTTGTTTCTAAGCTGACGGTCTTTTGTTTGACATCCCAGCTGCTATTAAATATCTGCACAAGTCTGATCTCAATAAGAAGCTCGCGTAGGGGTGTCCCACGAATGGACGCATAATAATCATTTGGATCAAATTGATGCCTACGATTCTTTGTTAAAACTTAAAGAAAGTCTACCCATTTTTAAAGCAGTCGATAGCTCTTGATGAGAAATAGCCCACATGCGAGTACAACACCCGAAAAGAATGTGGTTAGGTTTTGTTAATTTGATTTTTGTTACTGGAAATCTATTTATTTGCTTAAAAGATTGCTTGTAGTATATTTTGTTCCCTCCACTGCTGGTTCTACGCTCTCGAAAAACTCGGGTCTACATATATCCAGCCAAGAACAGTCACTTCAGCAGCATTCCTAAACATTTTTAGGAATTTGTTACAAGAACAGGAAAAATATTGTCGTTAAATCCGGGGAGCCGGCTCAAACGATCGACAAGCTCAAAACAGGCATTCGGATCTTTATTGTCAACAACTGAACATATTGAGGCAGGTGATCGATCGGAGGCGGTCAGTATTTGAGAGTAGGAACAGAGAGAACATTTGAGAGTAGGACAAAGTCAGGTTGCAGGCCACTTTAGCGACGCGTCAGAAGTTCGGATAGAAGATGGGATAGTGAGTTTGGATAGAAGGTTCTATTGCAACCAACCCAGTTTTAAGACCTGACGCTAAGTGATTAAGTAAATTTCTAAGGAAAAATCATTATAATAAAGACCAAAATACCATTAAAGGCAAGCGAAAATTAATCAACAAAAGAAGCAAACTCCAATTTGTGGCATGTTAAATTTCTAACTATTCAGAATTGACCACGACTTACGCAACATATGGCCGACATGTGAAGTTATTCCGCTCGCCGCCAACCACCTACTCACATTCCCCCTTAAATCCCTTTCCATTTCGAAACAGCATGCTTCCTGGGCCTATCGTTGGATGTAATTGGCCATGACGATCGGTAATGTCGCTGCGCTTAGCAATGCGTGGGAAACTGCTACAACAGCAACGATGCATGAAGGAAAGGTTTGCAATACCATGAAGAATCAATGAGTAGCATAACCTTTTCCCAGGGCAACACACTGCAGATATAGGCGATGGACTAAAAGTCTTGAAAATAGAAGTATAAACTATTATCAAATCTATACTTGATAGCGCCCCCACCGAAGATATTTGGAAAATGTAGATCCTTTCGTGAGGTCAGTAAACGGAAAATGAGTAATCAGTGTGTCGAAGGCATGGACGAGTAGTATGCCCGCTTTCCTTGGCATTTTTTAAAACAATACGTTTAAAATCATATTCTCTCAATTTATTCTTGTATTTCTGAATTTGCAAATTCATGTGTAAATTAAAATTTCCAATATTACGAAGTGGTTTGCCATTGATGTCATACAGCATTTTCAAGCATTTACAAAATTTTCTTCCTGGTACGAAAATTGCCTCAATAGTGGATTGTGAAACTGAGCTGATACATTTTTTATCAGTAGTGACGAGGACCAAAGTTCAGTAAAGAATCGGCTAATATTTGATACAAATAAGATAATCCTAATATAGTCGAAGTAAAACGAAAAAATGCTAAAACTTTTTACATGACTTAGTAGGCAATTCCAATTACCCAACCTTGCTGCTATGACTAGACTGAGTAGCACTTCCTTTTTTATTGGGAATCAATAAAAATGTTTTTGAAAAAAAAAACAGCATAACTAAACAATTCTGTGGTTTGAGTATTTGAAGACTATTTGCTATAACTCCCATCAATCGAATGATTAGTCAACTGTCAGAGTGATACACTGCGCAACGGGCCTTTCAAAAAAGGGCATTTGTCAGTCTAAGAGATTCTCATGTTTCTGCTATAAACGGTTTAATCTATTCCACAGCAAAGCATAAATGATTTTATTAAATTAAATTAAACTAAGAAACATGAATAAATATTTCGAAGCGGAAACCAGATTTACTTATTTACACAGATACGCTTAGTTATAGAGGAGCCATTTTTGAAAGAGCACGCAATATCTACTTCGGGTCTATGCTTGTCGGCAATTAGCAGTAAACCATTGTAGTTGACAGCACTTGAACAAAAACAACAAAAAAAAAAAAAAACACCGCGAATTATAACAAGCCACTATGATTCCGTATTACAGTAAAGCATTAAACATTGTTCATCGATATACTTCAGATATTTCCCACAAAATGTCAGCTTGCAAGACGACAACAAATTGCAAGCCGCATCGAATGAGAGTAAAAATGAGACAACGGAGATGCCAATGACGGTGTTTAAAAGACGTAAGCAGCAACAACAACCAAATTCAAGATTTTTATGAAGAATGCGTACATGCACATGTGTATGTACACCAATGTACAGAATAAAAGCAGCGCAACTTTTTCGAAACTTTTGAATATTCATTTATTTTTACTTTTTTATTTTTTTATAAAATTATAGTTTGTACTAGGTATTTATAACAAAAACCATAAGAGTATAACTTAAAGTTAAAGCAAAAAATTTTCATTTAAATTCTAATTCAGAATTTTGCGTAAAATTTCGAGTATGCAGTTTTGTAGTCCATTGAATTTTAATGTAATAAAGTGCACGTTCGATGATGCCGTTTGAGGTTTGTTGATGCCATTCCGCCAAACATCGGCTGGTCTGGTATCAAAGAAGTTGTTGAGCCAGTTCTTAAGGACTTATTTGTTATTGAAAATAACGTCATTCATAGGGTTCGACAGGGAGCGAAAAAGATGGTAATCGGTCAGTGCAAGGTCCGCAGAATACGGCGGATGCTCGAGCTCTTGGAGAGCGTATTTGACGACTTGGTCAACATGCGACCTGGCATTGTCGTGAAGGAGTATGGTTTGACCTTGTCTATGAGGACTTTTCCATCGAATAGCCTCATTCACGCGGTGTAGCTGAGCAATGTAGAGCTCCTTGTTACCCGTGGTATTCTTTCAGATCATTTCCCAGTGCACTATACCCTCCCAGTCCTGCCAAAAAAAATATCATGATCTTTTTTGGATGAAAATTCGGCTTGACTCTTAGCTAAGGCGTATCTCCTGGAGTCACCCACTCCTTTCTTTGCTTTATATTGATGTATAGACGCCATTTCTCATCTCTCGTGAGGACTCGGTACAAAAAGCGCTGTTTATGATCGCGTGTTGCTCGATGGCGGGCGAGATGAAGAGAAGCAATTTGAAGGCGACTTTCTTTGCTTTTTTCTGTTGAGCTCGTGGGCCACCCAGGTTCCCAATTTTCCGGTAAATTTCATGAATGAAGGTGATTGAGAATCGTTTTATAATTGCAGTTCATTTTTCTCGCCATTTCATAACTAGTTCCTCGACCGTTCTCACCTCAAAAGTGATTTGACACGTTATTCATCGAATTCAGAAGGCCTTCCGTTGCGGGACGTGTCATTGACCGCAAAGTCCTCATTTTTGAACTTTGCAAACATTTCCGTGCCGTAGACTTGCCTATGACACTTTCTCCGTATGCTTCGCAAATGTTTCGGGTTCCTTCGGCAGCTTTTTGACCTGGATGAAAAGGAAAGAAGATGAGGTGTCGAAAATGATGTAAACTACAATTAACATAGTTTCGTACAGCAGAAAGAGTTCTATTGAATGAATACTTACCCTTTGTCAAACAGCAAACAAATCGTTGTATCATAAAATAGAATTTATTCCCCAACCCAATATTTCGATGTCCATAGGCTCATATCGATTTCAAGATCGCTGATTAAAGTGAGAGCTTATTTTCGAGAGAAGCTTATTTTCGATGAAGTAACCAATTTAGGTTTCTGAATTTTGTTCTTAGTGCCTTCCGTTTGGTGAAAATATGAGTTTTCCATGCAAGTTTGCTATCTAGATGCATGCCGAGATATTTTGTATATGTCGTGCTGCTTTTATTTGAAACACAAGTGTATGTATACAAGTATAAACTGCGGCCACTGCTGTCCGACATGCAAGACTCAAACAACTACCCATTATACCACTTACATACAATAACTAGCAATCCACATAGAATCGCAGCAGTACCGGCAACTACTTGCCGCAGCTACCGATTGATCGCAATTGACACTTGTTGACTCGTCGCTGTATTCGGTGCGTCGCTTTGCAATCAAAACAAAACAAGTTGTCTACCTATGCCGCAAGTCTACAGTTATGCGCCGTTGCCTGTCGTCAAGGCGCTCGATTCCACGCTTTCAATTTACGCAAGCACATTTGCGGCGACAGACAACTTTTTGCCTTTGGCGCTGATGTGTGATCAGTCAGAAAGTTGAGTTGAGTTGTTGCTGCTGATTCACTCTCGTGTCACATTTTGTGCTCAGAATGCAAAATCACTAGACTTCACATTGTCAAATGTGAAATGGGCTCGAGCGATTAATGTTGCAGTTGGCTGACAGTACCAGCATCAGAATCTACACACGAAATAGACGAAATCTGTTTGTGACATAAACGTACGAGTATATGGAGAAAAATAAAAATTACACAGGGCAACAAAAAAAAAAAAATCTGCGGCAATAATTTTGTTAATGGTTTTCATTAGCACTTGTATTATATATATTGAGTATGAAATTAAATTTTTTGAATTGATTCTGGTTCTTGAGATAAACGCAAAATTAAAAATTACTAAAAAAATTTAAAGTGCCCTCCTACAGTTGCACTAATTTGATTAAACCTAACTACGGTTTCGTTATCTGTTTGCATATTTAGGTACAACACTTTCACTTATTTGCTGTTAGACTCAGAAGTTATCAGTTAGTGTCATTTTTCAGTTTTAAAGAAATTGCTGTCTCGAAAATATGAGTTCGTCTCGAAAACCTTGTGTTAACGATTGCAACAGTTTTTGTTATATACATATGTGGCAAATTTTGTTCGCAAAAGCAAAGAAAACAGATCACAGAGTTTGTGAAAACAACCTACCAAGCATACTTTGGGATAAAGTATGTACAAAAGAATAAATATTGGGTACCCCATATTGTGTGTAAGTCTTGTGTAGAATCTTTGCGATACTGGAGCCAAGGAGGACGTAAAGGGCTTCAATTCGGAGTACCGATGATGTGGAATGAGCCAACGAATCATTTTAATGACTGTTATTTCTGTGCAGTAAAAGTGAAAGGTCCAAACCGTTTTAAGAAACGGAATTGGGTTTATCCTAATATTAAATCAGTTAGGCCCCCAGTATTGCACAGTGACAATTTACCAATTCCTGTGTTTACAGGACCATCTTCTGCTAACTGTAATGACATTGAAATGTTAGAGAATTCTGACAATCAAGCAAGCAGCAGTGAAAGCGAGTTCGAAGAAAGTAGTTGTATGAAACAAGGATTTTCGCAAGCAGAGCTTAGCGACTTGGTTCGTGATTTAAATTTATCAAAAAAATCTGCCGAAATTCTTGTTTCAAGACTAAAAGAAAAACAATGTCTTCAACCTGGCGTTACCATCACATTCTTTAGGACCAGAGAGCAAGAACTTCTTCCTTTCTTTCAAGAAGAATACAAGCTTGTGTTTTGTAGCAATGTTTCTGGTCTGTTAAATTGTATGGGGCATCCTGAATATAATCCTGAACATTGGAGACTTTTTATAGATAGCTCAAAAAGAAGTCTGAAATGTGTATTGCTGCACAATGGAAATAAATTTGCTTCGGTTCCAATTGGTCATTCAACGAAACTAAAAGAAGAATACCAAAATATTAAAATTGTTTTAGAAAAGATTTCATACGCATAACATCAATGGTCAGTATGTGTGGATTTAAAGATGGTGAATTTTTTATTAGGTCAGCAAGGTGGGTATACTAAATACCCCTGTTTCATATGTATATGGGATAGTCGCGCAAAAAAAGAACATTGGACTAGAAAGGTTTGGCCTTTGAGAGAAAATATGGAAGTAGGAAAAGCAAATGTGGTTCATGAACCACTGATAAGCCGAGAAAATATTCTTCTTCCACCACTTCACATCAAGCTTGGGCTAATGAAACAGTTTATCAAAGCCCTTGATAAGACCGGTGACTGTTTTAAATATGTGTGTCAAAAATTTCCGTCTTTAAGTATGGAAAAATTAAAAGCAGGTGTCTTTGATGGGCCGCAGATCCGTACTCTTATAAAAGACATTGAATTTATAAACCATATGTCACAAATTGAATCTAAAGCATGGCTAAGCTTTGTCTTAGTAGTCAAAAATTTTTTGGGGACTCATAAGGCACCAAATTACCAAAAACTTGTTGATGAAATGCTTCGAAATTTCTGCAGTTTAGGAGCTAATATGAGCATTAAATTGCATTTCCTTCATAGCCATTTGGACAAATTCCCGAAAAACTTGGGCGATTATAGTGAGGGACAGGGAGAACAGTTCCACCAGAATATAAAAATAATGGAAGAAAGGTACCAAGGTCGATGGGACTGCCACATGATGGCAGACTACTGCTGGACCTTATTAAGGGATTGTCCTAAGCAAAACCATAACAGAAAAGCCAACAGAAAAACTTTTTTGTAATGTTTTTAAATTATTTAAGTTAACTGCAAATATATATTTTTGTTTTGGTATAATTTTTAATGAAATATATTAATAAAAATATTTTTTTAGTGCATATTGGTATTTTAATACTGTTTTTTTTCAGTGAAATAGATAATAGTCTTTATCTCAAAAACTAGAGTCAATTTGAGAAATCTAAAATTTTTCTAGTAGTCAGCACACTAATCTCACACAGAATTGACTTAAACCAACCCTGCCGCAAAATGACTGTTCCCCAGTGTTATTATTGTGTTAGTTGTAATTGAACAGTACCACAAACTACGCTTAACAACCTGGCCTAATAGATAAGAAAAAATAATCTGAGAATCATACTGCTAAAATCAACTTATTTCTGTTCACGAGACAATTAATACCTGGTATTTTCAGAATCTAAAACTATAAAAGTATAAATCTAAAACTGCGAATTGATCTCCCTCAATAGCTTCAACAAAGAAACCGGATCCTTTGCAGGCACCCTCCAGTTTATCAGTGCAAAGATCTTGGCGTCGTCATTAACTGCGTCAATCCAGGTTTCCCTTGGGCAACCCCTTTTACAAGGCCTCAGCTTACTATTGTAGATCTTTTTGGCAATTTAGTTTGAGTCTATCCTCAAAAGGTGCCCAGCCTACTTAAAATGCTGAAATTTGATGTAGTCAGCGACTTGGAAGTCGTTTAGCTCAACTAGGCATTCATCGTTGTAACTTTGGCGATAGTTGAAGTGGTCTATCCGCACCGGCCCAAAGATGCGGTGTAAGATTTTTCGCTCAAATATGATAAACTTTTGCTCATCCGCCTTACACATTTCCCAATTTTCAGAAGCAGGAAAGATTAATATTCGACCCTAAATTTTTCTCGGTCTGGAATACTGAAGAGGGAGATGGAAAGGGAGTTTCATCTCTTAGTAAAGACCGGGGACTATAATCAAACATTATACATTGGGCACAGGGGTACACCGAGTCCTTGGCCGAATTTAACAAAGCGCACAAGTAGTTTCTTTCTTATGCTAACCGGCGCCAGTTGGACACACCAAGTGAAGCCAAGTCCTTCTCCACCAGATACTTCTAACGCAGAGGAGGCCTTCCGCTTCCTCTTGTTGGGATGTCAACTCACAGTATGTATGTATTTCCGGTACTTAAAATTTTCCTTTACTTAACTTATTCATCAAGAATGTCATCTTGTTTTTTTTTATTGGTATAAGAAAATTGCTTTGCTCAGAAATTGGAAAACCGTGGAGAAAATTGCAACTTTCACCAAACTATTTTTTACGGGCTGATGTATTCATCAGTGCTGCTAGTTAGTACGCCATTAGCATATAACCGCCTAACTACTTCCGTCACCACTTAAAAGCCGTTGGCAAGTAGCTTGGCAGTATATAAACTTGACCAACAGAAAATTGATATTAATGCATACATTATGCAAGAGGTAAATTAATAACCTCCCTTTGCTTGAGTTGCAGAAGCACAAGCATTGCATACCCGTAGAGGAGGACTACAAAAAATATCATTAAATTGATGAGAAGGCATCAACAAAGTTACTCGTTCTCGGGCCCGGCGGCAATTAGCGTTGTTGCAACAATGTTTCCAACTTATGCATGCTGAGCATTTGCAATTTATGATGTCAAAAACTAGAATGCTACAAGAAAGAATTTACCAGCCCATGCCACGAAGTAGAGAAGTTAACACATCAGTAGCTATGCAAAGGGGAACAAGTATTTTAAATTAAAATTTGTCAATCCATTTACATTGCTTCGGTTAACCTTAACTCAAATTTCACTAAGACTTACAACCTTGCGTGTCAGACTCTTCGCGGAGACGCCACCTGCTGAATACTACGCTTAATCATCTCATTGTCCATACATGTCTATGCGAAGTTCCTCTGATCAGGTACCCATATTAGCTTGATAGGGAAGCATTGTTATACCACCGATTAAAGAGCACACACTGGCTAATTGACTACTTCATTGAATAAGTAATCTTCACTTGAGTCGGAATTCTCGCAGAAGACTCTTACAAACGATTGGTGAACAAGTTCACTGGACCCTACTCCAAATTTTAGTTCGGTTAAAAGCACCGCTTTACTTGCAATGTCTATGGATACAATATTTTGCATAGCGGTAGGCGCTAGAGTGTTGGGAATCTGAAGTACGACACTGAATCTAATGAAGGCAGCTCCTTTTATTTTTCTATACTTCACCTGCCTAACGAACGTTCTGTTCTCCAACGAATTTCGCCAAGCGTAGACTCCGCATCATTACAGATCACCTCAATATTAGATCTGATCATTAGCTTTTCGTGCAAACCTAGAAACCTTATCATATCCACTATTGCACTCCAATTAAACAGAGTTGAGCTCTGGGGATCACATATGTATGTATCTCTTCGAAAATACAAAAAACTTCGTTATGGGTAGTTCAACCAGCGGCAAGCGCTTTCTTTCAAAAATAAGTAGATAGCTGGGTTTGAAAACCAACGGACTTAGATGGAATTTTTTCTGAGAGGGGAATAACAGATGTACTGTAAAATGTATCTGTCAAATACATAGTACAGGAAATATGGGCTTAAAATGGTAATAAAAGATCCAAATAGCCGATAAATCGTGATTGTTCCTCAATCAGTTTATTATTGGTCGTAATAAAAGGGCTATGCTTGATGACATTAAACTGTAAGATGGTGCAAAAGCAAAAATGTGGTAGACTAAACTACTAAGTTAATATCTTCGATATAAATATACCTTAATTCTGATCTGATTCTGTCAATAAGCGGAACTTGTAAATCCGAAAAGGCACAGTAAGTTTGCTGTGAACTCTCGTGAGGGATTGCTTCAAGTTCTTTCGGAAGAATGAGGTGGAATCATCTGAGGACCTTCTTCTTCGCTATTCTGCTCTCGTCCAGCTAAGATTCAGATATCTAGGCTCTCACTTTATTTGCGTCACCTGGAGATATAGTAGTTTCATCAACAGCTTGAAGCAGTTAATTATAATTATCCACCGACATCACTCTTCTCTAATCCAAAGATCCTTCTGCGTTGGAAAGATCAGGAGGACAAGGCTTAGCTTCACTTGGTGTGACCAACTGGCACCTGTTAGCAGGCGCGCTTTGTTAAACTCGGCTAAATGCGTAAGCAGTTATCGCACCGATCAAGAAGAAGAAGATATCACAATGGACGGATCTGATTCTTTGTTCAAGTGGGCTCTTGTAAGAGCAATTTTTTTTTTTTTTGGTTAGAGGAGGTTCCAATAGAAAATATCAGAATCATCATACCAGTGGTATGTGGGGCATGCTCCCGCTAACCCTATAACATTCCTTCCCTCTGGGTTGATTCCACCCAGGGGCTGCTAAAAGCATTTCAACAAGGTGCAGCCGTGTTTACGCCCTTTGGACATACGCTATCGATAGCTTCCATTGCTTTGTGACCAATGGGGCATCGGAAAATTGCAATATCGGTACTCGATATTGACTTGTCGTCTACTTGGGTCCGTCTTGAGGCTTTACTTCACGCGTTCGTGGTTGTCGTCTGTTCGTGAATACAGTGACTCCAACAGGAGATCTGCTTTAAAATGGCTACTTTAGAGTTTCTTTCCGGGTTTTATTACTATTATTGCTGCAAACTTGTTTTTACTGCTTCCTACTTCCCTTTCGAGTTCAGCGTTTGCGTTACAAGGTTGTCTGCTGTGGGGCACCTATTTATCCGAATCGACCTACCGATTCTAACCTATGTATTCACTCCACATATTGGGCTTGTTGGGTCCTTTGAAGATGTAAAATAAAAATTATTTATATGAACAGCGAGAGTATCAATTCCATGGCGTGAAATCGAGTTATTTAGCTCATTTGGAACTGAAGTACTTGCGGCTGCAATAATTTCGATAATTCGAATGGTATGCTGTCTCACAGGCAGAGGAAAATTTAGTAGTGAATATCTATACTCGAATTAATTACGAATGAAGTAAGCGCCCACCCACAATTTCAGCAGAAATGCTTAACAATTTTCTTTAATAATATTTTATGTTGCAACTCAGAAAAAAAAATTAAAATTTTTTGCTTGATTTTTTTATATTTGAATGTAAAATTATACTCCAATTTAAAAACCCTAAACAATGATATTCACCAGATTACACCATTAAAAAATCACTCATTTAATAAATGATATACGCCTATGAACCGCAACTCCGCTGTCTAGCTGATGTTGTACGAAGCGCTGACAGCCTGAAAGTATACGAAGCGATGCCCTTTGATGATGGCAGAGGAAGAGAAGAGTCTCTGCTGTTTTGGAAATACGATTTTTTTATCATTGTAACAGCGGGATTCGAGCCCAGAGTTATAAGGCATAAGCCACTGCTTAAGGCAGCAATCTAAAACAAACAAAAATATACCCACATATCGTAGTTTGAAGCCACAAAAGTAGACATACATTCTGTCAAAAAGGTACTGGGAAATGTTCAATAAAACGTAAAATAATTATTTAATCAACAAAATTTATTTTGTCGCCTTCCAAATAGGCTCCATTCGAAGCAATACACCAACGATTAGTCCAGTCATCAAAGCACCTTTTAAGCGCGTTTCAAGAGATCTTCTTCAGCTCCTTCAGCGAATTCTCCCTAATGGGCTCTATCGACTCAATGCGGCGTCCGCCGAGTGGCAATTTAAATTTTGGAAGAAAGAAAAAGCCTTGTAAGACGGTGTGTTGTCATGGTGCAAGATCCATGAGTTTTCTTCCCACAAATTGTGCCGTTTCCTACCCACATTCTCTCTCAAATGTCGTATAACTTCCAAATAATATTATTTATTTACCGTAGAACCATTTGGAACAAATTCCGAGTGCACAACACCATGATAATCAATGAAAATAAGTAGCATCACTTTCACTTTTGACCGACTTTGACGTGTTTTTTTGGGTTTCGGCTCATATGGATATCGCCATTCAGCCGCCTGTTGACTAGTTTGCGTGTCAAACTCATATACCCCCATCTCATCACCTGTTATGATGCGCTGGGGTTATGATACGGTGGGTCCGAATTCACTTGCTCAAGCATGCCTTCAGCCATCTCCTTCTGATGAATTTATTGAAAGCAATTCAACTCTATTGGAACTAATCGAGCAGCCACGCGGCTCATGCCCAATTGACGGTGATGGTGTCACGAGCTACCTCTCTCAAACTTAAATGATGGTTTTCTCGCACCATTTCTTTGACTTTGTCGACGCTTTCATCCGTTGAAGACGTTGATGGGCGACCAGATCGGGGCAATTCTTTCACGACTTTTCGACCCTCTGCAAAAGCCCTATACCAATCGTAGACCCGTGGTTTTTATAAAGCACACTCGCAATCGGCTTTCTGCAACATTTTTAGATATTATACATTTTCGTTAAATGCTTTTTTCTCACAACTCTGTTTTTTGAATTGGTGGTCACTGTTACCATAAAAACCGCTTGGTAGACTTCAATAAAGACTCGTGCCTAATTGAAGGATTTTTTTTTCTAAAATTTCGATTTTTTTTTTAACTAATTGTCGGTGTTTTTCTCGGAAATCCGAAAGATATTTCCTGAGGCCGCCATATTGTTAATTTTGAAAAAAAAACTTCGATCAGGCACAAGATTATTTATTAACTGATTTCTCTCGTCGGATTGATTTTAGATGAGTCTCCAAAGACTTGTGATGATCACCGTAAGGTACTTTTGGAGAAACGGGCTCCACACAAACAGCGATAACTTTTACCATTATTAATTTTTTTTTTTTGAAATTTTGCTAATGTTTTTGCTATGTTTTTATTTTTGTAAAATAAAGCAGCTGACTGCAAAAAAAAAATTATTGAAAATCAGCTCTGACTACCCCTAATCCCTTAAATAAACAATTCCCGATATTTTTAAGACATAATGTAATTGATGCTAGAAAAAGTGGGGTCTTGAGAAAAGCTTGTAGTATTGTAAACTGGAGATTTAAGCATAGAAAAATGCGGTCGATGTATCAGGTCAGTCTATAAGTTCGTGCGTATTTTACCCATAATTTCACTTTTGTACGATTTTTGCATACAAAAAATTATTCGCGGAATGTAACGGAACTATTTATTGTACAATATATTATATTTTCTTTGATATATTGTGCATTCAACAAGTGATTTTAATCGCGGGCAGAGGCACGTGTTGTTAAAAAATAAAATGGAATCTTCGAACGCGTATAATAGGCCTACCTTGTATTTTTTTTATAAAAGTGGTAAAAATGTAACAACTGCTGCTGCAGAAATAAACACTGTTCACGGAGAGGATACCGTGAGTGTAAGGACTGCGCAAAAGTGGTTTTCAAAATTCCGAAGTGGTAACTGCGACGTGGAGGATGGCCCGCGCGTTGGTCGTCCTAAAGTCTGTAACTCCGACGCCTTGCTCGAACTCCTGGAAGCTGAGCTTAATTTGACAGTCGATATGATAGCTCAGAGGTTAAATTCATCGCATGAAACAGTTCACAGGCACCTGGTTCAGTTGGCAAAGGTTTCAAAGCTGGGAAAATGGGTTCCGCATAGATTCTCGGTCGCCAACCTTCAGCCGAGAGTGAATGTGTTTTCTCAGCTGCTGCAACGGCTTAAAAATGAAAGTTTTTTGAACCGTATCGTTACTGGTGATGAAAAATGGGTCCTTTACAATAATCCTGTTCGCAAACGCCAATGGTTAGATAAAGATGAAACACCAGAACCGACCCCTAGAGATGGCCTTCACCCCAAGAATATTCTTCTGTCTATTTGATGGGATATAGCCGGTATTGTTTATTATGAACTTCTGGAACCAAACCAGACGATAACTGCTTATTATTATTCCCATCAGCTATCAAACCTGAATGAAGCACTTAAAAAAAATCGACCGTCTTTAGTGAATAGACGCAAAGCTTTGTTTCGCCACGTCAACGCAAGACCTCACACCGCAAGGCAAACATTAGGCAAGCTGAATGAGCTCGGATGGGAGCTAATGCCGCATCCACCATACTCTCCGGATATTGCACCTTGTGATTATCACCTTTTCCGTGGACTTCAATCCCATATGAGTAACAAGAACTACTCCTCAAAAGAAGCTATAAAAAGGTATATCGAAGCGTATTTTGGCTCCAAGGACAAACAATTTTTTGAGCAGGGAATTAAAAATTTTCGTTAACGTTGGGAAGATATTGTGAATAATGAAGGAAATTATATTATTGATTAATAAATACTTTAAACATCATTTTTATTAATTATAAAACCACCTTTAAAAAACGTACGAACTTATGGACTGACCTGATACTATAACTCGAAATTCTATAATGTAGAAGCTAGCGGTATTTAGTATGAGTACACATTTGGTACACCGTATGCACCGCTTAATTGTTGTTATTGCTGTATTGAACTCTCTTTGTATTTATAAATTGTAACGAAGGCCAATTATCGCTTTTCATTGAAGTGCCTCCAAAGTTATAGTTAAGTTTTGTGCTTTAGCGCTACCTGTTTCGCTGTTGTAATTCTTAAGCATCTCTATTCACGCCTGGCAGACAGTACATACTACCAGCACCGTTCATTCTTTCTTTTGAATGTGAATAGATTCCTGGCATTTTTTCACCACTTTCCCAGCCTCACGCTTCACTTTTTTTTATATTTTTGTTTCTGCGACTATAATTGCTTTATTATTGGTCAGCCTTTAAAATAATTTGCCTAGCCGACATCAACGTTACACGGCATTAGGTTGCAGTTGCTTATGACTGCTTTTGTGGCTCCTATTGCTTCTGGTTGCTTACCGCTTGAAATGCATGGTAAAATCTGCATGATCATCGAAAATCATAAGCTTGTATTTAAGTTGCGCTGACCACTTATCTACATACGTATATAATCAAATATAAGTGCAATCTAGCGCATGCATGTATGTGTGGATATATGTACATGTTTATTGTCTATGTACTCGTAAGTGCATAGTCTTTTTCTTTGTGGTCACTGCAGGATATGACAATTCCCTTATTAAGCGGAGGGGCTAGGCTGCTGATGTACGCGGATGTATGTGAAGACTTTATTCACTTTATCCACAAATTAGCAGGCCAGAGAGCAGCAATAATTCGTTGAAGTCTTTGAAGCATGGCACAGATTAATTGTAAACAGTTTGCATGCTTGTAATCGGCTTACCTTCTAAAGGAAATTCGCTTTAATATCTAATGAATTGGCAGCAAAGCTTTCGCAGCTATCTGTCACTGATAAATATTTAATATCAATTTTAGCAGTAATAACCGGTAAATAATTAGAAATGATACTTCATGCATTTAATCCGACGGCGGTTACTTTAAATGAACACTTTTTCCACGAGGTGGTGATATTAAGTAACGTGATTGGCATTTTAAACTATTGAATTTTTTTTCATACAATTCAAGTTCATGTGTTTTTTCCCCCCTTGTTCAATCCTCTCGGGAGCATAGGGCCTCGACAAGCCTCAGTCTTGAGTTGGTTTCGTTAATCTGTTTTTGATTTCTGACAGGGTAGGTGATTAGCCTGCCGCTACCAGTCCTAAGTAGTGGGAGTGCCTACTTGTCGCTGCTTAGGAACAACGCCATGTGTTTACCATTCTTCTGGCAGAAGGATCGCACAGATGGTTGAAGACTTCGCTAAATTTCGTGTATCTGTGTATCGATTTTCTACGAGTATAACAGCCACTCTCGTACAATGTTGGATGTGTGCTTGGGGTCATTATTCTGCTGGAAGATAAACGTTGCTCCAAGGCCCAATTTCGTAGCGCTTTCTTTTGAAATATTTTTCAAAATATTTAAGTGACCATATCGGTCCATAATATTTTCGATAAATACCAAGTTTCCAACCCCGTTCGCCACCATACATCCCCAAACCATCACAGAGCCCCCTCCATGCTTCACAGTGCCGGGCATATTGTTTGGATCCAATTCCGCGTTAACTTTTCTCCAAACTTTTTCACGGCCATCAGATCCACAGATACTGAACTTACACTCATCAGAAAATATGACTTGGTTCCAAAACGTTTGGTCATATTTTTCATGATCTTTTGCGAATGAAATCCGTTTACTCCGATTGACACTACTCACGAAGGACTTTTTCCTAACATTGCCCAATGATAACCAGCACTATGCAAAGCCCGGCGAATAGTTTGGGTGCTTAATTGTTTTCCAGTCTCATTTTCAACTTCAGATTTCAATTTGGGGGCACTTATTTTGGGGTTTGTCCTGATTTTCCGTACGACTAAGCTTTTTTCTCTGGGACTTAAGAGCGGCGGACGCCCACAATGCTCTTTATTAGTGGTGCTTCCCGCACTTTTATATTTATTCACAAACTTTTGAACTGTAGCAAAACTCCTATCTATTGAACAACCGATTTCTCGCAATGATTTATGTTTCTTGTGACACAAATAGCGCTGGTATTTCAAAACGTTCTGAGTACGTAAAAGCCAAAAAATGGCAAACTCTGCGATACAGCTGTCAGTTGCCAGATTGCAACACCAGGGTTGCCAAATCCCGAAATATAAAAGGCACCCCTCGTATTGTCTTTCATTTTACAACGATTTGTTTGCTGTTTGGCAAAGGGTAAGTATTCATTCGATAGAACTCTTTCTGCTCTACAAAACTATGTTAAGTTCATTTTTGAGTTATTTAATTTTTATTAGTTTTGAGGCTTTGAAATGAAGAATACCCAGCAGACGAAAATCAACATTTCCGACACTTGCTCTTCTTCTCTGCTTTTCATCGAGGTCGAAAAGCTGCCGAAAGAACCTGGGACATGTGCGGCGTGTGTGGAGAAGGTGTCATGGGCGAGTGTTTTTGTTGACACAGACTAGCAAGCACAGCACTCAAACAACATTAAGTCCATTGTACTCGGATTCCCTTTTTAATTTTCTTTAAATCTACTCGACCTCCGAAGACATTTGAGTAGATCAGTTTTGTTCATCTGCAGCCTCTCTCAGCGTGCCAAGCTCGCTTGTGGGTTACAGTAACCCGTTTGCTAACCGTGGCTTTGATGGTTGCAGAAAAGTTCCGGCCAAAGAAGTTGGCCTCAGAGCCCAAAGGTTCTGCTAAACCGAGTCTACAGCACGAAAATGGCTTGCAAGGTTCAAAAGTGTCGACTTTGACGTCGATGGCACGTTCCGCAGCGGAAGGTCTTTTAAATTCTAAATCACTTTTGAAGCAGATCGGTCGCCAAACCAATTGGGAATTGGCGGAAAAAATGAACTGGGATCATACTCGTAAAACGATTCTTAATCACCTTCATTCAATTGGGTTTACCAAAAAATTGGGAGTCTGGATGCCTCACGGGCTCAACGAAAACAACAAAGAAAGTCGCCTTCAAATTGCTACTCAGCATCTCGCCCACCATCGAGCAATACGCGATCATAAACAGCGGTTTTTGTACAGAATCGTCACGGGAGATGAGAAATGGTGTCTATTCATCAATATGAAGCAAAGAAAGGAATGGGTGGCTCCAGGAGATACGCCAAAGCTGACAGTCAAGCCAGACCTTCATCCAAAGAAGATCATAATATGTTTTTAGCCTGGCATGGTGCATTGGCAAATACTCGACAATAATGCCATGGTCAACAAGGAGCTCTACGTTGCCCTGCTACACCGCGTGAATGAGACTATTCGACTATTATTATCACCTACACTATTCCTATATTCGCATAACTGGTTTGAGAATATTCTATTCCACGGCTTTCGCTTTCCGTTTCTCAGCTTCCATAACATCAATCATAATCCAATCCATAACTATCAAAACTAATTTTTTATAGCCTCATTACAATGAAAAGTAGATCGAGACTATCGAAGATGATTTAAATACCTAAAAAATTTAATATAAGATAATTACAAATTATCTGTTCTGGTCTTACCTTCTATCAGTGATGCCCGTTCTTATCTTTTGGTCTCATAAAGACTGTAAATATCGGAATTTGCCTAGTCCTTTGTCATAATATGCGTTAATTTTTTTCATTTTTCTTCTTCTGCTCGGTATTTATAAAAAAATATTTTCTTGCAAAATAATTTGGTTATATTAAAATCAGCAAAAGATAATTACTTTAACTTTTTTTACTTTTGCACGCACTTTTAATTTACACTAAGGTTCACAGTTAAACGTTCGCGTTACATTCGTAATTATTTTGTATCCATAGCAGTAAACTAACAGTAGTCGTTTATGAAAAAAAATTTAATATCTTTTACTTTACGTTACTTTTTCGCTGATCTTACTTCTATCCTTGTTCTGTTTACCTTTCTCTCAAAACTCAATCAACTGTTAAATTGCAAAAATTTTCCTTGCTCTCAAACAAGTCAGCAAAAATACTTTGAAAACTGTTGCTACCATCTGCATTTAACGAATCAGCCTCCCACTAAAAAAAAAACATTTCTTCCACGTCCGTATGTATGTGTGGGCAGCATATGGGACTGGCTCTTCATGCCACTTGGGCTGAACTTGCCACACCTGAATGCATTGGCTGCGATTTGGAACATCATGCACCTCCTTGCTAGTTGTAGCGCACACATACTCGTATGTGTATGGTTTGTAGTAGTGTTTGTTTTCGCGTACTTCTATGTGCGCAAATAAGCGCAAAATTGGTTTTCGAAATTTTGGAGCTTATGCGGCATTAGTTGCTAGAAGTATTTGCTCCAACAAAATTGCTTAGAAAAAAATACACAAAGTTCCTTTCTTTTGTTCAAGTGTTCACATATTAGCCTAGAGGTCGCTTTGTAGGTCAACAAAACTGATAAAAAAATTTTTAAATCATTTATCCGCTCCATTGAGCTTAGCTATTGTATCGCAACCTCTTTGGTAAGTAGTAACCAGTACAAATTTATTCACTTAAAGGTTGGCCATGATGCTCTAAGCGACATAGAGACATTATATAACAATAAATATATAAAATATAAAATACTTTTAGTCGTGCGTATTATTTTCAACTACAGTATATTTTGTCACAAAATATTGGAATTTGGTAAGTGATCTAAAGCTCATTTAAAGGGATTGCCAAGGAAAGATCAAATGGTACAATATTTACAGAATATTTTCTGGTAGAGCTAAAAAAATACCACAAATGCTTGATAGTATGTAATATAGAAAGATGGGTTGCTGAATTTAAATGTGGTCCTACAAGCCTTGAAGACGATCCACGTCAAGAACGTCCAAAAAAAAAGCAACAACAGCAGATATCGTAGAAAAAATACAGGAAATCGTATTGGAAAATCGTCGAGGGACTGAAAGAGGTTAGGTAGAAGCTCTGGGCAGTGTAAGCAATATTTTCACAGAACTGTGGGGTTTCAGAAAGCTGTGTGCCGCATTCGCTAACAATGGAACAAAAACACATTCGAATCCGACTTTCTCAGGAACATTTAGAGCGTTTCTAAAATGACAAAGTGAATTTTGTGCGTGGATTCAACACTATGGGACCTGGGTCTATCACTAAGATCCCAAATCAAAACAAGAGGTTAAAGAGTGGTATGAACCTGGCTCTTCGGTTCCGAAACGAATTCGTGTCGAGAAATCGGCCAAGAAGGTGTTAGCATCAGTGTTTTGGGATGCGAAAAGAATTTCGTTTGTGGATTACTTGCAAACTAGAGAAACTAGTTAGTTTTAGTGTAACCTGTTGAAGGAAAAATTCTGACAATTCTGTGATGAAACAATTCGTGACAAGAAACCCAGTTTCCAAAAGAAAAAAAATGTTTTCATTAGGACAATACACCGTGTCACAACGGCTTTTTTGAGAATGGCTAAAATGTAAGAATCGCATTGTTGGAGCAGCCACCATATTCACCGTATTTGGTCTCTAGTGACTTCCTTCTGTCTCCAGACCTAAAACAATTCATGTGTGGAAAGCGTTTTTTCAAAGGATGAGGTCATAACAGCTGTGGAAGTGTATTTTGCGGTCTTTCCAAATTCTCACCTCAGGTATGGAATTCATGTATTGGAATCTCGTGGGAACAAGAGTATAGATGTTCAGGGAAACTATACTGAATAATAAAGTGCATTTCAAACCATAAAATTCTGTTTTTCTTATAGAACCGCAGAACTTATTGAACAACCTAGTATGTGGAAAAATCCGAAGATCCTGCATCACGATAGCGCACCGTCACACAAGGCTATCGCTGTGAACGAATCTTAGGCCAAGAACGCAACAAATATCATCCATCAATAGCTAATATTTGCTCCTATATGGCTCCGCGGCCGAAGTTGCTGGATGAGTTGGTCCGTGACTATTATTTGGGGGTGTGTAAGCTCCGTATCCGTACATGAAACAGCAAAATTGTGGAAAAAGTTTTTATCCAATAGCTGTCGCCCCTCGGCAAGCAATGTCAAACCTCCAAGTGTATTTCTGCCATAGAAAAGGTCCTCATAAAAAAAACCATTTGCCATTCGGAGTGGGCTTAAAATTGTAGAACCCCCCCTTTTGTGGAACAACATCAAAACGCACGCCACAAATAGGAGGAGGAGGTCGGCCAAATACCTGACACCAATTATTCTTTTTTTATACGGCTCCAGCTGACTTTCTCGCCTTTCCGAAAGTTCTCTCTTTGTCAATCACCACTTCGAGTCATCCCGTTTCAGTCACTAGACAACTTATGGGTTTTTAATAAGAGGTGTTATTTTGATATTCAAAGAAAAAATGATATTTTTTTAATATAAATGATCGGATGTTTATTTCATTATAAAGAGGAAGGTATGTCGTTAATAGTGGATAATAACATCAGGCAAATGACCACCACCACGACCACGCTGTGGGGCACGTAGCGCCGTTTTGTTGAAAATTAACGTTGTCTCGATCAATACCATCCAATTCCAGCCATAAAAATCTTTAATCATCTCTCAATAGCGCAATCCATTCACCTGTAACACCTGTTTTCGGGAAACTCTTTACCAGCTACCTTTATGAGCTAGGAACCAGACCCCAGCATAGTAGGTGTTTGAGATATTTGGCTAAGGAGTATAAAAACCGCGATATATTCTAACAACGAAGTAGTAATTTATAATATTTGTCGAATTTCAAAGCAAATACATATCAAACTAATATTTCGGAGTATACATTTCTCTTAAATGATTGAACCGTTTTGTTTAAAATACTTTACATAAATGTTTAAGCATTGCTTTAAACAAAAACTTTTGGAGAAAATTTCACTGTGTGCAGATTTTTTGCTATGTGTTGGCATAAAATTTGCAAATCGGCGAAAATTGTATTTATTCTTTAATAATAAGTTCCTCAGAAAAGTTTTCGCATTTCGTTTTTGTGAATTACAAGTTTTCGGAGTTAAAATTTTTTTTCGGAGTGTCTTTTTCTTAATTGTTTTTAATGTATTTGTCTTTTTTTGCTTGTTTGAATAGTTTTCTTAACGTGAATTATTTTCGGACTACCCAAACATTTCGGAGTTGTAATGTTCTTATATTTTCAAGTATTTGTGCTTTGCCCGTTTGCGCTTGTTTTCATAGTTTTTAGATGGTTAGTTATTTTCGGAGTACCCAAAAATTTCGGAGTTAATAATTTTGTCTTATTTCCACGTGATTCTCCTTTTCGGTAAGCTTGCACATTTTTCGGAGAAAAAGTGTGTGATGTCTGAAATTTCGGAGTATATAGAATTTGGAGTTATAATTTTATGCTCCCAGTTATCATTTCGCGCCACTAAAATTCGACGGAATTATCATTAAAAAATAAAAGAGAGTTGAAAGAAACATGTTCCGTTATTTTTACGAACGTTATTTTTATGCACGCACTACGGCAGCGCTAATTGCATTTCCTTTGTGAACACCCTCCACACGCACTAATTTATTACCACCTACTTTTTACTTATTCGCGCTTAGATATTTGTCAGCTTAAATCCTTCTTGCACAACACTTAGCGATAGGCGCATTTCCAATTTATTTCCAAGATTCGGGCGGTTAGCAGCTTGTATTTTCCACCACGCCTTCGCCGGAACATTTGCCAATAACGCATTTTTCTTCGTGATAAATGTGTCGCAGTGGCATAGTGAAAAATTCGTGTGCGTGTAGCGGCAATGAAAATGGATATAAGCGAAAATTGATAGTGCAACACGCATGTTGCATGCTGCTGGCATATGGTATCTCTACTACCAAACAGGATTTTCGAGACTTTGGCTACCGGCTCAAAATAGATTAAATGCGTTATCTCAGTTTGCCCATTTTCGCACCTCCATTGCCTGCTTTTCTTCGGCACTTGCCCATCTTCATCAGTGTTAGTACACATGTTTTCACAGATTTCGTGTTGGTAACGCAAAAACTAACTGCGCATTGTAGAATTTATAAGCAACATTTGTCCGTAGATATGCAATAGAAGAAAATGCGTTGATGCACCTTTAACCCTCTAAATTGGCGGACAAACTTAACACATTTATTTTTCAATGGCAATTAATCTGTTTTGAAGGAAAATTAACCAATGAAGTTTTGCATTAATATCTGGCCTAGTGAAGATTCAAGTTTTTAAAGAAGTCTTAAGAATTGATATTGAAACGATATCGCGTGTAGTTTCTTATGGAATTTGCCTGACAACCTTTAAACTTCCGCATCGCTATTAAGCCAGATTTATGTAACTGGCAAGGCAGTGAAGCTGGTGTGAACTTAGTTGCCCTTATGTGTGGGCTACAGAATAAAACTCTGTTGTATTCGTTCAGATCCAGACTCATTACAAGAGTCCCCCTAGCCATATGACTAGTGAGTGTGCAAAAGAGTTTCTTCAACTTCCTCAAATCAGTTCATGGTAACCACGAGGGTTGGCATCTTATGAGAGTACTGTTTGATAGGATCGCTCGTGAGATTGACATTATTTAATTTTATCTTTTGTAGGAGATATTCGGATGCGCTGTAAGCATATAACATCATCTCTTCAGGGATCTTATTTCCGTGAGTCTAAGAAACTCACTTTATCAATATCCCTACTGTTCTAACCGCGGATGTTAGCCAGTAAAATAGAGTTATCAAAGTGACCAAATGTATGTAACTGACAGCGTTGGTGTCGATTACGGCTTTTTCGAAGCAGACAAAGTCCTATCAGAATTCCTAAAACTTCTTGCACTGCATAAATGTAATCTGTAGTGGGTTTCAGAGCAATTCAGCCACGAATTTGGTCAATGTTGGATAACTAAACTGAGCTTAGTTCGACAGGAATCTACTCTCTACATAATTTTGAATCCTTATTATGGAAATTGTTTAGAAAACAAACGAGGTGAAATCATCGCCAGGCTAAGACTCAAACTACTTGGATCCTACTATATCCATTCTTGAAGTTCAATCAAGGCAATCAAGGCTCTGTGCATATTCGGCGTAACGATCCTCTAATAACCTCTTAAAACGTTAGCCTACATTTTCTCTTTTTCTTTCACGCAGAAGCTTAAATGGAAAAACAAAAAAAAAGTTGTTTGGCTTTCTTTATTTGAATATGTGAATACCACAATTGCCTCACACATGGCGTTATCTGTAGGTAATATTTTTACACACTCTTCAGATCGTATTTCGGTAATAACGCGTCTGGAAGCTCAGTTCATCAACAACATCAATTCCTTTTTTCCCGAATGGAACATAGAGCCCCTGAAATATGTGAACTGCGGAAAGAAAAGTCAGTTGTTTCTAGTTTGACTTCAAATACTCTCACAGAAAGTTTAAGTAATCTAAGTTAGCCTGCCGGTGACTCCGCTGGCCATTAAGGTGCAACAAATGTAGACCTTTACTGGATGTAATGGTATCAGAACGAACGAATGCTGGTCGGGCGGACGATACGCGCAGATTTGGGTGAAACATCCATTAAGAAATTCCCGATCAGGGGTACACATCAGGATGGGGTGATTTCCCCACTTCTGTGCCGACTTCTGCCGATGATATTGTAATAGTAATCTCTGGTAAACACCTCCCAACTATGTGCGATCTTCAACAAAGAGCTCTCAACAGACTATCACTATGGTGCAAAAGTCGAGGACTAGAAGTAAATCCGGAAAAAACGGAAGTGATACTGTTCAGCAGAAAACATAAAATACCTGCTCTTCAATAAATACTTTTAGGAGGAAAACCCCTTAGGGTAACAGAAAACGCTAAATATCTAGGACTTGTACTAGATAGGAAGCTAAATTGGGGGCCCGATAGAGTACGCAAAGCTACGACGGCGCTATGCCCCTGCGGAAGGCTCATTGGGAAAAAATGGAGTTTGAAACCCTGAATCATACACTGGTTTAACACAGCAGTAATTAGACCACTTCTCTACTACGACGTTTGCAATATGGTGGAATGCCCTGGAGAAGGGCGTGAACAATAAAAAAGTTGACAGGGTCCAAAGACTTGCATCTATTCTTATAACCGGTGCAATGTCAACCACTCCATCGAAAGCACTATATGTGATATTAAACTTCCTTCCGGTAGACCTGCAAGCAAAGTACATTGCGCGCAGTGCAGCAATAAGGCTGAGAACTTTAAGTTAGTGGTCAAACACAGACTATTGCCACAGCCAAATCCTGGATGGGACGTTGGGGCTACGTATCCGCGAGGAAATTGTTAGAGTAGCGAACGAAAGATGGCGTAACGAAGCCACTTGCAAAATAGCCCGACAGATGTGGCCGACTCTCAATGCTAAACGCACAGAACTTCTACTAAGAAGAGATAAGCATAGTCTTAACACACTGATTTCAAATATTACGGGGCACTACCTAATCGCCCAGAGAATGGGTGACTTCTGCAGAAGTTTTCTAGACTAGGAAGAGACGATCCCGCACCTTCTGTGTCACTGCCCTGCTCTATCCAGACGTAAACTCGCCATTTTGGGCGGACATTTCTTCAACGAGTTAGAACACCTCGGCTCTGTCGAAATTAAGGATCTTGCGAAATTTTTGAATAGCACACACTGGTTTCAAGAGGGATAGAGGCTAGTTCCCCACGCGGCATCACAATGGGCCATGAGCCTGAATGTGTCCTACAATGGACAACCGCTTCAACCTAACCCAACCTAATGGTATCAGCTAATTGAAAGTACCACCTTAAATAGAGCACCCATTAGTAAAGCAACACAGCTACTTTGGTCAAAGATCTTGACGATGGAAGAGCAAGAACGAGAATTTACCCAGATGATCGGAAATGAGTATGTTGTTGTTGTTGAAGTGATGTCTTGTGTTTTTTTTTTTTGTGTCAGTCAAATCCATTTCGTGAGATCCAAGTATAACAGCAAACTTTTTATCGACGTTTCTAGCTAAACTTGGACATTCGCATAAGCAGTAAAACAGACTTTCTTTTACCCCCTCCGCCTGACAGCTTCTGCAGATGGGATTAAAAGGATTATACGAGAGCTTTCTAATAGATATGTAACTCGTCCTCTGGATGTTGTACGACGGCCATGTTTTTCTTATTGTGGTGCTACATTGATTCCATCTTCCACAGCTAAAGCATATTAGTGTGAATGAATGTTGAGTGCAATGTGCAATGAATATATTTATTGCGTTGAATGGGGTAGCAACTACCACCGCCTTTGTTATGTCTAATGCTGAACCTTTTCTTGCCAGCTCATCCGCTATCTCATCACCCTCTATATTCCAATGCCCGGGAACCCATATCAGAGTAACTTCAAGCCAATGACCAAGTAGTTCTGGTTTCTTTCTATACTGTAATACTAGTTTGGATAAAATGGACTTGGACCTCGACTGTCTGAGAAAAATAGCTACTCTTGCACAAATTTCTTTGTAGTATTCTAGTGATTTCCATGTTTCTCTGATTGGTAGTAGTTCTGCCTAGAATACGCTGGCATAGTCAGGAAGAAAATGAGTATACTTACGCCGGCATGAAATATCAAATGATTGAAACATTTTTCTTCTAATATCACACATCCTCGTTAGGCAATGACAAACCTCCGAGTGTGTTTCTCCCATCAAAAAGCTCCTCATAAAACACTATCGGCCGTTCGGAGGTAGTTATTTTTTCCCGGGTTCGGGACCGCGCGCAATATTCTCTAAGCCCAGGCAAATACGGGAAGTGGTGAAATCCGTACAGTACTTATAGTAAGCATGAATACTGAAGAAAAAGGTTATTAAATTCCGAATATCCATTTTCCTCATTTGTGTATTTTTATCAGAATGATTCAGAGGTCAACGAAGGCACAACTTTGCATTTTCGAGCCATCTAAGAACCTTATTTATAGATCAGCTTATTCTATCGAACATAAAGAGGCATTTCTTATTAGGTGTTTGCCCGAGGGAGACCTAAAATTCTATGCCATTTTAGAACGGCTGTAATGTACTCGGAGACTTGTCAATACCTTTATAGGGCAGCCTCTATTAGAAAAAATTATTTTATCATTTCATTTTCGATGTCTACTCTGTTCATTAGACCCGAGACCAGGCGCATAGAATTTATATAATTTACTATCATACTTTGCGGAAACATAGACATATCAGATAATTCTGTCGTACCTACTACTTTTGCTAATGTTGTCTGCTTTTGCCTGGTCCACCATTTATAAAAAAATGGTCAACGATAATTCTTAGTGGTACGTTGTTGTTGTGGTACGTACATGACGTACAATTGCTAAATGCTCTAGAGTTCGTTTGATCATACGAGGTGTGTTAAAAAAATAATGTGAATTTTTTCAAATTTCACGGACTACATACATTCGACTTCCGATTATCATTTTTTTTATGTTGGTACTCTCGTCTCGAAGATATGTCCACAGTTTTAGCAATATTTCATGTTTAGTTTGTTTGTCAGATGCATAGATAAGACAAGTGTTTTGCGTGTTCGGCGATTATCTTTGAAAAAAATGGATCAAAGAAGTTACATCAAATTTGGCTTAAAAAACGGAACTAAGTGCTCAAAAGTACGTGAAATGTTGACAGTGGCATACAGTGATAGTAATCTCAGTCAAAAAAATGTTTGCAAGTGGTACAAGCTTTTCACAGAAGGTCGAAAAGATGTGAATGACGCTGCTTGCTCTGCACGCTTCAGAACATCAACAACCAATGAAAATGTTGAGAAAGTGAAGAAAATTGTTAGAGAGAATCATCGAATCACAATTAAAGAAGTTGTTGAGGATGTCGACATATCGGTTGGCTCATGCTATGCAATATTTTCGAAAATTTTGGGCATGAAGCGTGGGACAGCGAAATTCGGCCCAAAATTGCTGAATTTTCAGCAGACCAAAACCAACGTCGCATCAGCATCGCTCAGGAATTGTTGAGTGACGTCAACGATGATCCAGATTTGCTTAAAAGGGTCATAACTGGTGACGAATTATGGGTATAGCGTTATGACAACGAAATATCGAACGATTGGGCCCAATGTAAGAGTAAATAAGAGCCAAGTCCAAAAAAAGCACACCAAGTTCGATCAAATGTCAAGGTTTTGCTCACTGTTTTCTTTGATTACCATGGCGTAGTGCATCAGGAGTTCTTACCACAAGGTCATACGCTAAATAAGGAGTAATGAGCCGTTTGCGTGAAGCAATACGAAAAAAACGCACGGAGTTGTGGAGAAAAATGTATGGATTTTTGCATCATGATAATGCACCTGGACACCGCTGCTTCGAGGATTGGAAAAAACGATGGCATAAGTGTATTATATTTATATGGGGACTATATATACGGGGACTACTTTGAAGGAGATAAAATAGAAATTGATGAAAAAATAAATATTTTTTGAGAGAAATGAAAATTTACCATATTTTTTGAACACACCTCGTATAACAATAATTTTATACAACTATTTTTTTTAGTAACGTCGAAACGATGTTTGATCTTTTACGAAACCATTGATCTTTTACGGGAAAAGTTTCCGGACCGTGTTATCTCTCGAAGAGGTGATCACAATTGGCCACCGAGATCTTGTGATTTAACACCTTGTGACTTTTCTCACGTGAAAGAGAAGGCCAGCCAACAGCCCAGGGTCGATTCAAGACCTCAAAGATGGAACTCGTGAGGTTATCGAGGAGATTGACACTTTGCAATTCGGTTATGGAAATTATTTAATGAAAAGGATATTGTCTTGTAAGCGTGGTCGTGGTGGGCATTTGCCTGATGTTATTTTCCACTATTAACGGCATGCCTACCTTCCTCTTTATAATGAAATAAGCACCCGATCATTTATATTAAAAAATACCATTTTTCTTTGAATATCAAAATAACACCTCTGTTTGGAAAACCCTGTACAATTTCCTTCATCTTCTCCCCACGAAAGTGAATTATGGGCACGTTTTCGCAAAGTAGCGCTGATAACATTCATTAACTGTTGCCCCAATCATCTTAGCCATAAATTATTTTAACACACTGTTAATGAAGTTATTAATCAAAAATACTCACAAAATTAAAGGCGACATATGAATGTTTTATTACTTCATTTGAGCTCAAACTTCTTGACCAAAAGTTCAAAAAATATCAAACCTGTTTAGAGGCACTCATCCGCAATATTTGCTTAAATATGTTTCCGGTATATCTAAGTATGTAGCATAGGGGGGTGTAAAAAAGGTGCAAATGAATATGATGCTCAAAATTCCACGAGGAAGTCAATAAGTGAAGAATAATGTCGCAAAACCGCAAAAGAAATGCAAAAATGCATAAGCATGTAATTGGAACATGCATGCGAGAACGTAGTTCTGACGCTGTGCACTTACTCTTTGGAATACATTCTTACATACGAGTATATTTGCGAAGAGCAGCCCATATGTATGTTAAGGTAGTGAGAGTAGAAAAGACATGCTTGCACAGACTCATATACCAATTATACAAAAACAAAAAAAAAAACACTGTTTGCACACCATAAAATAAATAATATTAAAATTCCTCAGATGAGGTCAGATGACGCAGAGCTTATCCAGCTCAAGCAGATGAGGTCATATGACGCAGCACTTTCCAACTCACGCTGTGTTTATAAAAGGAATTATTGCCTGAAAAATAGTCAGTTTAAATTTGAATTTAAGCAGAAGAAGATCATGGAGCTACTTGTGCTATTTGTGGCATGTAAGTGAAAAAACTTGGCCATTGCCAATGAGCACCTTTAATAAGTCAATTCTCTTTACATATTTCTTCCCCACTTCCTTCACAGTGCTGATATGTGGTCAGGTAGATGCATTGCCATACATCGACTCCGTTAGCTCTGAGTCCAGTGAAGAGATCCAGTATGGTCGTACTGGTGGAAAGCCCAAAGCGCCTTTGTTGCCTTTGCCCCAAATTGACTCCGTTTCCTCTGCATCGAGTGAAGAGATTCTGAATAATCCTTCTGCTGGAAGGCCACCACCACCTTTGCTTTTGCCACAACTTGACTCTGTTTCCTCTGCATCGAGTGAAGAGATTTTGAATAATCCTTCTGCAAGAAAGCCACTACCACCGTTGGCTTTGCCCCAAATTGACTCCGTTTCCTCTGCATCGAGTGAAGAGATTCTGAATAATCCATCTGTAGGAAAGCCACCACCGTCGTTGCCTTTGCCACAAATTGACTCCGTTTCCTCTGCATCGAGTGAAGAGATTCTGAATAATCCATCTGTAGGAAAGCCACCACCGTCGTTGCCTTTGCCACAAATTGACTCCGTTTCCTCTGCATCGAGTGAAGAGATTCTATATATTCCTACTGGTGGAAAGCAACAGCTGACATTAACGGGCGTAGGTGTAGTCACACTACCTATTCTACAGACTGTTAAAGTGACAGAGCCACCTAAGTCGAATGGAATTGAAAATAATCTTTTACTCACTCCAGTTTTAGCGGCGCAAGACGTAAAGGAACAAAACTTAGGTGACCTTGATGGAAAAGCTGACGACAAAAATACACAAGAAACCAAGGCAGGAAAGCGCTGGCCAGTATTGAAGCTTAATGGTGAATCGTCCAACAATATTGATGAGAATGAGATCTAAAAATGGTGAAGGTGGCAGGTGTTAGTTAACAGATGAGAGAAATTAATAATTTAAATTTGGGCTAATTATTTGTGAAATTACAAAAAAAAGTTTTAAATTAGGTGGAGAAAAGTGGCAGAAGAACTGATTTTCTTATTCCATTCGTGTACAATAATGAATTATAATGTTTGCTTAAAAAAAAAATCCAAGAGACTGGATATGTAAACATTTAGACTTGCCAATCAATAAAATCACTTTTGGAATACACAGTTTTTATTTTCTTACATTCTGATCAATTGCTTTACTGAGGTCCTCATTCCTAGCATCCACCCAGGCTGACACTATGAATCTTGTTGAGAGTAGCTCTACTCTTACCTTTACCACGACCTTTTTTTTTGAAAGTTAGATGTAAGTCATCGTGAGGTCGTCTTGCAGTGACTTTTTTCTTTTTGACGATATGAAGACATATCCAAAACTTCCAGATTCCTTGGAGTTCATTCAGCTTACACTAACTAGACGCCTGTCTCTGGGAGTTGTACAAGAAAAAGACTATGAAATACTTTTGGATATGCACTTCCTGGAGATCTTGCACACCATTGCTCAATTTCTCACTTTCAGCCAGAGTCAGAACAGAAATTATTCAAAATATTAGGCTAAAGGTGTTTACAGAGCGTACAAACTAAGATACCCTGTGCTTCAGCTGCAGCAAAGTTTTACTACCATAGAGTTAATATATCCTCGAAACAATTATCCTTGAAATGCTCTTTTAGACTCCCAAATCGGTGTAGCGTCTTCCATGTTGAGATCTACGCTACAGAGCAAACAGCAAAAAGAATAAGACTGATGAACTTATCTCCAGCAAACCTTAGATCAGCAAACTGGATCTTAAAAGTACAAAATGCCTGCTTGAATTCAAAAGGTCAAATGACAGCGTCCTCACAGATGTTATAACGGTTCATTGCGCTATTGGCACCCTAGCCAGTGGAATGGGTCTACCTCACAATAACTTCGGTACACCTCCCTGTGAATGTCTTGCAATCCAAAGAAGCCGTGCCAAATATCTTGGTGATTATTTTTTTGAAGGCCTGAGACTGAAGGGACTAGTTGCCTTCTTAAAAAGATCTAAGTGGTTTAAACAACTTAGTAAGGGGATGGAAATAAAATGCAGGTGTGACAATTGGCCTTAGGACCACCGAGTGTCTTGGTTTAGATAACAGGTTGCTAACCTAACCTAACCTAGACTTAATATGGAAACGTGAATGTGGAAAACGGCACAACTGGGACACAGTATATTTATTGAGCTGTCGAATTAATTAATTAAAATAAAAATTTTTATTAATACTTTATGTGAGGAATGGGATAGGTACAGAGTTAATAATTGAGACATTTTATTTAGCCCTTCGACGCCATACCGATACTTCAACAGAGATAGCACGAGATATATTATATATCTCAGTTTTTCTATCCTTTTTGTTGAGATTCTATGTAAGCACCCCAAGAAAAAAAAACAAAACAATTTTACATTTTTGGGTTAAAAACATTTTTGGGTTAAATGAAAATTTGTCTAAAAATTATTAACAAAATTGTATGTGCACACGTAGTTATTGGGAAAATTCGACTAATGTTTAAGTGGTAAAGTCCTAGTGCGCGCTCACTGCGATCATCTCCTAGACCTTAACACCTTGTTGGCCTCCCTGTGCCGGCTGTGCATTTTGTTGACTGTGGTGATGCTGCTGTTGTTGTTGTTGTGCATGATTGATTACCTGTGGAATGTGTTGATGCACTTGATTTACCACATTTTGTACTTTAGCGGGTATCTCAGGACGCACTTGGCTTGCAGCAACGCCACTCTGTGGCTTCTGAACAACACCCTGTTGCTGCTGTACATGAGAGATCACTTGTGGAATGTGTTGGTGCACGTGCTCGACAATTTTTCGTACTTGTGGGGGTATCACAACACCTTCAACCTCATGAGGAAGTTCTAATTGTTGTGTTTTTTGTTGATTTTGTACTTGGCGTTTATGTTGTTGTACTTGGCTGATCACTTGTGGAATGTGTTGATGCACCTGGTTGACGACTTGTTGCACCTTAGCGGGTGCCTCGGGTTGTTTCGCCGCACCCTGTTGCTGTTGTTGTACATGAGAGATCACTTGTGGAATGTGTTGATGCACGTGCTCGACAATTTTTCGAACTTCTGGGGGTATCACAACACCTTGAACTTGATGAGGAATTTCCAGTTTTTGTGGTTGTTGTTGATTTTGTACTTGGCGTTTGTGTTGCTGTACTTGGCTGATCACCTGTGGAATATGCTGATGCGCCTGGTTGACGACTTGTTGCACTTTATCGGGTACGTCGGGCTTGACTTGGTTCCCAACTACAACATTCTGTGACTGCTGAGCAACGCCATGGCGTTGTTGTGCATGGTGGATCACTTGTGGAATGTGTTGATGCACGTGCTCGACAATTTTTCGAACATGTGGGGGTATCACAACACCTTCAACCTCATGAGGAACTTCCAGTTGTTGATGATTTTGTACATGGCGCTTATGTTGTTGTGTGTGATTGATCACTTGTGGAATGTGTTGATGCACGTGATTGACGACTTGCTGCACCTTAGCGGGTACCACCGGCTGCACTTGCTGTCCAACCGCAACACCTTGTGGCTGTTTTTGTTGTTGTTGAAATTTGTCAACAATCTGCTGTAATTGGTGAGCTTGCTGATTTAAGTATTGAATTATTTGTGGAATGTGTTGATGTATTTCTGCGACAAGTTGCTGCACATCCGGTTTCTTACTCTGATCAGCAACAACACCCTGTACTCCCTGAGAGACTTGTTGTTGACCATTTGGAACTTGTGGAACATGTTGAACAGGCACTTGCGATTGTAGCTGCTTCTCAGCGGCGGCTACACCCTGCGGCTTTTGATTAACCACTTGTTGTTGCTGCTGCTTCTGCTGCTGTAAATGGTGATTTACTACTTGTGGAATGTGTGCATGTACCTGTTCTACAATATTTTGCACATGCGCGGGCACTATTGCTGGAGTCACCACATTATCACCAACAATTGCTGATTTTATTTGTTTTTGATGGTGCAAAACCTGTGGGATGTGCTGGTGGACCCGGTCGACGATATTTTGTATACGACTGGGGACCTGATAGCCCTCATGTGGTATGGGTACATGTTGCACTACACTAGTGATGGTGATTTTGGGTACATGTGGTACATGTGATCCGTGTTGGTGTGATTGGTGGTGTTGTTGCTGTTGTTGTTGTTGGTGGTGGTGTGACACGTGTTGGTGAACATGTGGTTGTCCATGCGAAACATGTTCATGAACTTGTAGAGGATTTGAAACAACCTGCTGTCCATGCTGAAGATGCGAAACATGTTGCTGGCCATGTGATACAAGTTGTTCAACATGTTGCTGAATTGCTTGTGCATGCTGATTATGCTGTTGACCGTGAGCACTTTGTTGCTGCTGCTGGTAATGCTGTGCCGTTACAGCAACCGCGTAAGCGCTGACAATGAGTACTAAGTTTGGAGAGAGAAAATATTTTCAAACAAAAATTAAACTAAGAAATCGATTTTCAGATTTTATAAATTCTGAAATTTTAATAAAAAATGCTAACTTTTCGCCACGTTTACGTGAGAGTTAACTGTTGTTATAAAATTTTTTTTGCTACCCACCGTATAGTAAGTAACCCCTCATATTTTCACCCCACGTAGGAAATTAAAAATAAAAAAAAAATCGTTCAAATGCTTTCCAATGAACGTTCAAAGCCGTTCTGTGCTCAAGACAATCCACTTCGAATGCTTTTTATACCTCCGAATACCGAATTTTTCGGCTCATCGGCACCTGTGCACTTGCGCTTTGTGACCGTTGCATTTCCTTTGTCTGAAATATCAAGAGAATTTTCTTTTTGTACTTTTTTATTACAAATTTGCATCTTCACTAATTACTTTCCCATATAATTTTTTCGAAGTTTACACGAAGTTTGCACTGATATTCTTTAATGCATCGCATACCTTTTTATTATTTTTATTTTACATTTCACTCAATACAGGTATTTGCAAAAATTTCGAATCTGTATAATTTTCTTGTTATCTGGTCATTGTGACGATGGTTTGTTGTTGTTGGTTATTTTAAAAATTATTTGCATATGTGTATATTGAGTAGCCTTTGGGTATTATCTGCTGTTAGCAACACGGAAATTTTGCCTCAAGTGTAATTATAAAAAGTATTTGCGTGAAAAAAATTTTTGTGACACGGCTGTGTGTAAGTACACATTTATTTATATGTATTGTCTGCTTTTACTTAGCCTTTCGGCAATAAGGAGACTTTCTCGTCTTTTTGACAACAGCAGCCACTGCGAGACATCGTTATGACTAGACGAAATGGTCTATCTAATAGAGGTACTGCACTCTCATTCATCTTTAGTGCTTGTGCCTACAACACCTCTTTTGCTGAGGTGGAGAGAGAGTGAGAGTGAGAGTCAATAATGGTTAAAAATTCCTCAAAAGATGCTTGATTATGATTATTTTCTCAAGACATTTCATGGAAGCTAAAACATTCTGAACAACGAAAAATTTCATCAGCTGTTCAAAAATAACTTATAAACTTCCATTTTTGTTTAGTAATTTCATATTCACTAAATAAAAAAACTTATAATTTGGAAGTACAGTAAAAGTCATAAAGGAGTGTCAGAGTGACTGCCTTATTCTTGCGATATATTTATCAAGATCAGACATGCGCCGTTATGGTTTGCAGGCACACGTCAAGTCAGCTATGCATTTCGTAAGCCTAATACGGGAGCTGAAGATATGAGGGAAAGCTAAAGAAATATTAGCATAAGTTGCGGCACATATTTCGCTAATAAATAAGCTGTATCTTGCAACTCGAAGTCTGCATGGGTTGAGTGCTGTCGCGTGGACCGACACCCTTTATTAAGTTTGGCCAAAATCTCTGAAGCGGTTACCACAAAATTTTACCCCAATCAAGAAGAGTGCGCCAGCATTGAGTGCTGCATTACTGTTTTGTTACGTAATCGTTGTAGTGGGGTCTATAGTTGAATTTCCAATGCCCCTCGCGATTGCATATTTAGACTCCACTTTCCGTAATATAGTGAGAAGACATCTCAATCAAACAATACGATCAATCTCTGCTATGCAGTCTCAGGGGTGAGACTCAGTGCACTAGACGGGCTTAATTTACTGGAGCGGCCGCCTTTGATCAGCTACCATCGGAGAGTCTGGAGAGAGAACTATCTGTTTGGTCGGCACTCATCTGCCAACTTTTAACTCAAAACAGAGGAGGACTAAACAAGGTGGGCCGCAGTGTTGTATCCTTTCACCCTTGCTTTTCAACTTCTATATCTCGAAGCGTCCCAATGACCATAGGGAGTCTCACTAGCCTCGCTTACTGACAATTGATCGATAGTGCCATTCGGTAATGGCATCGGCGACTTGTATGCCAAACTGCACGTTTACCTCACGAGCCTTTCGCGCTTTTTCACAGCGAAAAATCTCCATCTTCGCTCCCACTAAATCCACAGTAATCCACTTTACCATCAGGACAAAAAAAATCAAACTGCAGTTAATGTCTCCCTTGCAACATCTCCACAACGAGGTTTCCGTTTTCCCGGTCAAGAAGCACAGTAAAATGCTTAGCAAGCAATTTTTGTTTGGGTGGTACCGTAGAAATCATCCCATCAGACATTTGCTAGGCGAGTCAAAAGACATTTCATCGACTACAATGACCAGATCCAGGCCCAAATACAACTGCCACTACTGGATATAGACTACTATATGTAGACAGCCATCAAACGTCCCCGAACGCCATTTTTGGAGTCCAACCACCACCCATAGCGGACGAAGAACTTCAGCTTGCTCTTGAGACCCGCGTAACCTTGGCTCATTTCGGTCTGGATATGGTAGCAGATCCAGCCCTACTTATCCAGAATCAACTCCGACATACTCAATATATGTCCGGCATGTGAATGTATCCCGCATGACACCCACTCCATAACAACCCTCTTGCTGGGTCTAGTAGCCGTTTTCGGAAGTTTGTAATGTATAATTTTTATCTTGTAATTTGTAATCTGTAATCTCTAAGGTAGGTGGGTGTAGTGGTTGTCGGTTGACCCACCTAGGACTGCTGTAGGCCCGTTGTGATACCACCAGGCCTGTCACCTCTCTTCACTCTACATTGTCCTCATCGAACCAACCTGTGGCTTTAGCATATCTAACAAGACTTGCTATTTTTATATTGGCTTCTTCTGCCAAGTTATTCAGGCAACTTTTTCCTAAAATCCTATCAGGCAACTTTTCCTATCCAGAGCCATTTACCCGCATAGAAAGTGTTTTATAGTCTCCTCTTCTTCGATAATAATCTCTAATCTAGAAACTGTAAAATATGACATCTATATTCTGTACGTGGTGAGATCTACCTGTAAATCTGAGACATGTCAGGGCGTTGGACAAAATACGAAGATGATTAGGCACCACTATTTCGCTTTAAGTGGATTTGACAGTATTGCTGTATGTGTGACGTCACACTTGTGCAATTTATTCCAGTGTTGTTTGTTTAATTTCCCCTTCTTCTTGCATTCTTGCTCACATTTTCGCGTTTCTCGCTCGCAAATGCACTAGTGAGACGTCACACCTCCCTGATGGGCACAATCTTGTATTCTATCACTCTTGGCGTTACATATTATACTTCTCAATTAATATTTTCCCATCTCTCTCCTGTCGTTCTCTGAGGCCCGCAACACATTCCTGTTATAGTTCCCCCGGGACTGCCACTCACTGCCGAACGATCATTGTGGCCTCTGACAGTCTAGTTTTCCAAATGAGGAGGAGTAGAATACTCCTACCTTACTGATCTATGATCTGACATACGTAGAAAGCAAATGACTATAGACAAAGTGCCTATCCTCGATCCTTGATCCTCGTATATAGAGTACACTTAAATTTGGGAGGACGCGACAATTTTACGGCCGCCTACATTTATCCTCATAAGCTGGATGGCTGCTTATATAGAATAAAACAATTATAAAAATTCAAATCTTTGAGTGATACAAACCAGGTTTAACGCCGAAAATAATATATTAATTAAAATACGAAATGATTAGCCGAATCGTAATAACAAGATTAAATTTCACCGAACGCAGCGAGCTCAATAAACACCACCATTCATCACTGGCGCAAGTTATGGTTAGCAACCGTTTTTATTGCCAACCATTTATATCCACTCAATTGGCCATAAATTATAAGTTAATGTGTTAAAAATACGCTGAGTGAAGTAGCTGGCGAGAAGGAAACACAAAAAATGCAACAGAGAATAAAAATAAATGAGAGATGATAATACATTTTTATTTTATTTATATTTTTAAATTATTCCAATTTTATTCACTCATTTTTTCACCTTTCCCTCAGCTATAAATATCGTATTTTTATTGGTTTAAGCGTTTATACTTTTAGGCGTTTTAAAATAAACATTTGGTGTATAAAAAGATGAATTGGTGTTTTAAAAATATTCCCAACGTAAGTTTATTTTCGTTGTCGCTCTCTGGCGCGTGGCTTTGCATTTTACGATTGCAGGACACAATATCGTATAATTGTTTATCTCTTGATCATCCTAATTCTAATTCTCTTCTAGCTTCTGCCTCGACACATCATAACCAAAAAGGAAGCACCTTGTTACAGCGAAAAAAAGTGCCAAAACAAGTACTTATACACCAATCGTTGTAGGCAGAGAAGAAAAAATACTGACTATTATCATCTACACACACAGTTTTAAGTACTAGTACCCTATATATATTTTTTCCCCATAACTCCTAGATGAAACATAGGGTATCATTAAATAAATTATAATTTGGTTTGTTTAGAGCTAGAGGTTTAATTTGATTGACTCCAGGAACGGCCTGCTCTGTCCGCCTCTGTTACTACTTGTCGCCTCCATGTGTTGGCTGGTCTCCCGCACCTACGGCTTCCTTGGAGATTCCAGTCCAGCGCTGTCCTTGCGATGTCATCCCGTGGTTTACGCACTATACGTCCGATCCATTTCCACTTGCGACACATAATTTCTATGTGAACTGGTGTTTGCCCAGTAGCCGCCCAAAGTTCATCGTTGCTTAGTTGCTTATAATATAAGGCCAGAATATCCGCATTCTTTCGTAGGCAACGGTTTAGGAAGGATTGAAATGATTGTGATATGCTTGTTGTTAAGTTCCATGTTTCACATCCATACGGCACTACCGACTTCACGTTGGCATCAAATATTTTCAGGTTTGTGTGCCTAGAGATGTGGGTTGATCTCCATACCTTGTCAAGCATGTCAAATGCAACGCGTTCCTTAGATATTCGGTTGCGAATGTCAATTGTTGATCCGCCGTTTTTTTTTAATTATGCTCCCAAGGTAGCAAAATTCTTCTACATCTTCAAGCGGAGTGTCGGCAATTTGAAGGGCTTGCGTTTCGGTGGTGTTAATCCGCATTACTTTGGTCTTTGCTATGTTAATTTTTAAACCCTAAGCAAATGTCGTCCGCATAGTCTAGGTCTTCAAGCCGGCCGAATAAACCTCAGGAAATGCCCCTGCTGACCGAACACACTTCTCGCATCGATAGGTCCAGAAGTAGGTTGAACAAGAGTGGAGATGATACACATCCTTGTCTGACACCGGTTTGAACTTCGACACTACCACTTAGAGCATTTTCGTATTTCACGCGGCATGAAGCGCCCGAGTACAATTCTTTTATGGTGGTGACAATTTTCTCAGGCACTCCTTTGCATTCAAAAGCTTTCCTGTTGCTTCTTGGTTGAGAGTGTCGAATGAAGTAGAGGTAGAGAGGCGAGCGCCACTCAACCGATTGCTCCACGATCGCTCTCAAGGAGTTTACATGATCGACACAAGAGCAGTGGGGACGAAAGCCTGCTTGTTCTTTGCATAGTACCTTCACCGAGTACTCTATAGGAGGTCAAAAAAATGAATCTTTTCTGGAATTATTAACTACGAAAAATTTAATATAAAAAGTAATCAATTTAGAGCAATCGGATTTGAAATTGAAATAAAACAACGTATATTCAAATTGATTGGACAGCCTTTATTACTTTTGTGTAGAACCACTCAGGATATTTATTTCTTAGAAGTAATTCCTTCCAAATGTTGGCCGCAATTGCACCGTAATTTGGCCATCCATAAACACCAATTTTGAATGACTCGTTGCAAAACTTGCTCGGTATCTCGGGAATAACTTTAGTAATGTTGCCTTCCAATACCTCAATCGAAGCTGGTTTCTCCATAAAGCATTTAGATTTCACATACCCCACAAATAAAATACCAAAAGTATGATATATTACGATCTTAGTGGCTAATCCGCTGGTCTGAGACGAGAAATAAATTGCGCACCCAAACGACGAAACAGTAAATCCATTGGGCTGTATGGAAAAGTAGCGCCGTCCGCCGTCTTGTTGGAACTAAATGCTGTGGAACTAAATGCTTCAATTTCCGACTATCAAAAATTTACAGTACAAAGTAAAAAAAAAACAAAATTGGGTATGAGAATAAGTTTCCGTCCTTTCTTAGCCAAAGGTATGAATTATTTAGACTATTATATAATGCATTACATACAACTTTACTCCATCTTTTAGGCAGCATACGGATTCTTCTGCCGAAAAATTCTAGTTCTTTTTATTTGATCCATTCATTGAGCCAGTTTGTGATGCCCTCGTAAGCAGTGAACCGCTCTCCAATAACCGCTGACTGCATTGATCGGAAGTGATGGTAATCCGAAGTTGGAATGTCTGGGGAATACGGCGGGTTTTCGGCAAGATTTTCCAATTCAGTTCCTCTAAATATTTGTGGATCGATTTAGCAACGTGTGGCCTGGCGTTGTCATGCAGCAAAATCAGTTTGTCATGTCTACCGTCCCATTCCGGCCGCTTTTCTTTGAGAGCTCGATTCAAACGCATTACCTGCAGTCGGTAACGACCGCCAGTGATCACCAGTGGTGGCTTCAGATAGTTTAAGGAGTTCATAATAGATGAAACACTTCTGTTCCCACAAGATGCACAACATAACCTTTAAAGCATCAATAGTTTTTTTCGCTGCCGATGCACCTGGTTCACCTGGCAGGCTCCAACATTTCGAAGTTCGAGGTTATCATAATAGATCTATTTTTCATCGCCAGTGACGATGCGATGCAGAAAATCTCCCACGTTACCAAAAGTCTCTCGATATCCCTCTCCTTCAATTGATGTGGCACCCAGTGACCTGCATTCTGTACCATTCCCATCGTGTGCAAACGTTTACCGACGGTTGATTTGTCAACATCCAACTCTTAAGATATATCAAGGGTTCGAGGTTCGACATGCGTCTTCATCCAATAATTGTTGTAGTTGAGTATCTTCGATTTTTTACCTTCGCGATCTTTATCAATCACTTCGAAATTGCCACTTTGGAAGCGTCGAAACCACTATTTACAAGTAGCATTTGATGGCGCGTGATTACCGTAAAAATTGATCAGTATACGACACGTTTTAGCTGCACTTTTCTTTAAAAGATAATATTGAAGCATGACTTCCCGCAAATGCTGTTTTTTCGGGACGAACGTAGACATTTTTGACGTCAGAGAAAAAAGGATTTTTACGCTTCAAACGAATATGAACTACTACGATTCAGACCTCACATATTCTTGTACACCTTCAAATCTTCAGTATATTACTAGAGCTAACACAAAAATAGTATCAGCAGCGACACCTCTTTTACGAGGGCGAAAACTTATTCCCATACCCAATACGTAGCACTTCTCGACACTTTTTGCGCATAGTGTTTATGCAAATGTCGTTCGTCACTTTGTGTAAAAAAATGCGCCAACTGCAGCGATGCTCTTAAGAAAGTCAGTCTTTATGGGTATATTAAGACAATAATGCGGCTTTATTCACGTCAGCAGACAAAATTACCAAAACACACCCAGATTGCAAGAGTTAGGCATGCACACACACACACATACCTGCAAGTACACAAATATACACAAAATTAAACTAAGAATGAAGAAAAATTTTAATTATTGCATATCATTTAATAATGCAAAAAATAAATATCAATCGAAAATTGTGCACCAAAAGGCACAAAATCTGAATAATAAGAAATATAAACAAAAGTAAAGAACATAAGAAAACGAACCTCACTAACTTCCACTGAACAAAGCAGCCAAATAAGGGCAGAGCCATGAAATATAAAAGCACTAAAGCACCTGAGCATCATTAGCACTTACACTGCGATCATCGAAGAAGAGGCCACACAGTCAATGACAAAATTGCAAAAAAATAAATACTTCTATACGACACGTAGAAAACAGTCCAAAATAATGAAATACTTCACCGCCTTTCTCTGCCTAAGTAATTTGTGCTTCTTCTTAATCAAATTATTACTGTACTTTGTTGGCAATGAAATTTTTATATCGATTTAATTTTTAGCGCTCTTCCACATTACCGTTACGAAAATGACGAGCTGGGCTCTTATCAACAACCAACAGCAGCATCAGCAGTATAATGAAAATCAACGATACCACCAATACTATCATAATGATTTCCAATATGAGCAGCAAGGCAATGGGCAGCAAAAAGCTGAATCAAACAGCAGCGGGCGTTGCATCGATTGTGAAGGGATGGAAAAGTGAGCAGAACTATTAAGTGCTGTAATGCATTTACGTGGTGATTAAAGAAACAAAACAGAGTTAAAGAAGTATTGCTGCTATGTGTATGTGAAAAGAAATATCTTTCTTAAATATGGAATGCAGTGGATTTGGGTGACCAGTGAGTGCCAAGCGCCGGATTTGGAGTTTCGCTAAGAGCTGCTCCAAGTGCTTTGATTGAAAAATATTTCCTTTTTTTTAAATAACGGCTCATATTTTGGTGTAAAAAGTACTACAATGAAATGTAGAAAGTGGCGCAAAATTAATCATCCTATCGGAAGATTTATAATTTTTGCAAATGACGACGAAGGAACAACCATATTTGACACTTGTAAACTAAACTACTGCAACAGACAATCAATGGAAGGTGTAAATATCAAAATAAAATTTTCCATCACACAAAATCATTTTTTTTTTTGTATTTACTAAAAAATTTAAAAAAAAAAAAGAAATTGTTTGATTAATTTTGCGCCACCTTGCATTATATATTTCTACGTGTCACCTCTATAACTCAGAGGCAGTAAAATTTTTACCAGAAAGATAAATTTTTAATTTTTTATTTAATTTATTAATACAAATTATTATTTAAGTGAATATGTGTGTGTATGTATGTATCTGCATAATTGCAACTTTAGTATTTATATCTCAACTGAATGGCAACGTGCTAAGCTGACCTACAAGAACTGTTCAATTGAAATAAATTTTTATGTAATTTTTTACATTCATGCAGATTGTAACTTTCTACCGTGAATTTGCTTGTACCGTAAAATCTATGCTTCGGTATTTTTTTACAACATTTGACACATTTTCGTTTATTTAAAATGTTTACGTACGCAAATATGTAGGTGTACGCTGATATGTTGATTAATAAAAAATAAAAAAAAATAAAATTTGTTTATTATTATTATTGATTGGCTGTTTGTGCACTGCGACCTGAATATATCTATAGCGCAGCCATGTAGGCTACTCGAACAATTTACCATTAATAAATCCTTAAACTTCTGTAGCCTTAATTTCTACCAGAAGATTTGCATCTATAGCCCCATTTCCCAGGTAATTTAGTTTGCGTCGTGCCACTACTGGGCAGTCGCATAGAACGTCTCCTGCTGTTCCTTGTGCCTCTTTGCAGAGTCTACAGGAATCGTTTTCTATCGCACCTATCTTTTTCATGTGATAATTAAGTTTACTATGTCCTGTTAGTAGTTCAGTGTAAAGTTGTATGTCCTTTCTGCTTAAGTTAAGGATTGCTTCTGCCTTTATCCGTTCTAGATCTCCGAGTCTTTTTGATTGCCGCATGCCCGATTGGGCTCACCAGTAATCGATTAGGTCTCGTTGTTCCTGCTTACGCAGAAAGGCACTTTTGAAGCTGTTATTTACCCCGCAGAAAGATTCGGGACCTATTAAGCGAGTGTTTGCCCCCTTTTTCGCTAAAGTGTCCGCAATTTCATTCCCTTCGTATGAGGGGCACGTCCTTAAACCCACATCAAGGTAACAAAGTTTCTTGGCGCAAGGGTGTTGAGGATTTTAAAACGTTCCCAGATCAACCTTGATTGGAATAAGAAGCTATCCAGCGATTTTAGAGCTGCTTCACTGTCAGAGAGAATGTTAATATTGGCCTCGCGCGTGCCTCTCCGTAGACATTCTCTGGTACACAGCTCTAAGGCGTGGACCTCCGCTTGGAAAATGGAAGCGGTTTTTTCCATTGCAATTGCTTTTTTGAAATCCCACAATGCCAGCCCCAGCACTACCGTTTTCCATTTTGGACCCATCAGTAAACCACACCCGTGCTTCCTGTTTTAAGAATATTTCATTGTTTTTCTACGCTGAGCGGTCACTAATGGCCACTTTGAATTTCTTGGAAAATTCTAATTTCCTTTCCATCTTGAACTGCCAGGCACGGTGAGTTCAGATTGCCTTCTTTCAGATGGAACAGATTGGGAAGCCTTAGAGATGCACTGATTGCCATCCCTTTGGCTACAAGATAAAGTGGAATAAGTCCAGTGATCATTCCTTAAGGGGGGTAGGGTTAATTCCACTAAAAATATGCACTTATTTATGAATTTTTTTTGGAAAGATGATTCATGTAAAATTTATTTATCCAATTACTATACTGTAAACTCATATTTCAAAAATATTTTCAAAAATTTTCACAAGAAAATATACAAAATTGAGCCATTGACAGCAGATCTACGCAGACGTCTCGAAAAAAGGCAATTTGCCGTGGACAGTTTTTCTCAGCATTGGATCATCTGAAATCAAAAAATCAAAGAGTTTTCATTAGGTAATCAATTGCCCGAGGTAACCCTGTCGAATTTTTATTAAAAAAAATTTTTTTTCAATTTTTTTTAACATTTGAAGTAGAAGTGCGATTTTTAGACGATAAATCACATAATATTGTTTATTGTAAAATAAATAAAAATTGAAAAAAACCTCCCGGGGTTACCTCGGTAATTATGTAGAGAAAGTGTGTACAAAATTTCGGGAAGATCGGTCGAGTAGATTCAGAGAAAAAGTGTCCACCGACTTGAAAAACGTCGTTTTCCAGAAAATCGATTTAAAGTTCGACCATAGCAGGTAGCCGAGTCGGAGCGGCCAACGGTTATAATGCTCTAACTTTGTGAGTTTTGCACCGATTGGCTTAAAATTTGGACACAACATTCTTGAGATTATGTACATTCATTTTCTCAAATAAACCAAAATCGATTTTTTTTTACCCTAAAAACCCTTAAAATTTGGACACAACATTATTGAGATTATGTACATTCATTTTCTCAAATAAACCAAAATCGATTTTTTTTTTACCCTACAATATACAAAATTTTTGCAGCCAACTCAATTTCATTATAATAAGGTAAAGAATTGAAGTAGCCCCTAGGCAGGCAATGGCAAATCTCCGAGTGTATTTCTGCCATCAAAAAGACGGTCGTAAAAACCATCTGCCATTCTGAGGCGGCATAAAACTGTAGGTCCTTCCATTTGTGGAACAACATCAATACGCACGCCACAAATAGGAGGATGAGCACCTAACCTTAGGAGCGCCTACACTAACAGAAGTGTACACCTCTATTATTTTTTTTTTTAAGATTTCCGTACAGTAGTATAATTTTAAGAGAAACGTGCCAGGGTTAACATATTATCTCTACCTCTATGACTGACAAAAATAACGACGAACTTAAAAAAAAATGTGTATGAAAGTTATACAGGGTCCGGCACTAGAAGTGTAATCAATTAAAAAGGCCATAAATTTAGTTTTGAGAATTCTTTTTATTCAGTTCAAAGTAAAAAATGTGTGAAAATAATACGAAATTAAGAATAAATTTACTTTTGCTCGATACGACCACCTTTTGCCTTGACTATGACCTTCAGATGGTCCAGAAATGAATCGCAAGCTGCCCGAATGTGACTTGCAGATATTTTGGCCCACTCACGGACAATGGCTTGTTTCAGCGCCCCGAGACTGTTGAATCTTTTAGTTCGGACTTTGCTCTCCAAAATGGCTCAAAGAGAATAATCCATCGGATTCGCGTCTGGTGAATTTGAGAGCTATTGTGTGGACGTTATGAAGTTCGGAACGATGTTTTTTAGCCATTCTTGGTTCACTCGAGTTTTGCGAGACGGTACCAAGTCCTGTTGAAACGTGCATGGTCTGCCACCGAAATGTTTGTCTGTCCACGGTTTCAAAGCAACCTCCAGAATACTTTCCCGATAATATTTCAGATTTATCTTGACACCAGGCTCGATGAAAACGATTGGAGAGTGCCCATCTGCGGTTGGTATGATGCATTCCGCGAACATTGGACTCCTATAGGAAATATGATACAAATATATTCTCTAAATCCTTGTGGATAGCACAATAAAAAATTTTGGGGTTGCAGTGCTCCATCTCCAATATTAATAACAATAGTAATAGTGTTGCACTACGCCGATAATAAGTGGGATTTCTAATCTAATTTTATCCGGGCCCCCACAGGGGCCAGAGCCAATAATCGGAATCAGTCCCGCAGGAATCAAGAATTGGATCAGCGATTATGTAGGCAATCTACATAAAGATCTATGGTCCGGTCTGGAACGCTGCAGAACTGCAGACAACTGTCAAACTTTGTACTAAAACTTAGAAGGAAAGATATTCGGTTGATGGTCGGCATCATTACAGGACACAACCCATGGGGTCAGCATATTACCACCATTGGAATCATCGAGAACCCGGTATGCCTGTCATGCTTAGAGGAGGCGGATAGCACTGATCACTTTCTCTGTGAGTGTCTTGCCTTTGCTAGGGCAAGGCTACGAGTATTGGGTTCCGATGTCATGAGAATGAGTAATATTCGTTCTCTAAAACTGGAGGATATTTACAGATTTGCCAAAGAATCTGAGAAATTCTCACAGGACTAACTATCTCTATCTCTGTCTCTATTCTTTCCTATATCTCTCTCTAATACTTTTCTCCTTCCCTCCTTGACTATCTACCCCCTTTCCAGAGCTTTAAATACAAAGGGCTCTTCAGCCTGAGTGTTTTAGGATCCACCAAATCTCCTGGTGCTCCTTGGCTCGACCTTTTCAAATTCAAATTCAAATTCAATCTAATTTGATTCGCAATTCATCTATGAGCGCTGAGAAATAATCTATAAGCTAAATAGTTTATGTATTCAATAAAAGTTTGTTTCAGATGCCAAGCTTTTCTGATATGAAATATTGGAAATCATTGAATTGATCTGCACACTTTTGTAATTCAACGATAAATTGCTCAGTAACTCGGATCATTTGATACCTCACAACAAGTAACTCACTCTATTATATATAGTATGGAGGGCTCATTAAGACTGTGCCATTCTTTGTCCAGGCCACATAGCGTTCTTGTTTCATCGCTGCATTCCGACGTGACCTCTGAATTTATTTATTATTTCTTTCTTTATTCTCTTAACAAGGATAAATTCTGAGTCACTACGAGTTAGATCCACTACGAGCCGCGTTGTAGTAAATTTTAAAGTCAGGGGCGATATTTAAAAAATACTTTGTTCAATGGCAAGCTAGCTTACAGTCGTATACAAATACTGCGATTTAACCTTTCTCAATTAAGAGATTCCAAGGATTCTTTTATTCATCAAAAAGTTTAACTATTTACAAAATACATTTAATAGTGAAATATTGTGAGTAAGTCGACAAATTTCTTAAGTCCAGCTACCCACCCACTATTCCATTTTCAGCTGCTCCGCATTACAAGGCTTGAGCCAATGCATCGTGCATCGTTCTCTCGGCGTTGCCTTGAAACCCAAATCTGGACGTTTGCACAGGAATGTATCCATAACGCATTGATTGGCGAATCCGTGGTAACACTCGCCATTAAAAGCACAAACGGGATTCAAATCAAATTTGGTGCACTCAATATCGCAATTCGGTTCAGTTGTCTCCTTCTGCTCAGCAACCACTGCGCCATCCACGGGTGCTGGTGGTGTCTCAACAGCCACGTCAGCAGCAGCACGCAATTTACGCGAACGTGCCAAATCAGACATTTTCGGACCACGTAAATCCATTTGAGGCACCGGTGGCACAGGTGTTGCTTTGGTTAACTGCGTATGATCTTGGATATTGGAGGGCACCGCGCGTGCGAAACGATTGTGGGCGACTATTGTTGGTACTGGTCCCTCAGTAGTGCTGGTTGATGGCGTGACCATAGGAATTCTTGGCACGAAGGCTACGCGTGAGACTTCAGCTGGCAATAAAGAACCGAAACCAAAAAGTGGGATAAAGGGCACGGCTTCAGTAGTGGCTACTGGTGCTGGTGGTGGTAAAGTCGTTATGATCGGTGATTCAGTGCTGCTTACCGACGATACGGCGTCCAGCATTTCTGTAACGCCCTCCATCGCTGGTAACTCAGTAATTGTACTTGTCTCGATTACATCAGGTACTGTTGTGGTATCTAAGGGTGATGTGGTGCTGCTTCCTACCGCAATTTGACGTCGATTGCGCACCGGCGCGAGCGCATATAGCAAAAATGGCTCGTTAGCGGTTTTAGTAGACTTTTGCTCGGTAGGTTGTGTGGCTACATTTCGCGGCGCATTTGCGTACTGCAGGTCCAAACCTAGATTGTATAAGTTTTCTAAATTGAAGTTACGTGCATTCAAATTATCTGCAGCAACATTTTTCGCCTTAATTTCCTTAGCGTCTAAGTTTTGACCGGCAAAACCTTTCGGATCCAATCCTTGAGCGGCTAGAAACTCTTCGATAATTTGTTGTTTAAGTAAAGGATCTGGATAGCGTGGCACTTTCACTTTAACCGCCTGTATAACGGGATGATTAACTATACCCAAATTCACTTGTCCTTTCTTATTAGGCGGCAAGAGTATGTGGTAGTCCTCCTCGCTGGATTCTGATATGATATACGGCACTCTAACTGCTTGGACGCATAGCAGCGCTGCGCACGGCGAAAGGAGGAGGTGTATAGAAAGTGAAATACGGTTAGTTTCAAAATTTCATATGAATATCCTGTATCAGACTTACCTGCGGTAAATATCACTAGCACCCTCATGTTCCTTTCCTCAGTATGTTTCGTACTGAAGTGTTTGTGATTCCATTCAAATGCACTGTTTTATATAATTTTAATTTAAAATCCACTGAGTCATGTAACTGATTTAGGCAAACAAATTTATATTTAACTTTTTTTGCGGTTTACACAAATACTTACTTATAAGTGAGGGATGTCAATCTCGTGACCACGGGATTTCAGTTTATTTTAAGACCCGCCAGCGCAGCTGATGCGCGGCAGAAATGATAGTCCAGAGTATTGTTTACAAGCGCGCGGAAGCATTTTGCTGAGAGTAAACGCGAAAAAAGAAAATCAGTAATGGATTTCAAACGGCTGGAAAATCACAACCAACGATTGTTAGTGAGGTCGAGCAACTTAAAGTGAATAAAGTTTTTGTTTATCGCAGCATTACTCGTTACACTGAAACTGGTAGCATCGCGAAATGTCATGGAAGTGGTAATCAAAAGACTGCAACGTCACGTGAAATGGTTCAAAAAGTGAAGAAGCGACTTGAGCGAAATCCCCGACGAAGTGCCAATCAAATGGCGAAAAAACTAAAAATATCTGACCGTAGTATCCGCCGCATACTGAAAAATCAAATCAAATCTCAGATTCAAGTCTTACAAGTAACAAACGGCGCATGATCTCATACCAAAGCAGCAACAAGTCAGACTTCAGGGAGCGAAGGAGTTGCTTCGCTTCGCCGAAAACGGTCAATTTCCGAACATTGTGTTTTCTGACGAGAAAATTTTTCAAATTGAGCAATTCGTAAACTCCCAAAACGATCGGGTTTATTTGACCGACCGTTAATACGAGATCACCAGGAGGCAGTACCCGCCACAAGTAATGGTTTGGGCCGCTGTAACCGCAAATGGACGCTCTCCAATCGTTTCCATCGAGCCTAGCGTAAAGGTAAATCCGAAATATTATCGGGAAAGTATTCTGGAGATTGCTTTGTAGCCGACAGAACATGGACGTTTCAACCGGACTCAGCACCGTCTCACAAAACTCGAGTGAGCCGAGGGAGGCGAAAAAATAACGTTCCCAACTTCATAACGTCCACACAATAGCTCCCAAATTCACCAGACGCGAATCCGATGGATTATTCTCTTTGGGTCATTTTGGAAAACAAGGCCCGAACTAAAAGATTCACGAGTCTCGGGGCGCTGAAAACAGCCATTATTCGCGAGCGGGCCCAAATACCTGCAAGCCAAATTCGGGCAGCTTGCGATCCGTTTCTGGGCCATATCAAGGCCATAGCTACGGCAAAAGGTGTTCATATTGAGCAAAAGTAAATTGATTACTAATTTCGTGGTATATTCACACATTTTTTACTTCGAATTGAATAAAAGTAATTTTCCAAACTAAATTTATGGCCCTTTTAATTCGGCCTTTAAATAAAAAACTGTTTAAAACCCATTTATTTTTAATTTATTTTATGGCAAGAGAGCTTCTCAAATAATATCGATTAAATTTTTCGGGTTAAGTTGTTGCAAAATACTTAATACCAAAATCCCGAGAGCTATCCCGAATTTCGGTATTCCAGTATCGTGATCCCGAAAATCCCGGGATCGAAACAATTTAAAAATTACATCTTTAGTATGTATGTACTTGCAGTGTGCGTGTATGTGTGCACTTCCAATTGTCGTCACAAGCAGCCCGTTTCATTTAGTGTTGCATTCACTCCCAACAGTTCAATTCCTTAGTAAAGATCGATTAAATATATTTTTAATTATGCATGTATGTGTGTATATTTAAATAAGCATGCGTGTTTACTTAATTTCAATAATTTATTTGAATTACTTTGTTCTTCTGCTCTTGTTCTCCATCTGTTTGTCATTGGAAATAATAACCACTGCCCGTCATCTCAGTTTGATTTGATATTATGTTTATTTTTGTGTTGTACTCGTATTGTACTTTTGATCCTTTTATTTGGTAGCACTTCGTGCAAATATTTGATTTAAGGTAATTGCCTTGTCAACACTGTGTAAAATTTATTTTGACATGCGTAAAGAATACGCCGCTTGCAATGACATATATAAAAAATGGAACTCGATAGAGCTCTTTATGCTGACTGCAACTGAAATCAATTTACTCCCAACTTTCCTTTCATTTAGTTTCATTTACTCAATTTCGTCCTTTACAGATAATTATAGAGGTGAAGAAAACAATTATGCGAGATTTGCCAGTTAAATAACGAGCCCAGAAGTACGTTTACATATAAACATTATCGCGTTTAAATCAAGTTCGTTAATCCACCAGTTTACCTAGTCAGGCCAACGCGACATTTGATAACCAACTGCCAAATTTGTACTTTTTTTTCGAAGCTGCGGCAGTTGTTCTTCCCGTAAATCTAGAAGAAGTTAAATTTATTTCTTGTGCCAATGTGTTGGCTTCTCCCTGAAAAATCAGCAGTCCCTACCAATATTTTATATGTGCGAGTGATTTTGTTTGCTGTTACGATTTTACTGCTGTTAACTTGAAGTAAAGCATAGCTTTTGTCTCGATTAGACAAATAAGTGTGTGGCATCTCCTATACAAATTGAATTTCTCATACTGCGTACCTCTGGCAGCGCCACTGGTAAAGTGCTGGAACTTAGCAGTCAATACCACACTGTGCATCCAAAGTTTTGAATCGTGACCGATACTTAAAAATGTTAAAATATTATGCGATTCGGATTACTTTCAATTTGAATATTTCACTCAACAAGGTCAAAAAATATCACGATGGAGTATTGCGATTTAAATATCACGATATTTATTGATGATCTAGGGTTCGCTTATGGGTTGTAGATGCTTGTATGCAGATGCTACATGTTTGTGTTAAAATAAGTAGTTTGTCAAAGCATAGACAAAAATAAGTATTATAGCTCTTACCAAGTAATCAACGTCTAGTGATAAATATCGAGATATCAAGGAGTAAAAAAAAATCTATTTGAAAAACATATCTTTTAAGGTATTGCAAAAATAGCACCTTGTCACAAATTTCACTTGAATATTAAGACGTAGGTTCAGATTGCTATGGAAAAAGAAGGATGGCGTAAGGGATTTAGCTCGAAAACGCAATGCACTTAACTTTTATATGTACGGTTCTAAAATAGAGATTAGGCGCGGGGATATATAGTCCAGAATTTGACGTAAGGAAGTCGTATAAACTTGGAAAGGCAGCATACCTAGCTTATAATACTACTAGCCGTTGATACTATTACGCCGTTTAGTATAACGTCCAAGATCATTCTTCAGAGCAGAGAGACACTAGAAAGGTTGGCAGCGAATTGTAAGCTTCACATCTATTGGGTGCCAGGCCATAAGGGCATTGAAGGGAACATACGATATAGCGGAAAACGGAGTCTCTCTATCCTCGGATTTTGTCAACGAAATTAAAAGGACAATACGAATACTATACAAATAACTTAACTACACTTACAGGAATGCAAAGATTATGTGTAAACATGACGATCACAGTCGTACTCGATTCATACTATCACTAAGTCGAAGAGATTGTAAAACTATGATAGGCGTGCTGACGGGACATAACCCAGTACCAGCGCATGTTTATATGAAAGGAATCTCGGACAGCAACGAATGTAGGAAATGTAGGGAACATGGCTCAAGGGAAAATGTCCAGTACATCCTGCGTTATTCAAAACGCGCTTAAAATATCTGGGCACACCACAGTTTGAGGGCTGGGAAGATATCTCAGCAGTAGTTTCAAAATATTTTCTTAAATTCGCAATGGAAACAAGCTGGACTATTTTTAAAAGCGTAACTAATGAACTCCACCTGGCATCGTATTGGACACAACCGGTTTACGCGTAACTGCTAATCAACCAGTTTAACCTAACCTATTCCAAGACACAGGTATGAAATGGAGTGTGTTTAAATAAGGTTTAATACCACCTCTCCTCGCCCTCTCCCTGCATCCTATCGGTCTTTCCCTTTCACCTCACCTCCTTCACAATGGTATCACAAAGGACGAATCTTTCTTCGTCCAGGTGTGCTCACTCCCTGGACAACCATACCAACATAACCTAACCTAAGGTTTAATAGAAACATATTTTCATACAGTACTGCCACATGATTTTTATTGCAAAGACGTCAATTTTTCACAGATTTAATTTGGATACTTAATTAAGAATATTAGGTGAAAATTGTTTAAAGTAGGTGTAATAAAAAATTATTTTAGCTGGTGTTGCCACACATTTTTCTATATATAAAGAAATTGACTAGAAAAATATATTAATTCCAAAAAACAAAATATGAGTAAAGATAGCTTCAATCCAAAAATATTTTTAAACGGCGCTGCCAGCTAATTTTAAATAAAAATATTTAATTAATAACGAACTTCGTTCAAAAGTTAGGATATGGGCATCAAAATATGTTCAAAAAAAGAAAAAAAAACTTTGATAAAAATGATTTATGTGTGTCGTTACCACTTAACTTTAAGGTCTCGAAAGGGAAATCCCATCTAATGCGTATTTGCAGATTTTCTCTTAGAAGTCGGTTAAGAAAACCGTGTATCAGATGGCACTTCACTCAATTCTAAATTATATAGAAAAGTGGAGGACATTAACGATTTCATTTCATGAATATATTACGAGGTAAAGGTTAAATATACAGAAAATAGGCATTGCCAACCGTCTCCTTGAAATCAATTATCGCAATTAATTAATAGTTTCAGGGACGTTTTTTTCCAAGTTTCATGTGAAGTTTCTCAACAATTATATTCTCAGTTGTAATCTCTTTCTCTCGATGCAAAAAACAACCTTAAAGCGAAAGAGGTACTGCATTCGAAATAAGTGGTTTCACATTAAACGATTGGTGCTAGCTGGCTTTTGGGCCATGCGTACTACTTCGAAAGCAGGGTCGTAATTTTAAATTTTAATCATCCCCTTTTTACTTATTGTTATGAAGCCAATTTAGTGTCTCAAAAAATGAATATTTTTGTAAATGCATGTATGTATATATTTGTGATCACAAACAATTACCGCCGAGGTCGAAAAGCAAGAATGATTTATAGGAGACAATACGTTAAGGCAATAATGATTTTATAACTAACCTTAAAAAAACACAACTAGGAAGTTAAATAAGTTATTTCATGTAAGTTTAGAGTTTTGTTGATAAAATACGGTAGTTTATACGCATATACTCGTATCTCACTTTTTTTCTCAATCGGCTTGACCATACGCTTAACTTTAGGTTAGCTTAGGTTGAAGCGGTTGTCCTGTGAGACACAATCAGGCTTATAGCCCATTGTGATGCCGCGTGGGGAGCTTGTCCCTATCTCTCCTAAAACCAGTTTGTGCTTTTCAAAAATTTTAGAATATCTCTGATTACTGCAGAACTGAGATCATCCAACTCATTAAAAAATTGCTTACTTAGAATAGTAAACCAATGTCTGGATGCAGCAGGACAGTGGCGCAGTAGGTGCGAGATTGTCTCTTCCTCGTCCTCATCTAGAGAAGATCCACAGAAGTCATGTGTTTGTACACCTATCCTATTAGGCAGTGCCCCGTTATGACTGAAATCAGTGTGCTAAGAATGTGTATATTTTGGCTTAGCAGAGTTTCTGTGCGTTTAGCATTGAGAGTCGGCCACAGTTGACGGGCGATTTTGCAGGTGCCTTCATTACGCCATCTTTAGCGAAGCTTTAACTTTTCACTTCTTAAATTCTTCAAAATAATTGCCATTAATACACATTTAACTTCAAAAATATCTCTGAAGCCGCTTATTAATTTTACATCTTCGACGTTGTCTCCTCGTTATTACCGAAAACCTTTCCTCTGAATTTTTAAATTTTCTGGAAGCAACGTTTTGAGAAATTAAACCTGGTGATAGGAAACCCCTTGTTGCGACACCAACGGATTGCAGAAATTACATCATTATAGTGTTCTTTTTTCGTCAAAAATTCGTCCGGTAACCATTTCGGTTCCTGACCTATAATTACAGGTTTTTCTTAGGCTTAACTGAAGATATGAATTTGGGCGATCTTCAGTTTCATGGAAATAGTGCACAGTGTTGCATGGCTTTTAACCCTTTGGGGACGGAACCGGTCGTCGCTGATGACGAGAGGTATTGGAGTGCGCAGTAAAGAAAATAAATACGTTGAACGTTATAAAAACTAAGGCTTCATTTAACACAAGAAAATTTTTTCATAAAATCAAAAAATAAATATAAACAAATTGGTATCACTGCTAATGTTGAAATGCCTGAGTGGATTCCTTATTGCACGGATTTCACTTCCACTTGACGAAGTAATGACGTCATCTTCCGTCTTTTCAGATTCAATATAATATTCATCAGAACTGTCGCTATATAACTTACCATCTCTAGATCGCTTAGCCATCGTGCGTAGGATAAAATATAAAATATATAAAAAGCCTGCTGCCAGAAAAGGCAGTGACACTGAGAGACTGAATCGAAGAACTGAAATTCGTTCTGATTCTACCGTCGTTTCACATCGCAAATTTACATTTTAAGGAAGATAAGACTTCATCACTAATGGCCCTAATGTCTTTGAATGAAAACGTGACTCTTTTACTATACGTATGCGTATCTTATTGCTCAGAACGGCAGGCGTCGCGATCTTTGCAGCTACGAAATAATTTGGGAGGCTATATGCCGACACGCGTCCCCAAAGGGTTAAGACAATTGACCTCTTAATACTTTTTTGCAGGATTTCATTAAAGGCTAATGTTGTGCGAATAGTCCAATAGGCAATGCTCCAAGACATGTATGTAATAGAGCCGAAAATCGTGAATAACCCTTGAAGAAAAGTGTAGTCAATAAATAATAGAAGTGTTTGTTCTTTATAATAAAGAAATACCAAAAAGATACCAAAAGGAATTAAGTTTTATTAATTTTATTATATAGTATATTTATTTTTATTACATAATATATAGAATTCTATTTGGACTACCTGAAAAAATGTGTAAAAGTTGAGTCCATCTGCAATATTTCACGCAACCGAAGACAGTTTTTGACTGCCATTCAACTCAAGAGTGGATTGATGCAATTCCTTTGCAGACAGTCCCCGACTAGAATTCGAATGCTGAGCTTCTCCAACTGGCTGAAGCTACCTTGAATTCGAGCGGTTCTACCTTGGACTAAGTACCATATAGAAATAACGACTTCTCTCGGGGAACAAATTCCGCACTCCATTAATCCCTCATCATGATCACGTTGTTGGTATTGTACCAGCATAGGTTTGGCGAATACGGCTGAAGTGACGTCCTAGCATCGATAAAAATCTGGGTATTTCCAGTAAAGTGACGCTTACCATCTGGTTATATAATACGGTTGTGATGTTGACAGCATCCAAGAAGGCGCCACTTAGAGTGTTTCAGAGATGCAACTGAAGGTTTATGGACTTTTGCGCATTGGCAACAGCAAATATTGCAGAGCTTGGGAGAATGAGCCTCACACAGCTTTGTGGAAGAACGATCCAGCGGCTATATTCGCTAGATCTTCTCTTACAAATTTATACAAATACTTCAATACTTTCAGAGTTCGATGCAATACCAGCTCGTGAAGGCAGAAAAAGAGGAAGCGCACCTCCGATGAAGTAGAGGAAGGACTTGGATTCCCTTGATGTCCATAATTGACGTTGGTTAGCGCGAAAATGAAACAACTGGCACGCTTTGTTGAGATTGTTGGCCAAATCACTTAAGCGATTCTGAGCATCGTAAAAAGAAGGCAATCTTGAGAATGTACTCCGCTAAAATATATCGTTATAAGTTCAGGATTTGAAAATTGTTTACCATGAAATTAATTAATTGTATTGAAGCAACGAAAACGAATACTCCTGGAACGTGGAACTCGTAGAAAAGTAAACAAAGACATGCGCGAATTCACTTAAATTGAAAGTTCTTAACTTTAATTTTAAGTTTTTCACCCTTGAAAAGAACTGGCCATAAGGTTTCTAAGCAAAATGGAAAGCACTGTAATAAAAATCATATACTTTTTATAGAATTTTTTGGCAGTTTTTATTGCGATTTACGCGATAGCGCACAGTATCAGAAAAATGTGTAAATTTGAATTTTCGGAGCAAATGCGAAATGTTTGAAAAAGTTTTTCAAAATTTGCAATTAAAATTAAAAATCTTAATGATTACGAAGAAAACATGTAACTGGAAATATGCAATTTGTTCCTTCTTGCTGCTTAATGGAAAGTGCTTCTAAATGTGACATATGGCGTTCACTAATTTACTAAACACCAACAGGAACTGCGGCCACGACGGGTGCTTTTGTGACGTTTCCAACTGGTGGCACCTCAGTCACTTTACTAGTTGAAACCTCGCCAGCTGCAGTTGTTGAGACCATTTTATTGGCTGCGGTTGTAACAACAGGCACTGCACGTCGTTCACGCACCACCAAGACTTGCTCCTGATCCACGTTGGTTTTCTCCGCTACTAAGGGTTGTGCCGCACTATGGCCCCGTGCAGCTAAGGCTTGCGTGATGAGTTGTTGCTTAGTTTCTGGACTTGCATAGGTTGGCACCTTCACCTTAACTGCTTCTAAAACAGGCTGATTAACAACGCCAACACCCGGTAGGCTGACAGGACGTTGACCTTTAGCTGGCAAGAGTACGCTATATTCCTCCTCGCTGGATTCGGAAGAACGGGAGACTATCACTGGCAGATGAACGGCTTGTACGCATACGAGTGCTGCGAGAACGGAAGAATGGAATGGAAAAGGTAGTGTGGTTACACTTTTTTTTTTAATCCCTAAAATCTTTAGTTGTTCTATACTCACCAGCGGCGAAAATCACAAACGACTTCATGTTGTGCGGTAGATGTTTGACTTAGTTATGCCTCTTATCCTGAAAACGGACCCTTTTATATACAAGACTTGTCTGAAATTTGGCTCGTTTCCGGTTAGTTGATGTGATTAAAATTAAATGTACTTTACCATTGTTGCAATTGATAACGAACTTGGCGAAACATAATTTTGCGCGACTTATTAATAAAATTTCACTTCTTCCATTGTTTTTCCCCATATCTTCCTTGTATTGTTCTGATCTGCGTTATTGAGTTATGGCTTGCATTTGCATACCTTTTTCAATGTAATTATAAACACACATTCATTTAGGCATTATGACGAGTCTAGACTGTTATTTTTTTATTGATCCAAATTAATCCTATAATCGCTGCTTGCGATCGCATCGCAGGTTTCGTTCAACTGGTTTAATTTAGTTTTTCGTATTAAGCGACTTCTTCTTTGTGTTATGAGCCTAAATATTTGAAACAAGTTTTTAATTCGTACTTTTTTATTACATCCATTTATAAATTTGAAAAGGTGTCGCCGACACAAGCCCAGCAGTTCGTTTAATACAATGTAATCGTACTTACATTTCTGACACATTTTGGTCATATAAATAAATTCAAGTGCATACTCACAATTCAATGACTCGAAGGCGCGGTGAAAAGTCAATAGCGGTAAGTATACAATCATTAGACTTCAAACAATTTGACTTTCTACTGCAGCGTTTCCTTTTGTGAGAAGAAAAAAGTAGTTTTTAGCAATAGAACTGGCACTCTCCAATAGGGGAGCCGATCCAGCAATTGTTAAATACATAGGTAAGCAACATGCTAAATCAAAGGATAATCACAGCCTCTCTGGGCCTAAGTGTTACAGCAGCGAAAGGATGTCCACAAAGGGGGTAAGTACTATCGTCATTGCTCTGGTCTATCCTGGCTGATGATTTGGTACAAACCCCTAACAATAAAGGTATAAAACAATAGAGTATGCAGATGACAATTCTCTAATAATTATTGGCAACCACGAAAGAACCATTAAAGACTTAATGCAGGATGCCTTAAATATAACCTGGGAGTGGTGTAGAAAAGAGAGATTATCAATCCATCCTTCCAAAAACCACTATTATCCCATTTACCATGAAAAGGGTTCTAAATATACCCACCCTGGGAATAAATGGAATAGACGTAGTGTTAGGGAAACCAGAAACCACAATTTTCCATGCGGAGCTCTTCGCCATAATGGAAACAGTGGAAAACATATCCAAAATAGAGTTCGAGAAAGTAAAAATTAAAATGCTTTCGGACAGCCAATCGGTTCTCAATGCCTTGAATAGCTTCACATTCAAGTCAAAAGCCCTAATAGAGTGCAATAATGCACTCAACAAACTGGCCACTCATAATCAGGTCTTACTGATTTGGGTACCAGGATATGAGGAACACGAAGGACACGAGAAGGCAGACTTTTATGCCAAAAAAGGGGCAGAAAATTGAATCAAAACTAAATTCAGGGAACACTGGAATGGCATAAGTGGCCTTAATCCCTCCAAAAAGTTTTTGAACTTCATTGCCAACAGAGCAAAATCTACTCTGACCCTAGATAAAAAGGGCCTCAGATTACTCTGTGGAGTACTTGCAGGTCCCTTTGCCTGTAATAAACACTTTAACACGATAGGGTTATCTAGTACAAGATCATGCAGGTTCCGCTCACCAAGTGTGAGGAATTAGGCCACAGGAGGGCGGCGCAATAGATCAATCTGATCGCAGTGCATAAAGGCCTTAGCCTAAGTCGTAAAACCATTACCATTACCATTAACCCTACAATTTCATGTCGGCGAGTAATCGAATTAATAGAAATCTTATGCATCCAATCTGTTCGCGAATAGAGGGCGCAACTTCACACATAGTCAGTCATAGACATTTCATTCATACTTAACAAGAACCGTTTTGTCTTTTGACTTCTAACACCTGTGAGGTCCGGAATTCGTGTCGCCAGCAACATAACTTTTATTGGAAAACCATTTTGTGAAGGCTAACAACTTTTTGAAGGAACCTTGTAGCCAAAAATTTTGTTTTTGTTTTTTAACAATGAATCATTATCATCACTACTTTCAGTTTGTATAATAATTTTATTGTTATTTATAAACCTTTATAAAATAAAATAAAAAATAAAAAACAGTAAAGAAAAATAAAAAAAATTTTCTCGTTTCCGTTTTACACGTTTTTATGGGTTTCGGGGTAGTCAGTATTTTCAAAATTTTTTTTTGCATTTTCCTAAAGTATAATATCTTAAAAATATTGTATGAAAATTTGAAGTCAATCCGACAAATACTTTTCGAGTTATAGGCAGATAGCAAAACTTTAAATGCGTTTTCTCAAAACTCTGTTTTTTGATTGGTGGTTACTGTAACTTAAAAGCCGCTTGGTAGATTTCAATAAAATGTTTACTGCTTTTGAAAAAATTAATGAAACTAGTGCCTGATCGAAGGATTTTTTTTCAAAATTTCGGTTTTTTAATTGTCGGTTTTTTTCTCGAAAATCTGAAAAATATTTCCTGAGGCCGCTATATTGTTGATTTTGAAAAAAGCTTCGATCAGGCACAAGATTATGTATTAATACAACTAATTTCTCTTGTCCGATTGATTTTAGATGAATCCCCAAGTTTTTGTGATGATGACCGCAAGGGACTTCTGGAGAAACGGGATCTACACAATCAGCGAACTTTTACAATTATTATTATTTTTTTTGAAATTTTCCTAATGTTTGCTTTGTTTTTATTTTTGTAGAATAAAGAAATTGACTAGCAAAAAAAAGTTTTGTAAATTATATTTTTTTTCGGGCTACTGACTACCCCTAACTCCTTAAAAAACACCCAAAGAAACCATTTTAAATGTGGCGAAGGCATTAAACTGGCTTCCTGAGCATCAATAGGTGCTGGTTTGTTCATGTTGATTAATAACTTCAAATGGCCTCACAAAAAAACTTAGACTCATTAATTTAAAGGTTAATTTAGGAAAATAAACGTATCACCTACAATTCCTTCAATCAACCCAAGCTAGCGTGTGCAGAAGGATACCATATGTGGCTCTGTGTTGCCGAAAGTAACCTCCAGCCAATGTAACAAGAGAAGATTGGGAATGGGCTTCTTCGATTTTTGAAAAAGCATGACGCGATTATACCTACGTCACAGAAACTGTACTAGCAGGTAGGCTCATCTGAAATTAGTGCTTGTAAGCTTCTTGTTATGAACGCACTAATCAGTTCCGTAAATCAAAGATGGATGCCAATACCTGAGATGGCCAAGGCCAAGGCTAAATCTACGTCCAACCAGGCCCGACGAGGGGGGGGGCGGGGGGATCGGGTACTTTTTCCCCCGGGCCCGGAGTTTTCAGAGGGGCCCGGACTCGAGGGTAATACGCATTTTGATAAATAAAAAAAATTTGAAGGGGCCCGCATCTCAAGTTTCCCCCGGGCCCGGAGTTTTCAGAGGGGCCCGGACTCGAGGGTAATACGCATTTTGATAAATAAAAAAAATTTGAAGGGGCCCGCATCTCAAGTTTCCCCCGGAGCCCGAATACTCTCTCCACGGCCTTGCGTCTAACTAAGAATTTTATAAAATTGAGTAGACTTCGAATTAGGACCTTAGTATGGGTCGTCACAGGAAATCACGCAAGGAGATTAGACGTTTACATGCATGATTTCTGTTGTAGCTGCAGGAAGGAGAAGGAGTTGAAAACTTTTCAACGCCTTTTTTGGTATCAACAACCTTTTACGCTTTCTCAAAAGCTCAGGATGGTTCAATATGAAAGGGGAACTCTAGCCCAGTCCCTGCGGTTCACAACGGACCCATTTCGTGGTCTAAGTGGCATCGCTGTCTCTATGTGCGATGCGGCTGCGAAACCTAACCTAACCTAGTGCTTTCATTATGTTCGTGGCCGTTCTAGCTTTCAATGTCTACTCGTGGGTAGATCTTTTCGCCGGTTGATCAGCGCCTAGCCAACGCAGTCGTTGAACTTTTAAGCTGTTCACAATGTCTGTGCTATTGGAAAGCTCATATAGTTAAAATCCCTTCTTCTTCGGTACCTGCCACCCACGCTGACAAGTCCATATATCTGGCGCATGCTATTTGATTGGCATGTTTCAAGCGGCTTCTCATTTTTGCTTGGTTTGTGCTGAATGATGCGGGACTTTTAGTGTGAATTTTGTTCGTCGGAAGAGGATTTTGATTTTCATTTATCTTTGGAGCCCAAAATATGAACTGCTGGTAAGATTTATTCTTCGTTTGGTCTGAACCCTGACTCTGTCAGTGACGATGCTGACGGTAGCCAAGTATGCAAAATATTTTAATAGTTGCAACTGCCAACAGTGATGTTTGCGCCAATACCCGTAGAATAGTTTCTTGTTGCTAGGCGCTAACTTATTTTGAAATTATTCATCGTTGATGGCCCAGGCCTTATATTAAGTCTACAACAACAATCACTGACTGACGTCTTTGTATGCCAGCAGCAACGTAATTTTGTGGCTCAGTTGCCTGTGCTACTCATGGCGGCTCTTACGCTTTCCAACAACAAATTATGGAAGTCGCAAACAAGTAAGTAGATGCTCTTGTTTAAAACTATATTGGTTGGGAAATGCTCGAAACTGTCACGGAGCCTTGTGGTCTTGCTCTAAGTCAGCAGTTTTAACAATCAGATCTGGACTTCCAGTCGGCCACTCTTCTGCAGCTAAGAACCCAGGAATATAGTTTTTTAGCCACTGCTGGTTGGTTTTTACTTATGGGCGAGAGCGGGATCTTGCTGGAAGATCCAACGCTCTCCATTGAAGAGAGTACTACTCAACTGCCTTCTAAGACATCCTCCTGGAACATTTTTCCCCAGTCTTGACCCCTTCTTCGCAGAAATGAAGAGATGTGACGTCTTTACAATACACTCCCAACCAAATCGTCACGGAGGCTGGATGGTGGCCAAGCTGAAAAACATTTGGCCCTTAGAACAACATATTGTATTTTGCGTCTTTAGAAGTTTTTCTTTACTTTGTTTCTGGTCTCAGTAATCGATGTAATTCGGAAAGATGGGGGATTAGCTTAGGTTTTCTAGACAACGCGTGCTTATGCAAAATTTTGAGCATATGGTAGCCTCGAGTTATTTCAAACCAGGATTTGCTTATCTCGAACAACGAAGTCCCAATCGAGCTCAACATCAAACGCAGACGATTTGGCTGGATAGGTCACACTTTGCGCAAAGATGCCGGCGAAGTTGGCAGGGCTGCTCTGTGGTGGCATCCGCAGGGTGTAAGGAACCGTGGAAGACCAAGGACCTCCTCGACCTCGGGCATGGCGGATACAGATCTATTAAACTCAAATTCTACATGGAATTCTTTAAAATGACTTGATCATAATCGACATGATTTCAATAATTATGTTGCGTAGGGTCACGCCCCAACAGGATCCGAAGGAAATTATATATGTTAGAAGTTTTAGCATAGATTTTGTCATTTCGCTATCAAAAACTTCTTCAATAGGGAGAATTTTCTCATTTGTGAGAAGAGTATTTTCGTGGCCCTTGACCGCGTGCCACCGAAGAAGCGGCTTGCATCTGTCGAGTCTAAGTCAGAAGCTGACCAGTTGAGCAACGCAAGGCTTTCATGTGTAGATCATCTCTAATTAGTCTTGACATAGATCTGGTCGATACATTCATTTCTCTGGACATGATTTTCTGCTTTCTACGGAAATTTCTGCGAATTCTTTCGCGGACGGCTCTTATGGCTTATGGCTGATTCGAACCACGCGAAGACGTTGATTTCTTTTTTTGACTGTCACTTCAGAAGTTTGGGAAAACCGATTGATGTTGCAGCAAACAATAATTCTCGAAATATTAATTTTTTTCAGCACTTCGTAAATGTCACTTGCACTTTTACCCAACTTTTGTAATGCAATCACTGTAATGCGATTTTTCTTAGCTCCCCACTCCATTGTTAACAAACAAAATTTGCCGCGAATCTGTGTATAATTTATGAGTAGATAATGCAAAGCAAAACTTTTTCTCCGAATTTGTTCTCGCCGTATGCATTGTAAAATTTGTCACAGAATTTACGGCAAGACTAAGTACAAACAGACAAGCGCGTAATGGTCAAGCTAAAGATTTGTATCACTCAAAACCATTTCTTCTTCTTAATTGGCGCGATAACCACTTACGCGATTTCGGCCGAGTTTAACAAAGCGCGACAGTCGTTTCTTTCTCGTGCTAACCGACACCAATTGGACACACCAAGAGGAGCCAAGACCTCCTCCACCTGATCTTTCCAACGCAGAGGAGGCCTTCCTCTTTCTCTGCTACCACCAGCTGGTACAGCATCGAATACTTTTAAAGCTGGCGCGTTTGAATCCATTGGACGACATGACCCAGCCAACATAGCTGCTGGATCTTTATTCGCTGCGCTATGTCTATGTCGTCGTAAAACTCATACAGCTCATCGTTCCATCGCCAGTGATATTCGCCATTGCCAACGTGTAAAAGGACCAAAAATCTTACATCCCTCAAAATCATTTGTTTTTTTTTTTATAAAACTAAAAAAGTTGGGAAAAAAGTTATTCCAAAAACAGAATTCGATGATTAATATTGCGCCACATATAGTGAGTATGAATTTTCCTTTTTTTTTATTTTTACCTTTTAACAAAGAAAAAGTTGCTTCTGAACTTGGTTTATAAATATTTATTTATTTTTCATTATTATTGATTTTATTTAAAAAATGTTAAAGCTACTTTTTACACATAACAGATGCACTTCTTAAATTATCATAGAATATTATTTTGATATTAGTTCATTAATAGTAAATAGTTGTTGCTTTCATGTTAGATTATTTTTTTCACATTTAATTTTTGTTTAATAGTTTACAATTTTCTAAATTTTAATATTTTTTTTCTCATTTCATTTATTTACTTATTCACTTATTTACTGCTTATTTTACTTATTCTTCAAGATTGGTTTAAATTTTAAATTTTTTGCTCTCTTAATTTTGATTTTCCTTGGCTTCTAGTGAAAATAAAATTTTGTACTATTTATACGATATTGAACAATAATTTGCTGCTTTTATACATTGCAGTATTACTTTAGTTGCAATTTTTATTTATAAAGTAAATAAAAAGGATTTTTAAAATATTCAAATACTTGAGAGTTCTCAGATTACTAAAAATTTCAAATTAATAACTTTCTTAATGCATGGGCTAAATTTACTTTACTTGGTATTAGCTAACATAAGATTCGATATTTCCTTGAAATTTTTGTTTTCCGTGTTCACTTCTCTCGGGATCATAGGGCTTCGACAAGACTCAGAGTCTTGCGTTGGTTTCGTTAATCTTTTTTGATACCAATTACTTTCAGTAAATATTTTTGTAATCTATTTTTTATGTGTTACTTTGTTACTTTATTAATTATTTTAATTTTCATTTTATTATTAGTTTATTTTAATTAAATATTTTGTGTCTTAATTTCCTATTTTAACTGACACATTCTTATATTTTTATTTTCTATGCGCGATTGTCCATTCTTAAGCAACGCAAATTTATTCAGTTTATCTCTCACAGCATCTCAATAATAAAATTATCGCTTTGCAATGCAACGAAATGCCTTGATATGCAAATGTATGGATAGATGCTTCTATTTTTTATATATTTTAAAATTTTTCTTACATTTTTATATAATTTTTTTAAATTTTCTTTGCTATTTTCATATGATTCTATGATATTATTCCTATACTAATTTTGTATTAACATCTAAGTATTGCCCACCTTAAACTTTATTTTACAGTTTTTCTCATCCGTAATATTCTCTAACTTAGTGGTGTCACGAAAACAATTGCATGCATTTTAGTCTACAAAATATTTAATTTTATTTTAAGAAATATATAAATTTTATAAATTATTTCAATTCGAAAAAGAAAAATTTTTATATATGCATTAGGGCGGGTCAATTTGTATTGAACGATTTTTTTACGACATCGTTCCAAGTAGATTCTGATTACACACTAAATTCTAGGAAAAAAAGTCCCTTAGAGTAAAGCTGTAAAAATAATTTAGAACACTCCAAAAGTTAAAATAAGCTTCTTTTCATTAATGAAATGAAAAAAGGAGGGTCAGTTATGGCTATGAAGATATAAAGCATAAAAGACTCCACATGTTGAAAATATGTAGAGAGTATCTAAAACCAAAATAATCGTAAATACGTTGTTAATTGAAAAATAGAAAACAAAAAAAAAAAAAAATTAATGATAAGAAAAAAATTAAAAAAAAAAAAAATAAATGATATGAAACAAATTTTTTTTTATTTTCAATTTTCAAAAATTAGTAAATTTTATTTATTTTTTTTTTTTGCAAGTTTTACTTTGATTTATATTTATATAGGGTTATTCAATAGGTGCGCTTCAACTTTTTTCCGATAGGGAGGGCGAACGACGCAATATTTTTTATTTTTCGCTTGTCATTTGTAAACTTCATTAGTATACATTTCATCATGGAACGCTACACACTTGAGCAACGATTGCAAATCGTGCAAATTCTTTATGAAAATAATCGTTCTGTTGCTGCTACTTTAAGAGCATTACGGCCATTTTACGGCCCATTTAACAAGCCGTCCCATTTTGGGGTTATGTGAAGTCATTGGTCTACAGTAACAAGCCGGCGACGACTTGTGAGCTCAGAGCCAATATTGAACGCGAAATTGCTGGAATTTCGGCCGATTTATGCAAAAGAGTGGTCGAAAATTGGGTTCAACGATTGGACTTCGTAAAACGTGCACGCGGTGGTCATGCAAAAGAAATCGAATTTCATACTTAAATGTACATATATGTTCAAACTCGATAATAAAAAAAAATTAGTTAAAAAAGTCAAACCGTTTGTGTTTTATTCAAAAAAGTTCAAAAGTTGAAGCGCTCTTACTGAAAAATCCTATATATATAATTGGGGCGTACACTCTTATTGGGTGTTTGGCCGAGCTGCTGCTCCCATTTCCGGCGTGCGTCTTTATATTGTTCCGCAAATGGAGGGACCTACAGTTTCAGACTGCGAACGGCAGATATTTTTTATGAGAAGCTTTTTCATGGCAGCATACACTCGGAGGCTTGCCATTGTCTGCCAAGGGGCGATCGCTATTAGAAAACACTTTTTCTTCATTTTGTTGTTTCATGGAGACTCGAACCTACGTTCTCTCTGAATTCCGAATGGTAGTCACGCATCGGCTACGGCGCTGATTTACATACAAGGAAAAATGACAGGAAGTATTTTTTCCTATTAAGAATAATTTGCTTTCCAACGCCATCCTGGAGTCTTTTAACACGCTTCAGCCCCTAATGTCAATTTGACAACAACATCGCCTCGTTTTGTGTGAAAAATGTGCCCCAATAGATATTTTTTTAAACTTTTTTATTTATTTTGCAACATATATAATTTGTTTTCCTTAAATATACAGACTTCTCTTACTTCTACGTTTTTTATTGTTTTAATTTGATTTTCTGATGTTAAGTCAAATTCGCATTTTTTTCAAAAATCAGGGAACAACCGCAGGTGGCGCTCTAAGTGAACTGATTTGAATTCTGTTTCTTTTTGGTTTTTCTTTGTTAGATTACGACATCTGTGATTAAAATGTCTACCAAAATTGTACCGCCATTGCTTAACATTCGTAAAAGTTACACCGTCGTGAATAAATCTAATATACTTTTGCACGTTTTTCGATTTTTTACAGTTTTAAAAATGGATTGGAATTTGCAACCAAGAGTTTGTGTTAAATTTTGCTGTAAAAATGCGATGCAAATACAATGGTGCAAAAACCTTAGAAATGGTCGAAATCTGTTCGGTATAGAAACCAGCCGTTTACGAGTGGCATGAGCGTGTCAGAAGAGATCGTGGATCCATCGCTGATGAAGCAATTTGTGGCAGTCCATCGACATCGAAAACTGATGAAAATATCAATAAAATGAAAGAGAAGTTGAATAATAAACGAAAATTAAGCAACAGAGAACTGGCAGAATACTTCAACATTGCTCAGTCCGTTTAGGATATTGTAGTTAATGATTTGGGTTTGCGCCGTGTTGTTACAAAGTTGGTCCAAAGCACCTGAATTTAATGCAAAAACATTATTTCCAAGGCGGAATCAAACCAAATCAAACGCATCATTACTGGAAATGAGACCATGGTTTAAGAGTATGACACTCACTCCAGACAACAGGCGAGTGAATGGAGAGCTCCGAACGAATCACGACTAAAATTCCGCGTCGTTTACAGTAAAAAAAAGCGATGCTCGCGGTTTTTGATGGATTACAAGACATGACGAATGTTTGCCAGAAGCTTGACAGTTAATAAGGACTACTATGGGACATTTACGTGAAGCGCTTCGCCAAAAAACGAAAGGATTTGTGGAAAACCAACTCGTGGATTTTGCAACGTGTATTTTTGATCAAGAACAAAACGAATACCAACCAACAGCCATCACCTGATACGGTTCTCAGCGATTTGTTTCTGTTTGATCGAGTCAAAAAACCACTATGGAGAACGCGTTTTAGTAGCCGAAAGGAAGTGATGGAAAAATCGAAGACGGCTCAGATAGCTATCCTGAAAATAGAGTTATAGAAATGTTTAGAGAGCTGGTTCAAACGGTGGCAGTTGGTGGGGAGTACTTTGAAAGCGGTAACATCACTTTCGAGGCATAACCTTTTTGAATGAAGAATTGCAGCTCCCCCAGCACTTTCAAGTTTTCCATTTGGTTTTTATTTTTTTTTTTTTTGATTTTTTGGTTTAAAAATTCATTTACAATCTAAAGAATATCTTTTCAATATTTTGAGCTTAATAGAAAATCTATAAAGTCCCCATAAAGTCAGTGATGTGATGAGCGTCGAACGAAAGATTAGTAAAATAAAAACTTTAATCCTGTTTTTCTCGAAATACGTTGTTTTCCGCGCTGTCGAATATAACTCAAAAAGTAATCAAGATGTCAACTTAAAACTTTACAGAGATATTATATTCGGGAACCCGCAAGGGAGTAGAGGTCGCGGTCGACCGAAAAACACTAGCAGATGCCGACATCTCATGGACGGTGCAAAAACAACAGCACAGAACCGTGTACGATGGAAGAATCTTATCGATGCCCAAGGCTCCCAAAAGGAGACAAGGAAAAAACCAAAAAAAAAAAAAAAACAATTCTTTCACATATTCGCCTGTATTGGTCTTTGCATGTACCTCAAATCCATGTACCTCAATACCAAGTTTAAGTAGCTGTAACGTCGCCATTTCGTTTTTTTTTTTTATTAAAAATTTTTTTTTGTATATTCATTTAAGTATGAATATTAATATGTAATTTATTTTAAGGTAATAAATACTCTCACTTTTTCGCAAAAACTGATTGAAAAACTCGTTGTCTGGAGCAGCTACCCCCCCCTCTGGGTATATTCCGGCAACTTTGTGATCAAAGTATATTTGTATATGGAAATCTAACTAGTCAAATGTATCATATTTGTAATATCGTATTTTAAAATGCAACCCTGTGTGATTTTTTTTTTACTTTTGTTAATACCTCATTCTCTGCTTAGATTTGTATTTTTCAGCTAATACAGGGCCCGCCATCGATCGTTACGGGCTTGAACTAGGTATTATTTGAAGAATGGTAACACCTCGCTGTCATCTGATTTGACAGAAAATTAGTTTTATTCTTCCGCTGAACGAAAATGGTTGTGTATACGCTCAAAGAACGCTGGGAAATATTGCTTTATTACTTTAAAAATCATGGCAATGTTGCAGAATGTGTACGAAAATTACGTACGGCAATGGGAAGAAGAAAAGCACCGAATGAAGCGGGTATGTTAACAAGAAAAATTGCCGCATTTGGGGCTCAGAAAACCTGCACGCACTCGAAGAAAAGCCGATGCATTCACAACGAGTCACTGTTTGGTCAATGGAGAGCGTTACCGGGCCATTTGAACGAATTTTTGTTCCGAGAAATTGAAGAGGAGGATATTGGTGGCAGTTGGTTCCAACAAGATGGCGCTACTTGTCACACAGCGAATGCTACGATCAATCTTTTGCGCACTGTCTTCGAAGATCGCATTATCAGCCGAAATTCTGATATCGTTTGGCCGCCTTGGAGTTGCGATTTGACGCCGTTGGATTATTATCTTTGGGGTGCCGTCAAAGACCAGTGTTATGCCAACAAACCAGCAACAATTGATGCACTGAAGACCAACATACGCTATGTCCTAGCTGAAATACAGCCGCATACAATCGAAAATGTGTTGAAAAATTGAACCGATCGTATGGGAGGGTGCATGGCTAGCCGAGGCAGCCATATGAATGAAGTTGTGTTCCATCATTAACCGGAAGGATTGCACTTCAAAATAAAAAAAAAAACAGTTTGGAAAATTATTGAGTAGTTTCTTTTTTATAGCATTTTTAATTCCGTAAAGTTATATGGCGGACCCTGTATAACGAGATAATTTTTGGTGTCGTTCTTTTTGAATCGAGCCGTATCAACGAGGTTAGGTTAGGTAATTTTTCAGGCATCCTCATGTATATACATTGTAGTATTCATTCATGCTACTTTAGTTAATGATATAAATTTTCCCATTCAGATAGCTTGACAAAAGGTAGCTTCTTTTCAAATTTCTGGGACTCGAAGTGGACTTTACAGCTTTGCTCTAATTGAATTTTTTTCTCATAATTTCGTGCATAATACGAATCTGCTTGCAACGATGGCGAAAAAATTGACCCTCCCTAGCGACCAAGCGTTTATAATTTTTTCGAATTAAAATAAGCATTTATTATTACATTTTATTCTTGGCTACTATTTTTATATAACTTGGTAGTTTGCTTATATTATTGCAAATAATTTTTTTTTGTTTGTTTTTTAAATCATTTTTTTATTAACAAAAATGGTCACTTCATTTTTTATTTATTTATAAAAATATTGTTTTTTTTTTTTGAATTTTGTTATCATTTTTGTAAGCAAAATTCATTTATATGAAAAAATAAGTTTCTTTATCATATCATTTAAAAAGAATATCAAATTTAAGAGTATTTATGCTATGTTATTTATTTATAACAAAACCAAAAACATAAACAATCACATATGTTTCATTTCTTTCTTAAATTTTGTTTTTATTTTTTAAATTTTTCTTAAATTTTTTTTAAATTAAAATTTTTTTTAACGTGTTTTAATTTTGTTTATTTTTTATTTATTAACGCAAACAAAAAATTGGCGCGTTCAACCTTTTTGGGGGTTTGGCCGAGCTCCTCCTCCTATTTGTGGTGTGCGTCTTGATGTTGTTCGACAAATGGAGGAACCTACAGTTTCAAGACAACTCCGAACGGCAGATATTTTTTATGAGGTGCTTTTTCATGGCAGAAATACACTCGGAGGTTTGCCATTGCCTGCCGAGCGGCGACCGCTTTTAGAAAAATGTGTTTATTAATTTTGGTGCTTTCACCGAGATTCGAACCGACGTTCTCTCTGGGAATTCCGAATGCTAGTCACGCACCAACCCATTCGGCTATGGCGGCCGAGACGGGGCATACCTACAGTCATACTGATTGATTATTTTTTTTTTTTTGTTTTTTGTGTTTCAGATAAATAGAAGAGCCAAAATGGACTACATCGTCCAGGCCCAATTTTTCGGGAGGGCAACTTCAGCGCTATTTTTCAAATTATTAAAATTAAAAACAATTTTGTTTTTCATTTCTATGTGTAAAAGAAGTTAAATAAAAGAAGTTAAAAAAAAGTTTAATATCGTTGTTTTATTTTTTATATTCTAAAAAATAATCCTGAAAATACCCTGAATTTTCGAGCTCTAGACCACCGGGACCCCATACATTTCGTGTCCAGCATGATTGCCTATCTGAGCCAGCAACTCGCTACGCTTTCAATAAATTAGGTAAAAGAGCGAATGCAAGCAGGAACCGGTAGGTGAGCCCCATTGGGATATTATCTGCGTACTAATAATTTCATTCCTCCATATATCATGCGATCCTACAAATACCATTTATAACACTTGCCAGTGTTAAGGGGGGAGCTTGGTTTATAAGGTCAAAAAAATCAATTTGTTTTTTCGTTTTAAGCGATTCCTAATATACATATTTCAAAACATTCACACAAAGTTACGGAGCCTAATTCTCAATATTTCCGTAGATACAAAGCCAAAGGTAGGCGAGCGTTAGGTAGTTACGCTGTGACCGGACAGCTACGAGTATAGTACAAACTTTATCTTCTTTTCTCGAATTTTTGATTTTTATGATTTCCTTGAATTGGCGTACATGAATGAAAAAAAACTAATGAACCTTTTGAAATGAATCATAGTTTGTTCCCTTCAGTATTAAATTCTCTTCTATTTGAACTAACAAAATAGATAAAAAAACCAAGTTGAAGAGAATTTTTTTTTTATAGAAAGGCTTTTTTTTTTCTTTAAAACCTCCAAAAAGTTGAAATTTTGGAATCTCTCTCAGTTTTCTTAGTTCATCTAGAATAAAAAATCATGATAATTAGAAATCCATTTGAATTTTTCGCTTTAGATAATTTAAGAGCTGTATCTTGTACGCCAGTTGGAAACTCCAGCGTTGCAGCGCTCTACTAATTTCTATGTTAAACATTTTTTTCAACTTATTTTAACCAGTACAAAAATTTTTTATACTTTTTAAATGTTCATTAAAAGATAGAAAAAACTTTGCAGTGCTAAATTAATTTTTTCCTTAAACAAAATAATCGCAAAGAGATGCAATTTTTAGACCTCATAAACCAGGCTCACCCCTTAAGCATTCCTCTTTTTCACGCTTAAATATTTCTTTTATTTTTATTGCATAAAAAATCTACCAATCGATATTCAACAATTTTGTTTAACATTTATGTAAATTTCTGTTCACAATTAGTGTTGCCAATTTATACAAAAATTTAAAACAAATATTTATACACAATTTTTGATTACACGTACAACTAATAGCAAAGGATTTTAACATTAAAATTGCTTAAAACTTATTTTAATACAGAATTACGATTATTAGTGGACTTTTTTCTCAATTATTTTGTATGTGTGTATGTTGGCATATTTTTTGCTTGTGTTTGCTTATAAATACTCGTAGCTGGTATGGTATAAATGGGTTACATTTTAAGATTATTTTATTTAATTATATTATTTTATTTTTTTAATATTATTTAAGTCTATATAATTAATTATATTATTAATTATTTTAGTAGTTCATTATCTTTTTCATACTTAGCTATTGTTAGTGTAGTCTACATATTTTAATCTATGCGCGCATGCAACTACACACATACATACCTATGTATGTATGCATGTATAATTTTTAAAATTATTATATTTATTTTTACAAAATTTGTTCTTCATCAGTTTCCGGTGACTCCGGTAATATTGTAATTAAACCAAAAATTAAAAACAAGAAAAATATAAGTCAGCCATGGGATTGTCTGCGCGCTGTATAAGGAAAAACTGCTCAGCCACTTAGGAACACCAATGCCAATACAGCTCTGTACCACCGGGAACTACACAGATTTGTTTGAAGTCCCTCAGGAAAACTCGAGTTCGATAGGACTTCGGTGGCACATCTTGCTGTTCATATGAAATGCGATAGTGGCTCGCATGTAGTTCATAGCGGCTTATTTGTTTGCAACCAGTCGCCGATGTCTTTGTAACGGTATTTCCTTTAGCATTAAACTGCAAATTCCAATTATAATTTTTGCCCCCTTTGCTGCTGTTCCTCAAATGCATTGGCGCTCCTTCTTCTCGCATCAATTGCTCTTTTGTTGGCTTCCTTTTCCTTGTTCGCTCTCCGTTTCATAGCCAACTGCCATTTCTCTCCTTTTTTTGCTGCTGTTCAACGCTCTATTTCGCCACTGGCTTCACTTCCAACAGCTGCGGATAATTCTCTACGATGTTCAATAGTATCGTATCGATATAATGTTTTAGGCGGGTATTCTCATCTTCCTTCTCTTGAAAGGCTTGCTGCAACTATAAATGAAAAGGTGAAACGTTTATGGGTTAAAATTTTTGCTCTCACAAATGCACAAAATATAAACTTCTAACTTAAAAAGTAAACTTAGAAAAAGTTAGTCAAATTAAAAACACTAAACCGATAGTTGAAAGAAAATAATAGGGTTCTTAAAATTTAGTATTAAAAAAATACACAGAGTATTTCCAATACTCGGCTGAAATTTATTCTTCGCCAAACACCGGCCAAAGACCTAATATAAGTGTACGCGCCAATTATTCATGTATTTTATTTTATAGAAGAAGTGCCAAATTTAAATATGGCGTTCAATATCGCTCATATGACCACCACAAGCACGTTTGCGGCTATCAAATCCTTGGAGCTACATAATTATTAATCACGCCTACACATACCGTCCAGCGTTGTCAATTTCTCATTCGATATTTTTTCAGAGCTCCTGCAGCTTTGCTACTATTTATAAATGTTCAGGACACATCACTTTTTGAGTTAGTTTTAGTTACTAAAAACGTACGCCGCCGTTGCGCAACAAAATTGTGTATGATTATTATGCAGTAGAGCTCGAGTTTGTAGCCTACAGCGGTCATGAAACCCCAATTTACAACATCAAAGGCTTTTTCTAATAGTAGACGCCCTTCGGTAGTCAATGGTAATCCTGTGATTGTATTTCTGCCATGAAAAGCTACTCATAAAAAACCATCGGACGTTCGGATAAATTTCGGCATAAAACTATAGCTCCCTCCATTTGCGAAACTTTATCAAGAACCACACCGATAATTGGAGAAGGAGCTCAGCCAAACACCCAATAATGGTGTCAATATAAGAGATCAAAATTTCTACGTAAAATCTTCCACAATGTGAACTGAATGATTCCCAGTTTCTATATACGGCTTGAAAACAGAGCAAACGTTTAAGTGAAGAATTGCACTTAGGTTGTTTGGGATAAGCTTATTTAATTTTTTTTTTTAACTTAAGTGGAGTTAATTTTGTTTTTCGTAAAAGATTTACTCAGGAAAAGTACTTAAGTAAAGTTAATTTTTGGCCAACAGCTTTTCTTTACTAATTTCTATTTACAAGTAATCGCATTCCAATATATATACCCGTTTACCCATTGCAAAATTCATATTGGTCCATAATTTTGATATTTAAAAAAAAATTATTTTTCTCTACTTTAATCGACGGGCATATATATAGGGCGTTTTTTTTTAGCTGCAGGAGAAAATTTCGGTAACTATGGTTTCGCAGCTGAGTTCATTAAGGTTTGGCCATCACGAACCATTTAAATTCATAGAGGGAAGTGTTGAAGAAGGCGCCGAAATGTCAATTCGTTGGCCTTTGTTCTTTGAATATGTAGAAAATGTTACATGTCTATGTATTATTAAAATACAGCTCGTGCAAATGACCAGCGTTTACGTCATATTTTTGTTGATTGAGCTCATTAAGATTTATTACTCGGATTTATTGGGAAAGTAGTAAAAATTGGATCGATCGAATGAACCATGCAACTCGTAGCCGCGGCGGATATATGCCGGATTTCATATTTAGAAAAAAATGCCATGAAATTACACTGGGGAACAGTCATTTTGCGGCAGGGTTGGTTTAAGTCAACTCTGTGTGAGACTAGTGTGCTGAATACTAGAAAAATTTTAGATTTCTCAAATTGACTCTAGTTTTTGAGATAAAGACTATTATCTATTTCACTGAAAAAAACAGTATTAAAATACCAATATGCACTAAAAAAATATTTTTATTAATATATATCATTAAAAATTATACAAAAACAAAAATATATATTTGCAGTTAACTTAAATAATTTAAAAACATGACAAAAAAGTTTTTCTGTTGGCTTTTCTGTTATGGTTTTGCTTAGGACAATCCCTTAGTAAGGTCCAGCAGTAGTCTGCCATCATGTGGCAGTCCCATCGACCTTGGTACCTTTCTTCCATTATTTTTATATCCTGGTGGAACCGTTCTCCCTGTTCCTCACTATAATCGCCCAAGTTTTTCGGGAATTTGTCCAAATGGCTATGAAGAAAATGCAATTTAATGCTCATATTAGCTACTAAACTGCAGAAATTTCGAAGCATTTCATCAACTAGTTTTTGGTAATCTGGTGCGTTATAATTCCCCAAAAAATTTTTGACTACTAAGACAAAGCTTAGCCATGCTTTAGATTCAATTTGTGACATGGTTTATAAATTCAATGTCTTTTATAAGAGTACGGATCTGCGGCCCATCAAAGACACCTGCTTTTAATTTTTCCATACTTAAAGACCTAAATTTTTGACACACATATTTAAAACAGTCACCGGTCTTATCAAGGGCTTTGATAAACTGTTTCATTAGCCCAAGCTTGATGTGAAGTGGTGGAAGAAGAATATTTTCTCGGCTTATCAGTGGTTCATGAACCACATTTGCTTTTCCTACTTCCACAAGACTCACACACAATATTGGGCACCCAATATTTATTCTTTTGTACATACTTTATCTCAAAGTATGCTTGGTAGGTTGTTTTCACAAGCTCTGTGATCTGTTTTCTTTGCTTTTGCGAACAAAATTTGCCACATATATAACAAAAACTGTTGCAATCGTTAACACAAGGTTTTCGTGACGAACTCATATTTTCGAGACAACAATTTCTTTAAAACTGAAAAATGACACTAACTGATAACTTCTGAGTCTAACAGCAAATAAGTGAAAGTGTTGTACCTAAATATGCAAACAGATAACGAAACCGTAGTTAGGTTTACTCAGATTAGTGCAACTGTAGGAGGGCACTTTAAATCTTTTTAGTAATTTTTAACTTTGCGTTTATCTCAAGAACCAGAGTCAATTCAAAAAATGTAATTTCATACTCAATATATATAATACAAGTGCTAATGAAAACCATTAACAAAATTATTGCCGCAGGTTTTTTTTTTTTTTTGTTGCCCTGTGTTATCTACCAGACTGAAATAAAAAAAGGTTTACAAAAATATTTTATGTTTTCATCACGAAAATGGCTCTGGACTGGAACCCACAAGGGAGCAGAGGTCGCGGTCGACCAAAAAACACTTGGAGAAGGTCGATGTTGCGCGAACTATCAGATGCCGACATCTCATGGGGCGGTGTAAAAATAGTAGCACAAAACCGTATACGACGGAAGAGTCTTGTCGAAGCCCTTTGCTCCGGAGAGGAGTGAACAAGAAAAAAAAATTATGATTTTACCCTTTCGAAAGATTTAAAATTTTTACAAATGGCGTCGGACATCAATTATATTTGACACTTGTGAACTAGACAGTTACTGTGTACAAACAGAGAAGAAACATTTCGATTCCTCAAAATCATTTTTTTTTTTATTTTATTTAGTAGAAGTTATTCAGAACCAAAATTGGATTTTGCGCCACCTACAAAAAAATATTTTATTTTTATTTTTTATAGTATATAGCTAAAGCACTAATTTGTCTATTAATTCCGAAGTTAGAAGTCTTTCTACGTAAAATAGTTGTTAGTATACCGTATTTTCCTGTGCCTTTTACCACAAATATGTACGCTACAAAATGAGTCCATATTACCATTATTTCATAACTAGTGAATACCCTTTATGTATAAATGATATGGTAAATGTGTTAAAAAGTGATAAGTTTAAAAATTAGTTGCAACTGAATTTGAATGGTATTTGAAATTGTAATTTTTCATTTATAATAAATTTCTTCTCAATTTGCATTAATTTTACTTCCAATTGAATTGAGTGCAACTCCTTGGCACCACAAGATCTACTCAGATTTCTTCGGAGGTCGAGTAAATTTATATAAAATTAAAAAGCGAACCCGAGTGCAGTACAATGGACTTAATTGTGTCTGAGCGCTGTACTAGCTGGTCTGTCCCGACAAACAAAAAACAAAAACACAAAAAAAAAATTGTATTTAGGAGCACTCCCCAGTTTGCTACTGCGCCTTCTTCGCGCATACTCGTAACTGTGTAAATCATATTGAAAATTTCAAAAAAAATTCCATTTTTTAATTTTCTGAAATTCGAGGGTATAGAATAATTTGTTGCATTTCGTGTGCTTAATTTCGTGCTCTTTTGTGCCATTATAAGCATTCAGATTTAAATTAAAGATCAAATTAAATGAACATTCCTCTTCAAGATCTTTAAATTAACGTATATCTAACAAATACGAAGCAATTCCAATGATTACTTACAACCCTGTATTTAACGCCCTTTGTATTATTTAACACATAACAGAACTTATTATTCATGTTAGCTTACATTTGTAATGACTTACTAAAAAAAATGACTGTCTCACTCTGAATAAAGACATCTTACAGGAAGCATAAGAGGAATCGTCTAACCGCTAATCAGCAGTATTTTTTCTTCTTAATTTTAAAATTAGTTTTCTTCTCAGTTTTCTTCTTGATTTTAAAATTAGTTTTCTTCTTTACTTCAAAATTAGTTTTCTTTTCTTTTCTGTCATTCTTGTTTAACACTAATTTTCTCACTTTCACTTGAATGCCACTGAAAATCGTTTAGATTTTTTTTTTAATTTTTTCAGATTCAATTTTTTTATTTGAACGATAGTTCACATTATAACGGTAATACTTTCAATCAATTGTTGAAAATCATGTAGCTTTTTTTTGATTTATTGTGTCGAAGCTAACTTTTTCCCAGTATAACACCATGCAACAAAAATCAACTTTTCTTTCATTACCTAGAAAAACATTTATAAGGCCGTAAAACCCGATTCCCTCTGCAACCTCTTCACTTTTCTGATCCACTACCACCATACAGTGCTCGATGCATGCTAATAAATCTGAGGTCCCTTGCCAATAGGCATACGCTTCAGTCCTTGATGTTTGTTTTCGATGTTATTTATAGTTCTGTTGATTGTCCCGAAGTTCTTGAGCAGATTTATTTCAATATTCCTCACAAAATTTTACGATTTTGGTATATGTACATTTGACAGACAATTCGAACCTTTGAGGAGGACTCTTACTGAGTGAAAAAGTATCTACAGACAACTCGACCAAGATTTTGCTATGCCTAGACTTCTTTTTCATTTGAGAATTGCGTCCCACTATTCATAATAACTCCCTTTTGTTCCAGCGTGCAAGAATTACTTTCAGATAAATATAGCCTATGATCAAGAAGTACCGGGAATGTTTAATTTAAACAATTTTTCTTATGTTGGTAGGACTGTAAGACACACATGTGTCACTATTTGTCCGTTTTGAAGCATTTGAGAGATGCTATTCTTGGATTTTGCATGATGATAACGCGCTACCGCACTGAGCCCAAATTATGCTGAATTATTTGCCCAAACACCAAGTAAATACCATTGTGCAAGCACTGTATTCACCTGTTATGGCCTCGTGCGACTTCTTTTTGTTTCCCAAGTTTAACTTACCACTTCGTGGAAGGAGATTTCAGTCGATAGAGGAGATCAAAGAGAATGCGACGAAGTAGCTGAAGGCCATCCCTTCGTCGGCCTATCAGGTGTGCATGGAGGACTGGGTTAAACGTTGGCACATGTGTGTTGCTTCAGATGGGTCATATTTGAAGGAGATAAAATAAATTTGCCTGAAATTTAACTCTGTTTTGTATTATTTAAGCATTCTTGGTACTTTCTGATCACAGGGTATGTATCCAGTCTGTCAGGTTCTTGTAATCATAGACTTAAATAAATAAATGAAATGAAATGGAACTATGGACTTTATATATCATAGTATCGCTTCATACTAATTTTTTTCGTTTTCTCATCAATTAATTTTGTTAAAGCAATTTAAAGTATACTTTTGAAATTTTTTCTGGATAATTTTTGCTATTGCACGGTGTTATAGTAGAAATAATAAAAATTTTATGAACTCAGACTTAAAAAAAAAATATGAAAAACAAGTTTAGCAGTTATTAGGTTCTTTCCCTCAGCGAGTTCGTTATTCACGTAATTTTACTATCTGCGTATAAAATGTGCAAGACTGATAGCGAAGTCCTTATAACTTCGATATGATAAAAATAATGCGCTACAAAACTGCATACCGCAAAGAAAAAAAACCTAAAAAAATTTAGTACAATTGGATACAATGTTTTTAAACTTTGATCAAATTTTAATGTTCGGATTCTTGTAGCAGCATAAACATACCCCATACCTGCAGTTGCAGTTTTTGGCCGAATATAAATCCGCGTCATTCCAGTAAGGCAGAACCGAATGTCTTACAAACGATGAAATTTTGGCGGGTTGGTTGTCTTTTATTAATTTTTTTTACAGATTTTTTACAACTATTGCGACTTTGATTTATACAATTTCTGTTAGAATATGGTCTATATAGGTACGAGTTTTGGTAATACACGCAACAGCAGAATTTTAACAATGAAGTTTCTGTTAAATATATTTTTCGTTATTTTGTTTTATGGTTCATTCGAATAAAGTTTAAGGGGTTATATACAGTTAGAATCGATTGTTTTTCTTAATGCACATATATTTGAATACACACAGAAAAATTAATATCGTTCCGGTGAATATTTTCGAAGTTACGCGCAAATTTAAAAAGCCGTTTCAGAGTGGTTGAAAGTACAAGGCAGACTTAAACGCGTTTTTCTCAAAATGGTGTTTTCAAAGTGGTGACCAACATTATTCCAAAAGGGCTAAACCGATTAGTCCCAAATTTTAACACAAGCTTCTTAAATATATTTTCTAGTAATTAGAAGAAGATTTTTTCTCACCGAAAAAAAATTATTTTTTTCATAAAAAATTTAAGGCAGAAATTTCGATCAAAATTCGATTTTTTTTTTGTTTTTGAGAAACCGCCATTTCGTCTAAAATATTTATTTTGCTTATTCCTTCGATGAATTACTAGATTTAACATTACTCTAACGAAACCTGTTTCGTTTTTTAATTTCAGAGGGTCCAGTTCAGGGATATAGTGGTCGCCGCAAAACGTCTTTCTTGAGCGGAGCTCCCGAAGATCAGCTGTAGCTCCTTTCCAAATAAATATGTTTACTAATACTAAGTTTTAAAATACAATTAAAAGATAACATAATATGTGTACAAGTTTTTAGATCAATAAATTTAAAATATGTCTCAGAAAAAATTCTGGAAAATTCGCTTTTTTCGGCCTTCTAACTGTATATAACCCCTTCAACATTGAAAAAATTCAAGAAAAATAAGTTTTAAGCCTTGATTTATGTGATTTATATTATATTGTTGAATTTATTTATTTAAATTTTTTTTTAATTATTATTTTTTATTTAATTGTTTTATTAAATTTATTTTATTTTATTATTTTTATTTATTATTATTATTTAATTTTTACACTTAAAATGATAATTAATGAAATTATATTCTAATAACACACTAATGAAAACTATGTATTAATTGATTGAATTTATTAAAAAAAAATTAATAAAAAATAATAAAATTTTTTTTCTTATTTTTTTTTTTTTAATTTAATTGTTTTCTTGAATTTATTTTATTATTATTTTTATTTATTTAATATTTTTATTAATTTATTTTTTTTTTATATTTTTTTTATTTAAATATTTTATAAAATTTATTTTATTTTATTATGTTTTTTCTCTTTAATTGTTTTATTCAATTTTAATTTATTTAATAGTTTCGTTAAATTTATTTTTTTATATTGTTTTTTATTTAATTGTTTTATAAATTTTTTTTTTATTTAATTGTTTTATTAAATTTATTTTATTTTTAATTAAAATTATGATGAATTTAATTATATTGTAATTAACATACTGACAAAAAAATTAATAATTTATTAAAAACAAAAAAAAATAAATAAAAAATATTTAACACAAAACCCTTTGTGAATATTGCAAAAACAATCATTGTACGCAAACTTATGCTGTTGAGTGTATATGTATCTACTACTAAAAAAACTAACTTCGAAAAAATGTGTTTTTAAATTAGTTGTACGATTCAGGCACATTCACTGTGCATAATTCTACATTTTTTAATGATAATGATTTTCCTAAAAATACAAAAAACAATTATCTATATTCTGTTTTTTTCTTCCACGGTCTTGAGTACTTTTGGTAATTTTTTTTTTCATTTCAGAAACTAGCGTTATATTCCATTAGTCCTTCAACGCATGCATTTCCAGCGAATCATTTTTTCAGTCTTGCTTTGTTTTCGCGCGCGACCATCTAAACTTTTCATAAGGCTCATCTTTAGGTATCCCCGGTTAAGTTATACTTTCTTCAAATTAAAGTACACTTTTCAAGCACATTTTTTTCGAAATAAAAAAATAAAACGTTGTTATTTTTGTAGCAGCATAAACATTTCCCATACATTTAGCGAGAATGCTGCTGGAACGATAATTCTTAGCCGGATATAAATCCGGGCCGTTTCACTAACGTAGAACCAAAAGCGATATTCGTTGGTGTCTGCTGGTGGTAGGTGAAGTCAATTAAGGATACCAAGATCGTAGTAGTTTCACTTTTTTTCTTATTAGAGATACCAAATGAAGCTCAGTCCTGCTTTCTTAGTATTTTCGATGCAAGGGAAGTTTCACCTTTTCTTCTTTTTCTTTTTATTTCCCTTTTCCAAATGCTTATTTTGTTCACTTAATTTGGATACTTGCAGCATATTTTGGGTTCATAATGAGAGGCATTAGTTTTCAGGAGCACCTTTTTTATGAGCAGATTTCTTTTAAACGCCTGAAAAACTTGAAATCCTTGAAATTTCGGGTACACATTGCTCTGCAATCTTGTAAAATTACAAAATTCTATTATCTGGTAGTTTACTCATATTGTGATTTAATCAGACTTCAAATAGACAAGGCATTAAAAAAAACTTTTTGCCACGAGTAAGTGAAAAAATACATAATATAACAGTTTTTTCTCTCAACAAATTCTAATTTTTTTTTGCCATTTAGAGTGCAGGGCAGCGAGCGACTTTTCACGACAAATTTGCTTCGAAAGTTTTTTAAGCTCGCGAAAGTATTTTTTATCCACATTTTGAAATTTTTTTTTTTTAAGTTATTTAGGCTCGCGAAAGTATTTTTCATCGACATTTTGAAATTGTTTGGTTTTTTGTTTGAAGTTTTTTAGGCTCGCGAAAGTAGTTTTCATCGACATTTTGGGTTCTTTGTTTTGAGGTTGGACGACGGTTTTGGAGCTTCAAGCCCTATTTCTGTTTAGCCGATTACCCTTAACCATTTCGTTGCCGTATTTTCTTCATATGTTTACTGATTTTTTATTAAGCAACTTTTAAGGGGTTAGGTAGGTAGGTGAAATGGTTGAAGTGCCAGTCTGGCACCCCTCAAGTAGCACTCAAGCGCCATTTTGATACCATTAAAGCGCTACTTTATTTAAATTTTCTATTCCATACTCTAAATTTTTATTTCATTCAAATTTATGTTAAGTTTAGTTATTTTTTAATTAACCAATAACCAATCCAAAACCACTGTTATATACCATTCCAACATAAACCTGAACAATTTTCGAATTTTCTGTTGTTTGCTTTCGCGCTGTGTTGATTATTACCTGACTTAGGGATGCTAATGTGGCTGAATCCACAGAATCCTGTAATAAAAATAAATAAAAGAAAGGAGAATACAAAATAATAAACAACATACACGAATACATATACATAGATAATGGCAGTGATATAACGGTGTAAACGAATATGTGCACGTGTGCGGACACGAAACAAACAAGAAACAAATTCGAACGACAAAAGACAACAAAAAAAAAATTAAAACTAAAAACTTCAATAACAAACTTAAAACTAAAGCCAGACTTTGAAGAGAAGCTGCATAAAACAAAAATAAATAAATGAAAAAAATTAAAATCGAAATAAATCTACTAATTCTTCGATATTAGCCGCTTGCCTCATTTACTTTTTAAAAGCTTCAAACTCTTGTGAAAAGCTTTGAAACAGCTTAACTTGCGAAAAAAACGTATTCAAAAGCATTCCTGCAGTGTGCGTGCACGTTGCGCGTGTGTGTATTTGTGTGTAAGCCTTCGAACTATGCTAAGCTATGCTAAATGCGGCGTGTGCAGTGCTGTGTACAGTTTTGTACGCGAAAGCATGAGCGACGGGGGTTAGAGAGCGATAAAAGCTTGACTACAAAAGCTCATAGGCAGTGTAGAATAGAAATAGTTTAAATTTTTTCTTAAAACTCTCCATAGGAAACTTCAAAAAGTGACACCACCTACCTGTGCTTGTGACATTTCCTCCAGCTCTTGCGCCAAACTGTTAAGCGTGCCGTTAAGCAGATTGCGTCCCTCCTCAACGCCACGTGTGAGCACTTGCGCTTGCAGCTCCTCATTTTGCTCTTCCAAAGCTAAAGCAGTTATGAAATATTTATTATTTACAAAAGCTTCCGAGATCCGCATATTGATTTCAACATACCTTTATTCTTTTGCCGCATCTCTTCCAACTCCTGATGCAGTTCCTCCAGTCTTATTGTCTCCGGTGAGGTGGTCGGTAGCGCTGGACCCGTTTCAGCGCGCAACCGTTCCAATTCTTTACTCAATTCCAACATCAGCTCTTCGGCCGCCTTCTTTTCTCCTTCGTATCTGCGTTCACGTTGCGTCGCCTCATCGAGATCCTGTTGCAGAGCGACAATTTGATCGCGCGCCAATTCATATTTTTCTTCTGTGCGATGCAGATCGTTGGCTTGTTTGTCGCACAGTACACGCAGACGTTGCGCCTCTTCGCGCAATGTATTGGCTTCTAGTTCAATAGTTTTGATTTTTATTTGGCAATTTTCATTTTGGAGTGCCGCTTCACGTTCAACGCGTGCCAGTAGTTCGCGATAGCGTTTCTGTTCTTCGGCCAGACGTTCTTCAGCGCGTAGCTCGGACTAGATGAAGAAATGAGTAAATTAATTGTTGGAAATAAAATTGACACATAAAAGGACATTTTAAGTCTGGGTGTGTCAGTAAAGCCGACCTACAAATACAGCTGCATGACATAAACGCGGCTCCACCTTGAAGATATGTTAACGCGGACCCAGGGTGGAAATCAGCCGAGGAGCAAGAATGTTATAGTGTTAGTGGGAGCATGCCCCGCATACCATTGGTGTGACAGCACCTCTGATGATGTTTCTAACATTTTGATTCACACCTCCTGACTAAAAAAAACAAAAACTAAAAACTATTTGTTTTCTCTAAAGTTGCTCTGGAAAGAAAGTTGTTCATGCTACACTCTTTATGATACCTATGCCATTTTGGCGATTATGCTGCACGAAAGTCTTTAAGATAAAGACACTTAATCACTGGTACTAGAACTTTTGACTTCTACGCTTAGTCCATTGCACAAATTTTCGCAAGCGTGGCTATAATTTTATATTTAAATTTTATGAAGAAATTGTCGGCTTTTTGCTCGGGAACAATTGTGTCTATGTCTATTGGAACAATGAGTGTCGAGAGCAGTAGAAACTGCAAAAAATACTGCGACAAGTAGAAAAAGATACAATGCCCCTCAATTTAAAACTCCAAGGTTAACAATGAAGCAAGGGAGCCCAACAAAAGCCACATTTCAAGTTCAAGAAAAGCAGAAAGAGAGCAGAGACAAAGTGTAATCGAAAGAGATTTGCTCGAGATTTTTTTAGTTTGCGAAGAGTGCCGACAAGACACTGAACAGCGGCTTTACTGATTAAGTCATGCCATTTGAGTGGTTACAAACACTCCACCCTTGAAAGTATTAGACAGATTAAGTCAAGATGCAAGTTAGATCAAGTGGACAAGGTGGACAAGATTTCCCTTTCAATCCTTTTTGAAGTCGACCAAACGCTTACTAAGAAGACGTTCGATAACTAACCACCTACTCACTTTTACGCTTAAACAAACTTTCTAAAATCCATCTCTTTCTTTCTGATCCGATCCTGGCGAAATAGCTCGTTTACTGGGTCAACTGTTAGAAAATATCGATCATGACGACGACGAGCGATTGAGTAGGTTTATTGTATCATAGTGCACTGCGATCTCTAATGTGTTCTATTGTGCTTGCTCGCGAGCCTATCATTGGAGGCTTCTAGTGGATTTAAATTCGGCCGCCGTAGCTGATCGGATTAGTGCGTGACTGCCATTCGGAAGTGCAGAGGTTCGAATCTTCGCGTATGAATTACCAAATGATGAAAAAAAAATGAAAAAGTTGTTTCTAATAACACTCGCCGATCGGTAAGCAATGGCAAACCTCCGAGTGTATTTTTGCCATGAAAAAGCTCCTCATAAGAAACCATCTGCCGTTTATGGTCGACTTAAACTGTTTGTGGATATAATGAGTTTCAGCACTTCTTAGAGCATTTTGTTCAATATTACCAATGGACCAAGAGTCGTATCAGCAAGGTGAGTGTGTATTCGTTTTGCCAGAGCTGCACCTTCACAGAGGATGTGCTCTGGTGTTTCACCGCCCAGGTCACAGAAAGGGTAGACACTTTTTTCTACTAATCCTAGTTTTCTCAAATGATAACGAAGACTAAGTAACAAGTGCGAGCTTGTAAGACTTCTTTATTCAGATTTAAGAGTTTATTGGACATTCCTCCAAAAGGAAGTATAAATTGTTCAGCCTGCTTCTGTCTTAGAGTTTCCAGTCAGGGACGTATGACCTCCGAGTTCTCCCACTTGTTAAGAATTTCCGATATGTGGGATTTGGTAAGCCCGCAGAAGGGTTCTGGTCAATGGGATTTTGGGTGGTCCGCCTGTTACGACTGATGGTCAAATCTCTCTAAACAGGGAACTAGGAACAAAATTTTCCCCATTACATTTTCCAATTAAAACTGTTCTGAAAGAGTCTCGCAAATTAGTTGTTAGTGCAAAAGTTGTGGATTCGATTCCAAGCTTCTGGGAAGTCTCTGAAGAAGCTTGAAGGAACTCTCAAGCTTTATCAGACGATATCTTTTAGCCCAAAATTTCTGAGTCGATTTGCGTATACTTTAAAGTATTTGTAAGTAATTTTTCGTAGCAAAAAATATCAATTAATTCCTTACTCACCTCCCTGTATTGCTCCTCGAGCATGTGATAGCGTGTCTGTAGCACAGCATATTCCGTCTTTGTGCGCGTCGTGCGATCCTCGGCGATATTCTGTGTGTCGGCCAAGTCGGTGACTTGACGCTGCAGCAGTTCCAGCTGGAAAGAAAGAGAGAGAGAGTGATGGTGAGTATGAGTGTGAGTACACGAGTATAAGCATTCATCTAATGTTGATAAGAGAAGAGCGGCAAATGTTGTTGGGCAGCCAACTGATAAGCGGCAAGCAACTTAAATATTAAACGAGTATTACGAATAAGAAAGAAGAATAAGAAAGCGTCGTATAAATATCACATTGTTGTATAATGGCTATCATTTGCGAGTTGCCGCGTCTCGCAGGCCAAATGTCAAACTCATAAACTCTTAATTTTTTTTTGTGGGTTTTTCTTTAATTTCAATTAATGACAATACTAACACAATCGCTCTTTAGTAAACGCAAATCGCCGAGTAGATCATCAATTAGCAACACATCCGCCATTGGAGTTTTAAAATGCATTTGTTAAAGTTTTTATTCCTTTTTTTTATAGACTTTTGACACAATTGACTAGTTTTTGGAAAATCGTATTTTTCCTTAAATTTTTTGAATACAGAATTTTAAACTGTTCTAAGTGCATGCGTGTGTGTGTGTGCGATTTGCTAGTTGGCACGCATTCAAATTCTAATTCAAATTCACTTTACAATTTATGATTCACCATCGCAAAAATGATATGAATTGGGTCGCGGCCCCCGTTACACTGCTGCTTGAATGTAGATAAACATTTCTTAATAAATTTGGTTTTTTTTATAAAAAATTTAAAATTATATTTATTTACACACGTCTTATGCGCAGTCACACTCATCAACAACTGAACTTTGCTGCACACTCAGATCGGTGTAAAACAGTTGCTGTTAATTGTTTATATGCTTTTAGGGAGGCGCCGATGAGCGACTGGTGGTAACGACTTTTCACGCCCGCATTGGTGTTAATAGCAGATGCGGCGGCGGCATTCAATGTTCAATGTTTAGAGTTGAGTAGTACTCAGCGTTGGTGTATCCCAGCCCCGCTTTTGCCTATAAACGACTAAGAGCTAATTTTTCCTACACTTCCAACTTTGTCAAGAAATGCAAAGTTATTTAGTAAGTTGCTCATATTCTAATACTAATTGTTTTTTTTTTTGTGGTATTTATTTAATTTTGTTTGTAGACTTTTTTTTTTATTTCCCCTTCATTCATAGTTAACCCCTTCCTTGTACGGTCGTTACTCATTTATTATCGTACAATGTATACATACACACATAAACACTTGCATGCTCGTATACAAATAAACTGTATTCACACTCTAACTTCTCCAGTAGAGAAGTCATTGCCGGTTAACAGGCGTGAAATGCTTTGCGAATTCTTGTATACAAACCATGCGCGCGACCAGTAACAATCTGACAAGCAACATGTCTTATCTAATTTGTGGATATATACATACAAATGTATGTATGAATGTATACAACATATAAAACAACTGTTGGCCGATCACACTTTGGCAAGTGTGCTAAAGAAGTGGAAATGCAGTGTGAGCGGCAAGAGAGAGATGGGAGAAATTAATATTCTAGTTGTGATGCTGGTATTTAATAGAATAAATCATACAAGTTCCTCATTGGCTATAATATTAACACCAGTAGTAAACTGATGGATTTGTCAGCAAATTAGTTGATTTTGGTTTTTAGATATGCAATTTTAAGACCCACATATTTACGATACAACTGCAACGCCATGATTGGGGTATATTGATTCGGCAACATTCTACGCTAAGGTCGAACTCTACAAAAGACTTAATTAAGATGAATGAAAAGGTGATGCCGAAAAGCCGTGGCATGCTTAATATTTTATCAAAAAAAAAAAAAATACAGAGTGTTAAGTAGAGTAGAATGGGGTAAGATAGGTATGGGGGCACAATAGGTAGGTGGGGTTTTCGTCGCACTGTTTTTGCAGAGGTCACTCGTCTTATGTGAATTGAATACGTGGTGGGGAACAACGTTTGCGACTGTCATTTCGGCCGTCACCATTCATTAGTTATCCTAGTTCTGGCGTCGTTTAGTTTTTTGTGAGCTTTTCTCCGACATAGCATTTTTTTTATTCTATGGTGCAGTGCATTTAATGTATGTAAATATTTGTCAGGTGAGTTTTATTTTACGTAGAAAATAATGCTGAACACGAATAATGTGTTAGTTTTTTGATATTATTGTTTTAAAAAAAAATATCGACACTAACATAAAACATGTGCTTGGGGGCACTATAGGTCAGCCGTCTGGGGGCATTATAGGTCACTACTTTTAATTGAATAAAATAAATTTTAATTGTTTTTGCAGCAAAATGGTGCGTAATTATGTGCGAAAAACGCCGAAACGAAATGAAGAGGATGTAAAAAACGCAATCGCGGCAGTCCGAGATGGCGCTAGTGTTCGATCAGCCTCTAAACAATTTAAAATTCCGTTCGAAACATTACGTGCTCGCGTGATGAATTAAAGAAAAATTCCTAACTTTTATTACATGTGCAGTGTTCATACTCTATAAATAAAAGTTAAAACGTTAATTTCCAAGCCATGTACATTGTTCTTTTCCTCTCACACATAGTGACCTATCGTGCCCCCCGATTTTGAAAATATCGAAAAAAAGTACCTTTGTCTTATTGAATGCAGCTTCCAAAAAATATTTAGCCAAACATAAGTCAGTATAACCAAAATGTTAGCAGATAAATAACCTTTCAAAATCTTGCTTATTTTTCAAAATCAATGCAAAAACACCGTAGCAAGAGCTCTCCAAAAAAAAATGACCTATCTTACCCCATTCTACTCTACTAAGTTTACCTTCGACATATTTCTGCAATAAGGATTTTGCTTCAGTCTTATATCAGGAAAAGTCTTAAAAACGTATATAGCACCGATATAGAGGACAACTGCTAATGGTTATTATAAAAACCGATAGCCGGAGTTGGTGAAAATAAAAGCGCAGTTATAAGGTAAAAACATACTTATTGTATGCCTGTATGCAAACACGAATTGACAACAACAACAACATAGACAGGACCCATGGAAAAAGGAGCCCAAGGACCATACGAATTTCCATGGGTTTTTTTGGGTAATGAAATTCGCATAACTCCAAAAACAAAATATTTATTTTAATTAATTTTAAATTTTAAATTTTTTTATGTTCTTAAAATTAATACCTTAACTTCCCCGTTGGGCACTCAAGAGAAGGCATGAAGCTTGAAATTAATATACAGAACAAGTTTTTTCTAGAAACAGTCGACCTTCGACCGACAAAGGAAAACCTCCAAGCTATTTTTGTCATGAAAAAGTTTCTCATAAATACAAAAAATTAATATAAGTAAAAAAAAATTTAGAAGAATATCAGCAGAAAACCCTACTAAAAATGCTTATACAAGGTGGCGCAAAACTAATCATCCAAATGTGTATTTGAATAACTTTTTTACTGAATAAAATTTAAAATTATTTAAAAAATGATTTTAATTGATGGAATTCTTTCGTTTGAACTATACCTGTACTTCATTGCTTGTCTGTTTTTATATTGCACACCTTCAAAATTTATAAATCCTTCGTTGGGGTGACTAATTTTGCGCCACCTTGCTCATATATATATACATATCCATTAACTATAACGTTTTTAAAAATGAAATGGAACGCATTTCGCTCAAAATATTTAAATGGAAAAGTTTATGAGAATAGAATCATAAAAACTGATTTGTAATAATAATAAATTTTATTAAATCAAATTATTATTATTGAACTCAAAAGAATTTGCTAATTGGAAAACTGAAATCCTAAATATCCTCATATTCATAGTTATTTATTTATCTTTTACTTTTTAGCACATCACTTATACATAAATTCACTTTTTTGAATGAATTCTGATACTTTTAGTTAAATTTAAATTCTGCGCAAATTTGTCTATATATTCATTGAACCCATTGTTAGCAAAATATAGATTCGCCAAATTCTTTTTTGCACACACACACACACACACACAACAGTTTTGAAAACACAAAAATATATATTTCTCAGCTCAAATATCTACTATAGTTTGAGAATTTTCGAAAACACTTTATTCCGGCGCGCGCGTTTCCAACAACGCTAGAGACACACATTTGACTGAGGCGGGCCGACGTCAAAAGTTGCCCAGTTCTACATAGTACACATGTGTTGCCCACACAACAATAAAGAGCAACTAAACATCTACATACACACACACACATATATAGGTATGTGTATGCATTTAGAAAGCACTGAAAACTGACAGCTGACAAACAGAAAAAACGAACATTTTTTGAGAACTTCCCAACTTTGTACCCCAACTAACTGGTTGCCTTGCTGTCTGGGCGCCCAAATCAGGGCACGAGCCACAGCAGCGGTAGCCAAATGAGCGCGAGCATGTTTGTTGGAATAGACTGAATTGCGGCCTAAATGGTAGTGGCTGCCAAAAATGCTGCTACCACACACTTCTCTTCTTCTTCTCTTTCTATTGCACAAATATTTGTGTTGACTTTTATTTTCACATTTTTCGCCTAAATATTTACACTTTGCTAGACAGGCAGATGAGGCAGCTAGAAATAAAAATACATAAATATGTATGTGCACATAAACTATAATACATACATACATACTCGTGTGCATGCACACGGTCTGTGTAAGTTAATAGCCGCAAGTAGTGGACAGCAGAAAAAGCAAACTAAAATTCATAAAAATAACGAAATCTGAAAAGCCATAAAACAATTCATTTGTGTGTAAACAAAACACATTAACCCAGCAGTTGAGTGAAAAACTTGAAAGAGTGTGTAATGCAGCGAACATATTCGAATTTTTTGGTCACAGCAAACAACACCACACGCTTGTACGGGCATTCCCATATAAAAGTACACTTGCAATAAGCCGGGGAAGAAACACAGTGACAAAAATGTGAACTAATGTCACTTAGCAATTTTTTCGGTCTGACGGGAGAACAGTTTCCGAGCATACATACACTGTACAACACAGAAAAAATGTATTCGGTAACAAATTGTTTTTTATTTATTTTTTTGTTTAGTTTGATTGAATTTTTTAAAATTTTTGTAATAATTTTTTTTTCTTTATTTTATTTACTTACGAGTTTGCATACATTAGGTAGGTACATAGGTACGTGAAATGGTTGAAGTACCACTCTGGAACTCCCCAAGTAGCACTAAGGCGCTGTTTTGATAGCATTATGACACCTCCAACAGGCAGATATCTACAGCCAGCCAGAGCTGTTGATGTAGTGAAGAAGATTGGTGGGATTTAGGTTGACGCACTGCTCCAGGTTGTCTAAGAAAGAAGCACCCAGTGACCTTAGTCGTCTAGCGGTCAAATGCGGACATTTACAGAGGAAGTGCACAACAGTCTCTTTCTCTGAAAGGTCCCCGCAGCTTCTGCCATGGAAGTTAAATGGTAAACCTAGCTTTTCTGAGTATGAGCTGATCGTAAAATAACCGGTAAACACAGCTACGAGTTTGGAAATTGAATGGCATGGAGAATAAGTTGTTCAATTCCTCTTTAACAACAGTCAAGGGGATGCCGCTGACTGGATAGCAGGTATCTGAGGCCAATTCAGTTCCCTTCCTGGCAAGCTCATCAACCATTTCATTTACCTCTATGTTTGATTTAAGAGATTTAATCGCCTCCTTGCAGGAGTTGACCAGTTTTGATTTGCACCATGGCTTCGTCAGAGCCGTGATCGCGACTTGGCTATAGGAGAAAATGTTAGTATCTCCCTTACTCCCACGTTCCCTAAGAATTTTGCATGCCTGATATTTATTAATATTCAGTTGGAAAAAAAAATTAGGCTATATGAAAAAAAAAATTAGTGTTCAGCTTAAAAAAATAGCTTTAAAACTTTATTTTTTATAATGTAATTTAATTTTATTTTTTTAATTAAAAAAAAAATTAATTACATTTTTTGTTTTAAATTTTTTATTTAATTCTATTTTTTATTTAATTTAAAACTTTGTTTATTTTATATTACCTTTTTATAAACATACAAATAAGACATTGGCCAAATTTAATAACAAAGTCGGTTTAAGACTATTATTTAAATTTGTTTCATTTAATTGTTAACTTTTTTATTTTATATTTTTTATTTTTAATTTTTGTTGAAGATTTTTTTAATTTAATTTAATTTTATTTCATTTTATTTTTATTTTTATTTAATTTTTATTTTTATTTTAAATTTTATTTTTTTTTTAAGTTTATTTATATTACTTTTTATTTTGTTTTCATACAGTACGCAAGCACTTGACAACATAAAGGATTATTTATCAACGCCCGTGTAATAAAAATTCGGTTTCGAATTTTATTTTATATCATTTTATTAAAATTTTTTTTTATTAATTTAATCAAGCTTTTAATGTTTTTTTGTCTATTTTATATAACAAAACAATATTTATTATTATTATTTATTAATTATTTATTAACAATTAACTTTATTTTATTTTATTTATAGACTTTTTTTAAGTGTTGTTTTACCAAATGTAATGTTTCTACTTTATTTAATTAATACGAGTACCCAGGCATTGGACAACATACAAAAAATAATAATTAATTATTGCTCAGTTAAGAAAAAATTCCAATTCAAATTTTATTTTATATCATTCATTTTACATTATTTATATATAATTGGCGCTTACACCCTTTTTGGCCGAGCTCATTCTACTGTTTGTGGCGTACGTCTTGATGTTACTCAGTTTTAAGCCGACTCCGAACGGCAAATGGTCTTTTTTATGAGAACTATTTTTGTGGCAGAAATATACCCGGATGTTTGCCATTGCCTGCCCAGAGGCTACGGCTGATGTTTCATGGAGATTCGAATCAACGTATTCCGAATTCTGAATTATAATCACGCACTAACCTATTCGGCTAAGACAGCCGCGGTCTCACCGTAGACACTGGACAACATACAAAAATTTATTAATGCCCATTTAGTAAAAAATTCGATTTCAAAAATTATTCTATATAATTTTATTTTATTTTATATTATTTTATTATATCACATTTTAGCTTCATTTTTAATCGCTGTTTAATTTTGTATTACTTTTTTTTTAATAAAAAACTTGATTTGAAATTTCATTTTAGCAGAACCGAAAATTTCAAAAGGATACAACTTTTTCACAAAAGTACATACATATGTTCTAAGTTATACCCAAAAATAGATCGACAGAGAAATTTAGCGAATTTTTGACACATGGGCCGACAACGAGATCATGAAATTTAAAATGAAATTAAAAGTCTGAAGAAAAAATTCACATTTAAAAGCAAAATTTTACATTTCATTTGCTCTAAAAATACAAAATGCGCTCATTACACTCGTGGCCAGTGGACGGAAAGCTAAATATGAATTCATTACTTCAAAGCGATTGACTAATGGAAATTTGTGGTGGCATTGTTTGTATGTACGCATTTTGCATTTGTTTATAAATGTACATATTTCATTTTCAGCATATGAAGATATATATGTGCATGCAGATGCATGTGTGTATGTGCATGCAAATCGATGGGAATTTCTTGCATTTGTGCTGAGTGAAAATATCGATTTATTTGCACAAATTTTGAATGAACGAATTATACTAGAATTGATTTTAGAGCAAGAAAGTTTATACTTAGAGACAGACGTTTTTTCTGTTTTTATAATTCTTAATATTAAATTCAGTGCAGTTGCTTTTACCGATTAAATGAAGTAAAAAGTTGCCTTTGTAAAAAAAACAAAATAACCATCATTGGCACTATTCGAAAATGCTGCTGGAAATGCCATTTCGGACAACGGTGATCGCGGCAGTTATCCTTATGTAAATAGCAGACGCCATAAAAGTTATTGTTGTGGTTGTAGGCGCATAAACGTTCACCATATAATGCTACTGAAGTAACAGTTCTTCGTCGGATATAAATCCGGGTTGTTCCGGTTACGTAGGACCAGCTGTCGTGGGAATGGGCGCCACAGTCAAATAAGTTGGCGTGTAACTACGATTCAGAAGTGCACAGGTTCGAATCTCCGGGCACGAAACTCCAAATGATAGAAAAAGTTTATTCTATTAGCGGACACCTTTCGGTAGACAATAGCAAATCTGCGTGTGTATTGCTGCCATGAATAAGCTACTCATAAAAAACCATCAGCTGTTCAGAGTCGGCTTAAAACTGTAGGCTCCTCCATTTGTCGAAAGACTTCAAGACGCACACCACAAATAGGAGGAGGAGCTCGGCCATACATCCAGAAAGGGTGTAGGCGGCAATTATATATATTTATATATGGTACTTAGCTAAGTATGTAGGTACATATGTATTTACATAAATATGTATATTGTACGAGTATTAACTTAGCCTAACATTGTTTCCCTCTCTTCGATTGAATCTTATGTTACGGGGGTATTCTAGTGTAGAATTTTGAAAAAATCGAATGTTCTTTTTTTGCATATTTTCAAAGTTTAGACATTTAAGAATATGTCATTAAGATAATTTTTTTAAATTCCTGTTATTTCATGAATTATAGCCTTTTTGGTGACATGGCATCGGTTACGATCTGACGGCTTCTGAAAACTTTGAAGCATGTTTTTCACAAAACTACTTCTTTCGAGCTGGCAGATGACCCTTGCTCGAAACTATAACTTTTTATTTAGTATTTAAAAAAATCGGTATTGTTGAAAAAAAATGCAAAAAAAAATATTATTTTTAAATTTAATTTTATTTAATTTGCTTGTGTAAATTTTTTATTCTGAAGAAAATTTTTTTTAACTTGTCCATGGCTCATTCGATAGCGGCATCTATAATAATTAAGAATCCGTTTCGTTTTTATTTTTCAGATCACCAGGAGGGTTGGAATAATGCACGCCAAGAAATCCTCTGGACCCCCTATTTTGACCGCACATAATTTTGTAAATTTTATTTTATTGTTTTTTGGGTTAGTTTTCATAGTAATAATTAATAATCAATAAACAAATGATAAAAAAGTAGATACTAAAAACTTTTTTTGTTTCCTTTGTACAGCGCTCCAAAAACGGCGGAATTCATGCCTCTACACTAGCAGACCCCCTAATTAGACTGCAAAAGTCTTTCTAAATTAACTCACCATTTAAAGTTGCGTATTTTTTTAATGAATTTATTTCTTAATTCTACGGATTTTTTCACTCTTTATTCAAAAAGCATGCACTCTAGGGCCAGTTGAAATAATCACGAAGCGCATTTCCGCCGCCTAATCAAATGGAAAAACTTTGTAGATAAATGGCATGCATAATTGGGCTGGCATATGTGGAAGTACACAATTACATATAAGTATATGCATGTACATTTAATAGGATGCATTAGTATGCATTACATGCTTGCAACAAAGCCATTGTTGTGAAACATATTTTTACATACTCATACATATGTACGTATATGTTTATCCACTTTATTTTATTTCTTCACTGCACTTATCAGTTTAGAGAAAGGAAGAGTAGCGCCGCTCAGCTCGGCATCAATGTTGCAATTTATAGTGCAAAGTCATATTTAATTATACACACTTAAATACTTGTGATTTCGAAAGGCAATGGCACTAATTAAGTGATAGGCCAACGGACTGGCTGGCTGGCAAGCTGGCATTGTGCTGGACTGCAGAATGGGCGCTAGAGAGCATATGAAGATTAAACAATTTTAGAAATACAAACACACATACATATTCATTCTTAGGTACATATGTGAGTGTGTACGTAGTCAAAGATAAGCTTAGTTGATTTTTCTGAATTTTTGCTTTTCAACTACATTAACATAATGACATTTAATTGGATCAAATCGCAAATAATAATTGAAAACTTTATTTGGAACGATTTCTCTAAGCTAGTTTTTTTATAAGCAGCTCAGTTTATACTGATGAAGAACTTTGATGTTATATGAGACATACATTTTGCGAAAAAATTAACGGGAGCTGATCATTTAAGGGGTAACACCACTCTACACGCGTAAAATAAACACGATTTTTAAAGAATTTTTTTGTGTAGAAAGAAAAGGAAAACAATCACTCTGATTTGGGAAGTTATTACTTATATACTAAAATACAAAACTACAAAGTTTGATCGAAAAATTTTACAAAATAGCGGCATTGGAGACATTTTTGTAATGTGGTTTCTCTTGAAGGAGCTCCGCGGCACGCAGCACAGAGGGTGCAAATTTTAATCTGGAACAACGAAACATTTTTTTTCTCATTCTAGATAAGAATAGCTAGAGAAACACGTAGGGGATTTAAAAAATATTTATTTTTGTGGAATTAGCAAGCATTTGAAGAAAATACTCTATTTTGGACTAAAAAAACGGCACTTAAATAATTATAACAATCGTTTAAATTAATCTATCGAAAATCCCCTACGCTCTTCTCTTAAGAAGGTTATTATACAGACGTAGTGAAAAACCTGATTAAAAATATTTAAAATTGTTTGAGTTATGCTGCGTGCCAATTTCAGAAAACGTGTTTTGAGAAAAACGCGTTTAAAGTTTGGAAATTTGGAGAAATCGTTAGGTAGCAGTCACTAACGCTTGGTTAAAAGCTTAAAATATTTATGAAATAAACTTCGGTAACGTATAAAACTTTTTGTTCTGTATTTAAAAGGTTCAAAGAATTTTTTAAGCTTATAAAAAAAAAATCAATTTTTTGAAATTTCTACAGTGGTGTTACCCCTTAAATTGCTCATTTAAATTGCCTATAGGTTACAGAAATATACAAGGTGAAGTCCAAAATAAACAAGACTGAGCTAAGATAGAAACGGCACGAGTTTTGTTCTGATAACTTTGAGTTTATTTATTCAAAATAGTCCCTCTATTATACACTGTTTTGCGCGATCTAAAAGCTTTTCGAAATAGTGTTTCAGTTCATTGAGCGGAATGTCCTTCATGATGTCGGTGCAAGCCTTTTGGATGGCCTCTACGGACGCAAAACGTTCTCCTTTCCTAGCCAAATACATTTTTCCGAATAGGTAGAAGTTACAGGGAGCTATATCAGGCAAATACGGTGAGTGATTGATGGTTAAAATGTGATTTGTAGTCAAATTCAGTAACAAGAGTGGATGGATGAGATGGTGCGTTATCATGTAATAAGCGCCCGCTTCCTCCTTCGCTCTATTCAGAGCGAATTCGACGAATGCGATCCAACAAACGCTTCAAAACGCCAATATAGAAAATTACATTGACGGTTGGGCCCATTGGCATGAACTCCTAGTGGACAATTCCGTTGGAATCGTAAAATCAAATGAGCATCGACTTAATTCTTGACTTCTCCAAACGCGTTTTTTTGTGTGGTTGCTCGTCTGGGACTCTCCATTCGGCACTTGAATTTGAAAAGGTCGAGCCAAGGAGCACCAGGAGATTTGGTGGCTCCTAAAACACTCAGGCTAAAAAAGCCCATTGTATTTAAAGCTCTGGAAAGGGGGTAGATAGTCAAGGAGGGAGGGAGAAAAGTATCATAGAAAGAGATAGGAAAGAATAGAGACAGAGATAGAGATAGTTAGTCCTGTGAGAATTTTCCAGATTCTTTGACAAATTTGTAAATATCCTCCAGTTTTAGAGAACGAATAATACTCATTCTCATGACATCGGAACCCAATACTCGTAGTCGCGCTCTAGCAAAGGCAGGACACTCACAGAGAAAGTGCTCAGTGCTATCCGCCTCCTCCAAGCACGACAGGCATACCGGGTCCTCGATGATTCCAATGGTGGCCATATGCTGACCCCATGGGTTGTGTCCTGTAATGATGCCGACCATCAACCGAATGTCTTTCCTTCTAAGTTTTAGTAGAAAGTTTGACAGTTTTCTGTTCGGACTCGTCACAAAACACTTTGCAGTTCTGCAGCGTTCTAGACCGGACCATCGCTCTTTATGTAGATTGCCTACATAATCGTTGATCCAGTTCTTGATTCCTGCGGGACTGATTCCGATTATTGGCTCTGGCCCCTGTGGAGGCACCGCTGATCCACGGTTGGCCAATTCGTCGGCAATTTCGTTTCCTTGAACACCGGAGTGTCCTGGAACACATATAAGTACAAGCCTGTTCTGTCTTGCGACAGAATTAAGCTTCTTCTTACATTCTTGAACAATCTTTGAGGTTTGCTTCGCGTTCTCCAGGGCCTTCAATGCAGCCTGACTGTCACTGAAGACTCCAATCTGTTTCCCGCTCCATCTCCTCTCGATTATCCATTCGGCTACTTTTAGGATGGCAAAAACTTCTGTTTGGAAGACAGTTGCCATTCCCCCCATAGCGTAGTGATACTTATTACTATCGTTTAAGTACCATCCGGCTCCAGAACCTATTTCAGTTTTGGACCCATCGGTAAAGAAAATATCCGTCAAACCTCCCTGCATGCCTCCTGGATTGCTCCATTGCTCACGCAATGGAAATCTGACATCAAATTTCCTTCCGAATGAAACTGTGGGTATCAGGTCATCTTTAGGTGCCAAAAACAGTGGATACTGCTCCGACAGCAACTTAAAGATTTCTCTGTGTCCCGAAGCTCCATCTTCGTGCCAGAAACCATATTTATGGAGTCTACACATAGCTTTTATTGCTTCCTGTTGTATCTTAAGATCCAGGGGGAGCAAATCAAGCATAGCATTTAGGGCATCTCCAGAGGTTGTACTCATGGCACCCGTGATGCATAAACATACACTTCTTTGCAGCGTGTATAGTTCCCGGATTGTGGACTTAACCATGCTCCGTCGCCACCAGACCACAGAAGCGTAAGTGATGATTGGTCAGATAAGTGCCGTGTATATCCATAGGACCACAGCAGGTTTCAGACCCCAAGTTTTGCCAAAGGCTCTACGGCACCTTCACCTTCAGTGAAACGTGTGTCTCCCAAGTCAGCTTCTTATCCAAGATTACTCCTAGATATTTAACTTCGTTGGAAAGACCAAGTGTCACACCTTTCAGTGTTGGAAGACTGAGTCCCTCCAATTTCCGTTTTCTCGTAAACAAGACTATAGTTGTTTTGTTCGGATTAACGGAAAGACCTTGTCTCATGCACCAATCATCGATTTTGTCAAGAATCCTCTGCACTTTCGTGCAAAGCCTCCTTAAGGATTTATCCGATGTTAGCGCACAGACGTCGTCCGCATATGCTTGGACGTGAAAGCCGAGTTCCTGCATCTCCACTAATAGGGAGTCTACGACGAAGCACCACAGCAGCGGAGAAAGAACACCCCCTTGGGGACATCCTTGCTTGGCCCTGACTGTGATTTGCTCGTCATCGCTCCCACCAGCGGTTAACAGCCTCTCAGAGAGCATGGAGTATATCCATTTTATAATGGCTTGATTAACTCCGTGTCGTTCGGCAGAAGAACATATCGAGTCGAAAGTGGCATTATCAAAAGCCCCCTCAATGTCCACGAACACGCCCATTGTGTATTCGTCAGCTTCCAGCCCAGCTTCAATCTTGCTAACAAGATCGTGTAAGGCTGATTCACATGATTTTCCACTCTGGTAAGCGTGTTGATTTCTACTAAGTGGACTTCTCGGCAATACCCCCACTCGAATATGTTTCTCCACCACTCGTTCCAGACTTTTCAACATGAACGATGTCAAACTGATTGGTCTGAAACTTTTTGCTAGGGAATAGTCATCTTTTCCTGGTTTCGGAATAAATACTACTCTTACGCGTCGCCATTGGGATGGTATATAACCAAATGCAAGACAGGCTGTGAAGATCCTTTTCAGGGCCTCAATCAGCCTGTCTCCTCCTTTTTTAAGCATTGCTGGATATATTCCGTCAGGTCCAGGGGACTTAAAGTTCTCAAAGGAAGATAAGGAAAACCTTATCGATTCCCTTGTCACTATCCGACTAGCAATATACCAGCTGTCGGCACTTAGTTTCAGGTTCAACGTTTCATCACCAGTTATAATGTTGTAAAGAAAGTTCTCGTCTTTTCTCGCTTCTTTAGTGAGGTCTTTCGAATGTTGAATTCTGAGCAATTTTTGGTCCTCAGTTAACTTGTGTGAAATGAAACGTGCACAGACCAAATGATCAGTTAAAATGCGACAAATCAATGTTTTGGAGATATTCAACTCCAATTCCATGGATTTCAACGATCATTTCGGTTCATGGTTGATAAATTTCCGAACAATTTCGATGGAGTTTTCAGTGATTACTGATTTGGGAGACCCGTATGATCATTATCATTTATGTCCTGAACTCCGGCACGAGATAGACAATCATTGGCATAAACTTTTTTCATCAATTCAAATGTTTCGGAAAACGTTTTACCGATTTTAAAACAAAATTTTATATTAGCTCTTTGTTCGAAACTCATTTTTGTACTGATGACACAAACATACTGACACTTTAGACGCAATAATTTCGCTTCCACTGAACCGAATGTCACCAAGCTTTCATTGGAAGCCAGCTGGGGATGTAACTTCCAACGCACTAACTTAACAAGCGAAACAACCGAACACAAAAAAGTTATGGCTGTTGAAACAAAAGGAAGGTAAAACCACAGTTAAATTACAGTTAATTGCGCGTTTATTGATTTTTCTCAACTTTCTTTATGTATTCATATTTCTTTAGATATTATCTTTTTCTTTATATAGCTGGTTATTTTTATTCTCGAACTTTTCTTCACTATTTTTTAATATATTATTCACCAATTAATTTGGTTATTTTTTATTGTTTTTCTAAATTTATTTTATTATAATTTTATGTTTACCCCATTTTTTAATTTTTCTTTCATTTCGATTTTTTAATATTTTTTTTTTTTTGTTATATATATTTTATTTTTCTCATTTTAATTTTTATTATATTTCTCTTCCAATGTCATCCAATTACCTCAGTATCCTCATCGGCATTCAACATTTCTTTTTTCCGCCGTTCACTTTTAACCGATTCTCGTCTTTTCGCGCCGACTTGTATTTCATTAATAATTTCACTACGTACATTTGTAATCGACTAATTTCGCGAGCGGTCAAAGTTGTCAGTTTTATATTAAACGGCTGTAAGGCACGAAAGAAAGGGTGTCGCTCAATATGACATGGTAGTAAAACATACAAGCAATCATACCTATAAATACACCAGCCTACATTCATAAAAAACACAAGTAATAGTCAATGGAATATTTGTACGAGAGGCGACTGATAAGTACATAGCCTAAGTCATTTTATTGGAGGAAATAAAGTTGTTTGTAATTTTTATATTTCAATAAACGTCTATCATAGCGTAAAGCTCGATTTGCATGGAGGGCATATCTAACTCGTTAAAATGCTTGTAGAAATAGTTTTCTTCCACCCAACGCACTCCTGCTTGGAATAAATTGATCACAGAAACTGTCTGCCGTTCGAAATTGTAAGGATGTATAGGCCTCATTTGTATGAAAATATCAATAAAAATACTTGAAATGGAGCGCAAAAAAGACATTTATCCTTGAAAAGAGTGTTGTTTCATGGCAGTCTTCATTTCTTTGAATTCGAAAAATCTGCAACATCAGCTATACGCTCGGTTTTTTTTTTCCTCATAACGAGAAAAACTCCTCAATATCAGTTTAGGAATATAGGAGGGCTAGCGAAATTCTGCCAATATTTTGTGTTCTAAGATTTGTTCTGCATTACAGGTGGTAAAACTGATATGTTACGTTGGCTTGCAAAATCTGCGTACCATATTACGCGTCATTTCTTTTTCAAGACCCACCCACAACTTTTTCTTACAATTACTTCTTCTTATATGATTTTGATTATCAGTTGAGACGAAAAAATATCTATAACAGCATCATTCCATCACATTTTATTAGTTTTTCATACCAAGTGCGAATGGTTATTTTGAATTTAGTCCTTCCATTGTGGAAGGCAGCGGACGATTTGGGGTCCGCGTTACAAACAGGTGATTTTCAATACAAGGATATTTATCATCGGAACAACATGAGTCACTATAACGCATATATCATACTAAAGTTAATACTGTAGTATTCGTTATTCATTGTAGTGATTTTATAGTACTCTTAGTATGAAGGATCTACCCGCTTGTGCAATAAGTTACTTTTTTTGATTTCTTGCAAATTATTGTCCATATAAAAAAGGTCTTTTAGTTTTAATGAATTTTAGTTGACATCAAATGTAATGAGCCGAGTACAAGAGAAACTCTGGAACTAGTATATTATACTATCCGGTTCTATCGAAAACTAGACTATGCTACCTTGACGCTGTTTTGAAGCATTAGAATGTATTCCTGAAGTGGAGTTCGAACGGTTGCTGAAATTCATGAACTGTACGCGCAACTTGAGTGAAGCATATTTTGGCTAAAATAGGACTCTGGTCTGGTATCGCTGTTGGATCAAAATGGTCTCTAGGTGGTTTTGGCCAGCCAGTATAGCCTCACCTAACCTATTTTAAATGAATTTTCTATTTGATATGAATTTTTTTTTTTTTAAAAGAAATAGCAGAAAACTAATATACAAGGTGGCTCAAAATTAATCACCCCATCGGAGTATTTATAATTTTTGCAAATGGCATCGTACGTCATTATTGTGAGCTAGACAGACAAGCAATGGAGCGCATAAAGGTCGAAATAAAGATTTAAATCACTCAAAATAATTTTGTTTTTTAGTATTTAGTAAACACTTTATTTAAAAAAAAAAACAAAAAAAAAACAACGGATGATTAATTTTGCGCCACTTTGTAGTTTTTTTATATAAGTATTTTTTGTATAAGTATATAATTAGTTGAAAATAAATAGAAATTTTATGAGAGTCAATATGAAAAATAGTCAAAATAAAAATTCGTGACATCGACTCGACGCAGAAATGCCATCTAAGATTAAACGCCTTTAGAAGAGAATCAATATTTTCTACTTTTCAACAATCTGTTCTTCTTCTCTAGCCTCAAAACTGTTTGAAAAATTCTGTTGAAGTGTTAATGCATGACCGATTAAAATTCTGAGTCATTCCAGGAACACAGAACCGCCTATCGTGCGAAGGTTCTTCTTATTGTTATGCGTTGCTGTGATTCAATGGTTTCAATTTTTAGGAATCATGCTGGCGTACACAGTATAAGAATATTACAGCTGCGCCTTAGTAAAAGAGTTACGGTTATGAAATGCATCTTAATCGACCCGAACTATTTCAAAACAAAATCTCAAGAACTCGCAAATTAGCGCTGCATGCCAACCATTACTAATTTTATGCGGTCTTCACTGCTTTCACTCTCCGCGAAGGCCAGTAGACTGATAGTTCATATTTTTGTATCCATTTTATGATCATCGAGTATGGCGGCTGAGAGTTTTGAACTGCTTATATATGACACCTTTTAAAAATTTCGTTTCACGTATTTCACATTCTACGGAGGCATTGCTCAAACAGCTGAATATGAATAAAATCAATAAAAAAAGCTAGTCAATTTCAATTTGCAGCCAATAAGTGACACAAGCCGTATTACCAACAAAAAGGCTATAAGTACCATAGAACACCCAACTACAGAGCGACCCTCGTATGTGTATGTATGTAAATGAAAGAATTTTTATTAAGCTAAACACAAGACGGTAGTCGGGAGCATTTAAAAATAAAATTCATGAATTAAAACGAATGTGAACTTGAACTTGAAAAATATGCTTGAGGTCAAATGTCATAATGGAATAGAATTTTGTATATGAGAAAATTAAAAAAGGGTTTTCCAATAACAGGTGTTATCTATCACTATCGAGAGATGATTAACGATTTTTTATGGCCGGAATTGGATGCTATTGATCTGGACAACGTTTATTTTCAACAAGACGGCGCTACGTGCCACACAAGCAACGAAACCATTGATATTTGGTCACCTAGATCTTGTGAGTTAACGCCTTGTGACTTTTTTCTTTAGGGCTACGTGAAAGAGAAGGTCTACGCCAATAGCCCAGGGTCGATTCAAGACCTCAAAGATGGAATTCGTGAGGCTGTCGAGGACATAGGGAGCCACTTTGCAACTGGGTTATGGAAATTTTCATTAAAAGGATATTGCCCTGTAAGGGTGGTAATTTGCCTGATGTTATTTTCCACTACTAACGGCATGCCTACCTTCCTCTTTATAATGAAATAAACATCCGATCATTTATATAAAAAAATAGCATTTTTCTTTGAATATCAAAATAACACCTCTTATTTGAGAACACTTTATTAAAAAATGTTAATAACTTCAATTAAGTATAACAAGAAACCCCTAAAATAATAATTAAATAAATATTTAAAATTACTTATAAGCTGCTCTATTAACAGCCCCACAAAAATGTTCAATCTCTGATGTCCGGTTCCACTAATACATTTTAAATTTATCAGACTAAATTGACATTTCAAACAGCAAAGTTGTGAATTGAAATGTACAAATTTAAATTTGAATTACTTGATAAAATTTAAAGTTTATTGGTGGCACCGGGACTAATCACTTTTAACATAGTCATTGCCCACCCTAATGTGAATATGCACATACACTTGTATGCTAGTATCCTTCTAGCACCATAAAATATTTAGTATTTGTCTATCTAATAAAATATGACTGGATTGCCGCGCCCGGCGTTTCTTAGCACACCCTGCAGGGAAATTCATTGGTGCTGAACTGGTGTGCCTCCAATAAATATAGAAGCATAACTAGTTTGCATTCCGCAAAAATTCCGCACCTAAAATTGCTCTAAATTTCTTAAAATTATTGGTAATACATACATACATGCACAAATGCACAGAATTTGTTCTTTTTTTTCTATAGCAAATGCAAAGCAGCAACTAAAAAACTCCTTAATAAAAGGAACTTTTGTATTGAAGTTGTTTTTATAAGCATTTTTCTTCAAGTACTCGTATATGAGCACAACCCCTTTTGGGTATTTGAGCTTCTGCTGCAATTTTTTTATGTGTATCTAGAAATAAAGGGACTGGCATGACTACAGTTGCCATGCCTCCTCTGAACGGCAGATGTCTTTGATGAGTAGCTTCCTTGTGGTAAAGAGGAGCTCGTGGAAATGCACTGCCGGTTGAATTCACATTGGCATTTATAGTAGAAATACCTACCTAAAATTAAGAAAAAATTATTGGCTCTTGGCATTGGATATTTTTTGCCCACATAGAACCATCGAACCCAGTACAAAGCGAATGCCAGTTGGCTACTTGGTGATGAATACATTTTGAGAAGTTTTAATTGTAACCACATTATTGCTACGAGTTTTGGATTCCGATGTCGTGAGAATGAGTAATATTCGTTCTCTAAAACTGGAGGATATTTACAGATTTACCAAAGAATTTAGAAAATTTTCATAGGACTAACTACCTCTGTCTCTATCTCTATTCTTTCCTATCTCTTTCTCTGAAACTTTTCTCCTTTCCTCCTTGACTATCTACCCTCTTTCCAGAGCACTAAACATAATGGGCTTTTTAGCCTTCTTGAGTGTTTAACCAAACTACTCCTTCTATTCGTGGTGTGCGTCGTGATGTTGTTCCACAAATGGAAAATCTTAAAATACAAAAAAAATATTTTATAATTCTGGTGGAAAACCCACAACTCGGTATTTTCCTGTCACACTCTGTATTTAAAGGCAGATGCCGCTATGTATGCCATTAGTGCCGCAATGGTCCGTTTTTTCCTAAATAGTAGTTAAAAATTGATTCAGTTTTTCCTTCAGGGTACGTAGTATACATTAATATGTGTATGCAAGTGTCATCTAATGGGTCACAATTAATTGCCCACAACAACTTCATAGGAAAATGCACCAACACAATAAATGTACGGAAATTTCAATGTAAGCAAATGAAATTTTTAACCCAATATTAGCTGACCCCGCTAGTCTTTATTTTACGTTTTCACTTCGATTCTAAGCAAATTACCCCTAAGCACTAGAAGAGTGCTCAGGAGAACGAAAGTGTACAGATAAGTTAAAATAAGGGGGTTGTTGATGTACTTTTTGTTGACTGTGAGTGGGTAGTGTGGATCGGACGAAAGACAAAATACATACAATCAAAATAGAAAAAGAACAAATGCCACTCCCCTCGGAGGTTAGGGCAAAGTACTTCAGGGTGAAATTATCCATCAGCCATTAGATCGATAGTTACGTGAAGCTCAAGTAAAGCGATAAATTAGTAGGAGTTTTTACAAAGAAACATAACTTGGAAATATCATTTGCCTGTTCTATTGTTTATTTTTGTTTATACATTAATATGTGCAAGGTGGCGCAAAATTAATCATCCCATTGGAAGATTTATAATATTTGCAAATGGCGACGTAGGTCAATCTTCTTTGCTACTTGTGGGCTTAACAGCTGTAGCAGACAAATAGATAAGCAATGGAGCATATAAAAATCAAAAGAAAGATTTCCAACACTCAAAATCATTTTTTCAATTTTTTTTTTTTATTTAGTAAAAAATGTATTAAAAGAAACTTGGATGATTAATTTTGTGCCACATTGTATATACATACCTCCTAATCAAAATAGTTAGAATTCACTACAAGTTAAAAATTGAACAAGTTATTGTAAAGGTTAGGTTAGGTTGCAGCGGTTGTACCCTGGGACACACTGAGGCTCATAGCCCATTGCGATGCCGCGTGTGAAGCCTGTCCCTATCTCTCTTAAAACCAGTGTGTGCTTTTCAGAAATTTTAGAACATCTCTGATTTTTGCAGAACTGAGATCTGAATGATTGTGAAGATTTCAGTAAATAAAATAAAAATGTATGTAATCATATAAGGGGCAGTGACAAACTCAAGCAAATTTTTCAATTTTTGTACAAACACAGTATAAGCAAAAAACAAACTACACAAAACCACAAAACAAAGAACAAAAAAAAAGAACAAGGTACCGATAATGGATTCTAGTACAGGCGCGAAAAAAATATACCTGCATATAACAATGATCCGACAATGCGTTCTGGCAGAGGCCAGAAAAAAAAATACCGGTTTAAGCGATTTTAAAAGTTTATGTCTACATTTTAGTTTAGGATGGGTCAAAGTTTTCACTCATTTGCACATTCTTATAGTAAATTGGCATAACAAACTATGGTATCCTTCGATTTTAGATGCGTGGTGTGTACACCATTTCTATGGAAAAAATAATGAAAAACATTTTCGTGAAACTTTTCTAGCTTTGCCTCAATCCAACCAACCTCAACCATCATCATTCGCTTCACAGTATTTGGTAGTTTCTTCCAATTGGCAATGCTATTTTTCTTTTTCTCTTGGTACCTTTACGACAGAATCCAGCCACCTTTTCTGTGCTCTTCCTATTTTTCTTTCTCTATTTTTTGGAATTCTACCATGCAGACCATATATTTTTCTGACTATTTTTTTTAAATTTTACCATGTCTGATGCTTTAAAGGTCCATAACTCACAACCGCGGATTTGTGGATTTGTCTGATTAGCGACTTTTACACACGAAGTTTAGGGACTATTGTTAACAGTCGCGATTTAAAGAGTTTCACGTGTATGTAAAACGCTTTGTTCGCAGAGTATATTTGATAGATGAATCTTTTTGTTTTTTTTGCAGGAAAGAGTGAAAATTACACATAACAGGATGGGAAAGAATATTCAAAAACAAAAATATCCAAAAATTGACGGTCTTCAGTCTGGTTTATAGATCCGCATACATTCAACTACTACTCAATTGATTCCCACCTTGCTCTTACTATTATTATGGCTCTGACATCATTGCCCAAACCTATGCAGACGATTTGACCTGCCTTTTTGAAAAGCCCAAGCTCTCAGCTGTTTACAGGAAAGCGCAATAAGTGTAATGATTGATGATTCTAGTACTGAGAAATTGTCAAAATTAAATGGTATTTATTTTTTCGGGCAGTTAGGAAGACAAAAAGAATTAAAGTGCTCTTTAAAGTTAGGAATAGTTTGTTGGCTCAATTAGTAAAGCTCAGCTCACTTTATTATTTAGATGTAAAAGGTCTTTCAGAAGTAACACCTAGTTGGCAATAATGAATAATTTGCCCGCAGTACCTTTTTGATCATTTTCGCCATTCGTCCATTGGGCAGATGTACAATTTTACAGGATAGAACACACGGCGTTAAAATTATTGAAACCTATGGTCGATCTTTAAGTACAACATATCGCGGAACTCGTGATTTTTTTCGGTGGAAATAATCATCCGAACGGGTCAACAATTCAAACGTTGGTGAAAAATGTTGAAGAAAATGGTTCTGTCGAGTATACAAAAAGGACTGGCAGACCAGACTGAAGTTTCATGGAAAGTAAATACCATGTAAAGAAGCCAACAATGATGCCAGAGCTGAAATACAGCATTCGGAACGAGATTGCTGAACTCAATGCGTTAATGTGTATTAATTACATATAATTATTAAGAACCGTATTTCGAATAGAAATAGTGAAACCTGAAAGAATCTATATTTTTAAATGTATTATTATTATATGTTATATATTATATATTAAGGTCCTTCAGCCTTCAAAATGGGTCTACACATGTGCAATAGACACAGATATAGCCGGTTCTACTGAACCGATTTTGATGAAATATAATTTAAATGACGTAGAATTAATGTTGTTATCGCATGAGGTTAGGTTAGCCTGGTTGGCAATAAGCCACGCATAGACCTTTTGGTCCCTAGCGATACCAGATGGAGACCGATCTCTATGAATACCGAAAGTAGACATCATGTAGGATATCAGCGCTTTTAGCGAATCTAAGCAGCGCTGGGAGATCCGCTTTTGAGACGTCCTCCAGACCCTCAAACAATGGCGCTCCCAGGCATTTTAAACGCGTTTTTAATAATGCCGGACAGACGCACAGAAGGTGTTCTAAAGTTTCCTCAACATCCTCTCTGCATTTCCTGCATTTGTCCGTGTTAGCAATCTCTATCTTATACGCATATACAGCCAATAGATTATGACCTGTTAGCATACCTAGGATAGTCCGTAGTCTTTTCGTGAGAGCGTAAGTACGAATTGAGTCAGTTTTTTGTTGTTAGTTCTACACATAACTTTTGCTGTTTTGCCTGTTGCCAGATTAGTCCATCTAGCTTTCACTCGCCTTTTCATGTAGTCGTCCCTTTCATTGTATATTGTATTTAACGGTTTTGGTATGTCGTTCTCTTGTTCAAAAGATAGTCTAATAGCACGTTTTGCTATCTCATTTACTATTTCGTTCCCTAATTAAAGTACGGTGTCATGTAGTCTGTGCAACCTGAGCCCCCAGCAGCCACTAACCTCCTCGCGGATTGCGCTGCCAGGTTTTTCGCCATAAGGTCAATAGGTGGCATGCTGAGTATCATTTCCAGCGCCGCCGTTGGAGTGCTTTTCATCGCTCCTGTTATGCAAAGAGCAGCGAGTCGCTAAATCTTTTCCAGTGGCATTAAGTATGCCAGTTTTCTTGTCGCAGTCCACCATACTAAGGTCGCATACAGCAATATCGGTCTAACTAGTGCCGTGTAGCACCAATGCATCAGAGAGGGTGATAGACCCCAAGTAATGCCCAGCATTCTTTTACATGCGTACAATGCGTTACTGGCCTTTTTCACCCTTTCCTCACAATTGTGCTTCCACAGCAATTTACTGTCTAGTATATATTACTCCTGTTATCGTGTGAACTACGTTCGGAATTTTTTTTTCGGACTTTTAAAATCAAAACTGCCAATTTTGGAACGAACCTTGTAAGCCAAAAAAAAAATTTTATTTTTTAACAATACACCAAAAAGTAAAATATTCAACACAAAAATAAAAAATCTTATTTCGTTTTCGTTTTACAAAATTTTAAAAAACAACCAAAAACACCATTTAGAATGAGGCGAAGGCCTTAAAACAACATCTAGGCTCGGCTTTTGAAACACCCTCTCTTTTCTTTTCTTTATTTTGTTATTTTTTTTAACAATATATATATATAGGTAAATTGCTTTAACTTTTTCTCTCTATAAATTTTGTTTAAATCAACTGTATTAACTCTATTTATAACCAAATGCTTACTTGTTCGTTCAGATTATCGCAGATTTCAGCACTCAAGCCATTCATTTTGTTGTTGCAGCAGCGATGTGTTTGCATATCACCAACATCCACCGCACCACTATCGTTAATACCAATACCAACACTCACAACACCGGAATTACCGTTCATCATTGACGCTTTATCCTCGAAATCACAGAGTAATTTATTTTTGAAATTTTTCAAATTTTCCAACTTAAAACCGTTCGTGTTTGTATTATTCGTTTTATTCGAATTAAATTTGCTCGTTAATGATTCCAAATTCACTAATTTATTATTGTTATTATTATTATTATTGCTATTGTTGTTATTAATCTGTTCACTTTCACTATTATCGTCACTCAATTTATTTTCAATAAACACCAATGAATTCGGACCCGATGGCACAATATCCTCAAAATCGGCAGGATTTAGACTCAAAAATTGTTCTTGATCAATCAATATCGGTTGTTTGCCAAAATTATATTGATATTGATTACAACCCAACGAATAGGCGCTACTATTCAGTGTCGATTGTGTGGGTGTGGTATCGAAATTGAGATTCAAATCTTCTAAACTGTCTGTGGAGCCTTTATGATTGGCATTTCTATCGCTGCCGAAACGTACGTTGCTGTTGTTGTTGCCGTTGTTTAGTGTTATTGTACTGCTGGTGGTGCTGTTGCTGTTGCTGCTGCTGGTGTTACTACTGTTCGTATTCGTGGCGGGTCCGACAAATTCGAATTGGCCAGCCCACATGTCATAGGCTAAGTCGATGCTGTCGGGCTGGCTGGCCGGTTGGCTGCTCATTATGAAGCGACAGTATGTATGTTGGAGTTTTTGTTTTCTATTATTTTTACTTTAGCTATTAGTAGCGGCAGTGTTCACTGGATGGGCGTGTGGTGAGGAGTTCAGCTAAATTGCATGGGTGTGTTGCTGAGTATTTTGAGAGAAGTGGCACTTTTTCGCTGTGTTGATTGCAGATTATTTTCACCTTATCTAATTTCAATAACTAATTTGTTTGTAGGGAAAATCACTTGTTGACTATTCTTCTTCGAAAGCTCTTAAGGCACTTTGTCACTGGTTGCTGTCAGAGCAGTATTGAATATTATCAAAATTTATCGTTTTTTTTTCTACACAACTAAATGCGTGTTATTGTTTAGGCGTAGCTGCAATAAATTTAACACCGCCCTGATATTTTTAAAGTTGAAATATGTGCATATGTATATGTTGTTTCATAATTATCACTCTTTTGAGAAATATGAGTCAAACATTTGCTCATATATTTTCTTTGCTAAGTTCGAGTTCCGTCAAATTTTAAGAGCTAGTATTTTCGACCTTAATTTCTTGAACTTTATTTTTACAGAATATAATAAAAACGTGCTTGTGAATTTAGTTAAAGATTGCTTAAAATTATATAAACCTCGACTAAAATCTAGGTTAGGATAATTGTTCTAGAATCGCAAGCATCTCACCATTATTCGCCATTCATCTACAAATGAACGAACCAACCTGCCTTAAATTTTGATGCTCAGTTTGAAGTTTAATTAAACTCAATAGCTTACTGCAGTTCATATTGGAATTCAAGAGCTTATACACAAGGAAAATCGAAAGTAGATTTTTCTACCTTCAAGGCTTTTGAATGGGGTAACAACTGCCGCCGCCTCTGTTCTGTCTAGTGCCGAAACTTTTCTTGCTAGCTCATCCGCTATCTCATAACCCTCTCTATTCTAATGATTGGGAACACATTTCAAAATAATTTGAAGCTAATGACCAGCAATTTTAGTTGCTCTCTACACTGTAAAACTAGTTTGGATGAAATGGAATTGGAATCTAAGGCCTTGATAGCTACTTGACTGTCTGAAAAAATAGCTACTCTTGCAAAAATTTCTTGATTGCTTTCTGATTGCTAGTAGTTCTGCCTGAAACACGCTGACATCGTCAGGAAGTCGAATTGATTTGGATGCTTCGAGCGGCTCCGAAAAGAGGCCAGCTCCCACCCCACAGTTCATCTTAGAAAGGTCAGTGTAGATTTCGATCTAAAATCTACCAATCACCTTCTCTTTACTTCATTCGCCTCTCGACAACGTGAAAAACGTACGTTCTTGAAGTTAACTTCGGGGATTTTGAAATCTGATTCGTTTTTGAGCTTTGAGGATCCCTGTAGGAGAATCTTTCTGTGACCGTACGATCTTGTTGTTCAGCTTTCTATGTCTCTGAGTCTTACTGCGATGCATGTAGCGACTATTTTTATGTGTAAGTCCAATGGTAGCAGCTTCAGTAGGACTAATACTAAACGCCCCTGTGGTTAGGAGACAAGCTGATCTTTGGTTGGGATACAAGCTCATGTTCAGCTCTTATTCTTGGTTTGCACGTATTTCCTTTCTATAGCGAGCCGCCAGCCTAATGCCGCGCATATTAGTATCGGTCTTATTATGGCTGTGAAGGACCAATTGGATAGCTTTCTTCAGCCTGTTTTCTTCATTGGACCTCCAGCTTAGTTTAGGATCTTTTTTGGTTTTCTTAGTGAACAGCATCAGCTCACTCAGATTAACACTTCAACTACAGTCTATGGCCCAATTGCAGAGTAATCCCAGAACTTGTTCCACGATCTCGCTTTTTATTGCCGGAAACATTCCTGAAACTATGATCACTTTGTCATCCGCATGCATCACTGCCTTAATTCTCTTTCGGTCGAACTTGGAAAGGATATTGTTGACTACTATAAACCATAACAAAGGGAATAAAACTCCACGTTTGAGTTTGGCATTGCTACTGCCCTAGTGATTAATAATCTAGTCGGCCACGAACTAAGTACACGTAGAGTACTTTCCAAGTCTAAGCATCAGAACTAGAAAACAAATAGCGAATTCGTCTTGTCTCACTCTGAGCTGACAGCCACATGTAACTTCGTTTTTCAAATTATTCCTAAACAGTGGAAAACTAAAAAAATGTTGGCAAATAAAATTAAAATTTTTTTAGCCGCTCAAATTGTTTAAAAGTTTGAAAATGTCTACCAATGAAAAAAATCGAAAGATTCTAGAGCTCTATTAATATAGCTTTGGTTATCAAATTTTGTTTTTGAATAACTTTTGTTTTTTTTACGCCCATTAGATTTTCCACCGCTACTGTAGACACTTCAGAATAGAATTTAAGGTAAAGTTACCCACGCTTAAGAAATGAGATTTGAATTCAGTGGTCAAAGAGAATACAACTGCACTTTACACTAACGGATCCAAGATGGATTGTGGCGTCGGCGCCGGTCAGTACTCGAAAGACCTCGAAACTTTTAAGTCCTTGCGCCTGGCGAACTGGAATAATATTTTTCAAGCAGAAGCTCTCAGGATAAGAGAAGCTTCCAGGATGATTAAAAACCATCCACAACAACTAGCGGAAGTGCGTATTCTTTTAGATAGTCAAGCAGCCATCGTAACTTTGAAGTCACCCATATCCAATTCAAAAATCGTCGGACAACGCAAAGAAGAACTTAATGCTTTAGCGCGCACAACAGACATTACGCTCCTCTGGGTACCTGGCCATAGGAACATAGAAGCAAATAAGAAAGCTGATGAACTGGCAGGGCAGGGGGAACCCTATAACGAATTAGAAGCAATAGAAATAGGTTGTGCCCAAGGAGTGCGCAAAAGGCAGATCTTCTCGCTATTCCAGAAGCAGGCCGTTGATAGTTGGACTTACACGGATACCTGCAAAGTATCTAAACAAACGAGACCCAATTTCAACAAATCGAGAGCTGACGGCTTGTTAAGACAGCCACGGGCAAACATTTTCAATATTACGTCAACAATAACCGGTCACTGGCCTTTTGGAGACCCTGCCAGGAAGATGGGGTGGCCGTTCAACAATAAATGTAGAAGCTGCAATCAAGAAGAATCTAGAAAACAGTTTTTTACTATGTATGTGAGCGCCCAAGTCTGGGTGATCTATTATACAGAACGTTGGAGAAATTCTCGATGGCTAACTTGAAAGAAATTGCAGAAAAGAAAATTGACTACATAGGCAGATTCGTAGTCAAATCAATTGGGTTCTATAAATAAAAAGCAGGAGTTTTACAAGTGGCGTATCAAAATGGTATCCTTTGTGCTAATTGGGTCTGGGATGCGTCGCTTAGACAACACTTACACTGGCCAACGAACCAACATTTTTAATAAATAAAGAAGATGATTTTGAGTGATGGAAAATTATAAATCTTCCCCTTCATCTTCGTTATATGGAGGCTCCACTGTAATTTTATATCACTTAGCTTTATTTTCATTGAAATCATTCACCTCACTTCATAACATTTCATTGCATCTCATAAAAATATTTCTCTTCATTTTTGCCATCGGCACATTTCCCATAACTGACACACATTCCTCAATTTCTCAAATTTTCCAAAACAAATCGATGGCAATCACCGATTTGCTTTTCACTTTGACATCGCCATGTCACTTATGTCATGCCATAATAATCAATGATGTAATTTTTGTTACTGCATATGCTCCTCCCGCCAGTCACAGCCGCTGATGGCGGCCGTTACGGGTTTATGGTTTTGAAAGATTATGGCAAAGAATGGAAGAAAAGCAAATAATAGCAAACTAAATAAGAAATGAAAAATTGGGGAAAAAATCGAAACAAGTGAGCTTGAAGAGGCTTTGAATCGCAAACAAATGGCGAACGCTAAGATAAATCAGAGAAAATAATAAAGAAATAACAAATGATAACAAAAAAAGTTAAAAAAGCTAAAAAAATCAAGAAAAAAAGGAACTCAAAACTAAGCCACATAATTGTAAATTATTTACCCACTCACTCACACACAGCGTATCAGCAATTATGCCGCCAACTTGCTTATTTTTAATATGTACATATGTGCATACATATGTATGCACAGTGGGCATACGAAATGCCAAATTTGTGTCAATTCATGTCTTGTGCGTCCACTCATTTGTCAATGAAATCGCTTGCTTTGGCGTTCAGTGCGCAAGCGTGTGGGTGGCTGGTTGCTGGCTGCTGTCTGCTGGCTTGAGAGGGAAACGCAGCCAGCTAACAACTGTAAACGTACAGTAGGTTTATAAGACATGTGTATGTATGCACTGCGATATGTAGCTGCTGGCAAACATAAATTAAAGTAAGTATTTAAATACTGCTCAAGTAAAAAGGTGTGTGTGCAAATGACTTAGTACGCGTACACATACTTGGCTATTGATGGGAGAGCCACATGGAATTGCTTGTATGCGCAAATGCTTAATTAAAATTTCTGCTTTGCTTGGTTGCCTTGAATGCAGCCCACAACTAGATTTATTGCATGTAGCGATAAATATTCGTTTTTATTTTTATAATTTTATGCTTCACTTTTTTATTTAATCTGCTTTTTTATATCTGGAGAGCGCAAACATTACAAATTGCCATGCAGTAGATTACCAATTTTTCAATAGCTGTGTCACTTTATTGAGCTTAGCTTAAAAGGCGGAAGTAATTGACTACCAATGCGACAATTGCTAGCTCGTACAAATCACATCATGATTTGCAGCAGTCAATAAAATGAGTGACGGTTGGCGGAAACCAAATCATTTTCCCACAAATGCATGGGCAAGAAAAATTTTCACAGTAGTTATATTAGTTAGAGAGTGACACTTTGACTGCCTGAAAATTGAAAAAAGAAAACGTTGTTCGGCAAGAAATGATTTAGTTAAATGATCATGAAATATCCATCAGGTAATATGAATTCTCGAGTCACTCAAAATAGGCGCCTATTGCTTTGATGATTTTTTCATGCGACACAAATCTCTTACAGTCGATCAACTCCTTCTTATTTGCAGGTCTCGGTAGTCTAGCGTAAGTGCATTAGCCTGCCATCCCAGAGGTTGTGGGTTTGAATTCCGCACGGTCCACGCACTTTTCCAAATTTACCTACTCCGTTTTTCTAATAATTTTCCATTCCATAAACAAACATTTTCAAGACTCGCTTCTCAAACCCCAACTTATCCTTTCCATCCTCACTGCCACAGCCAACGCATTATTTGCATTGTGGCTGGTAAAATAGCCAAAATCAAATAAAAACACTCAGTAACACATTGCATCAGTGGCGCCAACAAGAGGAAGCGGGCAATCGCAGTAATAGCGCAGACACACCAAATTTAGCGAAGTCTTCAACCTTCTGTGCGAACTTTTTGGCAGAAAAATGTGAAACACAGATGGCGCTCCAAGCAGTAAGAAGGCGTTGTTCCTAAGCAACAACAGGTTGGCATTCTGAATAAGGGGCCGATTAGTAGCCTAAACCTGTGTTGAAAATCATAATAGCGGTGCGAATTACTATGTTTTAACAATTTTTTCTATGCAATTTTGTATGCTTTTTACTGTATGGGTAGTGCATTCTACAATAAAAACCATATACTCCCAACCTCTAAACTTTGTAGAAAATTAACCAAGTATTCAACTAATTTCATAACATTATCATCAAAAATGTCACCTTTTCAATCAGAATCTTTCGAAAATTTTAAGGTGTGCCATTTTACGAACCTACTAATAATAATAAAGTGTTAGTTTGAAGTCGCTCTAAAATTGGCATTTGCACGTTGAGAATTTTTTCCATATAAAGTAAAAGTTCGGTGGTCTTTAATATGGGAGAAAATGCTAAAAAAAACTTTTTAAAATTAATATCGAAGGGAGTATAAAACTGAATATCCAGAATTTTTCTAAAACTTGTGAAAACAAAATTTCTAACTTTTGATATATTTTTTTTTGTTTTTTTTTTTGAAATTTGTAAATTTTTGTAAATGTCGCGTAACTTTCAGAGTCTTGAGTTATATGGTTTTTTGTTATAGGTAGAATGCTTTATAATTAAAAAAACAGAAGCGCAAAAAGAGGTAAAATTTGATGATTTGTCGCGAATGAATACAGAATCAACTGTAAAATTGAATAACCCGAATTTTTATAAAAATACTAATATATATGAGAGTTCGAAATTTTGATGTGTTTTTTTTTTATTTTTCTAAAACGCATGTAAAAATTTCTAAATTTAGATTTTTTTTTTTTTCGAAATATGTAAATTTTTGTAAATGTCGCGTAAATTTCAGAGCCTTGAGTTATATGTTTTTTTGTTATAGGTAGAATGCTATATAATTAAAAAACAGAAGCGCAAAAAGAGGTAAAATTTGATGATTTGTCGCGAATAAATACAGAATCAACTGTAAAATTGAATAACCCGAATTTTTATAAAAATACTATATGAGAAGTTCGAAATTTTGATGTGTTTTTTTTTTATTTTTCTAAGTTTTTTTTGTGTGAAATTTGTAAATTTTTGTAAATTTCAAAGTCTTCAGTTATATTTTTTTCGTTGTAGAAAGCTTCATAATTTTATAAAAACTGAAGTGCAAAAAATTTAAATTTTGGTTATTCGCCGCGCTCCTATTATTTTGAGCGCAAGTGTATATAATGCAATCTTGTCATAACAAATTTTATTTACTTAACAAATGCGTTCCTTTTCACTACTTAGTCTCCTATGTATTCTCTCTACTCTACATACCTATATCGTTCCAATTTAGCCATCCACATTTTGTCTTTCCTATCTCTCTATTTTTCCCCCGAAATCTATCCGGGTGTAGTAGACTAGTCCAACCGCCCACAAATCTAATCTAAATCTTAAGTAATCTGAGTCACATTTTTTGATAAAAAAATTTTCGTCTACGGTTATGAAATGGCTCAAAACTCTTTTGGATTGCGATTGAATATCACTAAACACCTCTTTGAAGTTTTTATACCAATGCATTAGTTCTCACTTGTGAGCAAATGAGCAAACATGAAGGAAATGAACCTTAAAGCGATGATCTAAGGTATCTTGGTACTCAAGAAAACGACATTTAGGTTGACTACAGCCAGAATAAATGGCACTCTTCGATGTTTTTCATGAGCTCATAGTGACATTCGTTCACCTTTTTTTTAGAGATGATGTCAACCAGAATATTTCGTTATAACTCCGTAATCACTGATCTTTTGATTAACCAGTTGAATGACTTCAATGAGACTGCGGTTTCTTTGGCTTCAACGAGGCCCATATCCCATGCAGTGCACGAGACAATAAATTTATTACAAGAAGCAACCGCATGATGTCATATAATACTTTTTTTTATTTATTTTATTTATTTTCCTCGGAAATGTGTGAAGTTTGCGCTAGCCTGCTCTACACTAGCCACCCTGCTACTCGAAAAAGTGATGTGGAATTGCACTTACAACTTGCATTTGATTTCTCTTGATAGTCTTGACGCACCAATGCCATGGACCTTAGCATAATTTTTATGTACTTATTAGCATTCCAATGCTCGCTGCCTCTAACCAGCGCCTTAATGGCACTCAAGTGTAGCTTAGCGCAACTATGAACTTTCTAACTAATAAAAAATTTAAAATTTCTTTCATAAAGCAGGAAGTTTGAAGCAAATTAATTTGGTAGCATCTGCTAATAACAAATTTGCTGTGAAAAATTTTAGTTTAAATAAAGCGAAACTTTGAAAGCTTTTACATACATTTTTTTAAAGCTTATACAAAGTGTGTTAAGAAGAGAATGTAAAATATTTAATATGATATATAATAATATATGTCTATTAATTCCGCGTGAGAATAAACAACCAAAGTAATAATTAATTGATATTTACTACCAGCACTGACTTCTTTCCAAATGTAAGCGAACAAATTTTTTTTTTTAACTTTTGTGGCTTACTACGACGCAAATACGTATACATAACTTTTTGCAACTGACTTTCCGCCTCTACATCTCTCGCATATATTTTTTTTTTATATCTGTCGTAAGCTCACGTTTTTGCCATAAATGTTTAAGCAATTTGTTGGCAACGAATAGCTGTATTGCTCTAGTTTCCAAAAACAGTTTTAATTAATGCTTGATCGGATGTTAATTTTCATTCAAAGTGAGCTGTTAAACTTATATGGCAATATGTAGCAACAAATAATCATGTGTGAGTAAATCCGCTTAATCTATGCTAGAGGCACTAGCGCCTAATGCCCTGAGCGGCAATATTTCTGGGGCACAACAAAATCAATAGCGCACAATTTTTAAAGACGTTAATATTTGAAAAGTACAAACACATAGCATTTATGGATATATTTTGACATATTTTGTCCGGAAAAATTAACGCTGCCAACCAAAAAATTCTACAGAGTCGATTCTGGCAATTCTGCTGTGATTCATGGCTTTCATTTTCTAATCAAAGTCGTGGCGAATGCATTAAAAACGTTCGAAATATATGAGAGGAAGACTTGAAAAATCTCAGTGTTTGAAAAATATAAGCCATTTTGCTCTAGAATAAAGTAAAAAAATTTCAGACCGAAGAAGTTTGATTACCAAGTCCAGATCATCTTAAAATGAATATCTTCAACTTTTATCGGTAGTTTTGTTTTCTTGATTACTGCTCTGACAAGCATAGGGCCTCTACAAGGCTTAGCATTGTCCCAGCTTGCGCTTATCAGTCATGCAGGATGGATGTTTTTCATCTCACAGTAACCCCTTGCCGTGCTTTAACGAGTCTGACACGTGATGCAAATTTTGGTCCAAACATGAATATGACGAGCCAGGCTCGTGAATAGATCGTCAGGCCGAAAGTAAATATCACGAGCCGAGGTCGTGTACAGATAGTCGGATCAAACATAAACATCACGAGCCTGGGTCGTCATTGAATGTTAATTTCTATCTGTACGCCACCATACTTCGTCACAAGTCTCATAATTGCTGTTACAAAGTAGTTTATATTATTGTGATCTGTTTACCACGCGTTGACGTGTAACACTTGGGCCCGAGTTTCGGCGAGTTAAGTGGCATGGCAAGGGGTTAATGATAATAAATCATGAAGTAAAAACTTAGCACATAAAATTATGCACGTAAGATTTAAAATTATCACTGAATTTTGCAATGCTAAAATCGTGAAATATCGAAATATGATATTAAAAAAAAAATTTGGTTCTCAGACTCGAGTATTCCTTTGAGTTTTGTGTAATGCATCAGAATTTAAAAGAGAGTTCAAGCCCTCGAGGTTAGTGCTGTGTTTTAAGCATTTATATAATACAATAAAATTTTTTTACAAATTATTATGAGTAGAAAAATAATAAACAAATGAATAGATACACAAATAAATAGACAAAAATTTCTTAAAAGTAAATTTTTTCTGATCACAAAAGATGAAATGACTTTACTATAAGAGGTACTAACGTGTTAGATGGCGAATTTGTGCACTTGTACGTATACTACATTGAGAGCATCATCAAATCCTAGAGTTCCAAGTTGGAACATAGAACCACAAGTGGAGAAAATGATACCATGAAATTCACTTCGATGTACACTATCCTATATTACATTTCTCAATTAATGCATAATCGATTCCCTTGAGATTTCTAATCTTTATAAACTGAAAGGGAATGCTCTTTGTGTGATTATTCCACTTATGGATTACAAATATTTAAATGAAATAATTCAAATTATAAGTTGATGCAAATTTAGATGATGGTTCGCTATTTTTCATGGTGCGCCATGGCGGCGCTTAGTGTAAATTCGGTCCTGCATGACTATAATACAACTAAAAAGCTTATACCTGTATGGGAAAATTCAAATTTCATACTTCTCAATACGTTAACTACCGAAGTTGTATAGTTAAAAAAAAATAAGCAAAAGCACAACCGTCTTACAATATTAATTTAGACACGTCTTTTTATGACTTTCGAATGCAATTGAAGTCAAAAAGTGAAAAACATTTATTTAAAAAAAGTATTACGAGCACAAGATGACACAAAATCAATAAAAAAAAAATTTAAAAAAAATTTTTTGACTAGATAAGAAACTAAACTAAATTTTTGATTGATGGAAATCTTTATTTTGACCTTTACGCGCTCCATTGGTTTTTTTGCTTCGCTAGTTCGGCAGCTGTCTAGTTCAACGTGTCAAATATGATTGATGAAGGCCGCCATTTGCAAAAATTAATTAAAAAAATTAAAATCAATACGGTGATTAATTTTGTGCCACCTTGCATAATAAGTGTATTGCATATCTAATATTTTCCATTCTGCGCATAATCAGGACTCGATGTTTATCATACGCCATATCGCCCACTTCACAACTGAAATGAAAGATTTGAAGTTTATCATACGTCATGGCAAACAAAATTCTCTATATTCGGAGAACAGAACATCACTTTTTGGTCAGCTTTATCGAAGTTCAATCGAAAACGAACCAAACTGATCATTTTCACGCCGAAACAAGGGTACATTAGTTCAGTGTCTCCAAACGCAAGTAATAGGTAAAATTTACCTACTTTAATGGAAAAGCAGTGGAACAACATCAAGACGCACGCCACAAATAGGAGGAGGAGCTCGGCCAAACACCCAAAAACGGGTGTACGCGCCAATTATTTATATATATATATAATGGAAACGCAGTTTCGAATCAAAGCACTTGTAGTGAAAATCCTAATCATTTTCTATCGCTATTATATTCTACCTACACATATTCTGTTTAAACAAGGTTTCAAGAGAAAGAGATGCACCTACGCCAGTGTTCAAAATAATAGTAGCACAACGAAGTACCAAGCTCCAACAATTTTTCTTTTTTATGTCTGTATTTAATTTTTTTAAGGAATAGTGCATACTACAGCGAAAACCATTTACTCATAGGCTCCAAATAATGCACAAAAATCATAAAACGTTAATAAATTCAAAAGAAAATAAATCAAAATGCTTAAGTTTTTTTTTCCAGAGTTAAGAATAATGTCGGGTTCGCAGTTTCATAGCTCATTTAATATTAGAGTAACAAGGGCGAGTTTCAAGTAGCTCAAAGTCTCATTGATTTTTGAAAATACTTTTTCGCTGAGGTGTTAAGAATTTTCTTCCACATAAATGACTTCCGAGCGTGCGCTGACTGTCTGAAGAGGTTAAACACTTCAGTTCGTCCTTACAAATAACAAACAGAATCTCTCGAAATTGTGCACGAAACATATGTATAAATTATCTTATTATTAATTAACTAATTATAATTATTACTGTATATATATATGTGTACACCATTCAACAAAAATTTAATTTTTTCATTATCACTAAAATTATTAGCCGAGTTTGGTAGTTGTAATGCACTGATTCTGGATTCGCTTGCAAAAGCTGTCCAGCACATCAGAGTTTTGCGAAAAACCATCGTTCGGTGAATGCGTGGAAAATTTACAGCAAATATTTATAATTACATGCATAGGTATACCCTACAAAATATATTTTTTAATACCACCTGGAGGTAATTAGAGTTTGGTCGCTGTGGTGCGAATGTTTATTTATTTATTTTTATTTCTTTTTTATAAAAATATGAGTCATATAACTAAGGGACCGATATATTTCCAAGTTGTGCGTTTTGTACAAACTTTTATGAAATTAAACAAATTTTCATCAAAATCGCGTTTCGCCAAAAAAAACTTTGATTTATGAAAAAAATTTGCTGACTGTCCTCAATTCGGCTTCCAAATTGTCCATCACGTCAGAGTTTTGATGAAATGTATACCATATCGACTTAAGATACAATATCGATTTCCTTTACTTGTATATGTGTGTTCACTCATACATATGTGTTTACAAATGCATGTGTTTTATTTACACTCGCAACTCACCTTTCGATTTCAATTAACTTTTTCTAAGCTGACTGATTTTAAAGGAAAGGCTACTTAAGCAGATGGCAAAAAATGTCATTAAAAGCTGAACAACACTTACTTCAAACGATTGCAAATCAATTTCCCATTTAAGCAGATGACCATACATAAAGACTGTAGACGCCAAAATGGCAGTTTGACAGTAGAAAACAAAGACATTGCATTGCGTTAGGTAGCTGCAATTAACTGCTAAACTACTAAAGCGTCGAAGGCAATAGGTTGTTAAATGAGTAATGACTTTCAATTTTGAAAGGAAAATGCCATAAAAAAAGATTGAAAGAAATTTTTTTAAACTGGCATGCTCATGTGTGCATATTTGAAGATGCCCTGTAGGGAAAGCCGAACCAACGAATAAATTTCTAATTTTTTAGCAATGTTGCCTCTTTAAAAGCAAGCTAATTGGCTTGTGAATAGCTTCTCACGGGTTTAAGAGTAGCTTTTTATGAAAGTGGGAAGAGGTTTTTCATGGTTGGTGCGAAATTGATTACACGCTTTTTTCAACTTCAATTGAATTGAATACAAATCAAAATGTTATCACAAAAAGCATCCAATTAGGAAAATGTGACGTGAATAGGTACTAAAAAGAAATTATTGCTTTCTTCTAAAATATTCGTACGGCTACGTACTTGTAAGAAATATAATATATAGGGTGTTAAAAAAGGATATCAAATAAATACAATATTTAAAAAGGTAATATTTAAAAAGTATGGACCAAAAGAAGCACAAAAATCTTGGGTATTCAAACAACCGTTTCAAATATTTTACATCATGTTGTTAGCACCCTGTATATAGGATTTTCTAATAAGGGCAATCAGCGGAGAAACTGGTGTGGAACCTCAAGATAATGGAAAACTAACACAACGGTCTTTCGCCCAGTGTAATACATGAGAATTGACCGGCAGCTCGGACTAATTCATTCAAGGAACAACTTTGGTTAAATCAACATACCCACAGCTCATTCACAGACGTACCTGAAACCATTGAAGAAATGGAAGCTTCTATATTTTTCTTAAATTCTTATAGGGTCGTTTATAATTGGCACTTATACTCTTCTTGGGTGTTAAGCCGAGCTCCTCCTCAATTTGTGGCGTACGTCTACAGTTTTATGCCACCTCCGAACGGCAAATGGGTTTTTTTGAGCAACTTTTTCATGGCAGAAAAACACACAGAGTTTTACCATTGCCTGCCGAGAAACAACCATCCGGGGTTTTCGACCTGTACACATCGAAATGGTAGTCACAGACCAGTCCATTCGGCTGCGGCGATTGTTTCTTGTAGCGTTTTCCCCGGCCAAGATTACTGCAGTGTTTTCCAAGCTGAGATCTAAACTGTGAACAAAGGAGCTGAGTGTGCAGACGCAGTGATCGTTCTTACATAACTCTCATGTGAATGTTTATTGACACTAATAGACGAGTGCTGACACTAAGTGACGAGACTATGTGCGTGGACACAAATAGATGAAGGAAATTCAGAGAGCCGATGTGCTGCCCAAAACCGGTATTCTGGGTTAATGTGTCCCTTGCGCCCATCGCTGCTCAAGTTATCTGAAAGCTGATCTAGCAACGATATCGACAGCAAAAATATTCTTAGAAGCACTGAAGTTTGCAGGAATTTCTACATCGTGATGCATGCTAATGGGACGAATATCTTACGCCATCACCCACGGCATAATTCTGCCTGCTGCAAAGTAGGGCATGCACAACTGGCAACGAGACCATTGCCAAAGGCATACTGTGGCATGTTTCGCGTCACTTCCAATATTTTGCTGCCTTGATTCTCAAGTTCTTCTTTTTATGGTGGAAGAATGTCAGAAGATCATCAGATGAGTAGTGCAAGAACAAAACAGTCCACAACGCCTTCATACAGAACGACTCTCAAGACGCCTATTCCCACTTTTCACGAAATACCTCTCCCCAGCTACGAGTACACATCAGCAAGGGTTCTATAGAGTGCACAATACCATCATAGCACATACCGTCATAAACACTTAGATTAGTCGCGGGCTTAACCAAAACCGGCCCTGCGAAAAGACTGTCCTAGTAGCGTCAGCATTCGTTACAGTCAGAAATTCCACACTACTAGACCATATCCAACAGTCTACGCTCCCAGGGGGAGGTGTCCGCGAACTACCTGAGTTGTCCGCCCTTCATAAACTCCCGACCCTCGAATGAATATCATCGGAGTCCAACCATAACCCCCCTGGTTAACGAAGAGTTTCAGCTGCCTAGTGAGGGCCGCATAACTTTGACTCTATTATGGTTTGGATATTTTGTAGCAGGTTAAACCCCTACTTAATACATGTCCGGCGTGTGAAGGTAACACACACAATACTAACTATCTATTCACATGCCCTCTCAAACCCATTCACTTAACACCCCTCTTGCTCTGAACCCAACCCGTCGAAACAACACCTTTTTTGGGTCTACCATTAGATGAGTCAGACGATGACGATCGGTAATTACACCGCACTGGCACCGTACAGGCAACAACAACGACTTTCAAGCACATAAGCTACCGTAAACTGATTCAGAGCAACCAAAAAGAGATCAGATATAGAAGAATAAAACGTATCATCTTAGAAAACTAGGACAATGAAACACCAAAGCACATCCTCTGCGATGTCGAGCTCTCACAAGACGAAGACTTAGCTACAAAGGTGATAATCCATTGGTAATATGGAATAAAAAACTCAAGGAAGTGCTCAAATTTTTTTAGAAGACTTCAATTATAGGCTCGCGGTTAACCATAATAGATCAAATCAGAGATCGCAGTGCACTATTGCCCGAAAAAAAACTAAAACTAGCTATCGAATTTATTACTAGATAATTTATTGATAACAAAAGAAGGATGTAAGGGATGGCAATTATTGTTTCTAAAAAGGTATTGCCGCGTGAAATTCACCGGAAAGGACAGAAGAGGAATTAATTAAGAGTTCCAAATTGATTTTCTTGCAGGGTATAGGCGAGGCTTACACCTGTATACTAAATATAGGAGGAGTGCCACTTAGAAATAAAAAACAATTGTAATTAAACAAGCGCAATATAAAAATAAATTAACATAAAATAAGTAAGTAAAGAATAATTCAGGTACTTTTAAATATTCAGATAACAATAGCTCATTGACTTTCTACGTATGCGTATTCATAACAAAATGCATACCAGGTGAGCGCAAATTAATGAAATATATGGAAAAGGCAACTTTAATATTGAGCGAACACATTTTTGCGTCAATGGGCATTTTTCACACATTTTAATGTAGCAAAAAAATGGGACAGAAAAAAATATGTAAATACGAAAGAAAAACCAGGTGGTGGGAAAAAGTACAAAAACAAAAACAAAACGCCAATGCACTGCAGATTGGCTGCCGAGCAATCAAACCAACCGAGCATATGAATGAACTAACCAAGCGGCTAACAGGCCGAATAAAGACAAACAAGGCGGTAGGCAGGCATGAACATGTGCATACATGCATACACATACATATACCTACATACACATAGGCATGTACATATACATATAAAAATATTCAGCAAGAGAACGCATGTACGGCCATAGCCATAATAATAAGATGGCAACATTTTGCAAAATTACGACTTTTTGTTATTTATTTTTATTTGTATTTATTTTTTATAAAGTATAAGTCATCCAACTAAGAGACCCATATACTTCCAAGTTTTACGTTTTGTACAAACTTTTATGAAATTCAACAAATTTTCATCAAAATTTCCAACTTTTTAATTAAAATTTTCGAAACAAATTTGAGTATGCAGTTTTATAGCGCATTGCATTTAAGCTCAATAAACTGCAAATTTTAAGTGTGTCAAAAATCAGGCTGATTTATGAAAAACAATTTTCCGACTGTCTTGAGTGTTTTTTTTTTCATATAAAAACAGTTTTGAGCTTTCGTATGGAAAAAAATGCATAACATGGGTAACAAAAAAAAAATTAAATCAACTTTATTATACAAAATTGAAATGAGCTATTAAAACTGCATGTCCAGAATTAAAAAAAAAAAAAATTTTTAGATAAATTTTGTTTTAGAAAAAATTTTTTTCTAAAAATTTTGACTAAAAAGTTGAAATTTGATGAAAATTTGTTGATTTTCATATAATTTTTTTCAAAGTGTGAAACTTTCAACAAATTTTCTCAGGACCTCAATAAAAAGTTTGAAATTTTGATGAAAATTTGTTTTTAAAACATAAAATTTTTACAAAGTGTGAAACTTTCAGTTATAAAGTTTTTGTTAAGGTGTAACCTATATTAAAAAAAAAACATTAAATGAGCTATGAAACTGCATGCGCAGAATTTTTTTTTCTAAACATTTTCTAAAAATTCTGACTAAAACGTCTGAAATTTGATGAAAACCTGTTGAATTTCATAAAAAATTTTACAAAGTATGAAACTTTCAATAAAACTGCATAAACTCAATTTGTCTCAAGATCCTAACTAAAAGGTTTGAAGCTTTGATAAAAATTTGTTGAATTTCATAAAAATTTTTACAAAGTGTGAATCTTTCAGTTATTTGGTTTTTGTTGTAGTATACCAATATTCTTATAAAAAACATAATTAAATGAGCTATAAAACTGCGTACTCAAAATTTTTAGAAAAATAAACTTAAAAAAAATTTGTTTGAACAATACATTTTTTGTAATAAATGTAATGTTTATTTTTATAATAGTTATAATAATTTTTCTAAAGATTCTGATTAAAGAGTTTGAAATTTTGATGAAAACTTATTGAATTTAATATCTACATTTAAAAAAAATGGGAAAAAATTCAAAATTAAAAATAAAAAAATTTATAAAATATGCAAAACTTGGCCAAAAGTCACTGTTCAAGTATTGTGACCATGGCTTTATATGGTTTAGTTCGTGCAACAGCAGCAACGTTGCATGCACAATGAGGCAACCACATTTTGTTGCCAACAAAGTGCACTTGTCAACTATTGTACAACAAAAAAAAAAAATACTTGCATATTTTACTCTTTACAGCTGCATTTTCTGCATTTTTATTTGTTTGTTTACTTTCAATTTTTATTATTTATATATTTTTCACCCGCTTCTCAAGCCCACAGCCGCAAGCGCCTTTGTGGCTGAAATCGAAGCCACAAGTTGCAAGCAAAATATCTGTTGCGGCCAATTGGTGGGCTAGTGAAAGTTGTCTTAGCCACACGCATAAACATCTGCGTGTGTGTATGGATGTGTATTGGTGTGCGTGTATGGTGCATACATAAAATATGTGCATTCATTTTTTGCAACTGAAAATTTTATTAAATGCTCACAGTCTATGCTTTCGCACCGACTCATTCACTTATGGCTTCTCTTCTCTCTCCTACAGCTTTTCTGCGGTGAGTATTTGCCATTGTACGCGCTTGCTCAGTCACTTAATTGCTGCTGCTGCTGCTACTACCTACCACCACAACACACAATACGTACGACTAGCACCGCGTTGCGTGTGTACAAGTGTTATAGAAAACCGTTAAATGACAGCCGAGCATAGTTGGCGCTAACGTCAAAGCCGTCTGACAGCTGATTTAATTTTTAATGTTTATGTGAGGCTAAAAAAATAAGTTTCTGCAAACATATTTGCGGTTTGAAATGAAAGGGAAAATGAGAAAAAAACTTTCGCAAGCAACTTTCGATCTTCAATTTACACTTTACAGAGTATAAACATATTTTTGCGAGCATCAAAGTGTTAGTTGCATGTAAGTTTAAATGCAGAGCTGAATAGTTGGGATAAAATTCAAAACCTTATTTTTTTGTTTTTAAAGTTTTAAGGATTTGGAAAGAAAATATGCCCTTTAAACCTCATTTAAAAATAAGTCGAATGATTTTCCACAAGGACGCTGCGAAATGGTAAGAAATCTTTGTTTTGGGTAAAAGATATTACCTAATTTTTTTTTTTTTTTTTTGTGAAAGACCTCCGTCGCTATACATTCAAATGAGGTAGCACAAATCTGAGAGATCTAATTTTCAATGCGTTTGCCGCGTAGGTGAGGCTTGATTAATCACAAATTATATTGGGATCGAATCACACAACTTTGGCCCCTATTATATAACCCTATATATATATAGTGGTGGAACAACATCAAGGCGCACACCACCAATACGAGGAGGAGCTCGGCCAAACACCCAAAAAGGGTATACGCGCCAATTATTTAGTATATATATACCATATTAGCCCGGGTCGATTTGTGGGGACGCAAAAAAATCGCCCATTGCTCTGTGAAAATCATATTCTAGGGATCAAAATAAGAAACTTTGCCGAAGGAACCATACCTCTAAAACGAATTCTGATGTCCCCCAATTTGGGTCGAACGTTTTAGTTTCTTTTCTATAACTCACTTAAATTAATTTTTTCATTTACATATGTTCTGACTAAATAAATTTCTTAAGAGAAAAAATAGATATTATTATAAATAAATAATAAATATTATTATAAATAAATAAAAATAAAGAAAAAACATAGCCATTCAGCTGATTTTTTCATGTAAAGGCCAAAAATGGTGATATTTTGAAATGATTGTATGGGGAACCCCCCAGGGGAGTTCCAGGGGGTGTGCCACTGGCATGGGCGGATCGGCCGTCCAAAGTTAGTGGGAGTCGGTCATACATTTGGACTCGATTGGAGCACTCTAAATGAGTCAAAGTGGGATTTTTTAAAATTTGCCCCTACCCAAAAGTTCGACCCAAATTGGGGGACATCAGAATTCGTTTTAGAGGTATGGTTCTTTCGGCAAAGTTTCTTATTTTGATCCCTAGAATACGATTTTCACAGAGCAATGAGTGATTTTTAAATCGACCCGCCCTAATATATATATATATTATATATATACATATATAGTTGGAACTTGAAGTGTTCACTATACTGCTTTTCATTCAAATTCGGACTCCCAAAAAGTATATCCATGTCTAACACTTCCTAATAAAGGCAGCATAAATAGAGTTGATAACCGCCGTTCACTTTCAGGGCTCTAAAACAAGTAATCTGAAGTTCCATCTACCCAATGCGTATACACACGGCAATAAGTTTTTCGCTTAAAATTTTATTTGTTACTCGAAAATAGGTAAAAATGACTATTATTCAGGACTGAATGGGTTAAACCTTAGCATGCGAACTTGGCGGGTAGCTTGAAGATAAAATTAGTGCAAAGTGAGGCAGTTTATGAAGAAGAGTAATTTTTTATATTTTTTGTTTTCATCAAGACAAAGCTGCCTTCTTCAAGCACAAACAACTACCTTGGAAGAATTTTTTACTTCCAATATGAAAATATCTTTAAAGACAAAGCAAATGCTTAACATTTTTAGAAGCCATTAAATTGCTGTTGTTGTCGTAGAAGCTTACTAAATTGCTGTCATATAATTGGAGTCGTACGTCACTCGTATTTGACAATTGTGAACTAGACTGCACAATAGACAAACAAACAATGGATGATCACTCAACGTACTTTTTTGTTTTTTTTTTTAGTGTATATTATATTTTTTTCGTTCTGCTCTTTGCTGCATAATAGTCCCACTCAAGGGCTACGACTCCAGTGCTAACTCAGGTTAGTGTCGTTCGAAACTTTCCCGTAAACGCAACCAAATAAAAATGAGTGAGAAATACGCAAAGCGTTTTGAGGTAACATTTTTATGCACGCATTCGAAAGGGCCGAAATTATCGCCGTGGATGCAAAAGTAATTAAAAATCAAAAAGGTGTGTTCTGATGTGTATGCAATCAGGTGTAAGGTGTACAAAACTGTCGATGGCTTTTCCGAGCGCGACTTGAAGCGAGTGACAACAAAAAAGCAGAATAAAGTGATCGTCTAACTTTTTAAGTGGGACCCTTCTTTGCGACTACGCCAAGCACGACCAGTTCTTGCTAAAAAGGAAATAAATGTGAATATCAACACCATAGAATGTCGGCTGAAGGAGGTAAACATATCCTAGCGCACCACATTATCAAGGCCAATGCTTTCAGAAAAACACATTGAGAAACAGCAAAAGAAGCAAATGGCGTCACAGTATTGGACTGGCCTTCACAGTCCCCAGACGACAACCCCATTGAAAATTTGTGGGGAACTATGAAAACGCATCTTGCCGGAAGGCCAGTCCATGATTTAAAGCAAGTCGTGAGTCAAGTTTGTCGATGAGCTACGCAGAAAAGCTGATTCAAAGCATGCCGAGAAGATGTCAGGCTATATTCGACAACGAAGAAGACTACACGGCTTATTGAGTAATTGCAACTCGTAGTTTTGTACATGCTTTCATGCAAAAAATTTTTAAATATACTATATATCTTTTATACTTCATGAATAACAGCGTGTCCTTGTTTCTGCCACAGACTGTACATATATCGGTATTCGCCCGATTTAGCTCCGCTTACTTTGAAGTAAACGAAATGATGTGGTAGAATAAATAGAAATTGTTGAATTTAAAAACAAAATCAACTTTAATGTGGTACCTACTTATACCTATTTGTTTTCTGTGAGCTGTGAGTGAGCTCAGAATTTCATTGAATTTTGAACATAATCTACCTAAATCATCTGTGGTTCATCATAATTTTTTTGTTATCTTTGAGCAGCGCCAATTGTGATTTTCGAAAGCTCAATGCTTCTAAGCATTACATAACGAAATATCTGTCTGTTATTGTGTTTTTTGCTGGGTTAGTACTAAATTTTTATTTTTATTTTTTTTTATTACTTATTTATTTTGTAGTTTGTTTGTTCGCTTTCTCGCTGCTGTTGCTGCTGCAGCCTCTTGCCAATTGTGCTGATTCAATTTATGAAAATGTGCCACACAGATGTTGCTCTAATTAAGCGCTTGCTCATCTTTTGCACACAAATGCATGCAAAAAATATATTTAAAAAAATGATTTTATTTGTGTATGTGCAATACATACATACATATAGCTTCATTGTTGACTAGTTCATTGTGGTGCCTTTTCTATACTTCTGAAATTGTTTGGCGTATTATACGTACATACATACAGACACACTCATATGTTTGTGCTGTTACTCAACCCGCAATTTTGATGATTTTCTGCAATTTTTCTATTTTCATTGCTACAATCACTCTTTGCTGCCGCTGCTGAGTAGTTTATCATTTGCTTTATTATTTAAATGGAAAAATGTAGTGCAAGCCCAAATTGCTTGCGCGTAAGCGGCTACTGGTTCACTCGCCCACTGAGTCACTCGCCAATTCAGCAAAATGACGCACGCGCATCATAATTAATTTGCCAGAAAAGCAAGGCGCTGTCAAGTGATGGCGGTATCTGCATATGTAGGTATGTATGTTTTATATTAATGTATGTATGTGTGTGGTCTTCTTTTTTCTTGACATTTATTCATCCAATTGGAAGTGAAGGCAAATTTGTTTAATTACAGTTGTCACAAACTCAAAACGAATAATAAATTTTAATTAAAATTGCTGAAAATCATGAAAAAATACGCCTATGTACGAAAATACATATGTACGTATATGGTACGTATTACGAGGGTCGCTTGAAAAGTCCGTGCAGCGTTAGAGAAATGGCACTAATTGCGCTTATCGAGCTTATTTTTGGTTAGTAGCAGCTCTTGGAAGAACACACACCAAGTTTCAGTCAAATCGGTATATTTTTTTGCGCTTGGCATTCGTTTGAATTGAGGAAGTCGAGTGATTTTCCTTTTCCATTACGACAACGCACCAACTCAGGACTCAGCAGTTGTGGCAACAAAATTAATGGAAATAAGATTCCAACTCATTTCACATCCACGCTATTCTCCAGACTTGGCTCCCGCGGATCCCTTGGACAACTATTTGTTCCATATGATTGCAGGTATGAATGTCTATTTTTCAGACTTGGACAAATCTTATTAATAGGAAGGGATTAACAAACTATAACTGCCTTGAACGAAGTGTGGAAGCCTATAGTCTCCTTATGTGGAAAAATTTAAAAAAAAGTTTATCCCAAACATTTCAGTAGTTTTCATTTTAGCCCAAACTTTTCAAACGACCCTGGTAAAAGCACTGAAGAAATAATAAAAGCATAGCGCAATAATTCTTTTATAATTCTACAAATACATTATTTCCTCAATTTTGTTTTTTATCACAATGCCACCGTTAGTCATTCATTTGCAAATTCATTATTTAATATTTTTTTCTTTGTTGAAATGGCGATGATTAGCCACTGTTGTCATTTATGGGTGTCGCTTGAAGGCCAAACTGTCATGCTGTTACATAAATGGCAGCGTATGTTAGGGAAATGTGTGCGTAATTTTGGCAGAAACTGTTTACTAAATATATTTCTAGGAACAAGATTATTTATACATTGAACAAGATTATTCATAATTTGTTTCTGTTTTTTTTTTTTCTTTGCCAAATTTCTTCTGATGTACGGAATTACCCTCAACAATCTACAATAAAATATTTAGATGAAATTTGATAAGCAGCCAACCTTCGGTGAAAGAAGATAGTATTGAAGCAATTTACAATAATCACCTATATATAATCAGGCTATCGATCTCCTTAACTTGTGACTGAAATGAGCTAAAGATTTTTTTTTTTTCGAAAGGTATAGAGAAGCAGCAGTGAAAACTACGTTTCTCTCTTTGAAATACCTCACTTATGGGTCGATTGAGTTGGTGAGATGGTGATCTATATAGCGAAAAAAGAAAATGAACCGCTAGGTATTGCTGCAGCAAAGATATTTCGTATTTATGTTTCGATTTGGTTTACATTCAGAAGGTAATTTTCAAAAAAATGTTACCTGCTAAGCAGATGGCGCTGGTGCAGCACATAAAAAAAAGGCAGTCGGAGAAGCAAATCAGTCATTGAAAAGCAATTGAATTTTAATAGAAAATTTAGAAAATCGGCCTTGACCCTTAATACAACAGAGAAACATCTTTAAGAGGGTAAAGAAGAGATTTTTGTGTTTTTTAAATATTTAAAAAGGCTAAAGCTTCCGTAATTTTATGTGAAAATTTGACGCAAATCAAAGGAAAACTGATGGGTTTATAGAACTTTGATTGAAAGAGTTTAGCAATGGCAACTTGGTATTAGTGAGGCTTTAGCGTCATTTGAACGCTCTTTTGTTCTTTCTTAAGCGATTTCTGAGAAAATTTTGCAGACTTGGTTTTTAATATGGGCACGACTGCATGCCGAGTGAGCAAAGTACTTTCAGAAAATCGGTTTTTTTTTGTTTTGTTTTTTTAGCTTGGGGTAAGTAAGAAGTGGACTGAAGAAACTAAAATTCGGTGTTGAAGATGTTGGTATAAAGTTTTTAAAGTGTTGCTTGCTAATTTACGTAGCTTCGATCGATTTGCAAACGCACACTTCGCCAGAGCAGTTTCTTGCGCTCATTTTCTACTCCTTTGCTGTACGTTACTGATTAGTTGTGGGAATATTACCAAGAAATTTTAAGATAATACTAAACATAGTCTCAGCAATTAAGGAAGAAAAAAATAAATTTTTGGATATACATATGACAATAAAAAAATTTTATTTTACAATTTTGTTCCTTATATAGTACATCTTCAGACGTATTTTATATGGAAGAAAAGGATGAACATCGTCTCAGCAATTAAGGAAGAAAAAAATAAATTTTTGGATATATGACATAAAAAAATTTTATTTTACAATTTTGTTCCTTATATAGTACATCTTCAGACGTATTTTATATGGAAGAAAATGATGAACATCGCATGCAAAAAAAAACAAAAGTAACAAAAAATGCAATTTTTAAGCAACTCCAAACTTTCACTTTATTGCACTGATATTGAATGGGCTACCAAACAGCATACCATAAAAGTTTCTAAAGATTCTGATTGAAAATTTAAAATTTTTTAAGACAGTTTTTCCGAATTCTTAATTTTCAAGTCATTCTTATTTTTTAAGAAAAAATTTTTTGGCGATATCAGTTGTGTGCTACAGCGAACAAAAATGAAATGTTGGAGCAGACGGCCAACAAAATGTATGATATTTATGAGCTCAGTACAGTGCCGAATGTAATTGTGGTTCCAATGATTGCTTTATGGTGTCTAGTATTATCGAAAATGTTGATAAAATCATATCGGATCGGCATGTGAACACTTATGTCATTGACTCGAAACTGAGGAGTAGTCAGAAAATTTATTTAGGTGGCGCACTATCAACGGTGCAATAAAGGATTTTTGACTTAATATACAAAAGATAAAATTATATATGGCATCATGCCGACATATTGATCGAGTTAAACACATCCAAAAAGCTTGCATTGGCTTTGCTTTGCGAAGGGTGCATTTTCTTGACCCCATTTCCTCATACTGGATTCAACATATTTTCTTATTAATTTGAAATTCCTGCAAACTAGAAGATCTCAATCTCAATGGTGGCCTTGGAGATTGATTCTCCCTACATTGGAGGATTTATCTCAACATTGCCCCTAGAACATTTTGTAGTTTTGACTTTTCGCATATTAGGTTCAAAAGACTACTTTATGCAAGAATCGTGAGCTCGAGCACCTTAAAGTAAATACATTTTTTGTTTATCGCACCAGTACTCGTTACAATAATACTGGTAGCATCGTCATGGAGGTGGTCATCGAAAGACTGCAACGTTACGTGAAACGGTGCAAAAAGTGAAGATGGAACTTGAGTGAAATCCTCGACGAAGTGTCAATCAAATGGCGAAAGAACTGAAAATATCTGACCGTATAATCCATCGCATACTGAAAAATGATGTCAAAGTCAAGCCTTACAAGATTCAAAAGGCACATGGTCTCACATCAAACAAGCAACAAGTCAGACTTTAAAGAGCGAAGGAGTTGCTTCGCTTGGCCGAAAGCGGTGACTTTCCGAACATTGTGTTTTCTGACGAGAAAATTTTTCAAATTGAGCAATTCGTAAACTCCCAAAACGATAGGGTTTATTTGACCGATCGATTGACCACCAGAAGGCAGCGCCCGCCACAGGTAATAGTTTGGGCCGCTGTAGCCGCAGATGGGTGCTCTCCAATCGTTTTCATCGAGCCTGGCGCCAAGGTAAATGCGAAATATTATCGGGAAAGTATTCTGCAGGTTGCTTTGAAGCCGTGGCCAGAGAAACATTTCAGAGGCAGACCATGGACGTTGCAACAGGACTCGGCACCGTCTTACAAAGCTCGAGTGAACCAAGAATGGCTAAAAAACAACGTTTCGAACTTCATAACGTCCACATGGCTCTCATTATTCTCTTTCTATTCTGGATTATTCTTTTTGGGACATTTTGAAGAGGAAGGTCTGAACTAAAAGGTTCCCCAGTATCTGCAGGTCACATTCGGGCAGCTTGCGATTGATTTCAGGACAGCCTCAAGACCATAATCAAGGCCAATGGTGGTCATATCGAGCAAAAATAAATTGATTCCTAATTTTGTGTTATTTTCACACATTTTTTAGTTTGAATTGAATAAAAGTAATTTTCCAAACTAAATTAATGGGCTTTTTAATTAGTTACATTTCGAATGTCGAGCCCTGTAGAAGACATTTTATGCTGTGTACACCGACTCAGACCTGTAGACTGATTTTACTTTTTAGATTTTAAGCACGTGACTACGTGCACTTATAACAGAACTTTCTCTAATGAAAAAGTCGACAAGTTTATCGCTGGCAATACCATTTTTCATTTGTTTATCGTACATAACTTTGGGGTACATATTTTTTGATTTTTTGAAGAAGCTCCACTCACAGTCAATACTGAAGTTTTTCAGATTTTCTCTTCAGTCTCGAAATCAAAAGTGAATCTCATATTTTTTCCAATAATTAAATTATCAGCTAGTCAATAACTGTTCACAAGTATTTGATCCCAACCAACCATTTGAAGTTAGCCCACATTTTAGTGCTTCATATTTTAAACTGTAGCTCACAGTTTACCTCTGCACTAAAAGCAAATTTTATTATTATTTTTTGTTTCCTTGTTTATTTTTGATATACCAACATAAGTAACTACTTTTTACTTTGATGTAATCTGAACTGCCGCTGCTCAGCTGCTTCGTTTTTACTGCGCTTTTTTCACACATTTTATGAATACTCGTACTTTTTACCATTTACTGCCACTAATTTGGTTATAATGAATGCTGCATTTTAACTTCCGTAACTTGAATCTCAGTTTGCATGCTTTCTTTAACTCATCTGCTCATCTTTATGTAATATTATTTTATTATTTTTTTATTGTTTCCAACTTTATCTGCTCCCAATATCACTGAGAAGAAAAGGCCAGTCTAGTGACTAGAAAGTTCTAAGAAAAGGTAGCACAAATTCAATGCGCTTCATTCTTGTTTTTTTTTTTTTTGTTGATTTTTTAAAGCAGACAAAGGCGTGCAAATAGCCGCCAGTAACAAGCAAACCTACCTTGATTTGAGAACAAACTTTTGCAATACAAAAAGTAGCCGCAATGCCGATTCTATCACAACAATAGCTGCATTTAGCGACTAAAGCAAAAACAGAGAGAGAGAGACAAAGGCTTAGTTTTGCGTACCGCTATTTTTAAGTCAAAGGCAGAACTAACTTCGTATTCAATAGAATTTAGTGCTGCAACATCTCTGATTTAAATTTGTTTTTTCCTAGCTTGTAATAAATTAAACAGCCACAAAAAGATGTGAAGCATAAATGCATTTTTTCCTTTAATCCATAAAGCGTACGTACACACACACACGTCTACTAGTTTGGAGTACTACCACAGGGTCGCTAAAATGAACTGCAAATTACTAAAATATTGAAAGCGAAAATATAGGAACTTCACTGAACTGCATGTTCACATTACAATTGGGGGACATCAGAATTCGTTTTAGAGATATGGTTCCTTCGGCAAAGTTTTTTATTTTGATCCCTAGAATACGATTTTCACAGAGCAATGAGCGATTTTTAAATCGACCCGCCCTAGTGAACGTATTAGTACGTGCCTAAAAAATACAGCTCGTAAAAGAATTGACGCCAACTGAACACTGAACGCATTTTTGTTGATTGGGCTCATTTAGATTTACCATATTATTCAGATTTATTGGAAAAAGTATTCAAACATTAGCCTACTCGAATGAACCATGAAACCGTTAGCCCTGGCGGATATATGCCATATATCTTCTTCTTCTTCTTCTTCTTCTTCTTCTTCTTCTTCTTCTTCTTAGCCTCACAGTCCGTGGTGGACCATAGCTTCATCAACAATTTTTCTCCACTTTATTCTATCCATGGCTACATCTCTCCAGTTGTGTACGTTCATTTGCTTAAGATCTGATTCGACGTCATCTAACCATCGCTTTCGTGGGCGTCCTCTTTTTCTTCCTCCAATTGGTGTTAAAATAAAATGCCATATATCATATTTATTAAATAAATGCCATGGAATTATCTGCTTGATTATAATAAAGAAAAATTCATGCCGACAATATTTATTTTTTATTATAATTTTAAGTTATTAATCTCTTAAAAAATCCCTTTATTTTCACGCAAAAAAATAAAGGAACTTCTTTACAAATTGTAAGATGTTCGAAGTTTGCATTAAATTGCATTGCAATCGAGCCACCCTGTGTTATAATCTCACTGCTTATCTTTAGTTAGAACAACATAACTCATTTGCCAGCAAATTCGTGTCTTGCATTGCTTATCAGTCGACTAGATGACCCAAGCATGCTTTTGTGCGGACAAAGTCAACAACGTAGGAAAATTTTCAGACCAATTATTTCCTTCTTTTTTTTATTTTTTATTTTTTTTATTTTTCTTTTTGGGGTAATAACAAATAAATAAGTGGATACCCCAAATTATAATCCACAAATTGATTTCTGCACTTCCTGCTACTGAGTTGAGAAAAAAATATAAAATTATACTTCTAATTGTTGTTCTCATATTTAAGCTTATTTGAATGCTGCTACCAAAATACCCACGCTGCCGACAAACTTTGCCATGCATAATTTGATTCATCTTCAGAAAGGGTTAAGAACCCCATTAGCGCATGGCACCAGAAAGAACGAAGTTGCGTTGGTAATTGCTTTGATTGTCTTTCAGATTTTCGCTACACCAACTACAATACTCAGCTGACACTGCTTACGCGTGTGGTGGGAAAATGACAGAAAAATGTCGCAGAATAAACAAATATATTATACGTGTATGTGTGTGTGCATGAAGAGAAAAAAGGTATATAAACAATGTACATATATGTACGTTTGAACTGTCTGTAACTGTTTGAAAATTTTGTTGGAAAAAATTTACAGAAATAATGAATAATAACAGCAGCGGCAAATGACTTGACAGAAGTCACCTGAAATCCTACACAAAAAAGACAAAACAAAAGCAACAGAAAAACAAAAAAAAACAATGTCAATGTTGTATTTACATACATATGTATGTTTCAGAGGCGTGTAAAATGTCACTAAGGTTAATTATACATATTTTCTGCTAGTTTAAAAATGCTTAGTAAGTAATAAGCGGTAATTAAATTACTTGATAAGTTTTTATGCTCTTGAAATATCTGCTTCATAATCTGTAGGTATTTACCGCACAAAATTGCAGAAAATTATGCAAATGACCATTTGTTCTTCTTCTTAAATATTTTAACAGTCTAATAATACTTTTTGCCAATCCAAATCACACCTGTAAGTAACCACAAAAAAATGTCAATAACCCAACCTCACTTTTCACATTTTCATATTTGGATTACACTTTTGAAAATAGCAATAGCACTTGCCGTAACCACAATTAATTCGTACCCCTATTGTTGATGGTGCTAGACATTTACTTCCATATAAAAAAATTTACTTTATTATGGAAGAAAACGCGGTACACCTCTGCGAAAAAAAGTTGTCAGAAATCAACGAGAATCTTGAGCTACTCGAAACTTGCACTTTGTGGTACTAAAATTCAATGGGATTTAAAAATGCATACCCAGAAAAATTGTAAAAATTCTGGATAAAAAGTTAAAGGTTCTAATAAAAAATTTCAAAATAAAATTTTTCAAACTTTTGTTTTTAACCAAAAAATTTTGACAAATTTTATTTTGAAACTTTGCGTTATATGTTTTTTTGCTGTATAAACTATATTTTTATAAAAAAAAATCGTTTTTGAAAAACTTATCGCAGTGGTAGTGAGAGTTTACTTCTTATTTAACTCAAGTCTAAGCCCTTGCAAACCCACGCTGCTCTACCTGGGTGCCTGAACATTGTATGTAGTATTCGCTGATAAACTGGCGAATGAAGGCTCTGCAAGTATGCCACTCGACTCTGAACCCTTTCTAGGAGTCAATTCTGCATCGATTCAACTATGGATTGACGACCACATGAGGTCTACCCATAGAGGACGTTGGTCTTGGTTGAACCCGTGCAGAGTAGCCAAGTGCTTTGTGAAAGAACCAAACAGGAAAATAGCGACGTTTCCCCTAAAACTCAGCAGAAACGATCTGAGAGTACTGGTGGGTGTAATCACAGGGCACAACGTCTGTGGTCAGCATATGGCTGCCATGGGGGTCGTCGACAGGCCGATATGCCTATCCTGCCTTGAGGATGACGACACTGCAGAGCATTTTCTCTGTAGCTGTCCGGCATTTTCCAGAATTAGACTTAGGATATTGGGTTACGATATACTGAATATGGATAAAGTTTATTCCCTTCCTCTTCCGTATCTCTTAAGATTCATCAATGAATCCAAGAGATTTGTGAAAGAGTGGCCTCAAATCAATTTTTCCGTCTTACCACCCGCATTTTATCTTTCCTATCTCTCTTTTCTTTCTACTGAAATCTATCCGGGTGTAGTACAAGGGTTTCCTGGCTAAGTACTTAGATTTGTCCAAATAACATATCGTTTGGCTGCCATAGAAAGACTGTAGGTGTGTTAAGCTCAGGGCAGCTTTATCTCAGTAATTCTTAAAAGGAGTCTTGCTCTCGGTGAACAAGTCAAACTACAACCCACTTGTGGGATCGCTGCGTTATTATGTATGATGGTTTAAGCATCTGGATGTGTCGACATATTTATTTTTGCATGTCTCGAAGAGGGTCAGGCGCATTTACTGGGAATCTCAGTCTAGAATTAGGTATGGAAACTTTTTTCGGAATTAAATTTTTTTATCTGATATACCGACATACACATCGTGTAAACTGTAAGTCTAAGAAAAATGTAATACCTTTCCGCAAGTCCTGTACTCGCCTCACCTCTCTTGCAGCGTGCGACTTTTTCCACAAGTGAAGTTCAACCTCGCAAAAAGCAAGGAAGAAAGAGCGAGAAAGTGAGGCGATGGTGACGACAAAAGACAGTTCTTAGAACTCTTTTAATGTCAAAGATGTTAATAATTGTTTATCATAAAGAGACTTCAAATTATTTGGTGCAAGGCTTGAAAAAACAAGAAATAAACTGTGAAGGAAAATGAAATATTACTCGCCTTTTTGGCTAGAAGCAAAATTTGCTGCTTCAGCTGAGCAAGACATAACGAATATGTGGTTGAAATTGTGAATCATTGCAGCGGATTGCCAAATCGACCTAACGAGTATTTTAAAGATTGGAAGAAACATTGAAATATTTTTACTGGTTACCATAGAGGTTACTTTCATCATCATCAAATTCAGGGCGATACTTTGCAGAGAATAAAAGCAGTATTAATATGAATGTTGAACTGCTTTTATTTTAGTGACACTTTATAGGTACTTTTTGCACAGAGGATACATACACATTATATATGAAGTGCTAATTAACAATTAAAGAATGAAATAAATAATTGGCGCGTACACTTCTGTTGGGTGTTTGGCCGAGCTCCTCCTCCTATTTATGGTGTGCCTCTTGATTTTGTTCCACAAATTTACAGTTACAGCTACAGTTTTAAGCCGATTCCGAACTGCAAATGATTTTTTATGGGGAACATTTTCGTGGCGAAAATACTCCCACACTGTTTCTATAATTTTGCTGTCTCATGCAAGGAGATTCAAACCTACGCACTTCCGAATGATAGCCACGCACCAGCCCATTCGGCCACAGCGTCCACTTTAGGCTCAATTAATCAAGACAGAACAGGTTTGTACTTATATGGGTTCCAGTACGCTCCGGTGTTCAAGGAAGCGAAATTTCCGATGAATCGGCCAACCGTGGATCAGCGGTTCCCCCACAAGGGCCAGACCCGGTAATCGGAATCAGTTCCGCAGGAATCATGAATTGGATCAGCGATTATGTAGGCAATCTACATAAAGAGCGATGGTCCGGTCTGCAAAGTGTTTTGTGACAAGTCCGAAGAGAAAACAGTCAAACTTTTTTTTTATTTAATAAAATTTTACTAACTTTTACTTTCTACTAAAACTTGGAAGAAAAGAAGTTCGGTTGATGGTCGGGACACAACCCATGGGGTCAGCATATGACCACACCACCATTAGAATCATTGAGGATCCAATGTGCCTGTCTTGCTTGGAGGAGGCGGATAGCACTGAGCACTTTCTCTGTGAGTGTGCAGCCTTTGCTAGAGCAACGCTACGAGTTTTGGTTCCGATGTCGTGAAAATGAGTAATATTCGTTCTCTAAAACTGGAAGATATTTACAGATATGCCAAAGAATCTGGAGAATTTACACAGGACTAACTACCTTTATCTCTGTCTCTATTCTTTCCTATGTCTTTCTCTGATACCTTCCTCATTCCCTCCTTGACTATCTACCCTCTTTCCAGAGCTCTAAATACAATGGGATTTTTAGCCTGAGTGTTTTAGGAGCAGCCAAATCTCCTGGCGCTCCTTGGCTCGACCTATTCAAATTTCAATTTCATTCAGTCGCACTTGCGTTGGCTATAAAAATCGCATTTGCATGCGCAATTGAACCTACTTGTTGTTGCTCTAATTACTCTCCTTCCTCTCTCTTTACGCTCTTTTCTACTTTAGTGTACTATTTTAACTTATACTGTTTTCTCTTGCCTTCTATACACTTTAGAAAATCCATAAAAATCGACTAATCCTGATCAGTTTTGCACCATTCGCTTTAAATAAACCCATTTTTAATATTTTCTTGCAATAACTTTTTATTCTTGAAATAATGATGAGCCTCTTTAACCACCCAGAAGCTTCCCATTCAGTGCCTCGACTCTTTGAAATGCTGCTATGCATTTTTTTCTTTTCGAATTCTTCTTCTTATTCCTCAAATGCTGCACAATTGTGGTTGCTTCAATCTTATGTTTCCTCAACTACCTCGCCATTTAGTTTTGTGCAACAGAGTGGAAAATTATTTCGCCAGCCATTGCCAATTGTTGAAGGTACTTTTCCGTACATATAAACATATTTACATGCACCTCTACATCTACTTGTAAGTAAGTGCCGGGTTGAGCCCGACTATTATGTGGCATGCCAACCACAGCAGCTGATGCCAGCGCACAAATAGCCACAGTCCAGCTGTTCTTAATACTCAGTGACTAGTTAGCCAACCGCCGAGTTCTTTAACTGCTCACCGCTTGATTGTTTGCTTGCTGCTGCTAATATTTTTCCACACACTTTTTTTGTTTTTGCTTTTGTTTGTTCTTGCTTTCAGTTCCGCTCCAGGCGTAATTTTCTTCCAAACTAATTTATTTATAAGTACGTACCGGACCGCGAAACCAAACTACGCCACCTCGACTAAATCGAAACCAAACTAGTTCGTCAAAATGATGAGCGCGAGCGTGACATTGTTGTCTTTGGTCGGGCGGTTGCTTGGTTGGATGGTACATGGTATCACTTCTTCAGCTGCTAAGCAACATTAGTATGCATCTAATTGTACTGAATTCCATGCTTGGCCGCACACACAGCCACACGGTCATACTGAGCAATGTCCAACTGACAGCTGGCGCACAGTTACTTACAGACTTTTGCAACAGCGACGTTGTTCGACTCTTGTCGAAGATGGCGTTGTGTGATGGGGAAGTTGTTTGGCAGGTAGGGGGAGTAGTTCGCGAAACAGGCGTTGATTTTCAGTGGCTGGAGCATACCTAATATCAATTTTCTTTAGCGCATTTTTTCTTTAGATTTGGTACAATTTTGTTTTTTTTTTTCTTTTTTTTTTGCGTTGGCAAGATAATTGTATGCATGTAAATTAAAATTAGTGGGTGTGTTGAGCAAAAAACAAATATAAATAATCACAATACGCCATTAAAAGAACATAAAAATTTAGGTTGATTAGCAGCAGACACGCTCAACTATAGATAAGCAAAGATGTGAGAAGAAGAACAGCGGACTTATGCCATGTAACTGGAGACGGCCACTGGACAGCGAAGAAGCCGACAAACTTTGACTGTCAATCAAAAATATGTCAAGTAATGACAGTGAACAGAGCAGTAAACTGTCAAAAAGAGCAGATGCAAGCAAAAATATCTTATTGAATAATCAAAAGAGTGAAATAGACGCGTGAAATTGAAACGTCCAAAATAGAAATGCCGTAGAAATAAAAGAAGAAAAAAATAGGCAAACCAAAAAACTTTCAAGATATAAATTGTTGAAAAATAACAAATAATCGCAATACAATCATTCTCACTCGCAAGCAATATTAATTCTCACAAACTCAATTCTCCTGTATGGCAGCGAAGTATGGCGAATTGTGCTAAAGTGCAAAGCGAAGCGCAAAGCTCTGGAGGCTGTGCAACGAACAGCGACTCTCAGAGTTGCTTCAGCCTACCGCACTGTCTCAGGTGTAGCAATTTTCGTGATCAGCGGGCAGACGTCGACCTCATGGTCCGAGAACGAATGGATGCGTGGGACTCCAAGAAAAAACACGTTATCACTAGCTTCTCAGAACGGAGACGCCAAACCATGCAGATGGACGGCGAAATTTATTCCATCAACTGACAAATGGGTCCAAAGTTCCTCTCGGGCCACGAATACTTCCTATTCCGTATGAGCAAGGTAACCGATTCCAATACTGCGAAGCGCTGAGCGATGATGCTGAACACAAGGTTTTTAGTTGTAACAGATAGCTCGCGAAAAGAAATGCTCAGAGGGAGCAGATTGGCGACATCGCCCTGAGCAACATAATCAGCAAAGTGCTCGAACGCAAGGACAGCTGGAACGCGGTAAAGAAATCTATCGGGAACGTACTACGGAAAAAAGATTGACCTCGACACAGTGCAACAAAGCGAAGCCGCACAGACAGAGACACAAGAAAACGAGCATGAAAGCTGGCTACAAATATGGTGGACCCAGACGTAGGTGAAGAGGATTGGTCCTTTATGGATGCCGTTCTGGGCCCTCCCGAAGTAATATGGCAAGCAGTTCCGCGAAGGGTGTGCCCCCAGAAGAACAGGAGGAATGGTTTTAGTGGCCACACCACACGACGCAGTAGACGACGGTCGCCGTAAGTGCGAAGGCATTTTGAACCGTACCTCACCCACCAAAAACAAAAACCTAAGTTACAGTTTGCTTTTGCCTTGACCTCCATTTTATATAGACAACCTCTGGAAACCTCATCGAACCAGCTCTGTATTTCGCCTTCCACAGTATTTCTGTCTAAAGCATCTGTGAAGAAAGACTTCGGCCGAATTTTTTTTTCAACTTTTTCATACAATTCTTTCGCAATTTCTTTTTTGAATAGATTTGTGTTTTGCAGAATTTTATTTTTAAATTGACGTCCTGAAGTCGGTAAGCCTTGTAGCAACCATTTATGGAGAAATTTTTACTTATTATTTAATTTTTATTTCATCATTAGAAAGTTCGTTGAACGAAAAGACACCCAGTATCCCTAAGCGTTTTTATGGCCCGTCAGGCACAGTTTCACTTTACTTTGTAGGTGACTGCCTTAGAAGTAGTCGCGTGGGAAGTAAAACCACCACTATTAAACTATTGCCCTTCTGGAAGAAAGTTTTCCAAAATATAACTACTTTGGTATGAATATTCTTTGGAATTTCAAAACTCGTATACACCCAAGCAGCGGTTATAAATTGTGGGAATTTATTTCCAGAATCAGTATTCAGTATTGTAAAAAGCAAATTCAAAAAGCGCTGGAGGTAATTTATATATTTATATTTTATAAGGTTTTTCTGATAGCTGCCGGTCGCCTCTCGGCAATGGCAAACCACCGAATGAATTTTTGCCAAAAACGCTGCTCATAAAAACAAAAAAAGCATCTGCCCTTTGGAGTCGGCTAAAAACTGCAAGTCCCTCCAAACAATAACAAGACGCACACCACAAGTAGGAGAAGGAACTTGGTCAAGCACTCACAGAGGCCAATTCTTTGTATATACAGTTTGTCTCATAAATCTTTTCATATGGAAATATTTGACGAGGGGAAATATTTGAAGTGGATTTCGAAAGTAATGTTTATTTATATTTATTAATATTTTATTTACTTATATTATTTTTATAAATATTTTATTTATTTATTTTTATAACAAAATAAACGTATTCAATTTTTACGCCATTTATGAAAAAAAAATATTTATTTGAAGAGATTTAGAAAAAAAACACAATTAAAACAAGATGTTATATTCGGCACTGTCTTAAAATTTTTTTTACAAATCAACAAAATAAAAGATCAAATAAATGTATGCACCTTAAAACTTTCAAAGCCTTTTCAAAAATTCATTTACTATTTTCTCTTACTATGTCCTTCTGGACAGTCGGTCCGGCTCAGGCGGCTAAGCGCTTGAGATTCCCGAGGGTGGCCTTTGGGGACAGCTTAAAGAAATTCTCCAGCCTAGATCCCTTTTCTCTCCTCCACTACATCAACAGCACTGGATGGCTGTAGACGATTTTCTCTTCCCTAAATTTGTTTCGCAGGTAGTAGTCCAAATTATGGTATCAAAACGACGCGTAAAGTGCTACTTGTAGTGTACCTGTGGTACTCTTGCCATCTAATCTACCTATCTACCATGTCCATCTGGAACAACCCCTCTAACTAACCTAAACAAATCGCCATTAAGAGTTCCATTTGATAAGTGTTCAAGCGGCACAACCTTTACCCTCAACGCATACGAGGTAACTGGATACCCCAAAGCAAAGCATATGAAAAATTTCACACTTTCTTCGATGAAGTTTTGGTGAAAACAGTAATAATACTAATTCACAAACTCTCATTAACCCAGTAATTGATTTTATTATCATATAATATATTTTACGATCTCTTTTTTTTGTTGGTTTTTATTTTGTATGCAAACAAGTTAATTACTGATTTCATATAACATAAAGTAACTAGTAACACCGCATATGATAAAAAAGATTTATGAACTTTTAATTGCTTCCCGCCGATTGTGCAACTTTTTCTGTTTCTTCTTTGGTGCTTTATTTTATTTATTACTTTCTTCGTTTTTTTTTTCTTCTTTTTTTGGGTTGCTTCAGTTTTTGGCAGTAGCATATTTCATTACCATGTAATTTGTGATTTAGTTGTAAAATGTGATATATTTTAGTTTACTTTTCTGTTTTAACGACTTTTCAACGCTTCTCACTAAATGGCTTGTTAGGAGAAAAAAAAGTCTTAAGTTAAGAGTAAAGAAACTAAAAAAATATTTGTATACAAATGCAACTACTTTTCCTCCACAAAATATAGCTTCATGTGCCATAAATTATGAATTTTTTTTTAAATATTTTATTTTTATTTCTTAAATCGTCAGTTGGGTTCTCCAGATCTTCGGTGTGAGATGAAAATATAGCACTGGTTCATTGATCGAAATTCTACATAAGAATGTACATGTACTCCTATACTTGTATGCTTCTGAGAGCCATTTTCTTAAGCTCCTGTTAAACACATTTACATTTCCCCAACTGTCTGGTATCTAATGCCGTCGAATACTGTTAACAGGCAACTCAGGTACCGATTAACATTTTTCGGTACAGCAGCACCAACAGTTTTGTCTGTAAACACAGAACTGCTGTTAGCAAGTTTACAGCTTCAACATTGCCAACTGATGACACGCCTTTAAACCCCTCCTTAGCAGTGAGGTTCTTGTCCTTTTTTGTTTTTGTTTGCTCTCATAATTCTACAGATTTATGTTTTCTAACAGCTAATTTTGGCAATTTTTATTATTTTACTCTGCGGCACTGCCAAGTGTTTATTACCATCAAATATGCTAAATATTTAACCCAATATTGAGAACATTAAATCAAATTTATGCTGTCAACAAATTTGTCTGTTTATCTACCTGTTTCATAATATCTACATTAAAAGCAGGTTAAAAAACTCACCTTAATATTTTTATCAAATTCGAAACACTGTAAGTAATATATAATACTTATGAAAATAAAATCACTTGCCAATTTAAAGAAGAAATTTACTGCCAAACCACATTTTTAATGTTCATAATTTTCCCCATACAGTCAGAAGTCAGTGAACTATTTTCAATTTTCCCCCCATTCGTTAAGTTTGCTCGCTACTAATCAGTATTTCTAATGGCATTCGACACGAGCTTGCATGACAATGCGGTAAATTCGAAAATGCCCAGAGAGAGAGAGAGAGAGAAAAATATGTACATATTAAAATAAGCAACTCCTACACCTCTCGAACTGCAACGCCGGCTGTCATTAGTGATAATTAAAATTTAACAAATGGAAAATATGTATGTACATACTTTCATTTTCATTTGCATACATTGTTAGGTAAATAACGGTGTTCATATGCGAAGCGGGAAAAAATGTGTTTTCTTTTAAGTCAGGTGTTGAAAAATGCGCAGCCACAATCTTGCATGAAATTGGGAAAAATATGTAATGCAAATATTTACTAGCTGATCATTACACGCCAGAGACATGATTATTATTTTTCAGTTATTTGAAGAAAAATTTTAATGAAAAAATAAATAAATAGATAAAAAACACTACGAGCGGAGCGTTACAAGAAAATATGCATGTTACACGAAGAGTCACGTAAAAGTGGCTTGTAAGTGGAAATTGTAAAGGAATGTCGTGCATACATTTGCAAAATTAAAAGAAAGGGGGGAAAAAAATTGGAAAAAATAGGGAATTTTAAATTTTTTAAGCATGTATGATTTTTTTTTAGATATATGAATTTTTGAAATCTAGAGGAATGGTGGCATTAAATGCCTTTATTGTTGTTGTAACTATTGTTTATAAATCAAAAGTCAATGCCTTTACCCGTTCACTTCTACATTTCAATAACTTTTACTAGTTTATTTTAATTTTTATTTTATTTTATTGCCTTTCATTCCATTTTATTTATAATTAATTTAATTTATTTAATTTTTTTAATATATATTATTTATTTTGTTTTAATTTACTTTATTAATTTTTTTTTTTCGTAATTTAATTTAATTTAATTTATTATTATTTTTTTTTTTTTAATATATTTTATTTGTATTATTTCAATTTATTTTATTAATTTTTTTCGCATAATTCAATTGAATTTAATTTTTATTTTTTGTTTAATTCTATTTAATTTATTTTTTATTTTAATTCATTTAACTTTTATTTTAATATATTTTATTTTAATTGGTTGGTTGGTTGGTTTAAGAGTGACCCCGCCACATAGACCGCAAGTTGGGTCCGTTGTGTTGCCCTAGAGCTCATTATGTTATATGATTTCCCCACCTAACCGAGATTTTTATTGTAGATTTTGGTCAAAGATATTAATTCGTTTCAAGAATTTGATGAGAGATTCGATTTTCAGGTTCGAGAGTACTGAAAGATTGTCAATTGTTGGAGAGCCTAGAAGACCGAGTCGACTTCTGGCTAGACCGGACAACTGCACAGCAAATGTCTGCTCGATACTTCCTCATCTTCGTCCTCGCAGTATCTGCACAGGTCGTTTTGAGGAACCCCGAGCCGACGTGCGTGAGTGCCCAAAAGGCAGTGGCCGGTGATAAGTGATATTATATGTATGCCTTAGTTCGTGTTTCGAAAGACTTATAAGGGTTTTTGTCTGTTTCAGATTGTAGGATGGCCAGATGTGTCTGGTCGTATCGCAAGTAGTTTCCACTCGCCACCTCCGATCAGCAATGCTGTGAAATTCTCGATCAATGAGCAATTTACATGTTGAGAGCGGAATGTGGATTGTGGGTAAGTTACTAACATTTGATTGCGCAGCTCCAGCTCTTGCGAGCTCATCAGCTTTGCAGTTACCTTCGAATCCACTGTAACCCGGTATCCAGATAACTTGGACAGAATTCTGAACACTTATCTCGTTAAGAGATAAGAGACAGGATCGAACCACATCTGAGTTGGTATAAGAGGAGCTGAGTGCTCGAACGGCCGCTTGACTGTCGGTGAAAAAGCGGATATCCTCTAGTGATATTCTATTTACTAAGAGAGTTTTCGCAGCATACCAGATAGCGCATACTTCCGCTTGGAATACGCTACAGTAGTCGGGTAATCTAAATGATAGATTAATGTGAGGGGAATTGGAAAAGATTCCAAATCCCACTTTGCCGTCTTGTTTTGAACCATCTGTATATATAATCAGAGGGCCACCGATTTCGGTTAGATTTGTCTTCCATTCTTCCCTAGTTGGGAGTGAACAGGAGAATAGCAAGGGTGGTGATGGAAGACTTACATGATAGTCTATGTTGGAAGAGATAACAGTGTTCCTGTTCAGTATGGCCGAATGGCCAAGATACTTATTCCATTTCGACATGGCATTCATGCGTGTCGCTGCTTTCGCTGCAATCGCTTTGCCAGCCAGATCGATGGGGAACAAGTGAAGCAACGTATTTAGAGCCTTAGTAGGTGTTGTACTTAAGCATCCTGTTATCAGGAGGCAGACTGTTCTTTGAACTCGATCAATTGTGGCTACTCTACACCGTTTTTCGAGTGCTGTCCACCATACAACCACACCGTAGAAGAGTATCAGTTTGATGATCGAGGTATATATCCAATAAATGATCCGAGGTGAAAAACCCCAGGTTTTGCCTATAGCTTTCTTACAAGTATAAAGAGCTATGAAAGCTTTTTTACATCTGTTTTCGATCTTCAATTTCCAACTCAACTTCCTATCTAGAATAACTCCTAGATATTTAGCTGAATCAGATAGGAGTAATGATTCCCCTTTTAAAGTTATTGTTTGCAGTGGAGGAGATTGTTGTTTCCTATTGAAGAGAACAAGATCTGTCTTTGCTATATTCGCATTTAGTCCGCATTCGGTGCACCATTTTGACAGAATATTGATTGAGCGATGCATGAGCTCAGTGAGGGTATTCAGGTGTTTGCCTGACACGCAGAGAGCAATATCATCTGCATAGGCTACAACCTTGCAGCCTGCTTTTTCGAGATTTCGAAGCAAACTGTTTACAGCGAGATTCCAGAGAAGGGGTGAAAGTACTCCGCCTTGAGGAGTGCCTTTGACGGCGTACATTCTCATGCGGTTTAACCCAAGCTCTGAAGTAATTATTCTATTTTGGAGCATTTGTTCGATCATCTTTCGGATGGAGTAATTGATACCCAATTTGGCAATTTCAGACAGAATAGCGTTGGGTGCAATATTATTAAAAGCAGCTTCTATGTCCATAAATGCGACAAGAGAGTACTCCTTATTGTGAAGGGAAGTTTCCACTGTTTGCACCAGTGAATGAAGTGCCGTTTCAGTCGATTTCCCTTTAGTGTAGGCATGTTGTGCCTCAGAGATCAACTTAGTATCAAGTTGGGTTTTGATTTGCTCATCTAAGACTTTTTCAAAAGCCTTTAAGCAAAAAGAGGTTAGGCTAATGGGCCTGAAGTCGTTTGGTTTGCAGTGTGAAGGCTTCCTCGTTTTCGGAATGAATACTACCTTCGATTTCTTCCAAATTGTCGGAAGGTAAGAGAGATTTAAACACTTGTTAAAGATCCTTGTTAACCAAGGCAGTAGAATTTCCAGTCCTTCTTGAAGTTCTGCTGGAATGATGTTGTCAGGACCTGATGATTTAAATTTTTTAAAACTTAGTAATTTAATTTAATCAATAATATATTTTATTTTTATTTGTATTATTTCAATTTATTTTATAAATTTTTTTTTTGCATAATTTAATTTAATTTTTATGTTTTGTTTAATTCTATATAATTTATTTTTTATATTTTTTTTTATTTAACTTTTACTTTAATATATTTTATTTTAATTAATTCAATATATTTTTTTTATGTAAATTTATTTTATCAAATTTTTTTGCGTAATACAAATACAACTTTGCAAACCAATCCTGCTTGCTTATACGAACACTTGTACTTCATTTACATTGAACTTTGTACTCTGTAAAAACAATTATACATTATATAGTAGACGATGCCAAAAATATAAAACGGCACTTAGAATAAAAGCGTGAATTACATTGGCACGATTTTTTCTTTCTCTGCGCGGAAATACTGCTTCAATTTTAATTTATTTTATTAATTTTGTTTTGCGTAATTTAATTTAATTTATTTTTTTTTCATTTAATTTTTATTTTAATATATTTTATATATATATTATAATATATTTCTTTTATTTCATTTTATTTTAATTTATTTTATATTTATTTTCTTTTTAAATTTAATTTAAATTTACTTTATTTTAATTTATTGTGTTTTATTTAATTTTATTTTAATTTTATTTAATTTATATTATTTAGTTTTTTATTTAATTTAATTTACTTTATTTAATTAAATTTAATTTTTTTTATTGTTAATTGTAAATATTTTTAACATTAAGTTGAATTTGTGGCCAGAATTAACCCCGAATAAAGTTAAACTTAATGTGTAAATATTAGACATATTTTATGTTATTTGACTTCAATTTATTATAAACAAAATAATTTAAATATTTTTTTTTGTAATTGCATTTAATTTAATTTTAGTTACTTTCAATTTATTTTATTTTATTTTATTTTATTTTATTTTATTTTTTTTTTTATATTTTATTTGAATTTAATTTACTCCATTTTTCTTAAATTTATTTTATAAATGTTTTTATTTCATTTCATTTATTTTATCTACTTTCTGCTATTTTATTCTGCCTTCGTTCGGTTTTTGAACTCCTGATTTAACAATAACATCTACATAAACCACGCCTTCAACGCCCCTTGCCCACCGGCTACCAATCAACCGTGAAGATAAGAAAACTACGATTAAACGATCGTTAATTATTGCAATCAGTTAAAAGCATAACTACATTGGCAATTACAGCAATGGCAACAACAAATGCAATTACCCAGCCTGTTATAAAACTATATTTCCTTTCCACTTCCTAAAAACACAAACAAATGCATTTGCCTGCATTCACTTACAATCGCTCTGGTCACTGGGGTTTGTCGTGTTGACAGTTGGCCCCTTCGCTAACAACAACACACTAGTTAATCAATCGGATTTTACTCCTTACCTCGCTCTCTCTTACTATCTCTTTCGTGCTCATTATTTAAAATAATTTTCAATTTTGTTATTTATTTATATGTTGATATTTGTTGTTATTTATTTAAGTGTTGTTACTCTTATCAGACATGAAAATGATCACCAAATTGTCTCTATAAATGTCTGAGCTTCTATTATGCAACATCTTAGCTATGCATGTATTTAGGCGAGTTAATTGCCGGTAATACAATTCACTCACACCACTTTATTGCAGTGTGTAGTGTTATTGTACGTATCCAAAAATGTAAATAAAAATGCATAATACTTATTAGACTGCACCATTGGAAAGGTTTCAAGAGCGTTCGATGCACAAATTTCAAATCTATTTTTCGTTTTAACTTTTTTGCCTGCCGTTTTGAAGAAAGAGGTGTGTTTTGTGTGGCGCTGTCGTATGATAAGTGATGCTTTTACTTGGCTCACCATTTTTCAAGTGCTTCACTTTAATTCGCTCTAAATTTAAGTATTTATCTTCACCTAGGAGGGGCTACGCGTTATATAAACTAACAGGCCTTTTTAACAACGGGGAAAAACCAACAAAACAGCGACTGTCTCAAGAGTTTTTATTGAATAGGGAGAGTTTCTCAGTGCAGGTATGGTGAGCGATTGATTCATTTATTTTTATGGAAGCAAATCGAAAGTGAATTATACTCAATAAATGCATACACACATATGCATATGCTCATATATGTGAGTATGCACATATGTATAAGGTTACTTGGTTTATGGAGAAGTGTGGTGCCTCAGTACTTTATGGGTAATTGGGTAATTAAGAAAAAATCACTCTTTCTAGCCCAGGTATGCTTTTCAGATGGACAAAAGTCCGCTAAAGCTTTCAGAAGAATTATCTTTCCGAAAAGAGCTCGCAAATCCATCGCCTTAAGGGACTCTACTCAAGCATGAGATACCAACTTAATGGATATTAAATAGGTGGTAAATATAATTAGGTCTATTTAAGGCTCTTGCGCAGGCAAAACTTTTTGGATACTGGGCACAGGCGTAAACCGCTAGAATAAGATTGACTTAAAATTATACACAACCATAATGGACTGCATTCTCATCTGCGCTGGGCGATCTACAGTGCAAAAACGGATATAGTAAGTAGTACAAAAACAAAATTGAATACAATTTTTGCAATTTGGTGACTTGAATGTCAAAATAAGGTCTTCTATTGAAACCTCCTTATATGAGTTCGCCTTTAATCTGTTAAATGAGATAAGCTGCGTACTATGACTGGAAGACAACAACAAGTCTCAACGTTCCCGTCGTAGTACCGGTATACAAAAGATATCTCTCTAAATAAATATGCAGTATGACTTACTAAACAAAAATTGCTACAAACTAAATGAAGTAAAAAAATGTGGTTTAATTAAAAAAAATAGAAAATATTGAATTTGAATATTTTGATGAAAAACAGAAGTAATTTTTTTCGCGTAGTATTCATAGCACTCATGTGCTGAGAGAATGTGATAATACAAGAACAAAAAACTTGTAGATAAGTATGAGCACCAGCATTTGTTTCAAGAAAATATGTCACTAATTTTACTTAGGTGAGTATAGGAAATTAAAAGCTTTGAGCCCGCTTTTCTCGAATTTCAAATTTTATGAGTTATGGCATTCTTTCGACAAAGAAGTAATTGCCTCTCAAAATATTTGTATTCACAAGTCATTATTGCATTTTAATTTTGAACTTTCCAAATTTTTTTCACCACAAATTTTTCTTGTTTTTTATGTTTTAGCGCGAAAAAAATTATTAAACAAAATTTTTAATATATAGGTAGGTAGGTAAGATGGCAAGAGTAACCAAGGTACTCTTAAAGTAGCACTTACGTGCCGTTTTGATACCATAATGTGGACCACTGCCTGTGAAAAGATTTAGGGAAGAGAAAAACCCGTCTACAGCCAAAAGGGATCTAGGCTGGAGAATTTCTTCAAGTCATCCCCAAAGGGCACGTTAAGGAATCTCAAGCGCCAAGCCAGAGCCGGACATTTGCAAAGAAAGTGTTACACAGTCTCTCTCTCTGCAGGGTCTCCACAACTTCTGCAATAGGGGTTGTACGAAATTCCAAGCTTATCCGCATGAGTACCGATCACCCAGTGACCAGCGTTCTGTTTCTATCGATATCTCCAAAGGCCAATTTCCTTCAACCTAATAGCACTCTGAGCAGCAATGGATTTAACTTGCAGTGCACGGGAAGTAAGTGCAGAATGACGTTGAGGGCAGCAGTGGGACATGTTCTACAAGTACCAGTGATTACCACACATGCAGTTCTCTGCTCTCTCTCTCTAGTTTAGTGGTGTTATAGCCATTCTGAAGAGCTACCCACCAAACTAGGCAACCGTATGTAAAAATTGGCAGAACCACTATGTTGTACATCCAAAGTACGACACGTGGCTTGAGACCCCATTTTTTGCCGAACATAGATTTACAGGCGTAGAAGGCTATATTGGCCTTCTTAACTCGATTCTCTATGTGCAGCTTCCAGTGGAGCTTGGGGTCAAGTATTACACCAAGATACTTAACTTCCGATGAAAGAGTAAGACATTGGTTGTTACGTCTTGGAAGCTTAAAAGGTGCAGGCTTGTATTTTCTGGTGAATAGCATCAACTCCGTTTTGTCAGAGTTGACTCTGAGACCGCAACTGGCATCTACTGAGTGTAGCCAGAGCACCTTCCAAAATGTCAGCCATTACTAAATATATAAAAAATACCAAAGTTGCCCAAAAGATTGGTTTAACTTTGTGGAGAAGGTAAAAAAACCAACAAAAACAAATTAAAAAAAATTAAGAAAAACAACATTTACAAAATTTTTTCACTAGAACTTTTTTTTTTTTTTAAGTTTTAGTGAACAAAAAATTGTAATTTATTTATTAACAAACTTATTTATTTTGTTTTAAAAAATACAAAAATTGCCCAAAAATTTGGTTTAACTTTGTGGAGAAGGTGAAAAAAAATTAAAAATTAAAAACAGAAATAAAAAAAAAACAAATACAAAATTTTCAAACAAAAATTTTTCACTAGAAATTTTTCTTGTTTTTTAAGTTTTAGTGAATAAAAAGTTGTGATTGAATTATTAACAAAACTATTTATTTTATTTTAAAAAATAAAAAATTCCACGCTGTCAAAATCAACTAATTACTTTTTTTTATTTCTTTGAAAAAAAATTAAGAAACATTTATTATTATTATATATGTATATAATATTATAGTATGTCTCATAACAGCCATAGTTGTTGTTGTTTCAAGTGATTAGAAAATTTGGGTTATTTCAAAATTCATTTCAGTCTCAAGGTCGCTGGTTTACTGCGACATTCCCCTCAAAGCTTCTCTCAATTTTATTTTTTTATTATTTATTTAACAGATTGGGTACATAGTTACTACACTTTGCATGTTTATATGTATGTGTGCATGCATGTATCAATGGATACCTACATCTTATTTCAAAACAAACAGGATATACCCACTCCCACAACGAGCCTCATATTCATTCATTTACATATCAAATTTACGCGTTCCTTGTACATGGTTGGCAACGCGGAATATCAATGAAATGTTCCAGAACCAAGCTGCAATGTTTAAATTCAAATTGATAAACAAAACTCAAAGCAAAATTTTTATTTCAAGCTCCTCTTCATACAATTCCTCAATTTATAACAAAACAACTTTTTTACTGTAGCATTTTTGAGCTTAGATATTGAGCTTTCTTAATAAAAAATAAAAGTTCTGGTTACACTTTTACTAGAATGAGTTTTTATTAGTTCTAAACTACAGCTTTGATTCCGAAAGAGTTTCAATACTGCACTAAATCAAGCAAATTAGCGCTTGACTGTCAGAAAGTAGTAATTCGATTTAAGATATTTCAAAAGTTCACAGTTATCAATGCCATTTTTATATGTCGTATATTTATGTACATATTTACTATGTAGATTTTTCACTTTGAGCAACTTATTTACTTTTTTACATTTTTATTTTTATTTATTTTTATTTTTTCCTTTTACTTTGTTTTTGCATTTTGTGCGCATTTCTGCAGTCAGTAACGACAATTGACGATTGACATTAAAAATAATCGTGTTAATTATCATACAAATTTGTGTCATCAGAGATATCAAAGTGTGAGAAAATATTTTTTGGAGGCAACGCAGCACTAAACGAACAAATCGAATATTTTTGAAAGTAAAAAATAACGAAAAATTTAGAAATATTCTAAAATCTTTAATTCACTGAAATGTATACATTTTTTTCCATATCTACGTATGTGTGAATGCGTGAATATTTCTTACACTATCAGAACCCGAAAATATAAATCCTTCCAACACAAGTAAAAGCACAGCTTGCGCATTAAAAAAAATTTTACTTAATTTAAACTTTTTTATATCTAATTTATTATTCCTTTGTTATTTTGTTAGGCCCAGCGTTTAGGGTTTCTTACTTTGTACATATATATATTTTAAAAAATTTTTTTTTTTCGCCTCAGCTTTCAGTAAACTCGTTCGCTTACTCCACAACACTTAAAAAAATATTTATGTAAAATTTTGTTCTCTCAACGCAAAAAAAAAATATTTTTCGCGCTGAAAATCACCCGCCGTTCTTCACGTTTGATCTTCGAAAATGCGATCTCAAAACTGATTCACGGCCAAACGGACGAATGTTGAGCACGCGAGCGTAAACAAAATGCTACTAACTATTGTATGTGTAATGAACGGTGAAGAAAACCAGCTGTGCGTCGTCAAGACAGAATAGCACAGGCAGGGCCATTCACACGCACACATACATATACGCACCCATACCCACTTTACTCCCTCCCACCCTATGTGTCGAGTGAAGGAGGTTGCTGAAAAGGCAACGGATCGCCATCCATTGCTATGTTCATATTGGGCCGTGCCGATCCGATCATGCAACCCCCAAAGTTGCCGCCCTAACTATGAAGGAGAGATGGTGTGAGCAGCAGACATGAGGTTGGGTATGTGTAGGTGTGTGCGAGTTCTGAGTGATTCAGTGTGTTTGTATGCAGCTATGCTCGTAAATTATTTAAGTACATTCATGCCGGAGTGTGGAGGAGCGACGGACCGACGTAAAAAAGAATCATTTCTTTTTATATTCACTACGAACGCACTACGATCGCCTTTGACGATCAGCGAAGAAATAAACAAAAGCTTTTTATGAGCATCTGCTTGCTAGAGAATTTGCTATTCATTCGCGCGTGAGTAAACAGAATTAATAAGAAAAAGGGGAAAAAGAATTCGAAAATGTATTTATAAATATTTGCTGATATTGAAAATTTTGCAGAATTTTAAAGTCAGCGAAATATTAATGCGATTGGTGCGATCAGTTGCATGAGTTGTGGCTTGAAATTGTGTGTGTTGAGAATTAAATTAAACTAAGAGAATTAGGGAGCAGGATTGAGAGGCATGAGGAACTTAAACTTAAAAGAAAAAATGGTAAATAAGTGAAGCGATACAAAGAGAATAGCAGTTTCGATTTTTCAAATAAGAGGGTTAGGAAGAGAGTCAAAGGGAGTGATGCCAGACGCATTTTTTTCGAAAACACTATCAAATGATGATTCAAAAAACACAACAGACAAAAATAGTAAAACAAAAATTTCAAAAAACCAAAGCAAAAAAACAGAAAATTTAAAAAACCCCAAAAAACAAAAATACAAAAAAATTTAAAATTAAAAATAAAATTCAAAATAAAAATAAAAATTTAAAAATTCAATTTATTAAAATAGAATTAAAAAAATTCCAAACGAATTTTTTTCACCACAATTTTTTCTTGTTTTTTAAGTTTTAGCGCGAAAAAACTCCTCATTTATTTATTATATATAAAAAATACAAAAATTGCCCAAAAATGATGGTCTTAGAGAGAACAGTTTTGTTTAAGTGATATTTCAGGCTATAGTGGCCTTTAAAGTAAAGCCAGTTAAAGGTCTAAAATCTACTCTGCTGAGCGCATGTAGCTTATCAAAAAATTCTCTGTTCGGTTTTAGGAACTGTTTCGCTTGTCGCTGACCGATAGAATTTCGTCAGTGCTCAATGAATTTCTTCTTCCCTTACTTGCTGAGAAATTCATTAATGCGGCCTTTTGTAAGTCCACAGAAAGGCTCAGAGCCAATTAGAGGCATGCTTGTCCCTTTATTAGCTACATGAGCAGAAATTTATTTTTCTTCCTTTTTATTTTATTTACTCTTCTTCTAGTAACTTCTAATACATTTCTATTCTCATAGATCTCAATTCTTTTGATGATATTTTTGATTACACTCAGCCATAATTAGCGATCTGACTCGTCTAATGTTATCTTTTCAAGTTTAAGTTTTTTACTGGTTTATTCATATAAACTTTATTTTAATGTGTACCCACAGAAAATAATCCAAATTATTTGAATCGGGCGGCCGCCGTAGCCGAATGGGTTGGTGCGTGACTAACACTCGGAATTCAGAGAGAACGTGAAACAACAAAATGAAGAAAAAGTGTTTTCTAATAGCGGTCGCCCCTCGGCAGGCAATGGCAAACCTTCGAGTGTTTTTTGCCATGGAAAAGCTCCTAATAAAAAAAACTGCCGTTCAGAGTCGGCTTAAAACTGTAGGTTCCTCCGTTTTTTGAATAACATTAAGACGCCCGCCGAAAATAGAAAGTGGAGCACCGAAAAAGGGTTAAATCGAACAATCTTTGTGGTCAAAACGCTGCAGAATATTGTGAAATTATACCTTCTGGGAATTTTATTTCCAATAAATGATTTTTTTCTCGTTAGAATCACATTTCGCCAATATCCATACCATCAAAAGTAGGTAGAAAAAAGTTGTTAATAATCTCAATAATCTAAAAGTGGACGCCGTTCAGTTGCCAAATTTTCTGGTATGCCTTTCTTTACACCACCGATTTTTTCAGCGCAACGGCCATGACTATTGTGTTTTTGCGTCTCGTACCAGGCAGTTCACTCAAATTTCTCGTTTAACTATTTTTATTCTGAGCTGTGTTGGAAGATTATAACGAAACAAAAAATATATGCACAGATCTACGAATTGCAGGTTTTAATTAATTTTATAATTAATCGACAATAATTTAAAATTCATCGAAATTAATTTGAAATTTTTCAAAATTAATTTAAAATTTATTGAAATTATTTTGAGATCAATCGAAATTAATTTAAAACTACATAATCGAAATTCGTTTTAAATTTAACAAAATTAATTTAAATTAAATGAAATTAATTCAAACTTAATCGAAATTAATTTAAAATGCATCGAAATTAATTCAAAATTTATTGAAATTAAATTAATAAAATGTTAATAATGTTAAAATATTAAAATAAATTAAAAATTAATCGAAATTAATTAAGAATTAATCCAAATTAATTAAAAATTAGTCGAAATTAATTTAACACTAAGATTAATTTAAAATTCATTAAAATTAGCTTAAAATTTATCGAAATTAATTTAAAATTAATCGAAACCGCAGTCAGCTTAATAAATTGTAAATCTTCTACTTAAGAACTCTCAAGACTTTAGCGGATTATAAAAAAACGCTCCTCAAAAAGATACTCGACTTGAAAAGCCCAGTACTTTTTTTTCTCTATATCTCCCTTCTTTTGAAAGGCATTTTTAATTTACTATTTACCATTTTTACATCTGCTTACTTATTTTAACTTTACGTGCATTCGCATATGACTTTTTCTAATTAAAAATATCATTTGCTTTTCGCCAATTTCCACTCTCAAGCCATTTTTTATGCATTTTGCATTTCCTCGAAAAATAGAAATTTACAAAGTCGCTTAGTAATCTTTGAATGCTTAACATTTCTTACGTAAGACTCATTTTAAAAATGTTTTGTCATTTTTTCCTCACATTTTCAATATTTTCCACTATAGCCATTCATAATTCATTTCCACGTTTAGTTAGAAATGAATTTTTCAACACCCGTTTCAAGTTGTATTCTTTGAACGTTTCCGGCTAATGAAAAGCATTGAAATTTTCCACAAAAAATTGCTTGTAGCTTAAAGAGCAACAACAACTGTTATATGACAACACGAGCACTGTAAGCAAAACAGGAAAACACAAAAAACAAGCAGCCAACTTTTATTTGCCAAATTTTATTACACTCACAAAACAGCCGTTAAGCTTTTGCAAGTTTTTCTTTCTTGCAGCAAGCTGCCATTTTCAAATGTATCGATCACAACTGCTTTGCACCTTTCACTCATTTTCACACAATTTCTTTTAATTTCAAAAATTAGCATTAACAGATGTGTACATATTTTTGATTTGTATATTTTCAGCCTTCTTACTTCTTTTTTTGCAGCTGTGTAGATGCACTTTTTCCAACCGATTTTCTTGTTATTTTATTTCGCTCAATTTTATTTCATTTTTGGCGTTTGCTACAGCAAAACAAAAACACTAACCATCATTTATTTTTAATTTGCCAGCAAAATTAACGAAAGTAGTTATTTTCAAGATAAGCAGATTAGGAAGAAGGAAAGCATAGCGGACGCTCGGCGCGCGACGTTGGCAACGCGAGTTGGCATTGTTGACCGCTGCCCGCGCGCAATTGCATTTTGCCCTACCAGAGCCAGCATAGTAATTACATATTTCACTTTGCGCCACACAAAAACGGAAGCAACAACAATAACGCGTAAAAGCAATGCACCAAAGGCAACTACTTATTCGATGATGGCAGGGCGGTGACGGTGGCGCACATGGTGCTGTCGGCAACCGTTGGGGGGGGTCAAAACGACAAGCAAAAAAAAAAAAACACAAAAACGAAAGCAATGCGAAAATTATATTTTCAAATTTGCAGCGAAAAAATATAACAATAAATGAAGAAACATAGAGCGCGACGCAAACCGCAAAAAAAAACACAAAAATGTATTTAAGTCGCTCAACGAATTTTTGCAAATACACGAATAAAAATGAATTTAACAACGAACTGTGACTTGCAATGCCATGCCATGCCGTCAATTGCATTCGCCGAGCCTAACAAACAGCAACGAGTAATGTTTACGCGGCCAGAGTTGAAAACAGTCTGAGCGACGTTGGCCCGGCGACGCCACTGTGAGGCGTTGTGAGTGAGCAAAACAACCGAAAAGAAAGAACCGGACGAAACGAGTAGCCAACCAACCAGGCAGTTGAGTTGCAATATGATAGTGGTGGTGGTGGGTGAGTTGTTGTAGGACGCATCGACTGAGATGGGGTATCGTGGCGGTGGCGTTGACGGTGTTTTCTTTGGCTCTAGGTGCTGATTGCGCCGCTCTGACGGCAGATATGAGTACAAAGCCCTTGACGTTTCTCTAAGAAAGTTACACAAAGCCGGCAAACGAACTGCAGGCAGCAAATGGAAAATGTGAGCAGCAGTTGAGAAAAGAGGCCAATGTATGTGCATACATAAATGTGTATATGTATATGTAATTGAGGAAAACATAAAGTGCAGAAAGCATAAGCAGCTCTCGGCTGTGCTCACGCTGACCTAAGTAATAGTAGAAAACTTTGGAAACAGGGCAATGTTTTGCATTGAGGAAGGCTTACAAGTCAAATATTTACTATTACGTGAACTTCGAATTTGCAACTGAAGTGGCATAAGGTACCTTCGAGGACTTCCCAATACAACCTTCAAATTTATGCTTACTAGGAAGCCTTGAACAAGCCGAGAGCGAGATTCGTTAGCAAACGACTGGAATCTCAATTAATTCTTGACGTGTTATGGTCGAACCACGCATACTTTCTTTAAGCGTAAGAGGTATCTAAAATATGTTTTGAGCAACGCAAGAGTCGAGATGTGGCAGCAAACTTTGGTGACGTGCGTGATCACAGCTGGCAAAGATCTAGCGAATGCAGCTTCGGGTAGTAGTACCTGTATTCTACTCTTACTGAAGGCTCATTAAATTATGTGAAACTTCATGATAGGATATGTTCTTGTTGTTGTAGCAGTATACTCTACCCTGTCAGTGTATCTACACATCACCGGTCCTCTTCGTATAGCTCATCCAACGATAGACCCAGGAAATTTGCTGTTTCGATACGTTGGCTCTAGAAGCAGAGGGGTGTTAGATGAGTGGGTGTCATGGGGCATGCGAAAAGGTAGTTAGTGTCGTGCGGGGTGCCTTCACATGCTTGACACACATATGTGTAGTATGTCGGGATAAATTCTGAATGAGCTTAGTCTGCTACAGTACCCAGAACATAATTGAGCCAAGGTTATGCGAGTCTCTCGGGATAGCTGGAGCTCTTTGTGCTAAGATATCTCTTGCAGGCTTGTTTTGATTCTACATATTCATCCATGAGTTCTATTTAAGTTTAATAAGGGAATTGTGGAACAACATCAAGACGCACACCACAAATAGAAGGAGGAGCTCGGCCAAACCCCCAAAAAGGGTGTACGCGCCAATTATATATATATATATATACAATATATAAGGGAATTGGGTTTTGATAAGGTACTGTGATGAGTAGAGGGCACAAAAGGCCATGAGATCGAAGTGAACTTCTCTTTTATGGCTGGTCCGATGGGACAATACAGAAATGCTATTTGCTTTAATGCGATAAGTGGAAGCCAATCAAGGGAGCATTTGACTACAAATACCTACAAGATTTATAGAATAGTAGGCTTCAGAACACACTTAATTTTAGCTACTACATGTTGTTGTTGCCTCGAATGGTAGTGCAGGTCATTTCGAAAATAGAGGGGGGAGTACGCTACCGGATTTATTGATCATTTTAGATAAACACAGATGGGAAAATCCTATATATCTGGATATCTGAGACATCTCTGCGAGTGTCACGAGGTCAAACATGCTTTTAACTACATATAAATGTCTCCTATACCCTTTTTTATTGAGTATTTGGCCGAGCTCCTCCTCCTATTTGTGGTAAGCGTCTTGATGTAGCTCTATAAATGCCGACTCCACACGGTAAATGGGTTTTTATGAGTAGAGATCGGATTTTTATGCAAATTGAATATGCAATATCTACCTAGGTGCGAGCTTCATGTGATGTTAAACAAATATATGCACTTGCATAAGAATCCGATGTCTATTTATGAGTAACTTTTTCATGGTAGAAATACACTCGTAAGTTTGCTAATGACTGCCGACGGGCGACCGCTATTAGAACAACTTTTTCTATCGCTTAGTGTTTCATGCCTGGATATTCGAACCTAGGTACTTCCGAATTGTAGTCACACATCAACTATTCAACTACGGCGTTAGTTGACTACGGCGGACAGTTAAAAAACACCCTACCTTAAATAAACTTGACGAGAACTATATATATACCTCCTTTATCTTAGACAGGTTCGTGATGAATCAAATATTTCAACTCTAGTCCTGGATACAAGCAGTGGTGAATCGATTTCCCCTCTTCTTTATCTTGGCAACCTCTGCAATGCGAACTTGGGAGTAGATGCCAGTGTTCTAGTATTGATGTAGTGATGCAGTGGTACAGTCACAGTGCACTTTGATATACTACAGTGCTTTGATAACTTTGGTAGGAACTCTTGCTGCACTATTTTACAGTTCCGTAAATTATTTCGTCTCTTTTCTACCTTGGTAATTATCCTTGGTTAATATCCTAGAGACGAAACGAAAACGTCTATAGGTCCGATTTTAAGAACTCGCTTCTCTCTCTCTTAGCTTCACAGTCTGTGGTGGACCATAGCTTCATCAACAATCCTCCTCCAATTCAGTTAAGAAGTCATATTCAGTGCTAAAAAGGAAATTCGTTCTTTCTTGTCTAACCTTTGCCATGACGAACTTAAGGGGACCCCTTGGTCTAGAAATTTCAAGGAATCGATTTTCTGTTTTTCCGATATTTCGAAAGTATAGAGTCTTAATAATATACTGTGAAATTTTTATGCAAAAATTCCCAATATTATTGCGTCTACAGCCCAATAACTAGGTAGAGAGCGGTCCGCGCGCTCCTGTACCTCAAACTTTCAATTCATTTATCTCGAAACGGCTTTTTTCGCTATTCAAGCGAATCGTCTGAAATTTTAATATGTTGTTGACAATATCAATGACTATCGCCTATACTAAAATCATAATATTATTTCAATTATTTCGTATTTTTTGATTAAAAAACTAAAAAAAAACGATTTTTAGAGTGTGAAATTCAAAACCGCGCCATTTTGTCAATTTTTTTTTCATTCTAGTAGCCGGACATAGCTACAGTCATACTGATTAATAATTTTTTTGGTTTTTGTGTTTCAGACAAATAGAAGAGCCAAAATGTATCATATTACAATTCAATTTTTTTTTTTTAATATTTTTTAATAGCGAAAATGGACAATAAATAATTTTTTTTTTTTGAATTTTTTAATAGCCAAAATGGATAACAATTATTAATTTAAATTAAAAAAAAAATTTTACTAAAAATTAAATAAAACTTTTTTTTTTATTAAAAATTTTGTTATGTATAATAAGTTAAATAAAAATCCTCAAAAATTTAAATATTGTTTTTCATTTTTTTATTGTAAAAAAAATCCTGGAAACACCCTAAATTTTCAAACTCTAGACCACCGAGACCCCTTAAGTCTTCGCGTTTCGTCCATTTTTCACAGTGTTTCCGTATTAGGGTGGGTCACTACTTAGCGCTGCCCAACCTGGATTAATCACCTCATTCGCTTTTTATTCCATTCAATATCGATAGGCCCGCTTAAAAAATTCAACAAAATAAAATCACACGAGGTCTAGCAAATAAAAATGCCATTTAGTTGGTCATTGAGGTCTTCTCTACAATCTGTTAGAAAACCTTACTCCACAAATAGGTTTATTCTTCAATGTGATCGTTTTCGATTGCTGCATACTACATACAATAATCCAGCTGTACTATAGAATTAAGCAACATCAGCACTCGCTTCATCTTCAAACTGATAATGATTATACGTGCATTCGCCAAGCCATGCCAATGTAGCCACTGCTTTTTGAAAGGAAGTAGAAGGCCGACGAGGACAACGGCAAGCGACTAAGTAGCAGTCGAAGTAGAAGTAAAGCTATACTACTCTTATACAATACAACGGGTGGTTTGTTTTGTTGCTGCTATTTTTATTATTATTACTACAATTTAGTGGTTGGTTACCTGGGTGACCAGAAAACCGGAAATTATAAACAAATCTATGTAGGTAGCGCTGTAGGTAAAAACGGGCCAACAACCAGCGAAAAAATCCATTAAGTAGTGGTTATATTTTGCAAGCACAAATTGAAGGGAGTAAGTGAATGGGTGAGTATAATATTTAAACGGGGGAGTAAAGAGATGAAGCGCACGCGACTCAAACTCTCTTCTGGCGTCTAAGAACGCACTGAAAAAAGGATAGATATATTTGCGGTAGTTATGAAAACTAGTAACAATAAAAGTAATACAAAAACAATAAAGAAAAAAATGTAGCACTAAAATGAAAGAGTTAGTCAGCGGAAGTAATAAAAAATTGCTGGTGTTTCAGGTAATTCGGTTTTTTAGATGTTTTTATTTGCGCAATTTGATCGAATACTAATTGGAGTGGCATAGAAATGGTGTTTTAGTCATATAGAAAGATACACAAAAAGATAATTTCTTTTCTATTTTCTTTTATATTTTTATTTTTTAAATTACAGGAAAATAAGTACGAAACTTGGACGGCATTCAGATCAAACCAATTTCTTAGCGCCATGGTTAGCTACAGGGTGGTCCAACTAGTTTTTGTGAATTACATTACTCCTTTTTTTAACTTTGGTAGCAAAATTAGCAACTGGAATTTGTTAGAAATTTAATTTACGACATTTACATTTAGACATTTACAAAATTGTTTAATTTTGCCTGAGCTCAATGGCGGAAAACGCTTTGTTGGAAATGGAATTGTTTGCACATTGTCAAAATAATACACACAGGTGTGTGGCAAGGATGATAGAGTCCCAGCTTTGGACTCAGCTATGGTTAAAAACGAGATTGAGCGAGTAACTTCGCCTGCCACATCACTCGGCAGCAGAATTCTGCCTGCTCATATCACAAGTATTCTTACGCACTTCAATTCAGTAGGTAATCATACGAAGGGTGATAGATTACCTGGTTTGGTCATCCAAAGCAAAATTGTTAGCGTAACTTCGGCTGCTACGTCATCAGGGCTGTACGCTCATTTCACGCGTATTCACGCATACTCGTCCAATCAGTCGTTGTTCAGACAACAAGGGAGTAACATGAAAGAGGGCCGATTTGATTTTTTTCGTATATTACCAATCTCAGTTTATTCGTAAACACATCCCCTGTTACATCAGCCAATCAGCTCATTCTTTCAAATTCGCTGAGAGCCGGTTAGCGGTCTGATATTGGCCCCACCTTCTGAATTTTAATCAGAATTCCGCTGCTGAGCCCCATGTGACGTGGTAGCCGAATTTAGTTCCACAATTTTGTTTCTCCCCATAGCGGATGGCCAAACTTGGTAATCTATCGACCTTAATTTTTAAAAATAAATTTTATTTTCATTTGCAGCTCATTTTCGCCTCTGCGACTTCCTTAAAAAATATAATTGTCACATTTTGGGGCCGGAATGAGTGACTGTTTGGTACGGACTTTGGTCAGCCGGCACCATTGCACCATTTTTTCCTATGTTTTGAAGAAAACGCCAATTTTAATCAGCCGCCTAGAAGCTCCAATTTGACTTCATTAGTCTACTTTTTATGGGGAGCCATTAAGGATAAATGATGCGACAATCATCCAGTTCAATTCAACCATCCAAGACAATTCCAGACTTAAATGAAGTCAAAGTTTCTATTAGTGAGGATCAATTGCTGTTTTTCTATTGACCGAAACTCGCTCCCCAAGGTCTATCAGTCCATAACTAATAATACATTCAAGGGTCGTTTGAAAAGCCCGGTCAAAAAAGAAAACCTCGTAGTAGTTTGGAGTAAAACTTTTTTTATTTTTTTGATCCCTTACGAATAATAGTATTTGTCCAAATCTGAAAAATAGTCATTCCCTACCTGCTCGTTTGAATAAAGTATTTTTCCCGCCAACCATTTCTTCAAAGTGGGAAACAAATAGTAGTCCGAGGGTTTCGAGGGAGCAAAATCTGGAGAGCAGTGAGGATGTGAAACGCATTGGAATCCTATTTCCATTAATTTGCAGCGTCCATATTTACTGAGACGCTGTCGTGATGGCATAGGAAAATCACTCGACCTCGTCGGTTCAAACGAATGAAAAAAAGAGAGGATGGTCCGAAACTTTATGTGTTTTGTTCCAAGAGATAACCACGGTATGCGCCAGTAGTGCCATCTTTCTGACTTTGCGCGGACTTTTCAAACGGCCCGCGTATTTGAGAAAATACACCAGATATATTGCTACGCTTCCGCAGCCAAGCCATAAATCCTATATTACATCTCTTTAACTCTCAGATAGTCCGGACTAAGTTCTAATACTCGGTAGAATCCGATCGTAATAAAGAAGCTAGAAGATGTGCTAAATCTAAAGATGATTGATTACCTTTTTAACTTGCGAGTAATTTCCAAGCTTAAGAATTGAGGAGAAATTATGAAAAGACACTCATAACGCCGGGTCTGTATTTTCTTTCATTTTAAAATATATTTTCCTCTATGATTTTCATTTTTATTTCTTTTTTAAATACTTTTTCCTCTTTCATTTTCATTTTTATTTAGTTTTTAAATATTTTTTCCTCTTTCATTTTCATTTTTATTTAGTATAAATATTTTTTCCTCTTTCATTTTCATTTTTATTTAGTTTTTAAATATTTTTATTCTATTACTTTCATTTTTAATTAAGTTTAAAATATTTTTTCCTCTTTCATTTTCATTTTTATTTAGTTTTTAAATATTTTTTCCTCTTTTATTTTCATTTTTATTTAGTTTTTATATATTTTTTTCTCTTTCTTTTTCATATTTATTTAGTTTTTAAATTTTTTTTTTTTATTATTTTCATTCATATTTAAGTTTTAAATATTTTTTCCTTTTTCGTTTTCATTTTTATTTAGTTTTTAAATTTTTTTATTCTATTATTTCCATTATTATTTAAGTTTTAAATATTTTTTCCTCTTTCATTTTCATTTTTATTTAGTTTTTAAATATTTTTATTCTATTACTTTCATTTTTATTTAAGTTTTAAATATTTTTTCCTCTTTCATTTTCATTTCCATTTAGTTTTTAAATAGTTTTTCCTCTTTCATTTTCATTTTTATTTAAGTTTTAAATAATTTTTTCTCTTTCAATTTCATTTTTATTTAAGTTTTTAAAACTCTTTTATTTTCATTTTTATTTAGTTTTTAAATATTTTTTCCTCTTTCGTTTTAATTTTTATTTAGTTTTTAAATATTTTTATTCTATTATTTTAATTTTTACTTAAGTTTTAAATAATTTTTTCCGCTTTCAATTTCATTTTTTTTTTAAGTTTTAAATATTTCTTCTTCTTTGATTTTCATTTTACTTTAAGTTTTAAATATTTTTTCCTCTTTTATTTTCATTTTTATTTAGTTTTTATATTTATTTTCCTCTTTCATTTTCATTTTTTTTAATTAAAAATAATTTGGTCTCTTCTATTTTAATTTTTATTTAGTTCTTAAATATTTTTCCCTCTTTCATTTTCATTTTTATTTAAGTTTTGAGTACTTTCTCGGCATTTATTTCCATTAAAATCAATTTCGAATTATCCGCTTCATTTAAACTATATTTGAACCTCTCTTTTTTGTTGTATTTCCTATCGTGTTTTCATTATTCTGTTAAACAATTGGCTGTAATTGGTATTGACACAATCACACATTTATTTTTATTGTCTTCACTCTAACAAATGTAGCATTGAATTACGTAAAATAGTAACAAAAATAGCAACAAATGCAAACCCGACAATTTATTGCCATTTCTGATAACTTTTTTTCACTCACACTTTGGTCAGCTGTTTGCCATATCAGAGCACACAAAAAGCAACTTTATATGGAGCAGTAATCCGCTCAGTATCGCTCCATTGGAACATGTGATAAAAAAATATGGCAAACAAGATAAGGCGGGAATAGGAAATAAGTAGAAATAATTATTTGGCAGTTCTTTCTTGAATACTTCAAATTATATGTTAGAATTAATGGTCGCATGAAGAGGGTTGATTGATCTTTCAGTGGGAGACAAATAGTTTGACGATTATTTAAGACACTGGTAATTTACTGGCCAAAACCAGTACGCCCAGGTATTTCTGGCAGCTAAGCTGAGTTATCTTTTCAAGTTTAAGCCAAAGCAAAAGTATTTGCAAATTGAATTTCATCTGACGTCAGAAAACTTAATTGCACGTGGGACTGAAACTTGGAGTGCCGGCAGAAGTGTCTAAGCTGTTACTTTGCATAACCACACGCAAGTGAGGCAATAACGCAACACCAGAGATAAGTTTCTTAGGCGTGCTTTCTTCACTAATCGAGCGAAGTTACTTTAAACTACGCTATAGTCCAAAATCTAGGAAAATATCCTACCCATACGTGCTTAATTACCTTGTTTCGTAAAATATTAAATATTCCACAATATCTTGCAGCTGAGTTGAAATGGATGACACATTGAAGTGGAAGTTAGTCCTCTTACTGTTGGGTGCAATTATCCAACCAGCTAACTTATCGATAGTATAGAAATAACAGGTTTTGACTACTGTGGAGTTAATAGCGCTAGGCCAGGATATTCGATGAGTGACAGAACCAAAACCTTTGGTGTGTAAATTCGACTGGTATTGTAACAAATTAGGCCAGCAATCTAAAGCTAATAGCGATCGAAATAAAGGTATGAAAGACATACAATGGACTTCAACTGAAAATGGGCTCACAGAAACTTCATATTGCAATAATCAACTTTAGACACATTTGCACATTTTACTTCCGAGCAGTATGGGACTGGTAGATGTAAAATTTTCTGCTACTTGAACAGTGTTGTATCGGTGACTGATGGTTCGAGCGAGGATATCAAAAGTCAAATAAAGAAGGCAACGACGGTATTCGGCACTCTGCAGGTAATTTGGAAGGCGTAATGTAAAGTGATGAGTGTAAGGCGAAACGTGGAATGCGACGACAGCCGACACAAGCTTACCCCAACCTATATTACACCTTTTAAACAGATGCTTACGAAAAATTCTTAGAAGCCAGTACAACTAGAAGTCCGAAAGTAAAAATGGGGCTGGATCGGCCATGTACTGCGCTGCGGAAGGAAAACAGCGATATAACGAGGGCCGAGATTGGGAAGCCGCAGGCGAGGAAGACCAGCGAGCACTTGGAGACGACTGCTGGTGTCAGAAAGACGCACCATGCGCCTTAGCTGGAATGGTGTTAAGAGATTGGCGCGAAACATAACCGAATGGAAGAAATTCGTTTTGGCCGTGTGCTTTAACTTAATGAGATGATGAAGATGATGATGAAATAACTATTGCAAAATGCGTGCAATAGAGACATACGCCTCTCTAACATTCCAATATTCACAGATAGCTTAAAGACATTAACTAATGAGAGATCTTAAACAAAAGAATTTACATAAAATTGGCAAATCCCGAAATTTATTATTTACTTTTAGTCGAATTTTTTATGTCTACTACCAAATTCGAAATATTTGCGAGAGTATTACATAGGTCTAGATATTCCAGCGATTCCAATAATCACAGAAACCTTCAAAAGAAGGCAGGTAATAGAAACTGTGTCTTAACCTTCGGGGACATCAGCTAAACTGCGAAATGAGATGGGGCATGTTTAGCTTCAACATCTCGATTATGCTGACAACGTAGGTATGCTTCCTAGCGCACAAAATTCCGGAATTGAACGGCATGGTTGATACACTGAAGAAAAATTCTACAACTGCCGGCTTAAAAATTACTTACAGTAAAAAAAAAAGTTTGTCTAACAACTCAACTGCGACTGTAAATATTTCGGGTGCACCAGTGGAATGTGTTAAGCAATTTACATATCTCAGTATAAAAGGAGCAGCTTTCGGTGGTACGGATGAAGATGTCAAATCTTACAGTGGTGAAGCTAGAGCCGCCTTTTGTAAGCTGTCTTCTATTAGGCGCAAATAACAATTTTCAGCCTTCACACAAAAATGGGAATTTTCAAAACCAACCTAGTATCGGTTCTATTTTATGCTTGCTGTACATGGAAAGTGACCAAATTCATCACTGTGAGCCTTTAGGTTTTTATAAATTGCTACCTGAGGAACATCGTCTGCATTTTTTGGCCTAAAACAATTTCGAACTCAGATCTACTGAAAAAGACGCAAATAGAGCCAGTCGAAATGCTCATAAAACACTAAAAATGGAGATGGATTAGGCACATTCTACACAAGAACGATGCATGCATTGCACGAAAGGCATTGAAGTAGAACCCGCTCACGAATGTTGTTCGCAAGCATGGTAGACCAAGGGAAACTTGGAGGCGAACTGTAAAAAGGAAAGCTGGAAGCATCGGAAAGAACAGGAACCAATTGAAGTATCATTGCCAAAAAGTGCACCATATGGCACGCAGGCGTGTCCCACGAGTGATTAAAGGCCTGAAGAAGAAGAAGAAGTCATTCATGTCTAGCACGAAGTGCATGGATGAATCTCATAAAGCCCTCCAAGTACTTCAATGAAGTAAAACTATAAATTTCAATGGGATTCGCGATATTTAGACTGGCTTACTCCAAGTTGATAGCGACAGTAGCTAGTGCTCAATACAAGGTGGCGCAAAATTAATCACCCTATCGGAAGATATAATTTTTGCCAATGCCATCGTACGTCAATCATACCAGGTCAGTTCATAAGTTCGTGCGTATTTTACCCATAATTTCACTTTTGTACGATTTTTGCATACAAAAAATTATACGCGGAATATAACGGAACTATTTATATTTTCTTTGATATATTGTGCATTCAACAAGTGATTTTAATCGTGGATAGAAGCACGTGTTGTTAAAAAATAAAATGGAATCTTCGAGCGCGTATAAGAGGCATATTTTGTATTTTTTTTATAAAAGTGGGAAAAATGCAACAACTGCTGCTGCAGAAATAAACAACTTTCACGGAGAGGATACTGTGAGTTTAAGGACTGCGCAAACGTGGTTTTCAAAATTCCAAAGTGGTAACTGCGATGCGAAGGATGCCCCGCGCGCTGGTCATCCTGTAGTCTTTAACTCCGCCGCCTTGCTCGAACTCGTGGAAGCTGAGCCAAATTTGATAGTCGATATGATAGCTCAGAAGTTAAATTCATCGCAGGGAACAGTTCCCAGGCTCCTGGTTCAGTTGAGAAAGGTTTCAAAGCTGAGAAAATGGGTTCCGCATAGACTTCCCGTCGCCAACCTTCAGCAGAGAGTGAATGTGTGTTCTCAGCTGCTGCAACGGCTTGAAAATGAAAGTTTTTTGAACCTTATCGTTACTGGTGATACAAAATGGGTCCTTTACAATAATCCTGTTCGCAAACGCCAATGGTTAGATAAAGATGAAACACCAGAACCGACCCCTAGAGATGGCCTTCACCCCAAGAAAATTCTCCTGTCTATTTGATGGGATATGGCCGGTATTGTTTATTATGAACTTCTGGAACCAAGCCAGACGATAACTGCTGATTATTATTCCCATCAGCTATCAAACCTGAATGAAGCACTTAAAAAAAATCGATCGTCTTTAAGGAATATACGCAAAGTTTTGTTTCACCACGACAACGCAAGGCCTCATACCGCAAGGCAAACATTAGGCAAGCTGAATGAGCTCGGATGGGAGCTAATGCCGCATCCACCATACTCTCCGGATTTTGCACCTTGTGATTATCACCTTTTCCGTGGACTGCAATCCCTTATGAGTAACAAAAACTACTCCTCAAAAGAAAAGATCAAAATTAAGAGTTTCATGACTAAAAACCTTTTTTTTTATTTCTTAAAAAAGTTATTCACAAACTTTTTAAAATTGGGTGATTAATTTTGCGCCACCTTGTATTAATTCTAATTTTGATTATGGTTAATAAAAATAATAATCTAACAAAAATATTTCGGTTTATCGGAAAATTACGCAGCAGACGAAATGTCCCGCGCAAAAAGTGCGTTTGCGGATTTAATACCGAATAAACGAAATGCGAAGCTATTATCAAGATTTCATGTAGCCAATTTACGCCTCTAGGTTCAGCGTCAGCAAGGAGCGGGCGTCGTGCATGTTAAACATTCTGCTGCACTGGGAGTATTGACTTATCATTTGTGTATAATATTTTTCAGTCACTTCACCTTTTTTTTTTATTTTTTTAAACAATTTTCGCTTATCTTGTTACTTACATATACACATTTTTTTATCAACCAGTCTACCCAGCTGGTTTACCTTGTACAACCTTGCCAAACAAAGAACTATTTGCGCTACATACAAACATACATACGTCCATGTGCACAAACACATATCAAATGAGATAACTTTTTTTCATTCCAGTTAAAGTCCAAAATGACGTAAGACATTTTTTTTCCACCAAAGGCTAACATTTGCAAAACCGAAGCAATCAAAATTATTTACAAATGTTTACTTGGGCATTTGGCATAGCTCGTAACTCTATTTACTATTTGCGATTTGGTTTGCGCAAATCGGTGCCGCTGCAAACATGGCAAAATCGTAGATGCATAAAGAGGAAAAAAATGCCATAGAATGCTTAAAAACAAAGTAGAATACGAGTACATCTGGAAACAAAAAAAAAAAAAAACAAGAAACGTGAGGCAGTAGTAGTTTCGAGCAATAATTCGCTGGCCGATGAGTTAAAACAATTCAACGAGAACACCTGCCGGCAAATATTTGCAATAAGTAGCCAAGCATGCAGATGTGGGCAAGTCAAGGAGAAGCGCGGCGGTGTAGACTAGCAATTGAGTTGAGAGAGGGTATGTTGACTAGTGTAAAGTGAGGTGTGCGCAGCACAGCACTAAGTCAAACCAATCGACCCCAAAAGTATGTGTGTATGTATGTTTGTCAGTTAACAGCATATTTAAACTTTCTACACACATATACATATTATTAAATATGTACACGAGTATACCCAAACACATACATTCATACTCGTGCATGTAACGAGCTTCATGTGGGAAAATGAAGTGTACGCCGGCTCGCGCTGCTTTATATTCGAGCACGTCCAGCGTTAATAACAGCCTATAATAAATTGTTAACGTGACCGGTTCCTTCCGAATACATGAAATGTAAAAATAAGTTTGCTTCTATTTACCGGCAAATATTACATATGAAAATACCCACCAGGTCATATAAAAAGCGTGCGAAATTAACGGCGCGGAGTTTGTATTCTGTGTGTAAAATTTACCTGAAAAAAAAGAAAATAGTAAAATTAGCAAAATCAACAAAAATGTAAAAAATTAAATTTTTTCTAATAAAAATATGTTTATGCTATTATATTAAATGTATTTATTTATTTAGAAGTAAAATAGCTATAAGTAATTATCGTACTTTATAGCTAAAACACTGGCAACTGTGGCCTTCGACTTTACATTTTACTACTTATCTAGGGATATGTATTATATTGATGTGTGTAAAAGGATATAAAATGTATATAGAATACATGTATTTAAACCTCTCAATAAGTGTGTTGCTTTAAAATATTTGGTGCGCTTTGCCCTCAAAAGTAGGCTAAATAGCTGCCGAATAAAGACACATTTTTATTTAATTACAAATACAAATACAATTTTTTTAACGAACCAGATTATTTTGTACAAAAAATGTGTGTTTTATTTTAATTTATTTTATTCAAATTTATTTTTATTTCATTTTATTTATTCAATTTAATTTAATTTAAGGCCCTCGCTTAGTTTGAAATGGTGTTTTTGGGGGGTTTATTTAAAAGCGTGTAAAACGGAAAGAAAAAACAATTTTTATTTTTGTTTTAAGTGTTTTATTTCTTCATTCAATGGTAAAAAATAACAATTTTGTTTTGGCCATACGATGTTCATTTATAAAGTTGTCAGCCTTCAAAAAATGGTCTTCCAAACACAGGTAGATCGCAGGCGACACTAATTCCGGGACTCACAGGTGTCTGAGAAAAAGCCAAAAAGATTCTTGTTCAGTATGAATGTGATTATCGTCTGAACTACGATAATTCGGAAAAATTTTTTTTAATATTCGATAAAACGATTTTCCATCTTTCAACGTCCGCCATTTTGTCAAGTTTTTTTTTTTGTAAGACCATAGTTCGCACGATAACGTATGAAATACCTTTTTTAGGAAAATCATGAAGGCTGACAACTTTTTGAACGAACCTCGTATGACAAAAAAAAGCATTTATAACACCATTTCAAATGAGGCCAGAGCCTTTAATAAAATAAAATTAAATTGAATATGGTAAGTAAAATGAAACAAAAGGGGTTTAAATACAGTAAAATTTATTATTAAATTTATTATTGGATTTCACGTATTTTTAATTTTCATTTTTTCGGTATGATGTTATGTGTTTTTTATTTTACTACACTTTTTATTTTATTTTATTTTAGTCAATTTTTTTATTTTTTCATATATTTTTTATGTATTTTTTTAATTAATTTATTATTTACAAAAATTTTTTGTTAATATTTCTCACTTTTTTTTTTTAATTTTAATCTTGGTTGGTTGGTTGGTTGGTTTAAGGGTGACCCCGCATCGGAGTGCCACATAGACCGCAAGTTGGGTCCGTTGTGTTGCCCTAGAGCTCATTATTTTAAATGATTTCCCCACCTAACCGAGATTTTTATTGTAGATTTTGGTAAAAGATATTAATTCGTTTCGAGAATTTGATGAGAGATTCAATTTTCAGGTTCGAGAGTACTGAAAGATTGTCAATTGTTGGAGAGCCTAGAAGAGCGAGTCGACTTCTGGCTAGACCGGGACAACTGCACAGCAAATGTCTGCTCGATACTTCCTCATCTTCGTCCTCGCAGTATCTGCACAGGTCGTTTTGAGGAACCCCGAGCCGACGTGCATGAGTGCCCAACAGGCAGTGGCCGGTGATAAGAGATATTATATGCCTTAGTTCGTGTTTCGAAAGACTTATAAGGGTTTTTGTCTGTTTTAGATTGTAGGATGGCCAGATTTGTCTGGTCGTAGCGCAAGTAGTATCCACTCGCCACCTCCGATCAGCAATGCTGTGAAATTCTCGATCAATGAGCAATTTACATGTTGAGAGCGGAATATGGATTGTGGGTAAGTTACTAACATTTGATTGCGCAGCTCCAGCTCTTGCGAGCTCATCAGCTTTGCAGTTACCTTCGAATCCACTGTGACCCGGTATCCAGATAACTTGGACAGAATTCTGAACACTTATCTCGTTAAGAGATAAGAGACAGGATCGAACCACATCTGAGTGGGTATAAGAGGAGCTGAGTGCTCGAACGGCCGCTTGACTGTCGGTGAAAAAGCGGATATCCTCTAGTGATATTCTATTTTCTAAGAGAGTTTTCGCAGCATACCAGATAGCGCATACTTCCGCTTGGAATACGCTACAGTAGTCGGGTAATCTAAATGATAGATTGATGTGAGGGGAATTGGAAAAGATTCCAAATCCCACTTTGCCGTCTTGTTTTGAACCATCTGTATATATAATCAGAGGGCCATCGATTTCGGTAAGATTGGTCTTCCATTCTTCCCTAGTTGGGAGTGAACAGGAGAATAGCAAGGGTGGTGATGGAAGACTTACATGATAGTCTATGTCGGAAGAGATAACAGTGTTCCTGTTCAGTATGGCCGAATGGCCAAGATACTTATTCCATTTCGATATGTCATGCGTGTCTCTGCTTTCGCTGCAATCGCTTTGCCAGCCAGATCGATGGGGAACAAGTGAAGCAACGTATTTAGAGCCTTAGTAGGTGTTGTACTTAAGCATCCTGTTATCAGGAGGCAGACTGTTCTTTGAACTCGATCAATTGTGGCTACTCTACACCGTTTTTCGAGTGCTGTCCACCATACAACCACACCGTAGAAGAGTATCAGTTTGATGATCGAGGTATATATCCAATAAATGATCCGAGGTGAAAAACCCCAGGTTTTGCCTATAGCTTTCTTACAAGTATAGAGAGCTATGAAGGCTTTTTTACATCTGTTTTCGATGTTCAATTTCCAACTCAACTTCCTATCTAGAATAACTCCTAGATATTTAGCTGAATCAGATAGAAGTAATGATTCCCCTTTTAAAGTTATTGTTTGCAGTGGAGGAGATTGTTGTTTCCTATTGAAGAGAACAAGATCTGTCTTTGCTGGATTCGCATTTAGTCCGCATTCGGTGCACCATTTTGACAGAATATTGATTGAGCGTTGCATGAGCTCAGTGAGGGTATTCAGGTGTTTGCCTGACACGCAGAGAGCAATATCATCTGCATAGGCTACAACCTTGCAGCCTGCTTTTTCGAGATTTCGAAGCAAACTGTTTACAGCGAGATTCCAGAGAAGGGGTGAAAGTACTCCGCCTTGAGGAGTGCCTTTGACGGCGTACATTCTCATGCGGCTTAACCCAAGCTCTGAAGTGATTATTCTATTTTGGAGCATTTGTTCGATCATCTTTCGGATGGAGTAATTGATACCCAATTTGGCAATTTCAGACAAAATAGCGTTGGGTTCAATATTATTAAAAGCATCTCATTTTCATTTATTTCATTAAATTTTATTTTATTAAATTTAATTTTATTTTACAGTTTCTTCTCTTTTAATTTTTTCGGATTGCTGTTATATTTTTTTTATTTTACTACCCTTTTTTATTTTATATTAGTTTACTTTATTTTTGTAAATTTTTGCATATATTTTTTATGTGTTTTTTTAATTTTAGTGTTTTTATTTTAACTTATTTTATTTAAAACTATATTATTTTGCTTTAACTTAGTCTATTTGACTCGCATCCCTTGTGTCAATTTGACACTATATCTGTGTTTCCAAATGCAAAGTTTCTTTTTTAGTTAAATTTCATTTTATTTTAATATACATAATTCCCATTTCATCTGCTTTATTTAAATTTTTTTACTGTATATTAATTTTTTCAGCTTGCTGTAATTAAGTACGCTTTATTTAATTTTCTGTTATCTCATATGATTGTCTTTTGTTTTAGTTTATTTTTATTTCATATTTTATTTACTTCATTATTATTTTATTTTATATTTATTTCATTTCAATTAATTTTAATTTTTATTTTATTTACTTTAGTCTATTTGTATTACTTGTGATTTAAATTTTTTTTAATTTTAGTTCTTTTATTTTGTAATATTATTTTTTTTCAATATATATTTTTTCTTTAATTTTTTCCTATTTTAGTTTATTTTATTTTTTTCTTGTTTTTTTTAATTCATTCTTGTTTATTTCATTTTCATTTTACTTTTTCAATTTTAATTTTCAATGTTATTTTATTTTAATTCATTCTATTTCATTTGAGACTTTTAAATATATATATATATATTTTTTTTTTCCAATATATTTTATTTGCTTTTAATTTCTTTTTATTTTTTGTTTTTTTGTATTTCTTTTTTTTTTATTTATTTATTTTTTAATTTTACAATATTAACTTTTTTTTGAATATTTTTATATGTTTAAGTTCCAGAGTTCTTACTAATCCGGTTTTTCTATGAAAATTAATTACACAACAGCTCTCATAGAAAATTTCTTAGTCATGCACCGAAAAGTAAGCCACTTATTTTCAAAAAATGATAATTTAAAGTAGTCAAGTTCTCGTCCGAAGCCTCAATACTAAAACATAAATGCATTGGAAGCAACTTTTAATATTTTCAATATATTTCTATTTAATTTTATTTTTTTATTTTCTTCTTCTTTATTATCATTATTTTCTACTTTCCTTCGATTTTAGCATACGTCACCTCCAATGTCATTCTCAACAACGAGGAAGCTCTATAACTCAAGATGTTCATGTGCATGCATGTTTCTTTTGCTTAAGCCGAAAAGTATGTCATATCTTGAAATGCACTTTCTTTGAAACCTTCGAATTCTTCACTTCTTTGCACCTTCTTTCTTATTTCTATTGGCTTTCGTTTTACTGATGTGCTCTATATTCGACGAGTCAGCCATTCAATAAATTTGCCAAAGGTAAATGCGCTCGAAAGTATGCTTGGCTATATGTATACTTACACATATAAGCAAGTAGTTACACTCAAATACTTTTCAATGTGGGTTAATTATTTTCGCAAAAAGCGCAGCAACCAAATGCAGTTGAAGAAGCAGCATTTTTCAATTACTGCAGATTAGACAATAAAAAAAAACATTGTCGAAGAAACAGAGAAACACATAAAACTCTATAATAGGCAACCTTTTAGGCGCCGAAAAATGGAGAGTTCGGGAACCCTTAAAAAGATCAGATAATTATAAGAAAAGTATTCCAGTTTCAAACTTAAAAAAAGAGCAGGGCGAAAGAGATTTAAGGGAAATAGAAGTGGAATGAATGTCGACTTCGGGGTTGTATACAAAACTTTTGATTGAATTGCTTTCAAATAAAATCATAAATAGTATATCATAAAAAACTCCTATTTTCCAAGCTAGATGCAACTATTACCTTGCGGCGCACCCTCGTACAGTGAGTATACTAAAGCGAAAAAGTTGAACATACAAATAAATTTAATTACACCTTTTTGCACGAAATAAGCAAAGCGTAAAGTGCAAGAAATTAAAAAATTAAAAAGGCGTAAAATGGGTGTAAAATAAAAAATAAAAATAAAATAAAAATATTCTCAGAAAATAAGTGGGAAAATATAAATTCAAACAAAAATCATAGTTGAAATAATTAAAAAATATTAAAATTAATTTAGGCATAAAACTCAATAAGAAAGACGAAAAATATGTAAACTTAAAAGATAGCTCTAAAATCTACAACACTTTCCACTACCTGCCTTTCCTATACTTTTATTATTATTGTACTGCTTATGTATGTACGAGTATATACCCCGTTATATGTGTCACATTACATTTTTCAATATTTTGACACTTGTTGTGCATCTCAAAAGGTGAAAAGTGAAATTCATTAGCTTCCCTGAATGGTAGCCCATACACTAAGAAGCTTTTGACAATTAAAAACAGAGCACAAATTTAATCACTCCCTAGTCATATAACTTATTAGAGGCAAGGGAGTTGGTTAGTTGAGCTGAATTAGTAAAGACCAAAGCCGAAGAAAGTTAACAGTGGAAGCAACGAAGTGAAACTTTTTCGACTGACGGAGGTAACTAACAAATTGATTTGCTGAGTGAATTTAGCAGCAAAAAAATAAAATAAAACTGAAAAAGCTCAAAAGATAAACACGAAAATTTAAACAAAATATAACAAAATAGAAAAAACGAAATACGTAAACAACATTGGTATTAATTTAGAATTTATGATAAGTCGTTGATAGGTTTAAAAAATAATTATATGAGCGCACCAATTACATTGCACCATGACACTTTATGAAAAATGGGTCACCGCACTTAATTGGCTGTGGGTGAAGGTGAAAATGATGGAATTAAGTTTGCTCTGTAGCCAGTTGCAAGAAAGTGTATGAAAATTTTGAGGAAGACAAGTTAAAATATAATTGAATTCATATATATATAAGTATTTAATACATATATACAGGGTGAACGATATGAAGTTTTACCTATTCAAAGCACCATAACTTTTTTGTGTGAAATTAATTTTTATTGATTTCAAAGACAAAATTGTTCAAAAATGATTACAATTTTAACATATATTCACTTTAGCTCGATATGACCACCTTTTGCCTTGACTGTAGCCTTCAAATGGTCAAAAAATTAGTAGCATGCTGCACGAATGCGATCTTGAGGTATTTAGGCCCATTCTCTTATAATCGTTTTTTTCAGCGCATCCATACTGGCATATTTTTTAGTCCTCACCTTGCTCTCCAAAATGGACCAGATGGAACAGTCCATCGTATTTGCGTCTGGCGAATTCGAAAGCCATTGTGTGGACGAAATGAAGTGTGGAACATGATTTTTTAACCATTTTTGGTTCACACGAGCTTTATGAGACGGTGCCGAGTCCTGTTGGAACGTCCATGGTCTACGACCGAAATGTTTGCGTGTCCACGGCTCTAAAGCAGTTTCCAAAACACTTTCCCGATAATAAGGGGTCACTGCGGCCCAAACCATTACTTGCGAGGGGAAATTGCTTCGAGTGGCCACACGTAGCCTCAAATTCTCGTATGAGCGTTGGGAAATTTTTTTCACCAGAAAACACAATGTTAGGAATTCGCCACGTTCGTGCAAGCGCAACAACTCCTTTGCTCTTTCGCACCGAACTTTTTTGGTGGGGTGAAAGATCGTGTGCTTTTTGGAACTTGTAAGCCTTGACCATGAGCTCATTTTTCAATATGCGTCGAATGCTGTCTTGCGATATTTTCAGTTCTTGAGCCATTTTTCTTCCACTTCGACGTGGATTTCGTTGAAGTCGAACGTTCACTTTCTGAACTATTTCCGGCGTTGTTGCGGTTTTTTTTTATTCATCTCCATAGCGTTTTGCAATGGTACCAGTATCATTGTAACGTTTTATAGTGCGATACACAAACATTTATTCACTTTAAGGTGACTGAGCTCACGAACAATGGCTGGTTGTGATTTTCCAGCCAAATATAACGCAATCACACTATTACGTTTGAATTCCATCACAGGGAAAAACAAATCAACAAAACTGAGACGCAAATGCTTTTGATGGCTTATAAACAATGTATTGAACTGTTATTAGAACAATTTTGACGCTGATGTCATTAGCTGTTTTACAGATACAAGCAGTGTTAAGTTGGTAACTCTTCACATCGTTCACCCTGTATATAGTTATAAATAAACTGTATGCCAATGTTGAAAAAAATATATTGACTTATTCATTTTAAATAATTTTAATGAATATCATGGAAAATATGGCCGTTTACAGATATCTGTCCCCTTAACTAGGTAGAGAGCGGTCCGCGCGCTCTTGTTCCTCAAACTTTAAACTCGTTTTTCTCATGTGTTTTTTATCTCTACAGATTTAATTTTTGATATTTTTATTACCAAATTTTATAAACATAATTAAAGTGTGACATTTATGACGTAAAACGCATACTTTTTTTAAAAATGCCGTAAATTGCAAAGTGTTTCGAAATTCAAAAATTCTGCTCGACGGACTATAACTACAACTTTATTTTACAAGAATTTCTTTACTTTTAACAGATCCATCAAAATTCAAGGAGAAACGATGCAAATCGTGGAGCAACTTTTTTCACTGTACTTGGGGTCAAGTGATTTTTTATATACCAAATTTTGTAAAGGAAAATTTAAATAAATTTTAGTTATAAAATTTAAAATAAATTTTTAATATAAAATTTAAAATAAATTTTTTCATAAAGTTTAAAATAAATTTTTTTATAAAAGTTGAAATACTAATAAACAATGCATACAATTTTTTTATATTTATTTCTATTGTTATCCCTTCTAAAAACAGTTTTTCTTTTAGCACATTTTTGGCGCTGCTGGACGTTTGTAACCCCTTAAATATTTCATTTACCCAAAACAAGGCTACCTAAAACATACAACATCTCTAACGGTGCTTGCGAAATTAACTGCTAATTTAAAAGTTAGCTAAACTGCATTGTAAATTCATAAAAATTAAATATTACATGACAAACGCATTTATCAAATGAATTTGTCGCGCAAACAAGCAATGCCTGCACAACGACAGCGTTGCCAACTACTTATCCACCCACCTTCACTTGCTCGGCGACTATTTGGCACCCACACACACACATCCACGCCACATCGAGTCTATACAACGCAAAACAACTAAGCAATTTGCGCAAATTGCGTCCTCCATTCTTGCATTTTTCATTAAATTTTCATTTACCTTTTTTTTTTTGTTTGTTTTTTATTGCAATTTTTCTTTGATTTCTTGTTTTTGCTGAGAATGTGCCCGATTTGGCGAAACAAAAGGGAGCAACAAGCAACGCCTGCAAACAAATTATGCAAAACGTCGACATGCTGCAAGAAAATATATGTAAGTAGAGAAGTAAAAAACAGAGAAAAAATTTATTAAAAAAAAGAACCTAGCTGCACAAAAAGTGAGCCGCCAGAGAGTAGCAGCACTACAAACGGCAACATGCCGCACAAAACAAAATCAGTAGAGTAGTTTGTTTTCGTTGCTGGTGGCGTTGCTGTCGTCATACGAAAACCCAGCTGATTGTAGGAAAATTGCTGGTAGCAAGAAAAAATTGCTGAATTGCGCAGATGTAGACTAGCAGTGTGTGTCTGAATTTTTGGGTAAAAACTGTGCTTCTTTTCAACTAAAAAAAAATTAATACAGGCGTAGAAAAATCGCAAAAGAATGAGACAAAAACAAAAAAAGCAAAACAACCTCACGAACGCAAATTCGCTACCCACTGATATAAAGAGAATACCTTCTGCTACATTGTTGCTACTTGGCAGCAATAACAACAAAGAAAATGTACTATTTTGTCAACATTTGTACTGATGTTGCTGGTTATTAAATGTTGCACAGCCAGTGTTGGCGTTACTAGCAGTAAGTATCTATATATTAGGGGTATCCTTATTTTTATCGAATTGCAAATTTGAGTTTTTGCTTGTTTGGTTCATTGATTTGATTGGGGTTAGGCGGCCTACTCTATGATAAAGTCATTTAGAGAAAGTCAGAGTTCTATTGTCTTTTCTACGTATAAGAACCCTATAGTGGCCTCGACTGACTAAAAAGTATCAATAATTAGAGAATAAGTGTCTTCCAGTAGCATTCGCACCACCTAAGCACGCAGTTGTAAACTTTAAAGTGCACTTGTGCCAGCTTTTAGGCATCCCAATGATGTTCCAAGCCCTAACAGATTTTCTCTCATTTTTTATATTTACGTCTTTAACAAAAAAAAAAGAAAAAAAAAATTGATGTAAAATCGCAACCGGCCATTTGGCGTGCAGTAGCAAACTTCCGAGTGCGGTTTTGTCATGAAATCGTTTCTCATAAAAAAATCACAAAACAATTGGACTACCCTCTTTGTGAGACAAAGTCAAGAGGAACACCATAAATGGAAGCAATTAGACGTTGGTAACTTTAGAATACGCGTGTGTGCTTTACTACCATTATTACTTCCATCAATTCCTCAAAACTAAAGGAAAAGGAAATCAAATTGAATTCAAAAAGCAAATATATGAATTGTTCAAATCTTGGCAAAAGCAATCCTTCGAAACTCTGGAATACAATTTTCGTGTTTGTGGGCATTCTCAGGGAAGTTTTGAATGATTTTTTTTCACATATCTCTAGCTGTCTCATTTTCCACTACTCTCATGTTTAAAGGAACAGTACAGGTTGGTATTACGCCGAAAAAGTTCCTCCAAAAAGGTAAAGGTACCAAATGAGGTGGACGAAGTAGGAATCTTCGACCAGACATTCATAGCTACTGCTTCTCTATCCAAAACTCAGACGATTTTGAAGCATACACACCACTAGCTTTTCTGCCTTATGTAAGTATATGTAAATTACATAGTTCGCGGCCCGAACAAAAGCAAAAGTCTCATACTAATAGCAGGAGAGAGAGATGCTGAAACATGATTCCAGCTCGCGCTCCAATGGAAATTTTTTTGCTATAGCTGATGTACGGAATCTCTTTATTGCATGGAACAGTGTCTGATTTAGAGACATTTTTGCTCGTTGCAATTGTGATTAAACTCACCTCTCTGTTTAACCATCGCTGCATTCAGATAGGGGGCTAAACTTCCTTTTTTTCAGAACTAACATCAACTCGCTTTTCTAATAATAATAAATAATAATAATAAATAAAAATAAATAATTGGCGCATACACTTATATTAGTTATTTGGCCGAGCTCCTCCTATTTGTGGCGTGCGTCTTGATGCTGTTCCACAAATGGAGGGATCTACAGTTTTAAGCCGACTTCGAATGTCAAATGGTTTTTATGAGGAGCTTTTTCATAGCAGAAATACACTCGGGGGTTTGCCATTGCCTGCCGAAGGGCAACTATTTTTTCTTCATTTTGCTGTTTCATGCGCGAAGATGCGAACCTATGCACTCTCGAATGTTAATCACGCATCAATCCATTCGGCTACGCAGCCCATAACATTTTTCTACAATTTGTGTAATATAATTTCATCAAATTACATAATTTCCAGCTACTCATCATGATACTCTCGCTATGTGATTTTCCGTCATACAATCGTCGTCTAAAGCTCATTAGATTCTCTGCCAAGAAAATATGATTCATTAGCTTAACTGCTCACGCGTCTTCTGGCGCAAGTTAACCTTAATATTTTCTCCCCAGTATCAATGCACTTCTGTACTCTTTTTTTAAAACCACGTAAAACAATTTACGACATTTATGAACCACTTTGAGCCTACCAAAAACTTGACTCTTATTCCAGCACTTTTTATATATCGGACTCATTTTGCGTTGTTAAAAACAACGATGCTCCACTCTTAATGAATGATTGACGAGGATATACATCTAAATTTTTATTTAGATAATAAGTTTTTTCTATAATTGAGTAATTTTAGATTTCCCGGCTTAACAAACTCTCCCATTCTTGCCCCAGCACAAAAAGTACGTCAGGTAGACTAAGCCTCTTGTGACGGTTGGACGTATGGAGGGCTGTCTTGGGTTTCCTATTATGAATAAAAACAAACACAAGTACAATTTCACAGTTTTTCCGAAGTAATGCATGAACGACATATGAATATCATGGCTGAATTTGGGGTCTAGAAAACGTTCTGGTAGAGCTCAGTTTAGATTATTCTTAATATGAATCTTCTACCAGCGCAAAAGAACTAATAGGACTATGAATAAGTTCGTGCGGTTTTACAACAGATGGCGTAACTTGATTATTATTCCATCGATCCACATTTCCAAACATTCATTGGAGAGCTACTGTCGTAAGGCACAAACGTCAGTATAAGTTTTTTATTTGAAGCGTAAACAACAATATTTTTACCACACTTGAAAATGTCGAATTTCGTGCCAAATAATGTGTTTTTGCGGGGAATTCTTCTTCATTATTTTAATATGAAGAAAAAAGCAGCCGAAAGTCATCGTATCTTGGTGGAAGTTTATGGTGAGCATGCTCTATCTGAGCGAACGTGCCAGAAGTGGTTTGCACGCTTTAAAAGTGGTGATTTTGGCTTGGAAGACGAAGAACGCGAGGGTGCGCCGCCAAAGTTCATGGATACCGAATTGGAGGAATTGCTCGATCAAGATCCGGCTCAAACGCAAGAAGAGGTTGCAAAAACTTTGGGAGTTGATCAATCAACCATTTCCAAACGTTTAAAAGCCATAGGAATGATCCGAAAGGTAGGCCATTGGGTGCCGTATGAATTGAAGCCAAGAGACGTTGAACGCCGTTTTATGGCATGCGAACAACTGCTTCAACGGCACAAAAGAAAGGGTTTTTTGCATCGAATTGTGACTGGCGATGAAAAGTGGGTCCATTACGACAATCCAAAACGTCGGGCAACGTATGGATACCCTGGCCATGCTTCAACATCGACGTCGGCGCAGAATATTCATGGCCTGAAGGTTATGCTGTGTATCTGGTGGGACCAGCTGGGTGTTGTGTATTATGAGCTACTGAAACCGAATGAAACGATTACGGGGGATGTCTACCGACGACAATTGATGCGTTTGAGCCGAGCACTGCGAGAAAAACGGCCGCAATACGCCGATAGACACGACAAAGTTATTTTGCAACATGACAATGCTCGGCCACATGTTGCACAAGTGGTCAAAACATACTTAGAAACGCTCAAATGGGATGTCCTACCCCACCCGCCGTATAGTCCAGACCTTGCGCCATCCGATTACTATCTCTTCCGATCGATGCAACATGGCCTGGCTGACCAGCACTTCCGTAATTACGATGAAGTCAAAAAATGGATCGATTCGTGGATTGCGGCAAAACCGACCGAATTTTTCACAAAGGGAATCCGTGAATTGCCAGAAAGATGGGAAAAAGTAGTAGTAAGCGATGGACAATATTTTGAATATTAAATTTGTAACCATTTTACGTCAATAAAGTTTCAAATTTCGAAAAAAAACCGCACGAACTTATTCATAGTCCATTAGTACGCAAATACCCGATACAAAATTGTATTATATAATAAAAATTTTGATGTTGAAAACAAAGCATGCCAAAAATCAAGAACATCCCTAATACACACATACAAATTCATGTCCCTTCAAAAGTCGGGAGCGAGTGCGCGTTAGACTGAGGGCGGCATTGCTTTGCAAATCTCGTTGTTACTATTTTAATAATAATTTATGTGAATCTTTGTTGTTGCTTATTTTCCTTTTATTTGCATTGATGGTGGGAATTGACATAAATTTTCTATCGATTGCGTAATGTTTTAGTTTTTTTTAGTTTACGTGAGCCACTCTGATACTTTGCTGACAAAAAACAATTTTCTGCGACACATTTTTGCAGAACAACACCTACAAAGGTTTTATTTCTCTTTGTTATAGTTTTAAATATTTACAGCAAATTAATCAACTTGATAGGGACGGGTTATCATCTCAACGATAAGCGAGTTCTATAACTGATTCTATAGTATTTAGTTTACAATGCGCATTTAAAAAAAAACGACTTCATTATTGGCTTATCGAATTAGAGGTACTATAAGTCAACTAAAGGGTATCTCGAAAGTGACGCCTAGTAAACAGAATAATTTCTAGACGGTACCTACGATAGAACAACGCCTTAAAATTATTGAAATTTATTATGAAAACGGTTGATCATTAAGATGAACCTCTTCGATCCCTATGCAAAGATTTTAACTCGTATTCCAGCACTCTTGATATAGGCGACCCGCTGCTCAACATCAAAGAAACGATACTATCCCCTCTCAATGAATGATGATTGAGAACGGTATGTCTTTAACTTTCGAGTGGTCATTTTTTTTCTGTAGCTGAACAGTTCTAGATCTCGATACACGTTGAACGGGAGAAGCACAATCGATTGGTTTATAATTACATCGAAGTATTCAGCGTGAAAGCAAGTAACCTATTTGACTGTTATCTTTTTAGTTATTCCTTTGTACGCGAGCATCACAAATTTTCTTGTCACGCTGTGACGCATTCTTCCCTTTTCTTTATTGTAAAAAGTATGGTAAGTTAAGATGCAAAAGTGGAACAGAAGTAAGTAAAATTGTAATACCTTATTTTTATTTCCTCTACAAAATTTCGGTTTTAAATGCGTTTGAGTGTTGACTAAACGCGATATATTTTAAAAGAGATATTCGTATTATTTTAAAGCCATATATCAATAATTTGTTAGCGAACTTTTTAGAATACCCAATATGCAAGGTGAAGTTCAAAATAAACAAGAATGGTGTCGTAACAATGTTTTGATGGCGCCATCTTTTTAATGAGTTAGAGCGCTGGAAGATACATTCCTAGCTGATATCCAGTGAAAACTTGGTGACATTCGGTTCAGTGGAAGCGAAGTTATTGCGTCTAAAATGTGAGTATGTTTGTGTCATCGGTACAAAAATGAGTTTCGAACAAAGAGGTAATATCAAATTTTGTTTTAAAATCGGCAAAACTTTTGCCGAAACATTTGATGATTTGATATTGATGAGAAAAGTTTATGGCAATGATTGTTTATCCTGTGGCGGAGTCCAGGACATAAATGACAATGAGCATACGGGTCGCCCAAAATGAGTAATCACCGAAAAGTCCATCGATATTGTTGGTAAATTTATGAAAAATGAACCGAAATTATCGTTGAAACTCATGGAATCGGAGTTGAATATCCCCAAAACATCGATTTATCGCATTTGAACTGATCATTTGGGCTTACGAAAGGTCTGTGCACGTTTCATTTCGCACAAGTTAAATGAGGACCAAAAATTGCTCAGAATTCCACATTCGAAAGACCTCATTAAAGAGGCGGGAACTTCCTTCACAACATTGTAACTGGTGATGAAAAGTTGAACCGGAAACTAAGCGTCAAAGTGCCGAATGGAAGGCCCCAGACGAGCCACCATCCAAAAAATCGCGTTTGTAGAAGTCAAAAATCAAGTCGATGCTCATTTGTCTTTACGATTGCAAGGAGGTTGTCCCCAAGAAGTTCGTGCCAACGGGCCAAACCTTCAATGTAATTTTCTAGCTTGGCGTTTTGAAGGGTTTGTTGCATTGCATTCGCGAACTCGCCCTGAACACCAGGAAGGACGAAGTTGGCTCTTATTGCATGAAAATGCAACATCTCATCGATCCACTCTTGTGACTGATTTTTCGACTAGAAATCGCATTTTAAGCGGAAATCACTCACCTTATTCGCCGGATGTGGCTCCCAGTGACTTCTGCCTATTCGGAAAATTGCATTTGGCCATGAAAGGAAAACGTTTTGCGTCCGCAGAGGCCATTAAAAAGGCTTGTACTGACATGCTGAAGGACACTGCGGTTAACGACTTGAAACATTCTTTCAAAAAGCTTTTAGATCGCGCAAAACAAGCATCTAGGCCAGAGGGGACTGTAATAAATAAACTCGAAGTTATCAGAATAAAGCTCCTGTTGTTTCTATTCTAGTTTTTTTTATTTTGGACTTACCTTGTATATATACAATATATAAAGTATTGTTGGCGCTGGGAAGTTTGGCCGAGCTCCTACACTTATTTGCGGTGAGCATCTTGATGTTTTTCAACAAACACAGATACCCACATTTCTATGCCGACTCCGAACGTCAGATATTGTTTTTTTTTTTTTGTGAGAACCTTTTTTATAAGAAAAATGCACTCAAAAATGCAATTGCCTGCCGAGGGCGACTGCCATTAGAACAACCTTTTTCTATAATTGGGTGTTGCCTTCCCGATGATTCGAACCTGATCCATTCCTTCCAAATGGTAGGCACGCACCAACCTATTCGGCTACACCGGCCAGCTCACCCAATACTTAACTTTAAATTCAAACTTCACCCTACTTTGGTGTAGAAAATTTACTAAAATTTTTCCATATTATTTGATTATTCATTTTACGCCTTTACAGAATTGCGACTAATAGAATATTCCATCCACGGCCATTGAACAACCGAAATTATGAACTTAAGCAGGTACTCAAATGACTAATTAATGATCATGAAATAACGGTAAGTGCCTATGGTTCAGCATATTAAGTTGTTGCATATGGATCGTAGGTATGAAAAATAAGCAATCAACTTCAAACTTATGCGCTTCCGCTCAAGTAAACAACGTAAACTTTTCACTCACACGAGTGCGATTTACGTGCATGCGTATGTTTGTGTGTAAGTACGAATTTTACTTGGCATCCTGCTGTGAGACTGCAAGTGAAAAACATAAGCAAAAGTACTTCTTTTTTTAATTTCATTACTCTGTCAGAAAAGGGAAATGCTAAGAAGCATTTGATGGCATTTTAATTATGTACTTACGTGGGTATGTGTGCGTGTGTGTGCACTTGCACTTGCATGCGAGCGGCAAAAAGGCATAATAAGAATTTTAAATAAAACGTGAAAAATTGAAGAATGAAATGGCTTGGTGTAAAAAACAAAAACAAGAATTCGAAATCAAAATATAGCAACGACTAAGAAATAAATGCCGGAGAGCGAGCATTCAACTTTAAGCAATTGTTTATGAATAAGTAGAGAAGTTTTTCCTTTTTGCTTTTCTTCACTACAACGCGTGCCAAACATGCAAATGGTGCGAAGTGAAGTGCGTGCGTAAGCGGCGCAATAGGGGCGTATAAGTGCAGCCACATCACCTCGCTGATACCGAAAGTCTGGCTCTCGGCTGCCTTGTAACTCTGCCAACGGGTGCGTGTGCCGCTGCTGCTGCTGCTGCTGCTGCTGCTGCATAAACTTTGAGTTATACCAAAGCGTTGAGGAGTACAAGTAATTTGCCAGCTGTGCAACGGCACAGCAGCCTGGCATTTGTGCACGTATGTATGTGTGAGTATGTGTGGCGTTGCCAATTACGCTGCTTAACTAAGCTGTTTAGTATGCAATGGAGAAGGTGGCAATGTTGAAGTTGCATAATTTTATGAGTGGGGCTGCATTTTGTAGCGTCAATTGAAAGGAAGTGCGATGACGTGCGTTTGCGGCTGGCAAGCAGCAGTGTTGCGAAATTGACGACAATTGCCAGGAAGGAAGTTCATTTAGTGTTGATTATTCAAAATTGTTAAAAGTTTTTTTTTTTATTGATTTAAGCACAAAAAAGTTTATCGAATTTATATTATAAATTATTCCATTTCATATTTATTTTCGTAGGAATGGCTGACAAACAATGTGAAATCTAACGGTAAATTCCTTTTTGTCAACAACACAAAAAAGTACCACTCGAAGCCTTATGAAGTTATTACTTTCTTTCATGTACGTTTTTTCATAACTTTTCTTGTCGGCACATATGCAGTTTTTCAGAAGAATAAAACCGTTTGGCTCATAAAGAAGATGAAAAGGAGTAGCTGCTACAATTTTAACATTTTGTAATTGTTTTATAAAAAAAAGGCTGCACGTCTACCATGTTATGCCCAGTAGGGTCAGTAAATATATTTAGTGCATGCAGCCCTCCTTCAACACGGCATCTACTTGATTTTAACAAATATTTGATCTTTCAACAATTTAAAAAAAATGGATAAAAAAATTGCCCGCAATTAGTATTACAAAATCAGCCCACTAACCTAAAAAATCAGCCTCACAACAACCGCAACGCAAAAGCGAGCAGACAGAGCAAAAAAATTACCTTGCCGTGCAAATTCATACAATTAAATAACTGTGTTTTTACGCTTTTTAGCGAACAGCTAAATAAATATAAAATCACTTCACGCTGATTTTCAAGATTTACTCACAAAACGTCTGTAAGTTTGTAGCAAAGCAGAAGGTCCAAATGGTTATGCGGCAATAATTGCAAATTTGTTAAATCGCTGAAAGTTATTACTCAATGATTCAATCGAAATAAGTACTTGTACACAATCCTCTTTGACTCATTTACACAGCTCAATATTTTCTTTTTTTTTTTTTTACTTTTGCTAAAGAGCTTTGGCAATGATCGACTGGCTAGCTTTTCAATGGTGCCACAATGACAATCGTAATAAATAAATAACCGATTGATGAACGAGAAGAAGAGATGAAACTTTGCGAACAATTCCATTAATTGTAAAGCTGCTGCGAATGGCCGTTACCTCGGTACTGTAATAAGAAAATTTGAACAAAAAAAAATTAGAGATAAAATGAGGCTTAATTAATATCTCTTCCTAGCTATAAATTGAAGGTGGATTTCAATTCAGTTTTATGAAAATTCACCACCCAAAAACTAATTAGAATTAGTTTAAATTCAGTCCGTGTGATTGGATATAAGTGCTCTAGCTCTGAAAGTATGCAATGCGATATCTGCTGGTCGTAGCAGAGGAAGAGGAATGCCACCTTTGGGTTTAAAAAATCAGGTGGAGAAGCACTTGGCCTCATTTGGTGTATCCAAGAGGCGCCGGCTAATACGAGAAAGGAATGACTGTTATCGCAACAATCAAGAAGAAGAAGAAGAATAAATTGGAGCGCGCTTGGCCTAAGTGTGTCTCTTTGTACTCCGTGCAGAGCGACAAATGGAAACGGCTCCAACGGTTGGATGAAATTTTGTATTTACATGTATAAAATTTTAATATCTAAGCCTATCTAAATATATTTAAATATTTTTGATAGATTTGATTCGCAAATATTTTTGTGTAGGGTTACCAACTAATTTTCAATAAATATTTTACTTATCAATTATTTAAAATCGTATATGTACATAAATTGGTTTTATTTCTACAAATATTCGCATGCGCATCAAAAATATTTTTCATATATTTTTGTATAGGGTTGCCAACTAATTTTCAATAAATATTTTATTTAATCAACTATTTAAAATTATATACATATGTACATAAATTGATTTTATATTTGCAAATATTCGCATGAGTATGAAAAATATTTTTGTGTAGGGCTGCCAATTAATTTTCAATACATTTTTTGAATAATTATTTATATTATTTAAAATCATATATGTAGGTGACATATGAAAGATGTTGGAAAAGTATGTCTAATTAGGTATTATTTACAATATTAGTCGTATAAGGATGCCAACTTTTTTCAATTACTGAAAAATAACTAAAATCACGCAATATTTGTATCAAATTAATACCATTTTTCAAAGTCTTAATTTGGAAATATTTTCTAGCAGGGTTACCACCATTTATATTTACTGTTTAAAATTTAAAAAATAAAAAAAATAAATAAATATAAATTCATTGTTGAAAAATATATGTAAGTCTTTTCTGGTTATTTGTTATACCCGAAATCGTTCGAATAAGGTTGCCACCTTTTTAAATGGTTCAAATGGTAGTTGAAATATCAGAATATGAGTATCAAATTAAAACTATTTTTGATAGCTTCAGTTTGAAAATATTTTTAATATGGTTACCACATAGTTTCAAATATTTTTTTTGTATAATCGAAATTACAATATAACAGTATATGTATATGTATAAAAAAGTGAAAGATTTTAAAAGCGCTAATCTAGTTAGATGTTACTTTTGAGGATAATCGAATAAGGTGGCAACCTTGTTTTTCACTTTTAGGAAAAGTAAATAAAATATGGCAATATGGGTATCGAATGAAAAGCATTCTTGACTGTTTTAGTTTGAAGCTATTTTTCAGCAGGGTTGCCGCACAACATTCTATAAAAAATGCATATGAAATTAATTATTTAAAAATATTTGTGAGTGAAGATGGCATATTTAAGATGGTAACAGAGTATAGCTGATTAGATGTTACCACTGAGATAAAGCATATAAGGCTGCCATATTTTTGAATTTATTTAAAAAGTAAATAAAATGACTCAATAAGGGTATAGAATGAAAAGTATTTTTGACAGTTTTAATTTTGAAATGTTTTTGCAAAATTTTACTTTATTGAGAAACACAGGGTGTTGATAAGTAAGATGCCATGCCTGCATGCAAATGGAAGTAGGACACATTGAACGTTTTATGCAATTTTATTCTTTTTCTTACTTTCTTTGTACGATATTTTATTAGCGGCGACAAACCTCTGCGTGTATTTCTGCCATGCCATTAATAAGATTCTCTTAAAAACGATCGGAGGCGGCATAAAACTGTAGGTTCCTCATATTGTGGAAAGCATTAAGACACGGTCACACATTTTCTTCCATACAAAGTACGTGCGTCAAGTTTTTTATATGGGACAAAATGACTGAAGCCGCCCGATAAAAACATTAAAAAAAATCAACTATATTTTGAGGCCAAGTACAATTGACAGAATTAACTGGACTATAAAACTGCTGCCAAACATTATTCCAAAAAATTTGATTAAAAAATTTGAAATTTTGGTGAAAATTTTCAGAATTCATTGGACTATAAAACTGCGTACCAAAAATTATTCTAAAAAATTTGATTAAAAAATTTGAAATTTTGGTGACAATTTGCAGAATTTTTATAATTTTTGCACAAACTTTGAAAACACGATTTATCTGATTTTTGTTGTGAAATGAGTTAAGCGTTTAGAAAAAAATTAAAAGATGCGAAATAAATAATAGTAACATAAACAAAACTGGTCAAAATGCCGCACGCATCTATTTTATTTTCCATAAGTGTACATATTGAAGGTGGCGCAAAATTAATCATCCAATTTTGTTTTCGAATAATTTTTTTAATTAAATAAAAAAACAAATTTTAAGTGGTGGGAGTCTTTATTTTGGCCTCTACGCGGTCTTTTCCTAGTTCACAAGTGTGAAATATGTATTTGAGAAAATAATATAAAAATCTTCCGATAGAGTGATTAATTTTGCGCCACCTTGTACTTTCGGACGTGTATATTCGAATATGGTGACCGTTCCGTCCGTTGTTGTTGTTGTAGCAGCCTTTAATACTACTTTAATCTATACATATTTTTCAATAAGGTCGCCTGCTCTTCTTCAATTTGTTTTTTTTTAATAATTCAAAAACAAGTTAAGATACAAAATCTCCTCATACGCGTCTACATAGAAAGATACCAAGTTATTGTTAAGCTTTTTATGACTCAAATAGAAATTAATTAAAACTTTTAGTGTAAGTCGTACGCGCTCTTCGCTTTTCCTCATTCCCAGTGAGTGCTCGAATAGCTTCGGAGGCGTGTGTCTGATATTCATACATTTTTCTGCTGCTTCTGCTGCTGCTGCTGCTTCATTTTTGTCCTCCACTTCCCTATTCTACACTTCGATATTACATTCGGCGGCGAATTCCCACGTTCGGAAATGCAAGATACCGGCGGCAACAACAACAGCAGCCGCAGCAGCAGCATTAAGAAAAACCACGAAAACACTGCAAGCAATGGAAATTATTCGAAAAATTTCCCTCAACAAAAATAAGAGCAAAAGAAAAATAGAAAACACAAAATACGTTACGTTGCTTAATAATCAATGTTCAGCGCCGGCGCATGAAAAGGGAAACTATGTACGAGTGCAATAAATACCAGCACAACGAATTGCATAAATCGATCGATCAACTGATCGATGAACCAAATGATCAGAAATAAAGTTGGCGCATAGAGCGAGATTTCGCTAGTAACAACTGGACCTCTAACAACAACTAACCACATGCATACCTACATTGTATGTGTATTGGTAGTGGCGTTGATTGCACTTTCATACACACACACGCGCATACAGATACAGATAAATTGGCAATTTCACCTGCGCGCATGCGCATTAGACTTTTGTGGCTGAAAGTTCGCCATTCAAAGCAATAAACATAAACGACAATAAAAATCAAGAGGAAAGTAAAGAAACCAGCAAAAAAAAAAAACAAAAAAAAAACATGCGCCAAAGTTAAGTGCCAGAAATGGTGGGTAATTGGAAGCGCTGGCAATTGCACTTCATGCTGCCTCAAGGTCATTGCAATTGGCCGCTCGCCTGCCATGTTGCTCGGCTATAGCTCATTCCTGCGCGCAATCATTTGGCCACATGAAGGTGAAATGGAAATGGAAAAAGCGCTAAAAGTCGTGCCGCAGCGGCTTTGACTATTATTCATAGGTTTTTTTGTTGTTGTTATTTTTGCGTTTTGCACTCTATTTTTGTCTATTTTGTGCATGATTGCAGATTGTATAATTTTTAGGAATTCATAATTTAATGAGACAGACATGCGATAGCTTTTAGCGTCATTAACTCGTGAGTGTCAGGGCGAGTAAGAGGGCGTCTTGTTGAAAGGTTGTTGACATATTGACAACGTAAAAGTTATTGGTGTGCACTGCATGATTGAAAGCAGCACGAAAAGGTTAAGGATGTATTAATTTTCTGAGTATATCATCACTAGGCCGGATCGATTTGTGGGGGGGCAAAAAAGTCGCCCATTGCTCTGTGAAAATAATATTCTAGGGATCAAAATAAGAAACTTTGCCGAAGGAACCATACCTCTAAAACGAATTCTGATGTCCCCCAATTTGGGTCGAACTTTTTAGTTTTTTTCCCATGTAAAGGCCAAAAATGGTGATATTTTGAAATGATTGTATAGGGAACCCCCCAGGGCAGTTCCAGGGGGTGTGCCACTGGCATGGGTGGATCGGCCGTCCAAAGTTAGTGAGGGTCGGTCATACATTTGGACTCGATTGGAGCACTCTAAATGGGTCAAAGTGGGATTTTTCGTTCGACCCAAATTGGGGGACATTAGAATTCGTTTTAGAGGTATGCTTCTTTCGGCAAAGTTTCTTATTTTGATCCCTAGAATACGATTTTCACAGAGCAATGTGCGATTTTTAAATCGACCCGCCCTAATCAGCACCATCATCATAGCATCACAGTTGGGGATGAACCATTTTGCTTCTCCTACAATTTGCTTCCACGTCTCTCAAACTTTTGACCTCAGATATGCCCATAGCTGGTATGTCTTCTTCTAAAGGGTTTTCCAATAACATGTGTTATTTTGGAATGGAATTAGCTATCAAGAGATGATTAAGGATTTTTAATGGCCGGAATTGCATGGTATTGATCTGAACAATGTTTATTTTCAACAAGACGGCGCTACGTGCCACACAAGCAACGAATACCATTGATATTTTACGGGAAAAGTTTCCGGACTGTGTTATCTCTCGAAGAAGTGATCACAATTGGCCACCGAGGTCTTGTTATTTAACGCCTTTTTTCTTTGGGGTCACGTGATAGAGAAGATCTACGCCAACCGCCCAGTGTCTATTCAAGACCTCAAAGATGGAATTCGTGAGGCTATCGGGGACATAGGGCGGCCACTGTGCAATTCGGTTATAAGGATGTTGTCCTGTAAGCGGGGTCGTGGTGGTCCTTTTTCTGATGTTATTTTCCACTATTAACGGCATAATTTCCTCTTTATTTTAAAATAAACATCCGACCATTTATATAAAAAAAACAAACATTTTTCTTTGAAGATCAAAATAACACCTCTTATTGGAGAACCTTATATGTAGTCCCTGCATCTCTTTCTCCGCCAAACTCTTCTTCTATTACCTTGTGATTTTTTCCCCCAAGATCTTTTTTACAGTTTTATCGTTGCTAATTCGCAGAATGTGCCCGTAGCATCGAATTATTTGCGCTTTAACATATCGGCTAAGATTAGCATCGGGCCTAACTCATCGTAACGAATGCGGTAGATATCATCTTCAAGTCAAACAGGGTCATATATCTTTCTGAAATTTTTTCTTTCAAAACAGATTAATTGATCGGCTTTATTTGATTCCACCACCCAGACTTCGCAACCATATGTGGGTGTAGGTCTTATGACGACTTAAAATGTTCGAAGCTTCAGGCTTCTGGATAGAAAGTAGTCACGACTTCATGAGTTGTGTATCCGCAAAGTAAGATTTATTTGCAGCTCGTGTTCTGTATCGTATGGCAATTGATGTATTTTTCCGCGGCTTAAGCATAACTCCAAAATACAATACTTTTTCAAAGCTGTAGCTGCCGATTCGTAAGATAAGTGTTGCTTTGCCTGCGGCACCTTCCATATGTTTTGTAAGGATACCTACCAAATTCGATAGCTTTGACTTTGTTAGCCTTAGAAGTTCCCTCGACCATCCCCGATCTACCCGCGGCCAGAAGGATCGCACGACTTTGCACATTTGCGCACTGGCCCAGCGCTCGCTGAGTTGACAAAAGGCCCATCTTTCCAGTAGCAGACCACGGGTTCTTAAGGGAACTCTAATTCTTTCACTCTGCAACGAAACCGTCTCAAAGGTCCCCTGTCTAGCCAGCTCATTATGCCGCTGTGGCCGGGAACCCAAAAGAGCCTAATATCGAAGTATTCGGATGCAATCGAGAGGAAAGTTTGGCATTCCCCGACTAATTTCGAACGCATAAACAACGAGCCCAAGGCCCTAATTGCCGCTTGACTGTTTTCCTTTACAGTACTTGCCAAAGCGAGCAACCAATCCACTGAAGCCTACGAATGAGCTTGATGGGGAGCTTCTCGCAGAATACTCGCCCACCAACTCCTCCGTCCAAGCCATCCGTCTTCGAGCCATTCATAAACATGTTTGCCATGCCCTGCCTCCAAATATTGCACTCCACCCACTCTTCCCTTGAAGGAATATGAATGGATAAAGTTCCGCTCGGGCCTAGCGAGGGTGTATAATGATCCCGCACCATGCGGATGAACTCAAAGTTGTTAAGAATGCTGAGTGTCCGTAGCTTAAGTCTAGCTTATGGCCTGAACACCTCAATCTGATTGCGGTGCGTGCAGCAGCAGCTTCTCGCACACCAAACTTCGAATTTTCAACGCATGCGTCAAGTCCGTTCTGCTATAGGGCTGTACAACGTCAAAGATCACCGCAATGATCACAAGGCGTCTCCAAATGGTCATTAATCGTTGCTTGCGCCGCATAATGCGTTCTAGCCTCGAACTATATCTGACACCGAATTACAGAGGACGGCTAATCAATCCGATGTGGCGGTTGAAATCCGCCAGGAAGATCCTTGAGGAAGAGTGGCATCAACATCGCCAAACAGGAGCTGTGATGGGATACCTTCTAACAGGCAGTGCAAAATGCCGGCAGACCACGAGCCACCTGGCGCCGTTCAACGGAGGCGGAAGAGAGGTCTTTGAACAAGACTTGGAATTAACTTCGATCACTTGATGGGTTTTGGCTGAGTTTAAAAAGCCCGCCAGTTGCTTCTCTGCTAACCGGCGCCAGTTGGACATACCAAATGAGGCACAAGGGGGTCTTCCTCTACCTCTGCTACCACCGGCTGGTACCGCATCGAATACTTTCCGAGTCGGAGCGTTTTGTATCCATTCGGATGATATGACATATCCAACGTAGCCGGTGGATCTTTATTCGCCGCTCTACGTCTATGTCGTTATAGAGCTCATACAGCGCATCGTTCAATCGCCTGCGATATTCGCCGTCGCCAACATGCACAGGTCCAAAAATCTTCCGCAGAATCTTTCTCTGAACACCAGGCGACGCTTAATCGAATGTTGTCATCGTCCACGATTCGTATCCCCTCAACATCCCCTGTTGAAGCTTTATTCTCTAAGCTCTGTCTATGTCATTGGAAAAATCATACAGCTCATTATTCAATCAACTCCACTTCCTATATTCGCCATCTACAATGCGCGGGGTCCGCAAGTCGTCTATGAAGTTTCTCTGTCCAACACCATCGCTTAAAAAGTTGTGGAAAGGTTTCAATTAGCCGAAGGAAGGACTAATATAACTGGTTGCGAACCAAGAAAATCATAGCCAAAACTCTCTGTATTCAAACGATCAGATATCTCATTCCCAGATAGGTACTTCCATGTGACCTGTCACCCAGAGTACACTTAGTCCATTGCAATGCTGAATTGAGTTTTGAGGTACATGGCTAGTTATACTTTTGGCTGACCAATGCCGTAAGTGCTCCTTAGACACGTAAGCTCTTGCCTCTTTACAACACCGTCCACGACACTACATACACAGTTTGGGATGCCGAGGCTTTTTACTTAAAAGGAGTAAATCTTGTAGCCGTTACATTTTTCAAAGCTTTGAGATCTTGCCTCAAAGTCATTTTTGAGCAGCCAGTAAAAATTCTACAGACTCAATATTGGAATTAGGCAAATTGAGCCACAGGGAACTTAATATTACGAGCATTGCTCCTCAGCCAAGGTAACAACACTTTAATAAAATCAGCTGGGAGAAGTGGGTCCGAATGGTCTGATTCGGTTATTTTCCTTGCCTTATAATAATAAAATGTAGATATATAGACATACTTTTCCATGAAATTTAAATCAAACATATCTAAAATGCAACTCAATCTCATTTAACTCACCTTATAATTCAAGTCCTGCACATTATCCAAACTGATGTCGCTATACATGTCTTCTGTGGTATCACAGTTGGAGCTACGTCCAGAGGAATTGAAACTTGATGATCTGTAAAGTTGACTGAATAATAAAAAATTGTAAATACAAAAATGTATGTATGTGTGTTCAAGTGTTGGTTGCTATGAAACTTAATGAAAAGTTGAAATATTGCAGTTTTTTATTATGTTTTAGTTAAAAAAAAGTAAGTAAAATATAAATTACAAATTTCAATTTCTAGTACTAACATCTAAAGACTGAAGGCAATCGGATAGGTTATAAGAATATTCTATTTTGCATAAAATATGCATTGAATAAAATTACTTTTCCACAGCCATCACAACTTCTATACTCTGTACTACACAACTCATTAAAACTGTCCTTTTTTTACTACATATGTAACCACTTAGCGGTGCTAAGTACTGCTCTATTCCAGCAATGCTGAAACCCCTTCTTTCACTTAATGCATATCTTCATTTCTCACATGCATATATATTATTACAGCCAATTTAGCATAGACAACAACCAAGCAGGAATTCACAATAGATTGCTCCACAAGGCGTCTCAATACTAAGTTTGACGACTGTGACTATGCTAAAGGCTGCCGTAAACAGTTTGAAAGGCGCTGCTACTAAAGGCGTTGAGAAAGCAAAGACACAAAATTTGCCCCGCACTACAGTACCGCTCAAACAAGTATGGCTCTCAAACTATGCGTTGGAGAAATAATTGATGGTGCAGCAATTTTGTAGAAGCAATGCAATTTAAGTAATGAAAAATACAATTAATTAGAAAAAAATATAAAAAAAATTGTGAAAAATATAATTAAATAACAAAAAATACTATATTTTAAATTAATCAAAAATATAATCAAATAATAACACATTTAATAAATTATCAAATTAAAAAAATAAATAAAATATGTAAGAAATTAAAAAATAAAAATATAATAACATAGTAAAAATATTAAATATATAACAAATTAATAAAAAACATAATTAAATAATAAAAAATGGAATAACTTAGTCAAAAAAGATTAAATTAATAAAAATATTAAAAGTTAAAGAAAAATATAATTAATTAATAAAATATACAATAAATCAATAAAAATAAAATTAAATAATAAAAAATTTAGTAAATTAGAAAAATATATAACTTATTAATAAAAAATGCAGTGAATTCGTAAAATATATAACCAATTTATAAAAATGTATTTAATTATTACAAATTTTAATGCATTAATGGAATATAATTAAGCAATAAAAAATATAACCAATTAATAAAAATATAGTTAAAAAACTTAAGAAATTACAAAAAATATAATAAATTGATAAAATGTAATTAAACTATAAAAAATATAATAAATTAATGAAAAATATAAGAAAACAAAAATAATTTAACAAATTAATACAAATTATAATTAATTAAATGATATTATTAAATTATTAAATAAAATATAAAAAATATAATACAGTAATAAAAAATTTAATACATTGATACTAAATTTAAAAAATTAATAAATTATATTAATAAAAAATGTATAATAATAAACTAAAAAAATTTAATTAAATGATAAAAATATAATAAATTAAAAAATATGTAATTAAATAATAAAGATATAATAAAATAAAAAATATATATATAGTTATATACAATACTAAAAAATATTGTAAATTAAAAAAATTTAATAAATCAATAGAAAATATAACAAATTGATAAAAATATAGTTAAATAAAAAAAACTATAATTAAATAAAAAATATATAATAAATTAAAAAAAATTTAACTAAGTAATAAAAAATATAAGAAAATAAAAAACCAATTTAATAAATTAATACAAAATATAATTAATTAAATAATTGTATTAAATTATTAAAACAATTAAATTAATTAAATAATACAAAATATCATAAATTAAAAAAGAAATTAATAAATTAATACAAGATCTAGCAAATTGATGAAAGTATAATTAAATAATAAAAACAATAATTAAATAAAAAATAATAATAAATTTAAAAAGTTTTAAGCAAAAAATCAATAAATTACAAAAATACAATATAGTTAAATAATAAAAAAATTTAAGAAATTAAAAAACTAATATATTTAATAAATTAATACAAAATATATATAATTAAAAAAGTATATGAAATTAGCAAAAAACAAATATGAAAAATGATAATAGATGAACAAAATATAATGAAATAATAAAAATGTGATTTAATAATAAAAAATATAATTAATTAAATGCAATTGTGTCGCAGTCGATAGTCTCAGTTCCTCGTCTGTTAAAATATTGATTGTAAATTAATTTTTAATAAGTAAATATTAATAATAATAAATAAATATTAATAATAATCAAGAAATTTCAATAAAAATTAAAATTAAATATTTCATTATTTAATAATTGCTAACGTTAAAAATTCACAGCTTTGATTATAAATTTTATGCTCTGAAGCTTTGCTTATCCCTTTGACTCGTTCGAAATATGATTTAAACGAGAATAAAATAGAACTTAAGCTGGTTCACGAGGAAGCATTTTTTAAGTTTGCCCTTTTTTCGTATTTTTTAGTTAGAAAACACAACTTTGAATAAAATTCAGTTTCTTTTCTTTCAACTCAGCTCTTCTATTAATAGAATTTAATTAATCTAACGGCCCTCGGCGTGTTCAAAAGTTGCATTCGCGTTAAAAGCTACTTCTTCATTTTACTTAGAAATCATCTCATAATTTCTTAAATGAAGGCAGAATCAACTCTCTGTACGATTCGTGTTTAGAAAAATAAATAACTGCCAACTGATGGTAGTAACAGAATGTTAAAATATCGAGTGAAAAAAATGTGATTTTTTCTAGCCTGAAGCGACTCGTTTTCCGTCAATCCTCATATTTGTGTCAATACTCGTATTCCAGTGCCGTTAATTGTATGTATGTATGTGTGTAGCTTTATTTAGTTACTCACCTGGCTAAGGCATTTGAGCCCAATTGCCGACGACCGGAACTGTAAAGAAAATTGAAGGAAACAAATGATTAGAAGATAAATAAAAGCGTTTTATAAGTATTTTTATACCAGTTTATTTTTTGTAAAATAATAATAATAATTATAAATTTATCACATTTTTCAAAATCAGTAACAAAGTATGTAAATGCGTATTTTTGAATTTTTTTGCTTGTGCTAACTTCAGTTTCTTTAACATCGCAACTCGTAGCACATGAATAAGCCAAGTCTTTAATACAAAATATAAAAATAAAAAATAAAAAATATAAAAATAAAAAATAAAAATAAATGTTTGTGTTTGCATTATCTGCTCCACTCAGGTGTGAAAATGTCCCTACTCGATCAACTTGAAGGCATTTTCCTACGTCATCAAAATCATATTTTAGCGTCAATCGCAAGGGATTCGTTTATCCATAAGCGTTCAATGCGAGCCAAAAATATACACAATTCCAATATAAAGTTAAAAATAATCTAAAGGTAGTTCACGGAAAATGATTTTTATTATTTCTGCATTAGGGTGGTTAATTTTTTTGCTGAAATACTTCTACAAAGCGTGCTGAGTAAAAATTTCCAAGTAATTAGACACAAAATTATAATTTTATTATTTGTACTCCCTTGGAAGCGGATTTTCATAATTAAAATTTTTGTATGCAGAAATTGTTAATCTCATATGAAAACTTCATCCCATCTGGGAAGTTGGCGAAAAAGACACATAAATTTATTACAACAAGAACTCACGTCATTCAATTTTTACTGTCGAAATAATTCTCAATTATTACGTTAATGCCCGGTTTTGTTTTCCTTGTTCACTCCTCTTGGGAGCATTGGGCCTCGGTCTTGCGTTGGTTAATCTAATCTGTTTTTGATTTCTGACAGAGAAGGTAATTAGCCTGCCGCTACCAGTACTTAACACTAAACCTAAACCATGGACGGGTCAAATGACCCATTTTAAACTTTTTGTCAGAAGTTCTTAGAAATAACATTATTAAATCGTCGTTTGCCTTCACAACTTTTATTAAAAAATACATCGAATGTATTTTTCAAGATTTACTCTTCTCTTGCTAATTGTTTTACCGAGAAATATATGTGATCTTAATAATATAATATATATAATATTTTAAAGACGGGTCATTTGACCCACATTGGTAGGAATAGGAATACATCAAATACCGGTAGGTTTAGTGTTAACTTAGGAGCAATGCCTTCTTACTGCTTGGAGCGCCATCTGTGTTTCCCATTGTTCTGGCAGAAGGATCGCACAGATGGTTAAGCACTTCGCTAAATTTCATGTGTCTGCGCTATTACCGCGATCGCCCGCTTTCTCTTGCTGGCGCCACTGATGCAATGTGTAACCGTTTGTTGCTCGGTTAATATTTAAAAAAAAATCCCGATTCGTTATAGAGAAAAAATATATTAAACTGCACTTTAGAACCCTATTCGCTTAATCCTATGCGTCAATTTACAAACACTAAAAAGGCTAAAAATCGGAACAAATCGTGTGTCCAAATTTGTATATATTATATACTTTTTCTTATTCATTTTATGGCATGAACCTGGGCTCTGAAACCTGCTGTGGTCCTAATGGATATACACAGCACTTATCAGACCAATCATCACTTATGCCTCTGTGGTCTGGTGGCGATGGAGCATGGTTACGTTCACAATCCGGGAACTATACAGGCTGCAAAGAAGTGTATGTTTACGCATCACGGGTGCCATGAGTACAACCTCTGGTGATGCCCTAAATGCTATGCTTGATTTGCTCCCCTTGGATCTTAAGATACAACAGGAAGCAATAAAAGCAATGTGTAGACTCCATAAATATGGATCCTGGCATGAAGGCGGACTGTCGGGAAACAGAGAAATCTTTGAGTTGCCATCTGAGCAGAATCCACTGTTTTTGGCACCTAAGGACGACCTGATACCCATAGGAAATTTGACGTCAGATTCAGATTCAGATCACGCAATGAAGCAATTCAGAATGTATTCAGGGAGGTTTGACGGATATTTTCGTTACCGATGGGTCCAAGAATGAAATAGGGTCTGGAGCCGGATGGTATTTAAACGATAGTAATAAGTATCACTATACTATGGGGAAAATGGCAACTGTTTTCCAAACGGAAGTTTTTGCCATCCTGAAAGTAGACGAATGGATAATCGAGAGGAGATGGAATGGGAAACAGATTGGAGTTTTCAATGACGGTCAGGCTGCACTAAAGGCCCTGGAGAACGTGAAGCAAACCTCAAAGATTGTTCAAGAATGTAAGAAGAAGCTTAATTATGTCGCAAGACAAAACAGGCTTGTACTTATATGGGTTCCAGGACATTCCGGTATTCAAGGAAACGAAATTGTCGATGAATTGGCCAACCGTGGATCAGCAGGTCCCCCACAAGGGCCAAAGCAATTAATCGGATTCAGTTCCGCAGGAATCATGAATTATATCAGCGATTATGTATGCAATTCACATAAAGAGCGATGGTCCGGTCTAGAACGCTGCAGAACTGCAAAGTATTTTGTGACAAGTCCGAACAGAAAACTGTGGAAACATGGAAGAAAAGACTCGCTATTATGAGAGGACACAACCCTTGGGGTCAGCATATAACCATCATTGGAATCATTGAGGACCCAATGTGCCTGTCGTGCTTGGAGGAGGCGGATAGCACTGAGCACTTGCTCTGTGAGTGTCCTGCTTTTGCTAGAGCAAGGCTACGTGTTTTGGGTTTCGATGCCGTGAGAATGAGTAACATTCGTTCCCTAAAACTGGAGCATATTTACAGGTTTGTCAAAGAACCTGGAAAATTCTCACAAGACTAACTAACTTTATCTCTGTCTCTATTCTGTCCTATCTCTTTCTCAGATACTTTTCTCCTTCCCTCCTCTTTCCAGAGCTCTAAATACAATGGGCTTTTTAGCCTGAGTGTTTTAGGATTCACCAAATATCTTGGTGCTCCTTGGCTCGACCTATTAAAAATACAATTTCGTGCACATACGAGTATGTGCTGATTACGTATTCTACATATTTTGTAAAATAACAGAAAATCATTTTTATTCTATTCAATTGCAACTTGACTGCTCCATCACGACTGTCATTGCTAATTGCCAATTTTTTCCTACTCTCAAATTGGCCCACCTTAATATGCAAACACGTACATATGCACGAGTATGTGTGCACAATAAAAGCAAAAATTAGCAAGAAGAAAATATGAACTAATTGGAAATCGTGGTTAAAGCGGCAGGAGGTTTGACACGTGCCGAGGAAAACAGAAAAAAGGCAAATTTATGTGAAAAAGATAAAACTAAAAGGCAGCTAATTAAATTTAATACAAATCGATGATGTAAACATACCAGATATCCGTAATTGAACATTTCTATAAAATTAGATAAAGCCGGATTAAAATTATTCCATAGTGAAAGGCGAAAAAATGCAGACAATTTGTAAATGCATTCGAAAATTTCAATAGTTGATATTTGCAAGCAAATTTTCAAAAGGCAAGGAAATTTTCAAGTGACGAGGAAATTTTGAAGTATTTTTCGCGCACTAAATTTTGTGCTAACGTTGAGGGAAAATACTTAGAAATATACAAGGTGGCGCAAAATTAGTAATCCATTTTTTTTTAAATAATTTTTTTACTGAAATTTTTTACCTTTTACGCTCCATTGCTTGTCTGTTTGTCCACTGCAACTGTGAAATATGAAAACAAAAAATCCTGATTCGTGATGGAACAAAATTATATTAAACTGCGCTTTAGTATCCAAATCCTATTCGTCAATTTGCAAACACCAAAAAGGATAACAATCGGAACAAAAGGAACAAATCCAACCCAATGTGTCCAATTTTTTCTCATGAACTTTGACCAGTTACTATGAGAGACGTTTGAAAAGTCCGAGCAAAGTCAGAATGTCAGTCAAATGGCACAACTGGCGTTTAGTTTAGCATCTCTTGGAAGAACGCACAAACCAAGTTTCAGCCAAATCGGTCTTTTTTTTTTTTGCAAACTGCAGCTATGAAATATGATTGGCGTACGACGATATTTGCAAAAATTTAGATCTTCGGGTAGGGTGATTAATTTTGCGCCACCTTATACACACACATATATGTAGATATATGTATAAAGGGGGTGAATTTGGAGCTCTAAGCCCAAAAAAAAAAATTTTTTTTTAAATATGTCTGTATGTATGCGCAAACCTCAAAATTTTTTCAACATTCGCTAATTGACTAAAAAAATTAATTTGCTTTAAGTTTGCTTTATTGCTTTTATTTGCTTCAAATACAAAAACAAAAACAATCCATATTACGGCTGCAGCGGCTTTGGCTATTGTTTGTTGCTTTGCTCATAGCTCACATTGTCGTTGACCTCATTAACCCACTTAACTGCGCGTTCGTCATATGGTTTTGTGGCAGTATGAATGAGAGAATCCAAAAAAATGTTATTAGCAGGGATATACGAGTATTGTGTATTAGAATTTGAAATTTGAGAATAAGAATAAAAAAAATTGTAAAAAATTAATTATGAGTCAAAAGAGAAAAGCTTTGTGTTTTGAGTAGAAGCAGGGAGCAGTTACAGCTGATGAACAAAAGACGGCAGTTTCTGGTGTACAAGTAATCAACAATTAAGAACAAAAACAAATAATTAAATCTGAAAATGAATTCGTATAAATACATTTTTAGTTAAAAGAACAGAAGAAATACAAAATGAAATATTTAAATTAAATTTGAAGGAAAAAAAAAATTTAAATTAACGTGTATAACAAAGCTCTCAAGAAATAAAAATACAAAAGAAAGCATTTAAATTGGATTTGCCAAGAAAAAACCTAATTGTTTATATCTTTAAATTTATCATAAACTAAGATTGGTGTACAACTTGAAGGCAGTGAAGACGTTAAGCGTAATAATTTCAGCGCTCTTGTCGGATTGGTTATTATTATTGTTGAGAGGATCACTGCGATCTAAAAGATGGGAAAGATTGGTTTCATTTATTTATTATTATTATTCTTGATTGGCTGTTTGTGCACTGCGACCTGAATAGATATATTCTTCAGCGATATAGCCTACTCAAACAGGCTATTAATAAATCCTAAAAATGCTGTAGGCTTAATTTCTACCAGGAGGTTTAGATCTATAGCTCCATTTCCCCAAGTAATTTAGTCTGCGTCGTGCCACTGCATAGAACGTCTCCTGCTGTTCCTTGTGCCTCTTTGCAGAGTCTACAAGAATCGTTTTCTATCGCACCTATCTTCTTCATGTGATAATAAAGTTTACAGTGTCCTGTTAGTAGTTCAGTGTAAAGTTGTATGTCCTTTTTGCTTGGGTTAAGGATTGCTTGCTTCTGCCTTTATGATTTCTGCATCTATGAGTCTTTTCGATTGCCGCTGGCCCTATTGGGCTCTCCAGTAATCGATTAGGCCTCGTTGTTCCTGCTCACGCAGGAAGGCACTTTTGAAGCTGTTATTTACCCCGCAGTAAGATTCAAGACCTATTAAGGGAGTGTTTGCCCCCTTTTTCGTTAAATTGTCCGCAATTTCATTCCCTTCGTATGAGGGGCACGTCCCTGAACCCACATCAAGGTAACAAAGTTTCTTGACGCTAGGGTGTTGAGGATTTTAAAACGTTCCCAGATCAACCTTGATTGGAATGAGAAGCTATCCAGCGATTTTAGAGCTGCTTGACTGTCAGAGAAAATATTAATATTGGCACCGCGCGTGCCTTTTCGATAGACATTCCCTGGCACACAGCTCTAAGGCGTGGGCCGCCGCCTGGAAAATGGAAGTGGATTTTCTATTGCAATTGCTTTTTCGAAATGTGGTCTGACAATTTCAGCCCCGGCACTACCGTCTTCCATTTTTGATCCATCAGTAAACACCTGTGCGCCCTGTTTTAAAGATATTTTCATTTATTTAAGGTTCTCGCCTCATTTGAAATGGTGTTTTTTGGTTGTTTCTTTAAAAGCGAAAAAAGATTTTTTAGTTTTGTTTCCAACATTTAATTTTTTATCCCATTGTTATAAAATAAAATTTTTTTAGCCTCATAAGGTTCTTTCAAAAGTTGTCAGCCTTCAAAAAATGATATTCTGGAACAAGGTATGTCGTTGGCGACACTGATTCCCGGACTCATAGGTGTCTGAGACCAAAAAGACTAAAAGGTTATTTTTATTATAGTATGATTGTCGTTATCGTATAAACTACGATCTTTAAAAAAATAAAATTTGGCGAAATGGCGAACATTCAAAGATGAAAATCCGTTTTTTGAATCCTTTGTTTTACTTTAAAGGTCCGAAAAAAAAACTAAAACATGGTTTTCCAAATAATCGGAGCTCACACGATAACGACATCAATTATACGCCATTTAAAATTTATTTCATCAAAATCGGTTCAGTAGAACCTGCCATATCTGCGACCATTGTCCATGTGAAGACCATTTTTTGAAGGCTGACAACTTTTTAAGCGAACCTCATATGGCCAAGGAAAAATTTTTATTTTTTAGCAATTGATCAAAAACTAAAATACTCAAAACAAAGGTAAAAACTCTTTTTTCATTTCCGTTTTACACGCTTCTAAAAACACACACAAAAAACACCTTTGCAAATGAGGCGAGGGCTTTAAGTTTTTAATGTATTTTTGTTGTTATTATTGCATTCAGATATCGGATCAAAACTTCAGTTAATAAATTTTATCAAAAGCAAAGTTTTTTCTAAGCAAAACGCACATAATTTTATTTGGCAATTGGTTAAAAGCCATTTGGACAATTGAGAACTTTTCATTGTCCAAACCCAGAGTTCAGGTGTTTTTATATCGGAACATCTGCGCTCCACTCTGAAGTAATGCGAAAGCGGTTCCAGGGTGGGTGACGGCTCCAAACGAGGGGAGTTTTTTAGTCTCCAGACCTACCACTACTGTGATGCTAGCTTTCAGCTGCATTAGGAACCTCTTCATCCGCAAAAAAACAAACAGAAAAAAACTATAACTACGAAAAAATAGGCACTTAGAGCGATTTCACGTCAAGTGATTCAAGTATTTGGGACATTGTCGCAAATATTTCGGAAAATTCGTTTATTTGTAAAGTTGAGTATGATGAGAAGTAAACTGAAAAAATTTGGGAAAAATAATTTACACTTTTTAAATTTATTCAGTGTCGAAGCAGAGATTTGGTGTTGGTACAGATATTTTTAAAGTGAAATATAACATCTACGGTTTTAACATTAAACATTTTTTAGGATAAAATGTGTTCTCTAAAAAATTAAAAAAAAATTTATTTTATTTGTGTTGAAAACTATTGGGAACAAATTTTTTCTGTAATTTTGAAAATCACCCCATCCATTGAAATTTATTCGCAGTTGGGAAAGTAAAATATGTACGCTTCTTTTTACGTTTTTAAATTTTGAGATTTATTTAAAGTTGAAAATTTTGGAAAATAATTTTTAAAACGAAATACCTTTGCTTCTTTTTAACATTTCTAAGGGTTTTAGGATAAAATGAGCTATTTAAGAAATTGATTTCGGAGAAAAAAAAAATTTTTTTTGTTCAAAATTATCGGGAAATATTTCTTTTCCTTAATTTTTAGAAAGCCAAAATTTTTTTTTTTTTTTTTTTGTTTTTTATTAATAGCTGAGATTAAGCTCACCAATTCCTGAAAGTTTCATAGTGAGATTCTCATAAATTTTCGAATTATATTGAAATACATACAGCGAATGAGGATAAAAAATAAATCAAATTAAAAATAACTAAACAAAAACTTTTTTCTAAAGAAATATATTCAAAAACCAAATTGGGCGTTTAGTTCTGAGCTAAAAAAAAACATTCCGAAATAATTTTTCTCTAAAATATATTATACATATAACACAAAGTGGCGCAAAATTAATCATCCAATTTGTTTTTTTTTTGTTTTAATAACTGTTTTATTAAATAAAAAAAAAAAGATTTTGAGCATTGGAAATCTTTATTTTGGCCTTTACGCGCCTCTTTGCTTGTCTGCTTGCTACAACGGCTGTCTCATTCACAAGTGTCAAATATGATTGATGTATAATACAACGCCATTTGCAAGAATTATAAATCTTCCGATAAGGTGATTAATTTTGCGCCACCTTTACATATGCTTGTATGCAAACAGGTATTTCATTCAACTCTCATGCAGTTGTAAAGAAAATACCAGTTGGTTCATCTTCAGGGTTGGTGAGATATTTCAGAGTTCCAGCATTCGACGCACTTTTTAGCTGTCACTTAAGTATCGTCGAGAACGGGTCTTATTTAAATTAAAACAAAAAAATAATTTAATTCAAAATTACGTTTGAATGTATATTTTAAATGTGCATTGCTTTTAATCAAATTTAATAATAAAAGATATTTTTTAATTTTTGAGGCATAATTAATATTTGATTGTTTTTATTTTTTAATTCCGATACTTTTGATCAAAAATAATTTATTTAGTAAATAGTTTATAATTTTTTATATAACTTTATTATAATTTAATAAAAGTTAAACCAATTAATTTAAAATATATTCGTACACCCGGTGACGAAAAAGGTACACAGCCGAAAGAAGAAATTTCGTCTGCTGTTAAATACTTTACATTCTTTAAAATAAAAATACTAGTGCCCAAGCTATTACTTCATTTGTTTCTTATTTATTTATTACTTGATTGCTTGCAGCCAAAATAGAAAGCACGAAATAAAATCAATGTTGATTTGCCATTGAAAATTTTGGCTCAATGCCGGAAGGTTAACGCAGGTGAGTGGAAAAAGTATTTGCAGAAGTGATGGCGAGGATGATTTTGATGTGGCTAAATTTGCTGTTAAGCGGAAATTAAAGAGAAGCATCGATTGAACCGACAATTTGTTAAACATATAGTATATTTATAAGTAATTGCAAGGCGGCGCAAAGTTATTCATACAGTAATGTTTTCGAATAACTTTTTTATTAAATAAAAAAAAAGGATTTTGAGTGAGGGAAATCTTTATCTTGCGCTTAGCGCGCTTCATTGTTTGAATGTTTGTATTCTACAGCTTCTGAACTAAAGTGTCAAATATGATTGACGTACGACGCCATTACAAAAATCTTCCGATAAGGTGATTAATTTTGAGCCACCTTGTATATAATAAATGATCATTTGTAAATAGAAGAAAGAAACATTTTAAGCAAAGAAATAGTCAAAACAAATGATTGCAGGTTCACTTCTTGCTTCAAAATAAATTGCGAAACTTCAACCTTCGCCTTCCTAAATTAGTAAGAAGTAAAAAAGGCTAAAATAGGTTCAGACTGAACATTATAAAGGCCAACCAGGAATGCGTTCTAGATACTCAATATCAGCGGCAGGCTAATCACCTACCCTGTCAGAAATCAAATAGATTAACGTAACCAACGCAAGACAAATGTCTTGTCGAGGCTCTATGCTCCCGAGAGGAGTGAACAAGGAAAAAAAAAACAAAGTTCATGATCATTATTATTCAAGTCATTTTTGATTAATTTGATAATATGATAAGATGTCTAAAACTCAGCCGTTTTCGAGATATTTCGTTTTAAAGATTATTAGAAAAAATATTTATTTATTTTTTTTTTTTTTTTTTTTCCTTACAAGCAGGCCCACTTTTTGTTAAATGTTAGTTCAAGCGTTCGATATTTTTTGCTGTTTTTAGTTAAAGTGTGCATCAGTTAATAAAAAGCATCAATAAAATTTAAACCAAGCCCCCTGGCAGTTAAAAATGGCTGTTTGACAAAGCAGAATTTTTTTGAGTTCAAATACTGAGACGTCGTCCAAGGCGATGACTATTTTAAGAAAGCTTTAGATTCAAATTTTCTCACAAGTATAATTTTTAACTAACGCAGGGAAATCTTGAAATGCTTTGTAGCATAATTGCTTTCACACACGCACACCCAAGTAAGTAACATTTTTGACCAACACCTTTTTGAGGTTATGTATACAGTTTAATTGGTTAATTTTTCAGTCAATTTTTTTGCAACGTTACTTCACACATTTTATTTAATTTTTGAAAATTGTTCACTAGGTAATTTTTTGAGTAATTGCATAACCTGAGTACTCGTATAATCGACTAATTTAAGCATTTTTATGGAGAGTCAAGCGGTTCGAGAAAATAGTAGGCAATTTCGTAGACCAATGACCTCATGCAATTACTCATTGACTTGGTGATTGTTGTACCACTTGAAACTGGATGAAAAGGGATACAAAATAATAAATGAAAATTATGAAAAAATTTGCTCAGCTACTTTCATGAACGATGCCCCGTTCAAACATATATTTAGAGAGGTCACTGCACACAGAGCCTCGCTGCGACCGAAGAAAATGAGAACTAAAAGAAATGCTATTATGATTTTAAAAAGAAGAAAAAGGAAAAGAAGTTACAGAAGCAAGGCTGTAAGCTCGGAAATCTTGAGAAGCTGGAAAAGTAGTAAAAATTCCATAGTTGGTTTGAGCAAATGTATGCAGGAATAAGAGCGACGATCCGAAGATTAACTAAAATTATGGAGAAATCTTTCTTTTCTCTATTAATGGCGAATACAACGTAAATAATAAAAATGGCGAAGAGCCTAATACTTCAGTCCAGGACGAAGGCATTGATGTCATCCAGTCCAATTTAAGAGAAATACAAGGTGAAGATTAAAATAAACAAGACTGAGCTCAAATAGAAACGACTGTTTTGCGCGATCTAAAAGCTTTTCGAAACAGTGTTTCAGGTCATTGACTGGAATGTCCTTCAAGATGTAGGTACAAGCCTTTTGGATGGCCTCCACGGATGCAAAATGTTTTCCTTTCATGGCCAAATGCAATTTTCCGAATAGGTAGAAGTCACAGGGAGCCACATCAGGCGATTAGGATGAGTGATTGAAGGTTAAAATGCGATTTCTAGTCAAAAAATCAGTCACAAAGCAAATTTGATGCCATCAGGAAAATTTTGAAAACGCTTTAAAAGATCCTAACGGTCACAAATGATCTTAAAGGCGAAGTGTAAACCTCATCCATGTTACTAATAAACGAGTCGTGCCATTTGAGGACTATATGAGAAATGCGATAGAATCATACAAAACCTCGGACCTTCAAGTTGTGGGTTAAAGATGAGTGAGGTCCGCCGATGTTTTGTTGGAACGTAACTTCCATGCTATTCATAAATTCTGGTTGGTTCTAGTCGATCGTTTTCTTTAATTTGGGCAGTAGATAGATAGGAGCAAATCGTAGTGAATGAGTCTCTATCAATCCCACCAAACGCATAGCAAAAGCTTCTTGGTGGGTAATCCGCGCTTTGCAATTGTTTAAGCCGACTTACCGCGCTTTGGCCACGACCTTTTTCGGCTGTTATTCTCGTATATGATCCTTCTTTCATCGCGAGTCATCATCCGTTTCATCAATCCGGTCGGCTTCGTTATGCTTCAGCAAAGAAACGGAGACGTAAATTCGATCCTGAACGTTCTTTTGCGCCAATTCGAATGGTACGCCTACATTGAACCGCCTACATCAATGCAGTAAATGCTTACAAGTCGTGCCAAGATTACAATTTCTGTAATTTTATCAACATTTTCGACGGTCGGCCTAGCAATGTGTGTTTCATATCCGACGTCCATATTACCAGCAAGGAATCTGTGGAACCACCGCGGTGCACCGCCTTGATAATGCATTCCATACTATATTGAGTACACAAATTTCACTAACTTGTTTGGCTTCCTTCTCCGACATTTCACCTTGGTCAGCGTTTCACTAAGAAGAATGTATCGATTTTTCTCTATTTTACTCCCATTTTGAAAGTTTGTAACATCCAACTGACCTCACTAAACACAAAACTATCCAAGAACTTTTTTTGAAGCATAACCCCAGCTTTAAAATGTCGCAAATGTAACCTGGTTAAGCTCGTACACAAACGGAAAAAATTATTCACACAACAACTAATTTTTTATGCAATAAAAAACAAATCTTAAGAGTCGACATCTTACTGGAAAACCAGGCAAATTGATCCCCAGCGGTGAACGCCATATAATAAAAACAAAACAAAATAATTCAAAAATCACATCAACGCAAGTGGTAGCAGCAGAAGTTTGTGAAGATATTAGTAAAGAAGTACATTCGACAACAGTTCGCGTGGCCTTGAAACGTGCCAGATATAGGCATTGAATTTACTGATGGTGAAGGAAGACGAAATGAGGAAACTCCTGGATTATAACGACTTCACTGGATAAGTTATGCTTTCGAAATTCCTAAAAACGCTCCAGCCCTAGAGATATTCTATGGGATACCATGAATCTAGAATTGGCGCGAAGTCTGCACAGTTCAAGCCTTGAATTCAAGTTTGTTTGAAGTAAAAGTGAACTTTGCGCAGACAATAGCTAAGCACTAAAAGTATTCTATTATGAAATAACCTTTCATAAAAACTTAAATCTGCGTTTCGCGGTGCCCTTATTAAGCTAGAGATTTGGTTAGGTAAGGTTAGGTTGACCTGGCTGGCTAAAAGTCATCATATAGACCTATTGGTCCTTAGTGGTACCAGGTGGAGCTTGACCCATACATTTCCTTGTAGTAGACTTCTTGTAATAAGCCTGTGTCTTTTGCGAATCTAAGTAAGCTCTGAAGCTCTAACCCCGAGAGGCATTCTAACCTCTCATATTGTAGAGCTCCTAAACATTTCATTCGGGTTCTAGCTAATGCAGGGCAAAAACATAGAAGGTGTTCAAGAGTTTCCCTCTCTTCCAATTCATTGCAAAATCTACAGCTATCATTGTTTGGGATTCCCATCTTGTATGCGTGTGCCGCTAACAAATTGTGGCCTGTCAGTATACGTACGATAGTTCCGCTTTCCCTTTAGACAGGGCTAGTTCGAATCTGGCGAATTTATCTGCATTCTGCATGATTTTCACGGTTTTACAAGTAGCTAGTTTATTCCACCTCCTGTCTATCCGTATTTTCTCGTCCGCAGAGATATCATTGTATACCATTTTTATATGTTTCAGTATGTCGTTTTCTTGTGCGAATTGTATGTAAGAAGCGCTTTTGGCAATCTCATCTACAATTTCGTTTCCTGCAATGCCCTTACGTCCGGGCACCCAATAGATGTGTAACCGTCGGTCTGCGGCTAGTCTCTCTATGGATTCCCTGGTCCTAAGAACGTTTTTGGTTCAAATTTCATATGAGTTTATTGTCTTTATTGCCGCTTGACTGTCAACGTTTATATTTATGTAGGAGTTGCTCGATGTCCTTGCTACCACAAAGACTTCTGCTTGAAAAATACTGCAATGGTCAGGGAGTTTAATTGGCCGCCCGATGTCCAGCTCTGCGCAATAAATCCCTGCACCTACTCCGTCCATCATTTTCGAGCCATCAGTAAATATATTAAGCGTATTGGGGCTAGGTTTCATATCTCTTTTCGACCCCTCTTCTTCTATCGTTGTTCAGAATCTCTTCATCCAATTGTATTTTGGGAGTCATATAGTCCGTATTGGTCCGATAACTCATACCTATTGAGGTCCGAATACTTTAAGGTAAATTCACCCGTTGCGTTAAGTCTTGCGGCAGATCTCGCCGCTAGACCCTCTGCCGCAATGTCAATCGGTGATAGGTTGAGTATTCTTTCAAGTGCTGCCGTAGGATTAGTTTTAATAGAGACTTAGTACTATATTTCCATTGATAAGAAAAATGAATTCTTATATTACAAATTTTTGTAGAAGTTTGACCCAAACCTACCAAGGTTGCATTCGCTAACAATCGTCGTTTTTATTTTTTTATTATTATTATATTATCATTATCAAGAATAAATGTGCGATCACAAATTGAGATTACGTAAAGCGGCTGCTAAAGTTTTTGTTTGCCAAGTTTTGGTTTTGAAAAGAAAAACAATAACGCCGAAGCGTTGCCAACAGCAATTTAGCTAGCTAATTCTCATTGTTACATAAGCAAAATGTAAAAGATGCAAAATAAATTGCCGACAGTTCATTGACTTACGAGTACACCTGTCACCCAATGGCCAACGACAGCCAATTTTATTACAAAATACATGCATACATACATACATATGCATATATTTTTATGGCCATGCTTGCCGGTGTGGAGCACTTGCTGCTGAGGAGTAGCAAATGCGGAAAGGAAAGCGTAGACAGCAGATGGGTTGAATAATAAATATCACTCGAATATTATGAGAAAATAGTTGGAATTAAGAGTGTAATGAAATATTATATTTAATTATTAGAAAATAAAGAAAACCTTTTCACATATGCACAAAGGTGTTGAAGTGAGGTGATATGCGCACACATATTACATAAGGACAACAATAACTTAAATTTAGAAAAAAATTTATATATAATTTTTCATATTTTTTTTATTTTCTTGCTTTCTTTTTCTGTTTACTTTGTGTAGGTATTACTGGCTTTTGTCATTGCGGTCATTAAAGCGGAAATATTCGCGAATGAATAGTTTTAGTTGTGAGCTGAGCAGAAGAGAAGACGAAAAAACGCAAAAAGAAATATTAAAAAGCGAATAAAAACGCTTCAATGAGCAGTAAACATAACACAAAAGATATGGCCAACCTAAGCGCTGGCCTAAAGAAAATTAAAGCTTTACTCAATGACTTTACATTAATTACAGCATCAATTGTTTTGCTTGGCTGTGCGAATTTGAGTTTATGGCTGCATTGGAAAGCCATAAAAATTCATCAACTGAGTTGAAATAACTATGGCATTACATTTGCATAAAATCTGTGCATACATACATACATGCATATTTATATTTGATATTAAAATATTTCTATATAAAAGCGTAAATACAGTATACCTACGTACAACAAATTGGAAACGTTAAAATGTGCTTAAAAAATTTACGAATAAACAAAACTGGTAAGCAGTTAAATTAATTTAAGGTTTGAAAATTTTGTATTAGGCTGTAATGGGATATAACCCTGCGTGCACAAAATTTTACTAGAAATTCTGATTAAAAAGTTTGAAATTTTGACTGAAATTTGTTGATTTTTGTTTTTTGCAATTTGTCTTAAACTTTAATCTACATAATTTTGTAAAAGAATGAGCTATGTTGTCATAAAAAAATTATTAAAATTAAAGAGGAATCAAATAAATTGTCAAAATCTATGCAATAAATTTTAAAAACACTGCATATACAATTTAAAAGCATACCCTAGGGCGACTAAGGATTTTTGAATTTATGCATTTTTGAAGCAGATATTTAGAACTGAATGGCATAGTTTGCGCGCTTAAATTAATTTTTAAAAGCACATTTTGGGTTGCCCTGGTCATTACCTATATTGAAGACATTAACTTTTTTTTTTTTTAGCCGAATGCCGCTTTGAAGCCCTACGGAGTTCACAAAATATATGGCTAAAAAGAAAGAGACAGCGGCGTACTACGGATTGTATTGTAATTTCATCAACCTTCAGTGATGATATGGAGCAGTATTGCCAGTGAAGGCGCTGAACCAATGCATGCCGTTGAGGGAATAAAGCGCTCACCCAAGCATATTTCGATACCCAACATTGTTTTTTTGGTAACACTTTTAAATTGAAGTTAGCCCACCAAAGCACCCACGACAGTTGATTCTACGTTACCGAAAAGATAAGAATTTACGAGTATATCGCGCCAAGAAGAAGGGCGCTATGAGGAATGATACTGAACGAAAGGGGAACTTAACAACAATGCAGGCGACTGTACGATGAAACTAAAGTAGCTAAAAAGTAAGGTAAGATATAAATCCAGATTCAAAATTACTAAGTCTACCATAAAAGACAAATATTCCAACAAAAAACGAATGCGTTACCAATTTTAAAAGATGTGCAGAAAAGTTTAGCCGTATCAAGAAAAATATTTAAAAATTTACCGAGACCTAGTTTATTTTCGCCCAACCCAAAACCTAAATAGCTATAAAAATTGGCACAAGTCAATCAACAGACTATGGCGAGCCATGCATTTCCGCTACAGTTGGATCTGGGTGCGGAAAAACCCGACCTGGGGTTATTATCCTTGCAAAATGTATGCTTGTTTTTAGAGAATCCACCGCACCTTTAGAGAACGAGATATCCTAGCTGCGTAGACTTCAATTTAAAGAGCAGTATGTAAAGGGACGATAAAATATTTAACCAGAAAAAGAGTTACATTTAAGAAAATAACTTCAATAACTTAAGAGAATAAGTAAAACTTTGGTTAGGTTAGATTGGACTGCTTGATTTGCAGTCACGCATAGACCGGTTCGATCCATAGCGATAACAGATGGAGTTCATTAGTTATGCGTTTCGAAATAATACAACTTATGGGCGATTTTAAATTTTTTTGTTTACAAAATTCTTCTATATTATTTCCTTTACCTTCCAAATTTTACATTAATTTAAACCAACTTTTCTTTATTCTGTATATATTTAATTTCCTTATTTCTACATTTTTTTCATTCTCTCTGGTAGATATTCTAAAATGAAATTACTTTCAAAAAATCAGTCATTCTTACCTAGCAATCTACCACATTCTCGATAAATTTTAAAATCATTACACAAATTCGGTAGGTACACTTGTTCTCACAATTAAAACAACGCGTATATTCTTTTAAATATATAAAAATATAGTTTATATAGAGTACGTAGCTTCACAGATCAATAAATTTTAATATAAAAAAGGGCAAGTTTGAAATGGCTCAAAACTGCATACCCAGAGTTTTTCTAGAAATGCTGATCAAAAAAATTTTTAATTAAAAAAACAAAATTTAATTTTAATTTTTTGGATTTTTACATTTTTAAAATTTTAAATCTTTACAAAAATCTTTTTAAGACACATTTTAATTTTTAAGAAAATTTTTATTTTTAAAATTTTTGACACTGCTTGAAACTTTCAATTATATGTTTTTTGCTGTAGTATGAACTATATTTTTATAAAAAAAAAAATATTAAAAAAATAAGCAAATAGTCAAATTAACAAAGTTTCAAAAAAAATTAAGTTTCAAACTTTGAGTCAACTAGTTTTTGCTATAGTATGAATTATATTTTAATAAAAAACAAAAAATAAGAAATTTAAATACACGAATAGTGAAATAGTCACAAGTGCATGTATGAATTTTAATAAATTTAATGTAAACGAAAATGAAAATTTATGCCTTGGAAAGCTGAGGGGAATGGACCTCCATTGCATGGATACTCCACACCAGTGGACAAGTGAAAGAAATTTGTTCATAAAATTTGTATAAAAAAAACATTTACATGTGTATGTATGCATGTATGTATATATATATTAGGCCGGGTCGATTTGTGGGGAGGCAAAAAAATCGTCCATTGCTCTGTGAAAATCATATTCTAGGGATCCCAATAAGAAACTGCCGAAGGAACCATACCTCTAAAACGAATTCTGATGTCCCCCAATTTGGCTCGAACTTTTTAGTTTCTTTTCTATAACTCACTTAAATTACACAGGCCTGCGAAATTTAACTTTTTTCAGTTTCTAGAATGGCTGTACTTGTTTCTTGTAGTTTTTTATGCGCTGAAAACGAATCTGACCTTCAAAATGCTCCATCACGTCAGGATTTTTGGTAAATGAAGCCTAAAAGGTCAAAAAATGGCCATTTCAGCCATTTTTGATAATTTTTTTTGGGATAGAAGATTTTTTTTTTTCAATTTTCGACGAAAAGGTCGCATAGTACAACTCTTTAGCTTTAAAACCCATTTTTTAAATTATTGTACGATTTTTTAAAAAAAAGTTATGACATTTTGAAATTAACAGTTTCAGTTGCGCCAATAGACGTTATACCCAACGTATACGTAACTGAAACTGTTAATTTCAAAATGTCATAACTTTTTTTTAAAAAATCGTACAATAATTTTAAAAAATGGGTTTTAAAGCTAAAGAGTTGTACTATGCAACCTTTTTGTCGAAAATTGAAAAAAAAAAATTTCTATCCCAAAAAAAATTATCAAAAATGGCTAAAATGGCCATTTTTTGACCTTTTAGGCTTCATTTACCAAAAATCCTGACGTGATGGAGCATTTTGAAGGTCAGATTCGTTTTCAGCGCATAAAAAACTACAAGAAACAAGTACAGCCATTCTAGAAACTCACCCTCGCAGGACTGTGTTATTTTTTTCATTTACAAATGTTCTGACTAAATAAATTTCTTAAGAGAAAAAATAGATATTATTATAAATAAATAACAAATATTATTATAAATAAATAAAAATAAAGAAAAAACATAGCCATTTAGCTGATTTTTTCATGTAAAGGCCAAAAATGGTGATATTTTTAAATTGGGGGAGATCAGAATTCGTTTTAGAGGTATGGTTCCTTCGGCAAAGTTTCTTATTTTGATCCCTAGAATACGATTTTCACAGAGCAATGAGCGATTTTTAAATCGACCCGCCCTAATGTGTATGCATTTAAAAAAGATACACACCAAACAATTGCCTTCAATCTGTTACGCAATTTTTTTATTAATAACTCTGTTTTCCCCCCTTTATAAAACAAATTAGTACGGCGGCTTTTCTCTGCCCATTCACTCAGTTTCAGGTAGACAATTTTTTTCTATTTTTTGTTTTAATTTTTGCTGCCAATAAGAGTTTATGAAGCGTAACCTGATTTGTGGAAATTTTCAAACGAAACGTAGGCTTTGTAAACACAATTTGATTTGCTGTTGTAATATGAGCTTTTTCAAAGTTTCAAATGCTAGAGCTTCTATGAGCATAAATCTAAAAATAAAGCGAAAGCTAATCAATTTACTGACCACTGCAGCGCATTAGAGAACAGTGTGAAATTTTTCAAACACAAGTTAAGTAGTTGGGTTCAGGTGGAGGTGCTCAAAGAAAAACCAATACTTTGTAATAGCCCTCAATAGGGCATGGAAGTAGAAGACTGATAGTAGAACTTTGAACAATGATCATTAAGAATTTTTAGAGAAACACTTCGTCGTGCTAATGAATAAGTTCCTCAGATCTCTAATGTCGCCCAAAGTTAGATACTCAAAACTATTGATGAACCAAGTGCCAATATGTCTGCATTTTACGCCCACGCAAGCAGTTTACCTTCTAGAGAAGATATTTAGCTGATTACACTCAGATGATGTTTGCCAGCATACATTTTATTGAACTTTGACAAATTAAGATTGCTTTTTATATTTAAATTTTGAGAATTCTCAACTGCCCCAATTATACGAATACCATCTGTCAGAAGATCTTCGCAGCCTGTCATGTACCGATTATGCGCTCGTATTTGCTTAGATGATCTCTTGTCGCTCCCTTTTACAAGAGCAGCTCGCTGAAACTCCCAAACAATCTTGCTCACATTCTAGTTCCCAAAACTTTTGTTTTTTTCTAAATAAGAAAAAGAAACTTTTGAAGTCATAAATCGCTCCATTGGTATCAGATAGAAAATTTATAGGCAAATGGCCATCGACGGTCTATGGAAAAAACCTTATTGACTAATTAGGCTCTTCAAGCATCCTTCTTATCTGAAGTAAAAAGGCAAATTTGCTTATTTAGTATGCACAGAAGACTTACTTAGCATAGATCAGTTGTTAGTCTATCGTAAACTTAAGTTGCATGTCAACGCTTTTGTCCATTCAAAATCGAAAAATAAATAAATTGGAAAAAACAATAAATTCTTCAAAAAGATTTTGAACCTTTCACAAAAGCAATTTCAATATTCAAGGTCAATATTTGAAGCTTTTATTGGTATCTACAGGCTCCGGCACCGAAGCATAACCAACTTCAGACCGCTCGCGCGGCTGATCCACGGCTATCAACTGTCTGTTAGTTAGCTAAATGACAGTCCGGAGAGCCAATGTCCGCGAGTGGGTCAAAATACCTGCAAGTCACATTCAGGCAGCTTACGATTCGTTTCTGGACCGTCTCAAGCTCATGGTCAAAATGTGGTCATATCGAGCAAAAGTAAATTTGATTCTTAATTTTTTATTATTCTCACACATTTTTTACTTCGAATTGAATAAAAGTAATTTTCCAAACTAAAAATTTATGGCCCTTTTAATTGGTTACACTTCGAGTTCCGGACCCTATACAGGACGAGTTCCAAAGCTCAATCCGATTCTAGTAAGTCTTTTTTAATTCAGTGTTTTTCCAGCGATTCGGTTATCCAGGGCAGGCGTCCGCTTACAATCATATCTACAAGGAGACATGTCATGACATGCCACAGATTTTAATGGGCTCTGAGGTACCCTGCTTTCTTACCTTGGCATAAAAAAACTCCTTAACTTAAAAACGAAATGTTATATCGAGAATTTCAAATATGATTTATTGAATTTTACGTCGAAATAACTTGAGACCCTTCATCGTTGCAACTAATAAAATTTTATAAAAAACTAAAGCAACACTTGAAAATAAAAAAATAGAAATATTATGCAGAAATATTGCAATAATTGAATTATAGATCTCTAACGTTGGCTTCCATTTTTATTTTGCGCCGAAAATAATTTATTTGCCATCATAAATTATTGCTCACCAGTGCATGACATCACATGCAAATTTTTTCACAAACACCCGGTAGGGAATCAACTGCTTCCAGACTAGTTGCTATCTAGTGAATTCAGAAAATGATTAGCTAGCTTTGCTTATCAGTTTTGTACAAGTATCAGTTACATTTTACACTTAAGGCAAGGGCCATCTGGAGTCTGGTGCTTAATGTAACAAATTAGATGTACTTCCACATAAATACTTACAAATAAGATGCAAACAGAAGGCGTTTGACTTGATTGGAATATTTGAGAAATCCACCACACAAATAAATACAAATTGTGGGATGAGAAAATGTGTAAGCCGTTACACCAAATAATCAATAATATTTAATGTTAAACTTAGTCTGAAAACATTTTCAAAAAAAGAATCCCAGAATGGGTGGATGAGTACGGAACGCTGATTTCCACTGTAGGACTTTAAACAGCTTTAAGTTGTAGAGAAAAACGTCTTGGAATACTAAAACTGACTCCTAGAGATTGATTTATTATTTTATTTATTTATTTATTTATTCGAAAAATGTGTAGTCAAGTCTTTCTCGAAGCCGAATTGATTCTTATGAGGGTATCAAAGTTTGATTTCGTAAATGGATTACCTCCAACAATGGCTATATGCATATTTTTATTAGTATCACAAAAATGTTTAATAAACATTTATTAAAAAAAAACTATGCTTTAAACCTAAATATGATGGCGCAAAACTATCAACGCAGTTTTGTTTTTGAAAAACTTTTTTATTTGATAAAAACAAATTAGTATGAGATATGGAAATCCTTCTTTCGACCTTTACGCGCTTCATTGCTTGTCTCTTTGTATACTGCAGCTGTCTAGTTCACAAGTGTCAAATATGAAAGATTTTTTGATTAATTTTGCGCCACCCCGCTTCAAATTATACTTAACACCCATGACATTAATTGCCCTTCAGTTGATGAAATTCTCATCACTTCCAGACTGGTTCGCAATTGTCTCACTGTTGAGCTCAAATTTTCCCTGTAGGGTCCATACGCACATAAAATTGCACACTCATACACAAAGCGGTGAAGCCAATAATGTGCCGTAAAACACATTTTTAACCAGCAGTTGTAAAATATATGTTGGTTAGGCACGTAGAAAAAGATTGCAAAAAATATTACCAGAATTGATTTAATTTTTTATGCCACAGTTCTTTGAATGATTTTTCATATTTTCCATATTTTTCGAATTTCTCAAATTAGCTGTCGATTTAAAGAATGAAGTCAGCGTTCAATGTCTAATCGCGCCGTCACAAATACATGCATGCATGCATATATACATGTATATATATGTATATTTTTATATTATAGTTTTTTCATACTTCTTTTTATAATTTTTTCCAATAGTTTTTTAATGTTTATTTGTGTAGATGCGTAAATGAGCTGGCCAGTGTGTACACCTATGTTCAGAATAATAGAAGCGCAACGAATTACTAAGTTCCAAACACTTCTTTTATGTGTCTTTTTTTAATTTTTTATTACGTTTTTATAAAATTAAACAACAACAAGAACCATATAACTCAACCATATAATCCAAAAATTTAACATATTTAAAAAATTATGAAATTGTTCAGCTTTTAAATCAAAATTTTTAGAAAACTTTAAGATATGCCATTTTATAGCCCCTTCAATTTTGCCATAATAGGGCAAAAGCTTGAAATCGCTCACAAATCGCGTTGATTTCGAAAATTTTTTCCATCCAATGTTCATAATTTTCTTCTACATAAAGGACGTGTTCGGAGACCTTTTATATGGAAAAAAAAGCTTAGCACCTCAGTAAAACAAAAATTCTAAAATAAATGAAAAATAAGTTCTTAAGTAAAAATTTAAAATTTAGATGTTTATTTTTGTTTTTGGTTTTTGTTACTTTTGAAATTTTAGTGAAATTTTGATAAATTTTTTGTATTGTTTTTAATTTTTGAAATTTTAGTGAAATTTTGATGTATTTTTTGTTTTTAATTTTTAAAATGTTTATGAATTTTTTTGTTTTTGGTTTTTACTTTTGAAATTTTAGTGAAATTTTGATGTATTTTGGTTTTTAATTTTGGAAATTTTTATGAATTTTTTGTTTTTGGTTTTTGTTACTTTTGAAGTTTTAGTAAAATTGCGATGTAGTTTTTTTGTTTTTGTTTTTTAGTTGTGAAATTTTAGTGATATTTTGATATATTTTTTTTTTATTTGTTTTTGTTTTTAATTTTTGAAATTTTAGTGAAATTTTGATGTATTTTTTGTTTATAATTTTTTTAATTTTTATGATTTTTTTTGTTTTTTAGTTGTGAAATTTTAGTGAAATTTTTATGTATGTTTTTTTTTGTTTTTTGTTATTTTTGAAACTTTAGAAAATTTTGTATTAAGTTTGAAGTTTTGAATTTAGTGAAATTGTGTTGTGTTTTTTGGTTCTGTTTTTAATTTTTGAAATTTTAGTGAAATTTTTATGTATTTTTGTTTTGGTTTTTGTTATTTTCGAAATTTTATGAAATTTTGTGTTAAGTTTGAAGTTTTGAGTTTAGTGAAATTTGTATGTATTTTTTGTTTTTGTTTTTAATGTTTGAAATTTTAGTGAAATTTTGAGGTCTTTTTTTGTGTTTTTTCTTGTTATTTTTTAAATTTTAGAAAATTTTGTGCTAAGTTTGAAGTTTTGAGTTTAGTGAAATTTTGATGTATTTTTGGTTTTTTTTTTTGCTTTTGGTTTTAATTTTTGAAATTTAAGTGAAATTTTTATGTATTTTTTATTTTTTGTTTTTTATTATTTTTGACATTTTAGAAAATTTTGGGTTGAGTTTGAAGTTTTGAGTTTAGTGAAATTTTGATGCATTTTTTGTTTTTGTTTTTAATTTTTGTAATTTTAGTCAAATTTTTATGTATTTTTTTTTTTTTGCTTTTAGAAATTTTCGTGAAATTTGAAGGTATTTTTTTTATTTTTTGTTGTTTTTGAAATTTTAGAAATTTTTGTGATAAGTTTTAGTGAAATTTTTACATTTTTTTTTTTTTTGACTTTGTTATTCTTGAAATTTTAGTGAGTTTTGTGCTAAGTTTGAAGTTTTGAGTTATGTGGTTTTAAATGCAAACTGCACTATACTATTAAAAAAATATTCAACAAATTAAATGCACAAAATAATTTTAGTAACAATAATTATTCAGCGCGCTTCTATTATTTTGAACGAAGGTGTACACTACATACATACCTACATCGGCCCGGTTTTTTATATATTTATTTTTTATAAAATTTTTTTATCTTTTATTTCCAATTTTTTTATATTTTTTATGCTTGCTTTTCCACGTAATCGCATGTCCAGCCATTCATGCGTCCATTCTCAGCCTATCCGCTACGCTGTAGTGCCCCTCGTCCAGCGAGCAACTCGTCTCAGTCTAATTGTTAGCAAAAAACACAAAAAAACAGCAAAGTTTTCGGGTTTCAGTTTTCGCTTTTCATTGCATGTGGCGCTTCTATCGCTTTTATTTGTTTTTCAGATTTTTCCAATATTTTATTTGATTCATAGCAAATGTTATTGCTGCTTTATCCTCACATCATTGTTTACTTACGGATTTTCCCATTCTATTCACTGTCACTGGCGTCTCGCACAGTGCCACAGTGCCTAAGTGCACCCACACACACACAATTTTGTATTTGTGTATTGCCAAATACTCTCCATTACTTTGTTTATAAACTGGCTAATATATTCTTGTTATTATTGTTGTTGCCGCTCGTTGGCAGCATTTCCATTGTTAGCCATTTGCTTTTGCGCTGGTCACTTAAACTTCATTACCTCAAAAACAACAAAAAAAACATAATAAAGTGGTTTTTGTTGTTGTTATTGCTATTTGGTTTTGTATTTTATTGTCAATGAGGGCCAATAAATGCAAATACGGTCAATTTGTTAGTCACATTTGCATTTGAATGGAATGCAACGAAATGCAGTTCGTGTGTTTTTTGTTGTTTGTAATTTATTGCGCAAATTTTTTCACTCAAATGTTTGTAGCACACGTTGCATGTATTGACTGCGATTTGTAGCTGGAAATTTGGCGGCAATGCAAAAAGGTGTTTCTATTTTTTGGGTGCTTAGAAGGTTTCGTTTTCCATAAGTTTTTCAATTCTTTAAGAATTTAAGTACTTCAAGTCCTTTACTCATTAAAAATAGAGGAGCTTATTTGAAAATATTTTATAAGGTACCACTTTCTATAAAAAGTCTGATAGATTTCTAGACACAATATTCAAATTTCAACTCAGTCTTATTTAACGACTGACCGCAATTCTCAGCTCAGCGTTCACAATTCTGCCACCCTCAAGGCAAGAATGGCAAAAAAACGCAATTTAAAAGTCGAGATAAACTGCAGGCTAGATAGCTAAATGCTCTATGAGGTAGTGTTCATGGTATTTTAGTATCTTAGGATTTCTTTTAGCATTCGATGGTTGATGGCAGAGTTCGCATCAATATATATGCTAATTATCTTGGAATTTTCATTTGCTTTCGCATTTCGAACTATTGCAGCCCATTTTATACCAGTGCAATGGCTATTAACAAACTTGCACATTGCGTACCTACATACCATATCTGAAATGCCGTATTTCTGCTTCGCTAGTGCATTATATTCACCGATAATTCCCAGGTATTTGAATTTAACTTAAAAGTTAATGGAATCCCATTATGAAACATTCAGGGACTACTAATCATAGTGGCACCAAAAAACATTGCTCAAACGCGAGGACAGCTGGAACATCGAGGGCATACTACGAAAAAAAAGATAGAAACCCGACTCAGTGCAACAAAGCGAAGTCTCACAGACAGAGACACAAGAAGACGAGCCTGTAGCATGAAATCTGGCTACAAAAACGGTCAACCCAGACATGGGTGAATAGAATTGGTCGTTTATGAATGCCGCTCAGGGCCCTCCCAAAGTAATGCAGAAAGTAGTCCCGAGAAGTATGTCTCCCCAGAAATGGCCACACCACTCAACGCAGTAGACGATGACCGCTGTAAGTGCAAAAGCACAAAAAAACATTTAAAATAAATAAACAAAAAAATCAGTGGATGTATTTTCGCAAACGAAAAACCAAATTTCCGCAAAATTTATAACAAAAATATAAAAGAAATTTCCCAAAAGCTTACAAGAAATTTTAATTTCTTTCGAAAAACACTTTTTTAAAGTATATTTTATCCTGAAAAAAAAATTATAAAAACTTCAAAAGAACCCAAAATATTTGACTTTAAAACAATTTTTTTTTTTTTTCAAAATTAAAAAAAAAATTGTTTGTGTATTTTATTCTCAAAAAGAAGATAAATATGTTAAAAAACCCAAAGTTTACTTCTTATCATACTCAAACCTACAAGTAGACCAATTTTTATAAGAATCGACGACAATGTCCAAAATACTTGGGTCACTTGACAAGCAACTGCTCATCTATTAGGAGAATGTCTAGTAGAGAGATATGGATACCAACCACCAGAAACTGTGGAGTAAAAACAGAGAAGGAAATGATTTTGCACTCTTTGAGTAAGTGTCCTGCTCTAGTCAAACGAAGAGTTCCTACATTAGGTACACAATTCTTCGATAATTTGAATGATTTCAGATATGTATGTAGAAATCAGAAATCTTCTTTTTCCAGCTCTTAAAGTATTCGATGCGATGGTAACACTGCTCGTGTAGCAGTAGCAGAAAAAGGTTTCCTTTAATTATTTATGTATTAAGCCAATGATATAATAAATACTTATGGGCTAATAAGTAGACATATTTTAAGGGCGAAGAGCTCTGGCCGAAATTTTAAAGACAATCCTCTCAAGAAGCACGGGACATTCAATAGCACCACGCATCAAATCAAAAATTAAAGACAAAGATAAGATTATTCCCCTGTTCGGCAATGATTTTAAGCCAATCAATAAGTAGCGTAGGGATAGGATCCGAAAAGCATAAATTACGCAACGCAAAATGTACGAATACTTTCAGGATTCGTTCAATTCTAGCAGCATGGCACGTATAATGCAGGGACCAAATGAAGGATGCATACTCAAGCTTGGAACGTATAGGCTTCAGCGTGTAACGATTTTTGTAGGATAGATGAGGCGTAAGAGGACTTGCGTTCACTTGGTAGACGTCGGTTAGCACGAGGAAGAGACGATTGGCTTTGGACTTTGTTAAACTCGTCCAACATCACTTAAGCGGCTAACGCGTTGATCAAGAAAAATAAGAGCAAGAAGACAGCCAGTAACTTGATGGATCTTCTTATGTAAGAACGTGGTACCACGACGTACCATGTTTTGAGTCCCCATGGTTTTTTGGACATGCAATTTTGTAGCTCATTTAAAATTCAATGATATCGTGCAAGTTCGAATGAAATTTAGACTGTCAGTAAAAAGCGTGCTTTAGAAGCATAAATTATTAATAGTAGCCACAAACTGAACTCGAAACTGCATACCCAAAGCCATTAAAAAAAATTTAAAATAATTGAAATTTTGTAGATTCTTAATTCTTATTAAAACTTGCCATTTAACTCATACTAAATTTGTTAAAATACAAATTATATTTTTATGATACACGACCCAAAATAAAGGAGCATTGTAAAGATTGCAAACATTGCCAGAGCTAATAATTGTACACTTTTCAATGGTACTCACTGTCCATACATGTATGTATGTAATTATAAACATTTATTATCAAAAATGTTAATCAATAGCTAAATAAGGGTCTTTAATTTAGCAAGAAAAAAACAACATATTTTTCTCATTCACAAAAAATATGTTCAATGAATTTTACGCCTTTAAGAATTAACCGAATTCCTTATAAGTGATTTCATATGCCAGTAGACGCCTTCATGTGCATTGTTCGATATTTTTCTTGGAACTTTCGCAAATTAATATTTTTTTGTTTATATTTTTCGTTTTTGGCTTTTAGTTTCTTTTTTCCCATTTCATGGCGAATAGTTTTCACAGGTAGGCGTCTTTTGTTGCCATACCACTGAGTACCTCTGTGAATACCTGCCTAGCCCATTGCTGAGACACCATAGCGATACATAACTGTGTCGCTAATCAATCCATCAGCAGTTTGTTGTTGTTTTTTAGTCATGTTATATTTTTTGATTTTTTTCTCTAATACAATAGCGCAAGAAAATAAGACCAAAAACCAAGTTTCGATAGCTGTGCTGTGAATGTGGGCTTGGCTCTCAATGCTGAATTATTATTATTATTGTTGTGTTTTTTTTTTTTTTGCTAACTCCCACTGACAAGCACATTTCGCAGACATGCATGAATTAGTTACATACATACATATGTAGATGCATGAGTGGGGTAATCAATTAACACAGAAATATGATAAAAAATAATATTAAAAAATTTAAAAGTAAGACAAGAAAAAAAATTAAAATAATAAGCGAGAAATTGGAAAATTCAAGTGTGTCGTGGAACGTAACAAAATTGGCTCATTATTCACCTATTTTTTTAATATAAATATTTGCATCATTTCGGGAATGAGATTTAAAGTAGTGCGAGAATTTTTTTTTTTTTTATTTTTGCAAATTAATTTTTAAATTTCAATGTACTTAAACACAAGTTTTTAATTTGAAATTAAAAACCATTTATTTTATTTTAAAATAGGGAATGAGATTTAAGGTAGTGCGAGAGTTATATGAAATTAAAGATAAAAAAAATTTTTAATTTTAATTTTAATTTGAAACTAAATATTTTAATGAAAATAAATTTAAAAAAATTGAATTAAAATAAATAAAAATATTTTACTTAAAATTTGGGAATGAGATTCATACGATGAGAATTATGTGAAATTAAAAAAAATTTAATTTAAAATAAACAATTTTTTTAAATTAAAATAAATATTTTTATTTTATTTTAAATCCGGGAATGAGATTTACGGATTTAAATTCTAATTTTAATTTGAAGTAAATTTTTTTTTAGTTAAAATAATTAAAAAAAATTTTATTAATAAAATAAAAAAACATTTTATTTTAAATAAGGGAATGAGATTTAAGGTAGTGCCAGAATTATACGAAATCAAAAAACAAACTAAATTAAAATTAAGAAAAAAATTTTCTTTTTAACTAAATTTTTTTCACATTTTTTTTCACATTTTTTTTGTTTTTTGTAATTAAAGAAATTTTTTTTTTTTTAATTATTATATAATTCTCACAGAAATTCAGCGTTTATTTCTAGGTTGTAAAAAATTTAGCTTCACTTATACGACCATATTTCGGTGAAGTTTTGAATTTCGTGGCCTTCAAAATACCACAGCAGTTCCGTTGTGGTTACACCTTAAGTTAAGTCGACACATCGTCATCGATAACTACGAGCGCCATATAAGACCTGAGGCTTACCTATACTCGTACACTATAGACTCTGGTATGATTTGTTAACAGACTGCGTCTGTGTGTAGCACAGCTTCTTTGTTTTCGTAGAAAAAATATTTGCAGACATTCTTTTATGATGCAAAGTGTTTGTGTAACAAAAGAAACAAAGGCTAAAGGCTAAAGAACAGGCTCAAGAACAGTTGACAATAAATGGGAATAATATAAAGCAGGAAAAACCTCGAATTGAACAAGCAAACAAACTCAGCAAAAATACTAGAAATATTGCAAAAAGCTAACTGAAAAAAGAAAAGTAGAAGTAGAATGAATCGCAAACACTATTATGGCTGTAAATGCATAAAATAAAAATAAAATAAAAAAAACACAAAATAAACAGCTCAAAGGTTTAAATCAAACACAATAAAGCAAAAGAAAAATTCCAGTTAAAACACACGCCAGTCAGGCCAGGCTGAGTCAGTCTGTCAGCTGGAGTAAATATAAAATGCGCCTAGCAAACAAACAGTATGTCAGCCGGTTGGCGAGTGACAGGTACGCCACATGAAGCCAGGGTTCAAGAAACCTTACATACGAGTGTACCCATAGAATGCTGACTGGCGTAAGAAATGGCTTTCGTTTGCCTCCAAGCTGTTGTGCTGAGATTTGTTTCTTTCTATTTTATTTTGTTTTATTGCAAAACAAACAAGTCGATTTTGGTGTTGTTGTTGTTTTGGTTGATAATGGCCAAATCGTGCAATGTATCGGTAACGGTGAGTGAATGGCAAATAAAATAAATATTTGCCTACATAATTGAACTATGACCTATGAGCTAATCGAAGGAAAAAGTTGAAATAAATGTCAAAGAAAACTATATTGAAGAAGGAGAAAAATAAGATGAAAATGGAGGCAAAATAGAAAAAATAGCAAACTTGTAAGAGAAAGGTAATTTTTTATAAAAAAACAAAAATTATATTAACCATATTTTTTATTGGAACAGGGAATTTAAATGACACCGTTAAAATTAAATTTTGTTTCAAGTTTACTTTGCGTAGAAAGATTGGAGGAAGAAAGAGAGGCCAGCCACGAAAGAGATGACTTGATGACGTCGAAGCAGACTTAAAAGCGATGAACGTTCATAATTGGAGAAACGAGGCAAGAGAGAGAGAGACTGAATTGGAAGAGGATGTTGATGAAGCTATGGTCAACCACATACTGTGAAGCTAAGAGAGAGAGAGTGAGAGAGAGAGAGGGAGAGAGAGAGACAGAGTTAAAATTAAGCGCATTGTCCTGCAAAATATTTCTGTTCATTTTGGAAGAATTGAACACATTTTCGTGCATGTGTCCTTACATGCAACTCTGCTCTGAGAGAATTTTACAGAGCAGACGTAATTACAGAGCTTTGTTCAATTTTTTTTCTACTTGGCTCAGATATCTACCACCTACCCGATCATCGGCATTAACCTGACTGTTGTTAAAAGAGTTTTGCACAATTTATTTCGCAGGAAAGCGCAGCAAATATGGAGCTCCATTTAAAAACCCCTGTGGCTCCAGTGCAATTTCCAAACTCGTAGCTGTTTTTACAGATCATTGAACGATGGGCATACAAGCAGTAAAGCTAGGTTTACCGTTTAACTGCCACTGCAGAAGCTTTGGGCACCTTTCAGAGAAGGAAGCTATATTAAAATTGTGTTTTACTGATACTTAGGGCAGTGCCAAAGTGATACTTCAACCATTTTACCTACCTGGCTCTCCGGCAATTTGGCAGAATCAGATATTGAGCTGACAAATTTTTAGAGCTTTCTTTAAATGTTTTTGTTTCCCAGCACATTTTTATGGCATTTCTTTTTTCTTTACCTTCCTTATTTATATTAAGCTAACCTAACTTTTCATATTTGTTTACAAAACTGCGCTTATTTGACACTTTCTTTTTAATTCCCTCACACACCTCGTCAAGAATTATGTAATAATAACACTAAAGTTACGCTCATTTTCCCATCTCAATTTTGTGGATTTGATAATGGAATAATACGAAGAAAAAATGAAGAAGCCAAATTTTGTGAATGAGAACGAATTGAAATGATGGCTGACGGGAAGAGCAGACGAAAATTGTACCAGAAAGTTCGGCAGCTTACAAAAGGATTGAACACCGAGGCGATTTCCTGTAATATTAAGGTCAGGCACCCTGCTGACTAAGACCCAAAGCCTGCTCAATTTATAGAGGGAAAGCTTTCCCACTTCTGTAATAGAAATTACAGACAAGATGAAGACTCCGATCCCTCATCGATGATGACGTAAATGACGTTCCGTCAAGTTACGATTATGATGAAAAACGGCTAAAGAACAACAAAGCTACGGAAGCTGTCGAACAGCCGGCAAAGTGGCAGCAAAAGGCGAATAAGTTGCAGAATATGGCTGGATGAATGTCTGTCGATAGGAATTTAAATTGACTCTGTTCCACAACTAATGCACAAGAAGATTGATTTTGAGGCACCTAACGCAACTGTAGAATGCTTAGTGTAGGTTTTAGATTTAAATCTACAATCGATCGGATCTTCTCGATATGCAAAATCTTATAAAAGGATGAGAGAAATAAGAATCAACACGATTCATTTCTTCGCCGGTTTTTTTTTTTTTGGTTTTTTGTTTGGTTCTTTTCTTGGGTCATAAGCTCATATTCAAGCCGTACCAAAGGTGCTCTGATCAGTAGGGCCATACTACCCAGCGCAATTTACATAAAATACTTTAGCTGCAACCAGAACTGCCTCAAAGAGCAAGAATCAATGTTTAAGAACTTCAGAGGTGCAGAGCTTAATAAATAAACCCACTTGCTGAGACAAAAGCTCAAATGTACTATTTTTAAGCTCTCAGACAGATACTTTAACAACTTTATGCTCGAAGCAGAGTTCGAACTTACGCATTTCGTACTAATTGACTATATGCCACGCATAAGCACATACGGCAGGCACATGCATTTTGGGATTACATAACTGTTAATAAAAATTCATTGTTTAAAATCGTGTTACCACATAAATTATTCATCATTCATCAATGGTCAGCTGTCAAAAAAGTCGATAAACCATGTTATGCCAAAGCAGAAAATAAAAAAAAACAACTGAATGCGCAACTCATTTGACATTTTTGACGTTTTGGTGTCAATACACACGACCGCATGATTCTTGATAAAAGGTGGGTAGAACAAGCGAATTCATATTGTTGTATTTGTTTATTAGCACGACTTTATGAAACATACGCGTACATACATACTTCGGGCATTGTTTAAGAAAAACTTTGACGCTTTAACTAATTAGCAGAAACATTTACCGGACAGTGAGTAAGAAACTTTGTGCACTCAAGTCTAAACGTGGGAGTGTAAACATGAAACGACAAGAGCTGCAAATAACAACTGCAAAATAGAAAAGGAAACAACAAAACAAATGAATTGTTTTCACTTTCAAATACCACTCAAACCTCACTTCATATTCTACAAATGCGTACTCAAACTCTACGCTATGGCAACACTTCAAGATTGTACGCAAATGACGTACATAAGGTGCGTTTCATTATCATAAGACACCCCTAATTTTTCAAAATATCTGAATTTATAAATTTCAGAGGAAAATAAAAATTTTTTTGCGCAAATCTCTCCAATTATTTAAAAAAACATCGAGTCCATCAAGGTTCCATTTTTTTCATCCGAAAATATAACCTTTTTAAAAAATAATATGAAACTGATCAACATTAAAAATATTCCAAATATCTTACTGTATTCCAGTTGGTGTCTAGGAAAAAAAAAAAAATAAAAAAAAATCTAAAAACAAAAAAAAAATGAGGAGAGAATAACCTTACCGTAAACCTTCTGCAAACTGAAGATGCGCACCAAAAGTTGAGGTCCTTTTCTTATTTCTGATAATTTTAAATGATTGCACTTCTGTAATGTGCGCCAAACTGTTGTTTTTGAAACCTTATTTTGAACAACAGCGGCCAAGTTGGCGCAAGACTTAGTCGAGTTAGAAGCTGTTCTTATGATAGCTCGCTGTTCTCGACTTGATAGTGATAATTTTCTTCTAACGAGCTTCAAAATGTTGTAATTCTCAGGACTCTGTAAAAAATTTCGGATAACACAACGACTTCTGCCTATTTTTTTTTTTTTTGTTTTGCAATTAATTTCATTGACAAGCCTGAAGGCCAACATTTTTCCATGCTCCTCTTGTGATAATATTGAACTCCTCGGCATTTTAGGTTAAATTGAATAAAATAATAATTAAAGTCATCCAAAACAACAATCAGCACCTTCTATCTCTTCAGAAGCTTATTTTCGACTAGTGTCTTATCATTATGAAACGCCGAAAAGTCTAACAAAAGTGCAGCTTCTTGGAAAAAGATAACTATTCTACAAAATAGAGTAAGCTTTCTCACCAGAAACAGTTGATGGAAGTCTTAAGTCTTTAACTGTTAAAATTACCTCAAATAAAAGCTACTCCGGAAAGTAAAAAAAAATTGTATACCAAAGATGTCTTATGATTATGAAGCGCACCTTACGAAACAGCTGATCAGACATATGACAGATAATCTGAGGCCATAGTAATTTCCTACATATTTTAATTTCATCTATTGCAATAATTTAAAAGTGATTAAAGTGCATGAAAAAATGTAATTCACTGCATTGTAAATAAATCAGAAATAAAAAGAAAAAACTTGTGCGCAATTTAAGAAAAAGTACCCAGTGAAGTAAGTAAATAAACAAAAAGTTATTTTTCCCTTCGCACAGTACCACAAAAAGTACACACGCAACGCATTTTGTGGCGAATTCGGTCAAATGCTGAGAAGCAAACTCCATCGGCGCGGCTTGCATAAACTCAAATTAGCTAACCTCAAATTCATAAATTAAGACCAACTACTCTACTCCGCTTTACTGTCACCAATTTCATTGCGGGAAACGACAGGCAATTTAGCATTGCATGGCGAGTATTTAAAATCACATTTTTCATCAAAATAAATTTATGTTATGCAAGAAAGCCAAAATTTTATAATAGCCTAGGAAACTTGCGAAAAGGTAGGCACTTTTCTTGTAATTGCCAAACTAAATCATCCTATGCGTAGTGAACTTTGGATAAGGCATTAAATCTGTAAATATGAACTCATTTGAGTTGTTCAAACTTTAAGTATGGGATGTGTTAGTTGTTGTGACTTTTTTTTAAATGACATTTTTTTTCCTTTTATTCCTTTAACGAGAATCACTTTATTTTCTTTTTAACTTTATGACATAATCATTTTACCAGTGACAGTGGGAAAAAGGTCACCCGTTTTACGTTACTAAAGTCAATTAAACTAAAGGAAACACAATAAAGGGGGCAGTAAAAGGAATGCTATAAAAATTAAAACTCAACATCGGCGTTGTGGCTTAGCAAACATCACTTGAGCTTTAACGCAAACACTTCCACTTCAATATGCGCTTAAATTGTCAAACCAAATTTCAACGTAATAAAATTTTTAACAGTCAATGCCTTGAAATAATGACTGGAAGTCTGCCATACGAAGAAAAAGCAAAAGGCCACAAAAACCAGAGTTCTTTTACTTGCACCGAATTTCAGAAAATAGATTTCAATAAATATGAAAATAGTTCTTAAATTAAAGGAGTGGAAAAAAGTTATACTGAAAATAATATCGAGGCAACAACAAATAGATAGCCTAAACAGAAGTATTCCCTGCCGATACATCAATATAGCCCTGAAATATTGAACTAAGAACAGCCTAATTCGGCTTCAGAAAGCATTAAGTTAAACATATATTATAACATCATAACCATCTATCAAAAACCTGTATACAGGGTGGTCCATATAGTGTCTTTTTTTAAGTAAGTTATTTTGACAATGCCAGCTCTTTCCCACTGGAAATCTTGACAAAAGGCCAGTATCATTTCTCCACAGAACGAAATGAAGTACATATCAAATATAAATTTGAACTGAGGATCAAAGCTACTAAGAACTTCCAAATGGGTGCTATACTATACTGGAAAAGGATGATGGAAGCTAAAACAAATTCTCCGTGGATGTTGGATTCCCTGAAAATAAGTATAATCCTTTTTCTTATTCCCCTTATTTATGGAACAGATTATCCGGAGACGTGTCACTCTGCGAAAAGTAATATGATTCCTATTCTTTTTACTCCTTCTTGCGGGCGCAATAACGATCATACTTGAGGGATTTTGAGTGAGTTCAGCAAAGTGTGCTGGTAATCTTTCTTTCCTCGTACTAACCGAGGCCAAATAAAAATATCAAATGAAGCCAAGTTCTTCACCACTTAACCTTCCCAAAAATGAAAGCTAAGTTTCAGCGCACTAGACAGGGTTAGTTTACTGGGACGGCAGCACTTAGTCGGGAGGTACGTAGAACCGGCTGCCATGAGAATGAAAATGAGAGGTATTATTTTTCTCTGTTCCCACCAGCAGATACCGCAAAACAAATACTTTCAGGGCTGGAGTGTTTGGGTCTACTTGCACGACTTTTACGAATAGATTTTGTTGTACCAGCATTTTTCAGAAGTAAATCATGCAGTATATTATTGTGACAAACTCAGTATACCTCCAATAGAATTGATTATATCATCCCGAAGGTAACATTCAACGGGAATATTGCCACTCTCTTTCCATCTCAGGTGGAATGGAGTAAGGGATTCTCACTTAACAACTTCGACAATATAGTCTATACAGATGGCTCCAAAATGAGTTGCGGTGTTGGAGTAGGTATATATTCTCATTGACTTAAAATTGAAAAATCTGTATGTCTTCATTATGCCACTAAGACACTCTAGTCTTTCAGGCGGAAGTACTGGCAATTGAGGAAGCTTGTAGGCTACTAATCGCAAATTTCTCTTTTAAGGGGGCTTAAAAAAATCGATTTTTTTACTGCAATCGATAGATATATTATAGGAGAATATGCCCTCAAAATTTTATAGCGGAATTCAAAGTGATTTCGGAGTTACAGGCCTGTGTACCGTCCCTCGTGTGAGTATACTGTCTACTTTCTGAAACCTTTAAAAACGTTTTCTCAAAACCATGTTTTTGAAAATGGCGTGTAAGATTAAAAACACGACGAAAGTTATAGTTTCAAACCAATAACCGGAACCTATATAAAGATAATTAAAATGCGCAACTAATTAACTAACAAAATACAAAAAAAGTAATTTTTTTAATGTTATTTAACACCTTTTTTGAAAAAAAAGCGAAAAAAGCACTTTTTTCAATAATTAATTGTGTGTTTATTTCTTTATATTTTTATACAAAAGTAGTTTATTATATGTGGGAAAACCTTCTGAATAAGACAATATTTTTCTTTTCTGTTTCAGGTGAAAACTACGACCGCAATCTTACACGCCGTTTTACTTCGAAGATATTAAAATCGGCATTACTAATTTGAATAATTGTTGGACAGAGTGAGAAGAGTGACAAGTATGAGTTTTACCGTATCAAAAACGTGGAACACCTAACCCGCACATTATTCTACAGAACACTGTATTATTCCCAAGTACTCATTGCCTAGTAATAATTTCAATAAACAAATTAAAGCGTTACGCTCGGTCCAATTAAAAAATTAAATCACAACATATCTCGGCGCCACTCAACCACTTCCAACCATTCATTCATACAGTTGGTTGGTTGGTTGGTTAGAGTGGAGATTCATCCTGAATCCAACTAGCGCTTCCGCACCATTTTGTTGCCACATCCTCTTTACCAACTTGTTATTTACGGCATGACTATACCCAGTCTGTGCGGTTCAGGAACCTTATTAGGTTGTTGACATCTAAGCCAGACAGTTGTTCGAGCTCCTCGAACAGCGGTTTGCCCAGGGTTAACATTCTGTCCTTCCATAGGGCAGGGCATTCACAGAGGAAATGGAAGATTGTTTCCTTTTTCTCCGGTTGTTTGCAACTGTGACAGTATGTGTTGTGAGGGATGCCCATTTTGGCTGCCTGTTCTCCGACAGACCAAAAGCCAGTTATGACTGCCGTTAGTCTCCAGGCATCCCGTCGTTTCATGTTTAACAATATTGATGATTGTTTAAGGTTGTAGGTGGGCCATAACGTTCTGCTGATTTTGCATTTCGTCTGGCCCCTCCATCTACACTCCGCCATTCGGAGGTATTTTAGGGAAATTGTACTCTTGACTGCGCCTAATGGTGTGAGTACCGGTTCTGCAAGAGCGTTATTCATGGCAGATCCCCCTCTTGCCAGTTCATCTGCTTTTTCGTTACCTTCAATATTCCGATGTCCTGGGACCCAGATTAAGGTAACATTATGTTTTTCGCTCAAGGTGGAAAGGCTATTCCTACTTTGTTCCACCACCATTGAGGTTGTAGTCGCTGAATCCAGTGCCTGGATTGCAGCTTGGCTATCCGAGAGAATAGCGATATTGCTCTTAAAAGAGAAGTCTGTGATTAGTAGCCTACAAGCTTCCCCAATTGCCAGTACTTCCGCCTGGAAGACACTGCAGGTATTGGGGAGGCGCACAGATTTTTCAATTTTAAGTCTATGAGAATATATACCAGCTCCAACACCACAATCCATTTTAGAACCATCTGTATAGACTGTAGTGTCGAAGTTGTTTAATGAGAATCCCTTATTCCACTCTTCCTTAGATGGAAAGAGAGTGGCAAAATTCCTATTGAATGTTACCGTCGGGACGATGTAGTCAGTCCTCACCGAGGTTAACTGAGTTTGCCGCAATAGTAGACTGGCATGACCATAAGTGTTTTCTTTCCAGCGGCCCGCTTCGTTTAACCTAAACGCACTCATGGTTGCCGTCTTCTTAATATGTAGGTCTATTGGAATAACGTGTGTCAGTGCGTTCAGAGCCTCCCTAGGACATGATCTGATTGCGCCGACCGTTATTGCACAGGCTGATCTTTGTATTCTGCCGAGTAATTTGATGTTGTAATCTCTCCCTAGAGCTTTCCACCAAACTACCGAACCATACGATAAAATTGGTCGTATAACCGCCTTGTACAACCATAATGTATGCTTAGGTTGAAGACCCCATCTTCTTCCAAGCATACGTTTACAGGCATATAGAGCAATTTCAGCTTTCCTTACCCGTTCTTCGACGTTTAATTTCCAGCTAAGTTTGGAGTCCAAAATTACCCCTAAGTACTTTGCACTGGGTGAAAGTGAGAGGGTTTGTCCATTAATATTTGGTGGGGTAAAGCTTGGTACCTTGTATCTGGTGGTAAAGAGCATGAGTTCTGTTTTACGCGGGTTTAAACTTAAGCCACAGCCTGTTGCCCAAGAATTAAGCTCTCCTAACGCCCTTTGAATGATCCCACTGATCGTATTAGGACACAGTCCTGACGCCATTAGCACCACATCATCAGCGTACGCCACCGCTTTTATCCCTCCTCTATTAAGTTTTATTAGGATTTTGCTAATCACACATAACCAAAGAAGTGGAGATAGTACTCCCCCCTGTGGAGTACCCCTGTGGACTCTCTTAGTTATGTTGATGTTACCCATATTAGCTCTAATGATCCTGGTTTCTAGCATAGAGATGATCCAATTGGTGATACAATTTTCCACCCCTAAGTCTATTAACGCCCGTTGGATAGCATTCGTGCTAACGTTATTAAATGCGCCCTCTATGTCAAGAAAAGCTGCCATCGTATACTGTTTGTTTACTAGAGACCCCTCTATTGTTCGGATTACCTCGTGAAGCGCTGTCTCCGTCGATTTGCCTTTGAGGTAAGCATGTTGTGCAGTTGATATGCTAAAGCTCTCCAGCGAACTTCTAATGTGCATATCTAAAAGCCGTTCCAAAGTTTTAACAAGGAAGGACGACAAACTGATCGGCCTAAAGTCCTTCGCTGATTCATGTCCTCTTCTGCCTACCTTTGGTATGAAGACGACCCTAACAAGTTTCCAGCTGTTTGGAATATAACCTAGATTTAGACACGCTTTGAAAATTTCCATTAGCCATGGTAGAATACTATCAAGAGTTTCCTGTAACATCTTAGGAAAGATCCCATCAGGGCCTGGAGATTTGAAAGGTGAGAATGATTTGATTGCCCATGCAACCTTCTCTTTCGTAACTATTACATCGACAAGATGCTGTGGGTCATATCGGCTCCGCCGGATTCTCCCAGCATCACTGTCATGGGTGCTACATCCCGGAAAATGTGTATCTAAAAGAAGTTCTAGAGACTCTTCCGCCGTAGAGGTCCAAGTGCCATCCGGCCTCTTGACCCAAGAAGCCATTGAATGGTCCTTGGACAGAATACGGCTAAGTCTCGCAGAATCTCTGGTAGATTCGATAGAAGAACAGAAATCTCTCCAGCTCTCTTTCTTGGCGGCCCTGATTGCCTTCTTGTATTGTCTCCGACTTTCTCTATACAACTGCCAATTACCTGTTGAGTAGCTGAGATTGAAATTTGATCTGGCTTCTTCCCTTAATTTTGAGAGCTCATTGCTCCACCAAGGAGGATAGGATTTTTTGCTATATTTAATTGGACATGACGTTTTGTAGGCCCTACTGAATGTCTTTTCCAATGTTGTGACCCTACTCTCAATGTTTTCTGCGAGAGTGATTTGATGGATCGGAATCCTTCCTATCCTATTCCCTACTACATTTTTGAACCGTTTCCAATTTGTTCTAAGTGGGTTTCGATATGGTAAGGGTGGATCTACCTCAAGATCCAGGTGGTAGAGGATCCAGCTGTGGTCCGAAAAGGACTTTTCATACAGTTACAAAATATTTAATTATGATCACCGAAAATTACTTCAATATTTAGTGACCAGTTGAAATTCGAGTCATGACCGCTTGAAACCCATTTTTCTGATTTCCCTTGGAAAAGTTACATTTTCAAGTACGAAATTAATTGAATCAACAAATTTTTTACATTACATTTTTTGTGTACAGGCTGCATTTTTTGTAATTAAAACAAAAATTATATTATGAGCCATATGACCTTCATCGAGGTGGTGAAGATAATAATCGTATGCCGTCAAAAAATGCAATAAAAAGTGGCTGGAGTACATAAATTATCAGAAACTACAAACTGGTACGTAAAGATAATTGCTGAAATATCAATATTGTTGCGTACATATGTTTTTGTTTTTTTTTGTGTTTGGTACTACGAGGTGGCGAAAATTTAAACACCCTATCGCAAGATTTATAATGTTTGCAAATGGCATCGTACGTCAATCGTATTTGACACTTGTGAAGAAGGCAGCTGCAGTACTAAACAAACAGACAAGCAATGGAGCGCGTAAAGATCAAAATAAAGATTTCTGTCACTCAAAAAATTTCATTTTTTTTTTTAATAAAACAGTTATTCAAAAACAAAATTCGACTTTTGTGCCGCCGTGTATATACATCTATGTAGGTGTTTATTCCAATGATTTCCTATTATATTACATTTCGTATCATTTATTTGCACATATAACAGGTGGCGCTAAAGTAATCCTCCTATCAGAAAATGCTATAAATTTTGCGATTGGCCCCTAATGTCAGTTCTGTTTTGACATTTGTGTAGTAAACACATGCGAAATACACATTAATAAATAATGTTACGCTACACTGCTCCAGAGCGCGGAATATTGCTGACTATTTATTTGACCAATAATCGGTCGGTGACTTTGGCACAACGTGAAGTTCGTCGCAGATTTCCTCGCCGTCCAACGCCTACTGGTGAAACACTGCGACGTTTAGCCACTCGCCTCGAAGAGACTGGCACAACACGAGATGCTGCCAGGCGTGGCAGACCCCGGAGTAGCCGTTCTGCAGAGAATATTGCTGCTGTAGCCGAGGATGTCATGGAAGCGCCGTCGACGTGCCACGCAAATGGGTATCAGTCGACGGTCTTTACAGCGAATTTTGGTAAAAGATTTGAAGATGTTTCCGTACAAAGTCCAGACGGTGCATCAGCTGTTAGCTGCTGACCGCCAATCGCGTCTAACATACGCTCAAGCCATCCTTAATCACCACCAAGAGGAAGATGATTTTTCATCAAAAATAATCATGAGTGATGAGGCCCATTTCCATCTTAGCGGGTACGTAAATAAGCAAAATTTACACTTCTGGGGCACTGAAAATCCGCGTGTAACCCACGAAGAGCCATTACACCCGCTCAAAGTCACTGTATAGTGTGCTGTTTTCGCTGGAGGAGTCATCGGACCTTTTTTCTTCGAAGACGTCGCGGGCCAAACGGTTACTGTGAATGGTGAGAGCTACAGAGCAATGATCAACGAGTTTTTTTGGCCGCAACTTGATGAATTGGGATTGGAAAACATGTGGTTCCAACAGGACGGTGCAACGGCACACACTGCACGTGCCACAACGGATGCATTTCCCGGGCGCCTAATCTCCCGTTTTGGCGATTTGCACTGGCCAGCAAGATCGCCAGATTTGACCGCTTCAGACTTCTTTTTGTGGGGCTTTTTGAAGTCTGGGGTTTATGTCAACAAGCCTGAGACTCTTGCAGCTCAGACAATATCCGTCAAGAATGTGAGGACCTATCGCCGGAAGTTTTGGCCAAATGGAAAATGCCATAAAAAGGGCTCAAATGGCAATCAACTGTGGCGGCGGCCATTTACATGGCATCATATTCTCGACTTGATGTAAAAAAAATTAAAAGACCAAATAAAAATAGTCCACAAGAAGAATCAAAGTTTTTAATTTTTTTTTAAATCATAGCCAAAAAAGATCGCAAGGTTACTTTTGCGCCACCTTGTATCTTAGCAAATCAATTTTTCAAGATGAAGCACTATTGGAGGCAAAACACGGATAACCGCGGTTCTGTGATTTTGAAGAACCTGATTTTTTTTTTTTTTGGCTTCATCAGTACATCGTAAGTGGTCACAGTGATCCTGAAAAGCCATTACTTTTGCTTTTGTACTGTTGCGGTGATTGTTGAGAGTTCTTTCGCTGACGTTCTTGGTTATTTTTTTCCATATAAAAATGTCAAGCATTCGTTATAAGGAGAATATACAACAGACCACCAGTCAGAACTCTAACAGGCAGAGCGAAGAATAATAAGAAGAAAATAAACTTCTTCAGCATCTTTTTGAGAACTCGAGAAATTCAAAGCTGAAGGATTCGATGATATGTATAAGTAAAAATGAAATGATTTGCAAATCACTTTAGGAAGGTTGGACCAATTTCGCTTTTTTTGTTTTTTTTTTTTAAGTTTCTTTTTTTCAAAATGATTTTTTTTGCGGAATTTTTTAACTGAAGTCCTTAATTCTACTGATAGGCAAATGTATATTTCTATTTTCGGTTTTTCTCTTGATTGCACTAGAAAAGTTTTCAAGAAACCAGATTCGCTGCAATTTTGGTTCCGTAACTGGCAAAAGGAGCAACATAATTGGTTAACTCTGCGAAATGAAAAATTTTATTCACAATAATGCTGGTCAACTTATGATCGAACTGCTGGGAAATCAGTTATTATATTTTATAAATTTAATAGCTAAAAAACTAAGCAGATATCGAAAAAAAACATTAGTGGAGCATAAATCCGAATATGAGCTCTTCTAAGCATTAAAGGAAATTTTTTTTTTTCATAGCTGCAAACACCTGCAAGTTAAGGAAATTCCATAATGCGTTAAACTCAAAAGTTCACCAACTACAGTGAAACCTCCTTAATGTGTACTAAAATTTTTAGTGTTCATCTTTAAAAACAATACAAATAATCAAATTGTACATATGTAAGTAACAATTTAAAAAACAAAAAAATTTAATTTTTTCCCCTACAGAAAATAGTTTTCAAAAATATCAAATATTTTTAAAACTAAAAATTTTGAAAATTAAAACTTTTAAAAAACAAAAATTTTGAAAAACAAAAATTTTGAAAATTAAAAGTTTTTAAAACTTTTGAAAAAGAAAAAGCTTAAAACTTAAAATTGTTCAAAAACTCAAAATATTTCAAAAAAAAAAAAAACAATAAACAAACATTAACAGAAACTGAGATCTAAAAAAACAGTTTCTAATATACATACGTATGTAAAAAATTTTTAAAATGAGAAATTTTTAAATATAAAAAATTTTAAAAATAAAATTGTTCTAGGGATAATTTTTTTCCAAAACAAGGTTAAACAAAAAATTTCCAAAACTAAAAACTAAAAAAATAATTTATAAATCAAAAAATAATAATTTCTAATATACGTGCGTAAAACATTTTTAAAAACAAAAAAATTGAAATATTAAATACAATAAATATATTCTAAAGAATTTTTTTTTTCAAAAACAAGTTTAAAAAACTTCAATAAGCAAAAATTTTCCTAAACCGAACTTAAAAAAATATGTTTTTGTTATTTTATAATAAAGAATAATAAAGAAAATAAAACTTTGTTTATGCACCTTTTCAAGTGACTGTGGTTGTACGGTACGAAACGAAAGTAAGAAAATTTAAGGAAACTCCTTCATGCGTTAAAAACAAAAGAGGCCAACTCGAGTGAAACCTTCTTCCTATGAACTAAAATTTTTAGTGTTAAGCTTTAAAAGCAATACGAAGATTAAAAATAATTTACAATACGCATAGGTAACAAATAAAAAAAAACAATTTTAACACAAATTTTCTGAAAAAAATGTTTCCGTATGTATATTACAAGAACGTCTCGTTATCCATAAAAAAAAAGTTTAATGTTTTTAATTTTGGCAATTTTTATTTTAATTTGTTTTTACTTCTTTTTGAACAAAACGATCTTTAGGCAAATAAAAGCAGTTTGAAAAATACAAATTAAAAAAAAAATAAAAATTTGCAAAACTAAAGAAAGTTTTCAAAAAACAAAAGTTCTATAAACAAACACTTTCTAATACAATTTTCAAGAAATAACAAAAACGAGGTTCATATGTTAATAATAAAGAAAATAAAAATTTTCAAAACAAAATTCTTTTCAAAACGAAAGTTAAAAAAAAAGTTCTTTAAACAAACATTTTCTAAACCTAACAATTTTCAAGAAATAACAAAAACGAGGTTCATATGTTAATAATAAAGAAAATAAAAATTTTGTATACGCACTTTTTCAAGTGAGTGTGGTTGTACGGTACGAAACGAAAGTAATCATTATCCATTTTAGCGTTGTTTTTGTTTTCAAACACAAGAATAAAAATTAAAAGAAATTATTAAATTTCTTCTACAGCTGTTGCACACACTTTTTTTAACAGTGTAACAGCCACTAACTTTTGATTGTGTCGCTGGTTGCAGAGTTCGCCAAGTCAAACACCAAAACAAGGCTGACAGCTGAGGTTGTGGATGCAAATGTGTTTGATGATGGTTTCTGTTAGTATATGTAATTGTTGTTGTAGACGATGGTGCGGCTGAACTTGTTTTTCGGGGAGTGAGTAAATTACTTGCGTTGTTAAAAAATGTTGTTTTTGTTAATGATGCATTTTTGGTTTTTAGCACTTTTGTTTTCATTCAAGTACTTATAATATTAATTAATATTTTTCCTTGCGCCACTAAAAATTAATTAAAACATTTTCAGCTCTAGCTATTTTATTGTTATTGCTGTTGTTAAAGTTATTTTTGTTGTTAAAGTTAATGTTGTTGTTTAAGTTTTTTTGTTGTTTAAGTTATTTTTGTTGTTAAGTATGATTTGTTAGTTTTTAATGATTACTGCAAAAATAATAGTTTTTTGTTGAAAACATTAGTATTAATTTGTATGAATGCTGTTATAATAACATAAATTAGTTTTTGCATAGAGAATTTTAATAATTATTGTTGTAGCTGTTTTTTGGATTTGTCGATTTTGTTTAAGTACCATAACTGTTTTTATTGCCTTTACTATTTTTCATGTGTTTTTTTATTATTTTCGTTGGTAGGTTGTTGTTTTTATTTGTGGATTGCTATTTTGCCTTTTATTTTCATACATGTTTTTGATAAGCACCCATTATCTAATCATGATTTTTTTTTTTTGTGTTTTTTTTTATACTCATATAGAAAAATTATCTCACTCTCGATAGCAGCGTGAAAAAACATTGACGAGGGTACTCGATTATGCGCTTTTAATATTCATATAATTTGAATACAGCTACGGCCAACTAATTAACAACAGCTTGCAGGTAGTCAGTCTAAAGTGAATTGCAATCATGGTTTTCTTGAAGATATTAAGAGTTGAGAATATGCGAATAAATTACTCGATTCTCAGAAATACCACTAAAATACAATCGTACCCCGAGCAGCTAACAGCTAAGTATATATGAGATATGCAGGGCCTTGAGAAGAATATGATATTAAAAGTAATAGAAGTAGATTACAATGTGGATGACATGACGACTGAACGACTGAACGACGACTGAGTTACCTGAGTTGTGTTAATCGCGTCATCCTGCTGATGAAGTTCAAAAGGAAGTTAATATCAAGGCCTGCTATAATAGCAGACGTAGCAACGAAATGAGAGCAAAGATGAAAAATTCTTAACTACACAAAAACAGGACAGCTAAGGGGGTGTGAACAGAGTGAGCGTTGATGCCGAGCGGAACCGAGCCGAGTTTATTGACGCTTATTTTCATGCGAGAAGAAACTTTATATACATATAACACAGTGAATGCGAGAACCAGGTACTTATATGATTCCATCTCACCCTCCTTACAGAGGGCGCAAAAACGACTCGCAATAATGCCGAGTTCCACACCATGCATGCCCCGCGGACATTGTACCGTAAGGGAACCCACGAAATTTGAGAGTTGAGACTTTGTTAACCCTAGAAAATCCATCGACCGCCTCATCGGAGAATCATGGATCGCCATGTGTGGAAAGAACGGTTTCGCGATCTTCCAAGTGTGTGTACTTGCCCATCGCTCGCTGAGTTAACCCAAAGCTCATCCTTTCAGGAACAGACCGCAGATAGTCAAGGAGATCCCAATCCTCTCATTGCGCGTGGAAATTACGTCTCCTGTCCAGCAAGCTTATCTGTCTCACAGTTTTCTGCAATGTGGCTGTGATCATGTACTCCGATTAGCCTTATATCAAAGAATTCAGATGCGATTGAAAGCAAAGTCAGGCATTCTGAGTCCAATTCTGAGTTCACCTTCATCGAACTTAGGGCCCTGATTGCCTCTTGGCTGTCGGAGTAGATATTTACTTCTGTGACAATTATTACACAAATGAGCAGCCACTCAGCTGCTACTTCGATTGCGACTACCCCTGTTTAGAACACACTGCGGTGGTCCGGTAAACTAAACTTGAGTCTGATGGGGAGCTCTGCGCATTCCTCCACCATCTCTACGAGCCATCCAACTTCGAGTCATCCGTCTGTAGGTTCACCATAAGCAAAAGTGTATATTAATCACGCGATTATATGTGTGGAGGCCGCCGTAATCGTATGGGTTGGGCGTAACTACCATTTGAAGGACGTAAGTTCAAATCTCTGTGAAACACCAATAAGAAGAAAAAGTTTTTTCTAATAGCCGTCATCCCTCGGCAGGTAATGGCAAACCTGACAAAACTGTGTTTCTGCAGTTTGAAATTTGATTTTATGTTTTTTTAACACATATTGGTTTATAGACACGCCTCTTTTATAAGCTTATGCAAAACATGTTCAGAAAAACCTTCCAAGAGAGATTAGCTTCAAAACATAAAAAACTCTATGGAAATTGGAGCACTCTCCGCATAGTTATTTAGAATTTTTAGAGAATTTAGAATTTTTTATCCTAGGCGGTGTTGTCTATTTTCTCCACATAACAAATGCAGCACATTTTTATAAAAAAATAAATGGAATAAAAAAATTTTGTTGTTGTCAAAACTTGTCAATATGTGTGTATGTTATTTTTTTATAAAACTGTGATGCATTTGTTATGTGGAGAATATAGACAACACCGCCTAGGAAAAAGAATTCTAAAAAATCAACTTGATAAGCTATAAAACTGCATACGACACATTTTTTTATGTAGAAATTGTAATTAAAAACCGTGAAATTGTAATGAAAAGTTTAGGAAATGTATAAAATATGAAACTTCAATTCATATGATTTCTGGAAAGCAATAAACTATACTTTTATAAAAAAAAATAATTAACATTCACAAAAAGAACAGAAAAATAGTCCAAACTGGAAAAGAAAATTATGTTTGTTGTTATTGTAAGAGTATATCTTGTTCTTAGTGTAGCTATAATTAAAAATTAGTTTAATATTTTTGCTTTTAATTTTTTCATTGAAATTGCTGTGTGGTAAGGCAGGTAATGCAAGGCGTTACAGCGAAGGTTTTGGTGATATCGCCCACTTGCCTACTTAGCTTTTAGCTACCAGTTATTATGTTTACTCTAGCTTTTCAAAAATAATAATTAGAATTAGAAATTGAAGTTAGTTTTTAAATGATAATTGTGTGTACATTCGAAGGTGCATCGCTTTCTTAAAAAAAAATTAAATACAATAAATAAATCGGTACTGCTTTTCCATCAAACGCGTGAGCTGAACTGATTTAAAGTACCTCCACAGATTGAGTTTTGTTTTAATATATTAAAATTAGTTTTTCAATTTTTTTCCCAAAAAATAAGTTCTCATAAGAGAAGAATTAAGGCTAAAAGATCCGAAAAAAATGCTTACAGATCGTTCCAATCGAATCTAAATAGTGAAATTTTGCTGCTATTTTTGACTTTTTTTTTTGGAGAATAGGTTTAAAGAAAACTTCAATTATTCAGCCAAATCCTGACCGATTAAAACTTCTGAGGTAATATTGAAAATATATTCTTTCACGTTTTCCTTCCCTTTCCCCGTTCTAATTTTTTCACAATTATCACCACTTAGTTCTGGTGGTAAATTTTTTAAATACTTTATGCAGACCTTTTAAACTAAAACTTTTTGAAGTGAAACTTCTTAGGCGTCGATGGACGAGCGCGAATGGAGAGTAAAATTTCAAGGCCATGCAACGTTTCACGCATTTTCGTTCCGCGAGAGAGAAAAAAGATATAACGTAGAGGAAAAGGAGAGAGAGAGAGCTATACCTTATATATATCTTAGATACACTTTATGCTATTTTTCCTGAGTTTTTCCTTGTGGTTGCTAATTTCTAGTGAGAAATAACACTGCCTACTTTTTGACGCTTGTTTGTGGGTGCAAACTTGCAGGAAATATATTTTTGGTGCCTACTGTTTGGGGCGTTTTATGTCCCAATTTTTTTGCTTTTTTTTGGTGCCTACTTTTTGGCGCTTATTTCCGTTCCCTGGCTAGTGCTTGTGCGCACTATAAAGTCCTATCTACTCCGGCGTCGGATTTATTGGTATTGCCTTGCGGTAATTTGTGCCGTTGCTGCGATCCTGGAATCGCTGCGTTTCTGCGGGTGATAAACGCTCGGAGTAGTGTGCGTTGTTGCCATGGTTTGTGTCCAGCGATTACCTACACCGGTCGACCCTTCTCCGTTTTTTGTTTTGTCAATTTGTATTCTCTGCAAATGTTGTGAATTTATTTAGATATATATTCTTTCTCTCTCTTTCTCTCTCTCTCTGTCTGGCTCTCTCTTTCTCTCTCTCTCTGTCTGGCTCTCTCTTTCTCTCTCTCTTTCTCTCTCTCTCTGTCTGGCTCTCTCTTTCTCTCTCTCTTTCTCACTCTCTCAATCTCTCTCGGGTCTCTCCCTATTTCTTTGTCTGCCTTGAAAGTTTCACTTCTGTTATTTTTACTACGCAACACGCACTTTTTTTATTATCTACGATGATGGTGTGGAAAAAATAATTTGATTTATAAAAAACTCGATTATTGTAGGTATTTCTAAATCGGCCCAGTGCACGTAAATTTCAAATTTTTTCTGAAATGGTTTCGCGCAGACTATAAAAACATATAATTCTGGGTGGAAAATAGCAACTTTTTTGTTGAGCGCAGTACCGAGTATCGGGCGCTACAATTATGTCACTCATACGCAACGGCCAACCAAAGCCGACATGCTGATATGATAACAAACAAAGCAATCATTGCGCTATGCTACTGAAATATTCAAGCTTTTTACACACACTTTTTTATGCTTTTATTTTTTTTTCATTTAACTTTTTTTTCTTTTTTATTTGAATTTTTTTATTTTTGTTTTTATTTCCTTTTTTTATTATTTTTTTTCTTAGTTTTTTTTTTGTTTTTGATTGCGAGCTTTTCATTGAATTCATTCATACATTTTTAATTTGTAACTTTATTTATATTTTCTTTACATTTTTCAAATACTTTTTTTTCCATTTTGTGGATTACTGTCCGATTGTTAGTATTCACTATAAAAATTAGTTACACTTTCGCAGCACGTCGCCTAGCAATTACACTAATTACGCGAATATTTTGTTTATTTTGAAGCCTTTTTTTCAGATTTTTTTTTCACTTTTCTTTGCCGCAGAAAAATTAAGTAAAATAATTGGGCTTTAAATTTTTGCGCTGTGCTTTTATTTGCTCATTCAGTTAAGGCAGCTAAAAAGGCACTCGTATGTATGTGTGTATGTATGTAAGTAAGTATGTCAGAGCCCAAGCACACACAGAATACATAGCTGCGCACAATTCGCATAAGCGCTTTATCTCGCATTCACGAAATGGAGAGTTTTTGTGATATATATACATATATATATATTTTTTTGTTAGGTAGGCACACATTTATAATATAATTATGCACACAGATGTATGCACAGTCATATAAGTCAGTTTATTGTAGCTGTGCGCATTTTCACATCTGTTTGCACGTCACAATTATTTTTATTTACTTTACTCTTTTTTGTATACTTTTTTGCACACTTTTTTTATTGTTTTATAAACTTTTTTGTTTTTCTTTTTTGTGCATTCGTCGCATCAACAACGCAATCAACGCTCTGATAAACGCACAACAAAATGTAATTAAAGCAACTGACTACCACCGCAAGCACCGATATGCGCCTAGAGTGAGGGTATGCCCATAAGCCGTTTATCTTCTTGCCAAACATTTTTCGCTGTTGGCAACATCGTCGTCGTTGACAGCATTCCTGCAATCTGCAAGTTTCGAAACTGCTATGAGATTATTCCAGCGCAAGAATATGAGTCAATCCGAAGTGCCACTTTCATGCTCAGAAATTATTACTATGCGCTTGGCTTCAAATTTGCTGCTGTGGTTTGGATCTGAACTTGAGACATTATTGCTCGCGTCTTTGGCATTTGCATTCGCAAAAGCATCTTACGCACTTCATAAATGTCAGTTTATATGTATATATTAGTAGAAATGTATGTCGGATTAGTACTAGCGTCTGACGGTGAAATTGCGCTACGCATGTCTTTCCTTTTTTTACACATTAAACAAACAAAGTTTCATTGCTTTCATTTATTAAATTTATGCATAGATGTGTATGTGTGAAAGTGTGTTAAACAAATTTCTGCTTAATCACTTTAACACTCAACTTGTTTTATTGAATTCAAGCTAAGAAATTTAGACATTCTGAACCTCAGGCTGTGCTGTATGAACGCTCGTTCATATGTAAATAATTCATAGAAACTCTGCGGTAGTTAAAGTATAACTTTCAATGCCAACTGTAGAAATTTTTCCAGACAAATTTTAGGAAATATTTCACACTCTTAAATGAGGTACTACATTAGTTTACACATGCAAATACTGTTAATAGGGAAAAGTAAATACGAGCAAAAGCAAAAGGTAGAGTTTATTTGCCTAGCAGTGCGTCAGACTAATAACACCTGTATGAAGAGCAGGGTAACTTTTTTGGGACCTGGTCTTACAATTGTTTTTTTTTAGTTGATTTATTTATAGGCTTAAGTATAGTAAGAAGTAAATTGCAAAAATTTTTTAAAAAATTTTGGAAAAATATATAACAAAGTTTTATTCTGAGATCTAATGAATGTTGAGAAATTTTTGTTTGGAAGTTTTCATAGTGCAACTGCGGTTATTTTTAACATTTTTACAAATTTTTATTTTTAGGAATTAAAATTTTTTTTTTGTATTTTGTTTTTGTTTTTTTTCTTATTTTTTTTGTATTTGTGAATAGTCTCAGCTAGTAGTGAAAATAATAATAATAATAATAATACAAAAAATTGATCTTGAGATCTAATCAATGTTGAAAATTTGGTATGGAGGTTTTCAAAGTAAAATATCTTCAGTTATTGAATTTTTTTTTTTTTTGTTCGAAATTTGTTGCTTTTTTTTGTGTGTGCATAGTCTCAGCTATTAATGAAAATAATAATCAGCTATTAATAAAAATCTGCTGTTTTAAGATCTTATCCTAAAATAAAAAAAATAAAAAAAAGTGTGTGTAGTGTAGTACACATAACAGAAGTGAAGCTTTCAAGGCAGACAAAGAAAGAGGAAGAGACCCAAGAGAGAATGTGGGAGAGAGAGAGAGAGAGAGAAAGAATATATATCTAAATAAGTGCACAACATTTGCAGAGAATACAAATAGACAAAATTTACAAAAAACGGAGAAGGGTCGACCGGTGTAGGTAAACGCCGGACACAAACCGTGGCAACAACGCGCACTACTCCGAGCGTTTATCACCCGCATAAACACAGCGATTCCAGGACCGCAGCAACGGCAAAAAACAGCAAAAAAATAGTCTAAAATGTATCTAAGATATATATAAGATATAGCTCTCTCTCTCCTTCTCCGTTATATCTTTTTTCTCTCTCGCGGAACGAAAATGCCCAAAATGTTGCATGGCCTTGAAATTATACTCTCCATTCTCGCTTGTCCATCGACTCCTAAGAAGTTTCACTTCAAAATGTATCAAAATATTTGACTTTAAAAACCTTTAAAAAAATCACTGCATACACATCTCAAAATTATAAAATTTTTTGAAATTTTTTTCAATTTATTGTACTTTGTAAAATTAAATTTGGTCTTGAGTACAATTAAACCAATTTTTAGATAAATTGAAGACCATGTCCAACATCACATGACATGAGATTGCTCTACAGTGATATATGTTAACTAATTATTTAGTTTTTTTTTGTTGCATTTTATTTATACAAATTATAAGCCATTTAACTTATTTTTATTAATCCAAGTTCAAAATTTTTGTAATCAACTAAAAATTTATGGATTTTACTGATTTTCAATTCCAGATCAAACTTTAGTTCGTTTAATTTTTTGCACATTAAAGGCTTCCGGCCTCTTATTTTGAGCCTTTAAGATTTAAGCCACAAATCTAATATACAACATTTGTTCATTTTTTATTTAAATTTATATTTACAATCATTTCCTTCTACACACTTTTCTGTCTCTCTCTCTCTTTATTGTAAATTTTCACACCACTCTTTTATCTTTCAGCACTGCTGCCTGTTTAATTGTTTCCATCGCTCACTTATTTCTCAAGACAGCCACAATTTTTATGAATTTATTTTTTCTACTTGTTTTGTTGCTTTTTATGTGCCCAACTAATTTTTCATTTCACTGCAAACTCAATTTGCAAAAATCAATTCGCAATGCAGCGTCGCCGACGCTGGATAAAAATCGAAGCGCAGCTTTCGAAGGCGTTACGGATTCACACACACACATACATGCATGCACATACGAACCGAGAGGCGCGAAAATGCAAAGCATATGAATGTAAGAAACACACAGCACAGGCGTCACAGCTATGGGGTGAATTGAGATTTTTTTGTACCTTTTTTATTCTTTTTTTCGTTTCAGTTTTCTATTGTTTTTCATCGTTTTTTTTTACGTTTTTTTTTACTTTTTCATGTTTTCATTTTGTCATAGTCATTAAGACGTAACGCAGCGAAAATATGTTTGGAACAACAACAACAATATGCATGGTGTTGATGATGGCGTTGGTAAATGAATACACATACAAAAAAAAACAGTAACAACAATGCTACCAAAAAAGGTAAGAAAGCACAAAAACAACTTTGGACACAAGAAATAAATAATTTTTTTGTGTTTTTAGAAATTAAATTTGGACGAGATAATTATGTGCTATTCGAAAAAAAGCAAGCATCAAATATTTGCAAAGCGAATTTTTTTAAAAATTGCTTATTCATGATTTTCTCTAAAACAAAATTCAATTAACTCTCTCTATTTGCAGTGTATTATCACCCTAAAAAATGTTAATATAGAGCTGCAAAAAACTGTGAAAATATGACATCTAACATTTAAATTTCTTTTTTAAACGCATTTAAAGTTTTCCACTTTTCTAACATATTTTTATAGATGTTGCAACTCTCGACAGAAGCGAACTATCTTGGCGTTAGTCTTGACAAAACGCTTACGTGGAACTCCCATATTGAGAGAGTTACTTCAAAAGCCACAAGGGCATTCTTTGCCTGTACAAGGCTTTTTGGTAAGACATGGGGACTAAGCCCTAGAATGACCTTCTGGACATTCACCACAGTTGTAAAACCCATAGTCACTTATGCATCCTTAGCATGGTGGCCCAAGGTCAAGCAAAGAAAGGCGGCAAACGAATTAAGCAAACTGCATCGCCTGGTATGTGTTGTTATTACAGGGGCTATGAAAACGTGTCCCACGGATGCATTGGGTGTGCTCCTGAACATACCACCGCTTCCAATTCTAATTGAAAGGGAAGCTCGATCGAGTGCCTTAAGACTAAAAGGTATATCTGAACTTAAAAGTGGGGATATGAAAGGACATTTAAAGATCTTAGAAGACTTCCTACATAGTCCCATTCTTCATAGGGATGATATACTATCACCCAAACTAATACTCTTCAGGAACTTCCAAGTTATAATCAATGAACGAACAGACTGGAGAACTAACTCTATCACTTTCAAACCTGGCTCCCAGCTATGGTTTACTGATGGGTCCAAATTGGAAAATGGTAGAACAGGGGCAGGAATCAATGGGCCCAAATTCAAAAAATCGATTCCGATGGGATCCTACCCAACAATATTCCAGGCAGAAATACATGCCATTGAAATATATGTGAGAGAATGCCTTAGAAGGAAAATGAGAGGTACTCACATCTACATACTTTCAGATAGCCAAGCGGCTTTAAAAGCCCTTCTATCAACAACCATCACCTCTAAATTGGTAAACGATTGCCTAAACCTCCTAAACACGTTAGGAAACCTCAACACAGTAACACTATGTTGGATTCCGGGACATGAAGGACATGAGGGAAATGAAATGGCTGACGACCTTGCAAAACAAGGAGCAAATATGCAACTTACTGGTCCTGAGCCTTTCTGTGGACTGACAAAAGGCCACATTAATGAATTCCTTAGGAAATGGGAGGACAGAAAACTTGCCGCACACTGGCTAAACTGTGCCGGTCAGCGTCAAGCCAAACTATTCCTAAGTCCCAACAAAGGAATATCTGACAAACTTCTCTCACTAAACAGAGTAGATCTGCGTCTTTTAACCGAATACCTTACAGGTCACTGCAGCCTGAGGTACCATCTAAATAATATTGGTCTATCCGAGACCAATGTCTGCCGCTTTTGCGAAATGGACATAGAAAGCTCAGAACATGTGCTTTGTGAATGTCCTGCGTTGGGCAGACAAAGACTTCACCACCTTGGTGGTATCGTAGTATCTCCATGGAATCTTTGGAACAACAAACCCAAAACTGTGCTAAAATTTCTAAAATGCCTAAAACTCTAGGGTTACAAAATAGGCCTTTCACAATAGATCAGCTCTGGTCGCAGTGCGTAATGGCCTTCTAATAATAATAATAGATGTTGCAATCTGGCGATTTACATGGTGCCGGTGTCACTTGTAATATTTTTTATATATATAATTTTTGGTGCTACTTGAGGAGTGCCAGTCTGGCACTTCAACCATTTCACCAGATATTACTAAATAATGTTTTTATAATTTTAATTATATTGCATTTTTTAAATTTTATTTATACAAATTTCTACATTATTTTTTATGGAAATTTATATTATTGTTATTATTATTTATTTTTTTTTTTTACGCCATTAATATTGAGTTTATAAATTTAAGTTTTAATAAACTATTTTTTAAATATTTTTTAAAACTAAATTTTTCTTAACAGTTATTTTTGCTTTTAAATGTGGAACTCTTTATACCAGGTGGATACCTATGAAATGAGACTTTCCATAGATGTCGCTAGGAGTATTTTTAAACCTTCCCAAATGTCTTGTTTTTTTTCGTCTGACAGCTGTCAACAATATTCAGTTCATTGTTTGTTACGTTTCATACAACAATGCATTTTTGTCGCTCTTAAAAATGTCGAATTTCGTGCCTTCAAACTACGGTTTGCGGACATCGTTTATTTTCTGTTATCAATTGAAGAAATACGCTTCTCAAGCTCATCAAATGCTTATAGAAGCTTATGGTGGACATGCTCTAAGTAGAGCACAGTGCTTCAGGTGGTTTGAAAAATTCCGAAGTGGTGATTTTAGCGTAGAGAACGAGGACCGTGGCCGGCTACCGGTAAAGTTTGAGCGACCCGGAGATTGGTGGAGACGTACGATTGGGAACCGCTGGTGCATGCGGCTTACTCACCAGACTTGGCGCCTTCCGATTATCATTTGTTTGCATCGATGGGCCACGCACTTTCCGAGCAGCGCTTCAATTCTCACGAAGAAGCTAAAAACTGGCTCGATGATTGGTTTGCGGCCAAAGACGGCCAATTTTTTTGGCGCGGCATCCACAAATTGCCTGAGAGAGGGAAAAATGTGTCACTAGCGATGGCTATTATTTTGAAGATTAAATTTGTAACCATTTTCTTGTTAATAAACGTTTGATATTGAAAAAAAGTCCCGTTTCATAGGTATCTACTTATTTAGTTACTTAGTTACTTATTTTTAGTAAAATTTCGTGTTTATATAGATTTCGCTTTACTTGGCTCCTACTTTTTTTCAGATTTTTTACAGATATGCCAATCTGGCATAGATTAGTGGCCTTTAATATTTTTCAATGTTAGCGGTGTTTACGTAATTTTATTAAAAAAAAATTATGCATGTATATAAAATTATTAAAAAAAATTATGTATATAAAATTATATGTAATTTCCTTAAAAAAAACAGTTTTCAAATTTTCATCAAACTTTCCAACCGAATTCTATTTTGCCGGGATAACTAATTTTTATAGTAATTTTGAGCACATGATTCCAATCTAATTAAAAAAAGATGGCGGAAAATGATTCATCTAATTTTGGTTTTGAAAAACTTTTTTGTTTATTAAAAAAATTAAAAAAAAAAAATTATTCTGAGTGATGGAAATCTTTATTTTGACTTATCTCATTTGTTGTATTTTCTTATATTTTTATATACCGCAGTATCAAAACTGATTGACGCACGATGCCATTTGCAAAATTATAAATCTTCCGATAGGATGAGTAATTTTGTGCCGCCTTGTATATGTAAATAATTAAAAAAAAAATTATGGCGGAAAATTAACCATCTTGTTTTTTTTTAAAGAACATTTTTTGTTTATTAAAAAAAATTTCAAAAAGATTATTATCAAACAAAAAATTGTTTTGAGATATTGAAATCTTTATTTTGACTTTTATGTGCCCCATTTCTTGTTTTTTTATATACTGCAGCTGCCTACTTAACAAGTGTCAATAAGGATTGACGTACGTTGCCATTTGCAAAATCATAAATCTTCCGATAGGGCGACTAATTTTGCGCCACCTTGCATATGTACATTAACATTCGGATTTAACAATTTTTTTTATACTGCACTTTTTTAATGTAGATATTTTAGAGTTATGAGTTTCATAAATTTCAGTTATACTAAATTTTGGCAGTGGTTTTGGCCATTTTTTTAATTATTAATTTTTTTGCTATTTAATTTTTAAATTTCTTAAATCTCGTTTCTTTATTTATATTTATATATATATATAATAGGACTATCAATAAGTTCGTGCGGTTTTACAACAGATGGCTTAACTTGATTATTATTCCATCGATCCACATTTCCAAATATTCATTGGAGAGCTACTGTCGTAAGGCACAAACGTCAGTATAAGTTTTTTATTTGAAGCGTAAACAACAATATTTTTACCACACTTGAAAATGTCGAATTTCGTGCCAAATAATGTGTTTTTGCGGGGAATTCTTCTTCATTATTTTAATATGAAGAAAAAAGCAGCCGAAAGTCATCGTATCTTGGTGGAAGTTTATGGTGAGCATGCTCTATCTGAGCGAACGTGCCAGAAGTGGTTTGCACGCTTTAAAAGTGGTGATTTTGGCTTGGAAGACGAAGAACGCGAGGGTGCGCCGCCAAAGTTCATGGATACCGAATTGGAGGAATTGCTCGATCAAGATCCGGCTCAAACGCAAGAAGAGGTTGCAAAAACTTTGGGAGTTGATCAATCAACCATTTCCAAACGTTTAAAAGCCATGGGAATGATCCGAAAGGTAGGCCATTGGGTGCCGTATGAATTGAAGCCAAGAGACGTTGAACGCCGTTTTATGACATGCGAACAACTGCTTCAACGGCACAAAAGAAAGGGTTTTTTGCATCGAATTGTGACTGGCGATGAAAAGTGGGTCCATTACGACAATCCAAAACGTCGGGCAACGTATGGATACCCTGGCCATGCTTCAACATCGACGTCGGCGCAGAATATTCATGGCCTGAAGGTTATGCTGTGTATCTGGTGGGACCAGCTGGGTGTTGTGTATTATGAGCTACTGAAACCGAATGAAACGATTACGGGGGATGTCTACCGACGACAATTGATGCGTTTGAGCCGAGCACTGCGAGAAAAACGGCCGCAATACGCCGATAGACACGACAAAGTTATTTTGCAACATGACAATGCTCGGCCACATGTTGCACAAGTGGTCAAAACATACTTAGAAACGCTCAAATGGGATGTCCTACCCCACCCGCCGTATAGTCCAGACCTTGCGCCATCCGATTACTATCTCTTCCGATCGATGCAACATGGCCTGGCTGACCAGCACTTCCGTAATTACGATGAAGTCAAAAAATGGATCGATTCGTGGATTGCGGCAAAACCGACCGAATTTTTCACAAAGGGAATCCGTGAATTGCCAGAAAGATGGGAAAAAGTAGTAGTAAGCGATGGACAATATTTTGAATATTAAATTTGTAACCATTTTACGTCAATAAAGTTTCAAATTTCGAAAAAAAACCGCACGAACTTATTGATAGTCCTATTATAATTGGCGCGTACACCTGTTTTGGGTGTGCTTTGGTGTGCGTCTTGATGTTGTTCCACAAATAGATTTATATTTTTACTTTTATTAATTTTTGCTTATGGATCTGATGCATTTTTGTTTTGATGCAGTTTGTTTTCCCAGTTTAATAATTTTAATTTGTTTTTGTATATCTTAAAAAATTTAAAGTTTTCAATGTTTTGCAGTTTCTTAATATTTTATATCACATTTGAATTTTTTAAATTATTTTTTATTTTATATTTTTTATATATTATTATTTTGTATATTTTTAGACATTTTTTAAGTTTCCATTATTGCGTAGTCTTTCATTTTTTTATATAATATTTTAATTTTCTTAATTATTTTATTTTATTTTGTATTTTTTATATACTATTGTATTATTTTTTACTTAAATTTTTTTATTTTTTATTTTAAGTTAGCTTACAAAATTCAACATGCAATTTCTTGTTAAGTGGCGACGTACTACAGTTTTTTTCAATATTTTGTCTGTCCATTTTTTGTTGTTGTTTTTTTTTTTTTTTATTTAAGTTTCCTGTTGCTACCCAGCAATTTTTTTTAATTATGAATTTGTTCAAAATTTTAAAATATTAAATAATAAAGTTCATGAGCAATAAAATAGCTTTAAAGTGCTTTGTAAAATGACAAATAAGTACCATTTTTCAATATTAAAACATTTAAATTACGTTTGATTTTTTATAAATTTGCCTTTTGAATATTAAAAATTTTAAAAATTAAATTTTCCAGTTTTGTTTTCGTTTTATTTTTTTGATGTTAAGGCGAAAACATTCACTTTAATTCAATTAGTAAGTTAGTTTTTATATAAAAAAAAATTTATTTTGATTTCTTTAAAACTTAGTTTTAATTTTACTTTAATTAGTAAAAGGTTCTAATTATTAAATTTTTTTAAGCAATTCTTGCATGCATTCTGCAGGTGTTATTTTTTTCGAAACACTTTAATTCTATTTCAGCAAACTATATTATTTGTATCCATGAGATATTATTTTATTTATTTTTAATTATTTTTTTTTTGCCTTTTTTTATTTTTTATTATTTTTTATAATTTTTTTTTTTTTGATAAAAAAGTGAAAAAATTTACTTAATTCAATTAGTTGGTTGGTTGGTTTAAGGGTGACCCCGCATCGGAGTGCCACATAGACCGCAAGTTGGGTCCATTGTGTTGCCCTAGAGCTCATTATGTTATATGATTTCCCCACCTAACCGAGATTTTTATTGTAGATTTTGGTCAAAGATATTAATTCGTTTCGAGAATTTGATGAGAGATTCGATTTTCAGGTTCGAGAGTACTTAATTCAATTAGTAATTTATATTTTTATTTAAAAAAGAATTTGTTTTGATTTCTTTAAAACTTAGTTTCAATTTTACTTTAATTAGTAAAAAGTTCAAATTATTAAATTCTATTTCAGCAGATTATTTTATCCATGGGATATTTTTTTATTGTTTTTTTTATTTTTTTCATTTTTTTTTATTTTCTATTTTTTTTTTATACAAATGGGAAAAAAATTACTTTAATTCAATTAATAGTTTAATTATTCTTTAATTTAATTTAATTATATTATAAAAGAACTTTGTTTATTTAATTTTTTTCAAGCAATTCTTGCATGCATTTTCCTGGTATTGGCTGTTTTTCGAAATACAATTAAATTATATTTCAGCAAACTATTTTTATTCATGAGATTTTTTTTTTTAAGTTTTATTTTATAATATTTTTAATTTTTTTACTTTTTTTTATTTATTTTTTTTACTTTTTTATTTTTTTTTAATTTTTTTTTTTTTGTTTTTTTATTTATTTGTTTTTTTTCATTTTTCTTTATTTCATTTTTATTTTTTTTTTTGTTTTTTCGCCCCCACATATTATTTGTTTTATTCTCTCCAATTTATGCATATCCCTTACATTTTCACACATTCATAAAAAAAGATTAACAAACAATAAAATGCAGAATTCACGAAAAATTTCCATTACACATTTTTGCTCAAATTTCACGCAAAATAAAAATAATGTTTTCGATGCAGCGTCGCAAACAGGAAACAAAAAGCACTGCAACGGCGCTGATTTGCAAAAACTTATGCACACCAACAAATACAAACAACAAAAACAACGAAAATATCAGAAAACACATGAAACATATTTTTATTAGACCTACTTTCGTTTTAAAATTTTGCAATGGGCAGCACAAAATTCAGCGGCAAGCGTTGAATAGTATTTTTTTTTTTTTTTGTTGTTCTCTAATTTCACGCAATAGATATTATTTTTGATTATAATGTTTTGTTTTTCCTTCGTTCTTTGCCGGCAATTCAAAACATTTCTTTTTTTTCAAAAATCACACACCAAATCGTTATATAAAAATTTCAGTCACGTTTTGCCGCCTGTCTAAAACTTCTACACAGCCTTTGTTTTTCTTCTAAGCCGCGACAATTTCAACCCGCTCAACGAATAATACGTAACTCAGCACGCAACCAACTAACTCACTTTACTGCAAATTCGACACTAAATTATGCGAACGCATATGCTTGAGCTGGACACACTGATGCGACATGGTTTAAGCCAACAACACTGGCAGTGAAGGAAAAACAATTCGAACAACAGCAACAGCAATAATATTGTAAAATAAAGGCAGTCAAAGCTTTGAGCTTCAGAAGCCAACTTGTTGCTGAGTGCGGCTCGTAGTGCGAGCAAACAGGTTCGCAACGCAATGCAACATGTTGGCTGTGGGGGAAGAAAGCAGTAATTGGTTGGCTGTTAATTTTATTGGAACTAAAAATAGATGTGTACACACATACACATATTCATTTGTTTGTATTTACAAATTTTTGTTCATAATTATGGTTACCGATTTGCGGAAATGTGCAGCAAACTTAATTTAAGGGTCGCTAGGAAATTGCGTGTGTACATGCAGAGAGGAAAAGAGTGATTGCAAAACGTGTGAGAAAAAACGCAAGTTATGTAATGTATGGTGTGTACGTATGTATGTATGCATAATAATGGAAAATATGTCAATTGCATTGGAATGCGTGCGTGGTAGCTGCGTGTGAATGGATTGTTTTTCCTTCAATATCAGGTAATGGTACCAATGGATAATTCCACGCGAAAAGGTAAAATATGGCTACAAAAAAAATTTAAGTTTCGATGAACGATTTTAGTTGTGTATGTACTTGTATGTATACATATATGTACTTATATATTAAACCTTAGTAAGCCAGATGATTTTTTTTTTACTGATTATCCTTCGATTTAAACAATTTATTTTTTATTTTCGATTTTTCAGTCGTCTAACCAGAAAGCGAACAATTTATTACCATTTCGGAAACAATTTCCTGTATTTTGCAGAATGAAATAAGTGAAAAATTCTAAATTACCATTTCGGGGTGTTTACAAATCCTGTGCTCTGAATATCTAAATGTTAGCGAATATTTATTAGTGTCATGGCATGAATTGGTGAGCCGAAAAACAAAGTCCTTTGATAGTCAGTCGCATCGATGAAATTTTCAATTTGTGAACTGACTAGCTGATTATATCCCGGCATGCGCTACTACGCCTCAATAAAAAAGGAAAAGGAACAATTAAAAAAATATTAAACAAAAGATTTTCATTAATTTTTTATCTCACCCGAATAAACGAAAAAGAATACACAACATATTTGGAGCTCCTATTTAAGGCATACATGAAAAATTCATCTTGAGCGCCAAGTCTAGAGTAAGCTTATTTCAGTTAACTTATTTACTAAATTGATTTAACATGTCTTGCAAACAGGTGGCAATCACTTCCAAAAATACTTTTTTAAATAATATTTCTTAAATTAAATGTCTTTCACTTCTATTCATAGATTTTCACTATTAATTATGCTATTCTTCAAACCTCTTTCTTTGATACACATATTTTTATTTATAATTTATTATATTATTTTAACTCTTCAAAATAAAGATGTTTCATACACATTTCCTTTGACACCCATGTCGTTGTATTTCAGTTAACTTATTTACTAAATTAAAATAAATAAATATATTGAATTAACAATTCTTTCAAATAGGTGGCAACCATATATAAAAATATTTTGTAAAATACCCTTTTTTAAATTTACTTCATTTGAAGTCCCTACTAAATTTTTTAAATTATTTATTAGTAATTATTGAATTTGATTTTTAAACAGCTGGCATCCCTACTCAAAAATTTATAAAAAACCCTGTTTTTCAATTGACGCTCGTATTATAATATTTTATTGAACTTATTAACTTGATTTAATTTTATATTACTTTTTTAAAAGGCAACTCTCTTAAAAATTTAGCCTGTTTTTTAGTGCACCTCAAAAATTATCTGTGTGCCGAATTTTATATAACTCCGTTTGGCAAGTTTCGCATTACTTAGTCCAAAATTACAAGCCCACAAACATATAAACTTTGATATTTACATCAGTAGGATTTTCATAAGAATTTTATATCAACGCTCAGACACAGATTGTGCTATCTATATACCTATGATGGACTTGTATTGCCCACATGGATTGCACCGATGTACATGGCTTTTTTTATGGAACTGGTTTCCAATGTATTTTTATGCTCTGAAATTAGTCACATCATCGTTTTGAGCTTTGGAGTTAACAAAAAGTCTCGATTCTCCGTTCATGGGTATTTTGCAAGACCTGACGTTTTGTGAATATCTGGTTGATGGTGGACTTTCCAGGTCTAAGACACACTGATATGATCCAATCAGTTAGTTGATGGTGGGTTTCAGCTTTTCACACAATACGCACAGATTGCAGGATCACTCTTCTTATGGATTGCGCAGGGCACACTTAAATTCCCATGCTTTCAACCGACCGCATTTTGCATAGAAACTGATGTATGCACCTTACCAGCTCTTCGCCGCCATATTTGAATAGCTCAGCCGACAGTCCGTTGGCTCCCCGGATATGTTGTTCTTTAGCCACAATATTCACCTCGTCATGGTCGGGTAGGTGAACGACAGTTCCGTCGTCAACGATTGGGGTATCGGGATCCTCAAATTCCTTGTGACATGCGCAGCTGTCACTATTTAACAGGTTCGAGAAGTTTCCCCTCCATAATTTAAGTACGCTCTGGATGGCAGTCACCAGATCGTCGTCTTTGTTCTTACAGTAAAACGCCCCGTACTAACTATTTTTCGGGCTCGCCGGAATCCGATTTCTTCTTCGGCGGCGGTACGTTGAGAACGATGAATGTTGCTCCATTGCTCGTGCATACCGGTGCACATTCTTTGCGTAGGTAGATGTACGTTGTTTGCTGCACAGAGGCTTGTGCGCACTTTGGCTGCAACGAGGTAATGATCCGAGTCGATGTTGGGTCCTCGGATCGTACTTACATCTAAAACTCTAGAAGCGTGTCTTCCATATATAACAACATGATCGATCTGGTTTCGCCTTTTCGATCAGGAGACAGCCAGGAAGTTTGCTGTATCTTCTTAGGGCCAAAGTCGATAAGCCTCTGTCCATTACCGGATGTTTCGTTAAGCAGGCTGAATTTTCCGACCGTGATCCAAAAATACCCTTCTTGCCCACCCTGGTGTTGAAGTCGCCAAGCACGATTTTTATGTTGTGGCGGGGGCACCGCTCATAGAATCGTTCCAGCGCTCATAGAAGAAATCTTTGTGCGTATGACGATACGGGGTGTGGGCGCAAATGAGCGCTTTGATGCAGATTATTGCGAGGCCCTCGTCCTCCAGAGTGAACAACAGTACTTGGCGAATTTGCGCTCCTTTACATGGCAGCTGTAGTAGGCGGCGCAAAGTCCTATGTTTTTCTTGCCTTGCTCCATACATCGCATCTCTTGAATGGCAGTGATGTCAGCCTTTACTCTCCCCAGGACAGCACCCAGCCGGGTAGAGGCACCTTACCATTAAACAGCCGGACATTACAGGTGCATGCCCTCAAATCGTATTCCTTAGTTCGTTTGCAGGAATCGTCATCAGTATAGGATAGTATGCTTCGCCTTCTCACGTTAGCTCACTTCCGAACGGGAGTTAGGGAGCTACCCAGAAGATATTTGGCTAATCCCGGAAATTATGAGCTGCTTGAGCCATATGCAGAAGAATCGTCCTAGCCACTCACAAGTGAATGGCGATCAGTAACTTTCCCCACTTGCGTGGACTTCTACCTCAACTTATATATTGTATTTTTTCACATTATATTGCTTAGTTTTCATCAAACCATACAACACCATAAGCTAAATTTTTTTGTCATTCACATCACTATTTTTGGCTTCAATCCCAAGTTACGGTTACATTCATTTACAGTTATAAAAGGCTCTATAAGTTATTTCCTTTCCTTTTTCTACATTACTCTTCCATCTTAGCTAAGTGTACCAGACGCCTCCTAATACCTCTAATACGCTTCATTGGTATACAATGAAATTCCAAAATTTTAATTCAAATAATTCGTTGCCACATATAAAATAAGTCTACATACTCTCTTCTACCCTCTTGAACGCTTACAATATATTGATGCCATTTTCTTGATTTCGCTCATATCACTTCAACTCATCGCACAAGTTGCTTTTTCGCAATATGCATGCAAGCGTAAGAAAAAGTGAATCTCTCTCCAAACAGCTGTGAATACAATTTCCAATGCTTTTCTAACACCTTCCCGTCCCCCCCCCCCCCCCCCCCTTTGCTCATCTCTATCGCAATCAGCATTTGCACGCTAATTTTTCTCACCCACTTTCACATTACGCTGATGATGTATCCACAGTGGCAAATTTCCATATTGCGAGTTAGTTTACGAAAAGGAAAAATGTACAACTTTTCCGCTTTTGTTTTTCAATACTCATTTTTATGTTTTTTTATTTATTTTTCTTTCTTTTTTAATGATTTTCCAATGTAAAAAATGCGTAGCATTTGTTGTTTGATTGCAAATCTGCATACTTTTTTCAACTCTGTGCAGTTATGTTTGTTTTTGTTGTTTGATACGTTTTCATTGCATTTGATGCTAATCTACATTTTCCATTTCCCATTGTTGTTTTGCTGGATAATTTTTCATTGCATTGTTTTAAATTTCACGCCCCGATTTTCTCTTGCCATTAACACCATTTGATATGATTTTTACGCTAGTTTCGTTTTGATATGCGATTTTTTTTTTTGTTTTTTCTTTTTGCTTTTGTTGGTGTTTTATTTTATATAATTGTTTGGTTTTTATAGTTTGTTTGTTTGTTTATGTGTGGCTTGTAAATTTTTTGTAATATTTTTTAATTGTATTATTTGTTTTTAACACTTAAAGCATTCACTTTGCGGTTGCAGTTTTGTTTGCACTTCAAAGTCTGCGGATATTTCTTCAGTTTTATTTTTCTTAATTTGAATAAAAAAGTCAAAGTTTTAAATGCAACGAAGCATTTGTTTGTAATACAATTAGCTTTTTAATTAGCGGTTAATATTGGCTTATACATTTTAACATAAAAACAACTTTTTAAGATTCACTTTCAAGCCGGCAGCAGACATATATTTTTGCACATGAATAGGCATCTGCCAGCAACTCCAACATGTTTGCCATCAAACGAGTTGTGTCCGATGAATATTTAGCGAAAAATCATTATTGGCAGAGCGCCTTGGAGATTAATACAAAAAAAAAAAAAACATACAGAAATTAACAAATTTTTCTATCAACTTCGGGGCTTATTTTTAGACTAAAATAATGGCAGTCATTAATTTTCGTGACAAGTGTCATTTGTAGCATACCATCAAATTGCTACAGCGCGTCCTTAATCGTTTTGGGTGTACAAAAATGTAGCACTTTTGCTTTAATAAGGGCGTGAAAATGTAGTTCTAGTTCAACAACCTTAAATCCTACACGTGTTTTCATGCTACGCTTCCATTGCATCCCCCTCACAGGTGTGTGCCAAGAAACTACAAATACAACGCACTAAGAGAACTATTGCGATGCAACGAAGCCGAAGGAAAAGGCAGGTGGAATCGCCAGGCAAAAAGGATTGTTTTTTGGCACATTGTCAATGCAGTTGACTTAATGATTGAAATGGTGATTATATTTAAGCTGCCAGATAGCTAGGCAATTACTAAAATTGCTAAACCAATTAGCTTTAACTTCAAGTAAAAGTGGAACTGTGGAAATCAGGGAACTTCCAGAAATAAATGTTTAAATTTTTGGGCAGTTGCGGGCAAGTTCCCCACACGGTCACGTAATGGGCTATGAGCCTGAGTGTGTCCCTTAGTTGACAACCGCTACAACCTAAGCTAACCTAAAAAACTAAAATTAAATAAAAAAAAAATAAAAAAATAAGTGAAAAGTAAAACATAAAACATAAAACAAAAATAAAAATAAAAAATAATGTACAATATTTTCACATTTTGATTTTTTTGTTTTTCTTGCTCACTCCACTCGGGAGCATAGGGCTTCGACAAGACTCAGTCTTGCGTTGGTTTCGTTAATCTACGATATTTTGCTTTCTAGCAGGGTAGGTTATTAGCTTGCGCTACAATATTTTCACATAGTGTTGTCCAATTACTTTTTGGACAAAATAAAACTAACAAATAAACTTCATTTCTAAAATATTCTATATATCACGCCTTTATGAAGCACCCATACCGTAGACGCCTTTCACTAAAACATCAAAAACTGCTTAAGTCAATTTAAGAAATAATTTAATTAAATATGGCACAGTAACCCATTGATAAAATTTGCGGGGTGGCGCAAAATTAATCATCCTATCGGAAGATTTCTAATCAATTTTTCAAGTTAAAAAAATTTATCAAAATATTTTTTTTTAATATACAGAAACATAATATAAAGGGTGGTCAAAATAGTGGCTTAATTTTTTGAACCAAAAAAAATTACCAAAATATTTTTTAAAATTGTTTTTAATATACAGAGACATATAAAGGGTGGTCAAAATAGTGACTTATTTTTTCAAATTAAAAAAATTTACCAAAAAAAATTTTTTTTTAAATAAATATAAAGGAGGGTCAAAATAGTCGCTTATTTTTTTAAATTAAAAAATTTTCCAAAAAAACTGTTTTCTTCATTTTTTTACATATACAGATACACATAAAGAGTGGTCAAAATAGTGGCTTATTTTTTTAAATTAAAAAAATTACCCAAAATTTTTTTTTAATACACAGATACATATAAAGGGCGGTCAAAATAGTTTCTCATTTTTTTTAATTTATAAAATTTAACAAAAAAAATTGTTTTCTTCATTTTTTTTTTAATATACAGATACAAAATAGTGGCTTATTTTTTAAATTCAAAAAAATTACATAAAAATGTTTTTCACTATATTATTATATTATTTATTATTTATTTTCTAAAAATTTGGTGACATTTACTGGCCTGCGCGCTCTTCGCCTTAGGGACCTGAATTGTTAATGGATTTTCCATTAATGGGTTGCGTCAAATCGCAGCTCCGAGCTGGCCAATTGCCATCGTCGAGACGGCTGATTACCGAACTTGGCGTGCAAGAGATCGATTTTAGCATGGATTGTGTGGCATCTCGCGTCATTCTATTGAAGCTAAGGAACGTCCAAGCTCATATTTTCCATTTCCAGCTATAAAAAATCGTTTGTCATGCCTCTGTAGTGCTCACTGTTGGCCTAAAAGCGTTTCCAGCAGTGTTTTCAAAGAAAAATGTCATCCTCTCTGAAGATGTTTTGACATCTCGACGTCGACGTACAGGTTTTATGATCCCCAAATGTGAGGCAGTTTTTCTTGTTATCCTTAGCCAACGAGATGAAAATGCTCAGAGATAATCCAAAATATGATTTTTCTAGCAAAATCTGTGTCCGCTTTGAACCGCTGTAAAGCCTAAAGTGCCAAGCGATAACGAATCGAATGTTGTCATGCTTTCAATTTCTGAGTCAATTTCTAGACTTGGTAAGCGAATAATGCAAAGTCTTGGGAAACCAAGCTCCTCATAAAAAACCATTGCCATTCGGAGTAGGTTTAAAAATTGGGTGGACCAATTGTTGAAAACATCCATGATTTTATTTAAGCATTTTGTTTTCTGTCAAGTTTTCCAGCGAAAAATGGGTTGTAACTGTCCAAATAAAATATAATTAAACAACACAACAACAACAAAAACACCCTGTATAAAGTTTTTACTGGCGCCAATGAGCTGTCAAAGCCTTTTATTATGAAAGTTTTCATGACAAAGTGTTAGATTCGAACAGAGTCAAAACAATAAAAAAGAACTATGACTTAAAATAGATTGTCTACACGTAAAGGTTTCATGTGAAAGTCAGTCATTTTAGTGCCCAGAATAGAAGTATTCCCTCTGTCCTTCTCCTCTCTTCTCATTACCATATGGGACACAGCGATTGCTTGTGTGCTCGAACCGCAGTTGGGTAGTCCTAGAGAAACTTGCAATTTGTAGTGCCTCCGAACCTCAAATATATATACAGGGTGGCTAATGAATTTTGCTACATTAAGAAACTCAAATAACTTTTTTTTTAGTGTATGGAATTCATTTATTTTTTTTTTTCAAGTTGAAGGTCATTAAATTTTATTAAATGTAGCTTAACTAGTTTTAAAAATAATTGAATTTAAATGCCCCCCATGCTCGTTGACACAAGTGCGGCATCTTAGTAAAAAGTTGTTCATTGCTGCTTTGAGAGTTGCGACAGGAATAGCCGCAATTGTTGCCCGAATGGATTGTTTTAGTTCATCCAAATTTGTTGGCTTTGTTTTATAAACTTCTTGTTTACATAAACCCCACAAGAAAAAGTCAGGTGCAGTAAGGTCAGGCGACCTAGGGGGCCAACGAAATTCGGAGTTTCTTGAAATCAGTTTATTGGGAAATTTTCGTCGCAACTCTGTCATAACAGTCTGGGCTATGTGAGACGTTGCCCCATCTTGTTGAAACCACACAGAGGTGAAAGGAATTCTCTTTCGGCGTAGTTCTGGATAAAAAAATTCTTTCAGCATTTTCAAATAACGGTCTCCAGTAACCGTAACGGTGTGACCATTTTCTTCAAAAAAATAAGGCCCGACAATACAGCGTGAAGAAACCGCACACCACACTGTCACGCGAAGAGGAAGCAATTCCGTCTCGTGGAGTATCTGTGGGTTAGAAGTACTCCATATTCGACAATTTTGTTTGTTCACATTGCCGTTTAAATCGAAATGGGCCTCATCAGACATGAAAAGGCAGTTTAACATGTTTTGGTCTTCTTCCACCATTTGCAGGATCTTCTGGCAAAATTCCAAGCGAATCGGCAAGTCTGCTGCATTCAGTTTGTTAACCATTTGAATTTTGTAGGGAAATAAGTCTAAATCTTTGTGCATTATTGTTTGCAAAGACTGTCGGCTGACACCAAGTTGAGCAGATAAGCTTCTTGTTGAAACCCTTGGATTGCTTTGTATAGCTGCAGCTCCAGCAGCGATCGTTTCCTCCGTCCGAACTGGTGGGTTTCGATGATAAGGCCTTCTTGCGACTGTTCCTTGCTCAGCAAAATTATTCACCAGTCTCATTATGGTCCATCTGCTCGGGGGATCGCCGCCAAACATCCGCCTGTACTCTCTCTGTACCAAAACTACGGACTCCAGTGCGTGATAGCGGCGGACTATCCAAATTCTTGTTTGCGTGTCCCAGTTATCCATTTTAATAAATTTTAAAGATCAATCTGCAAATTAAAACAAAAATGGAACAGATAACTTAAAAAGAAAAAAAGTTATTCAATTTTTTTTTGGTAGCGGCTTTCATCAGCCACCCTGTATTTTTTTTGCAGAAACAAACTCTGAGGCTTAACATCGTCTGCCCAGCGTCGACCTGCATCAGAAAAACTATTTCGTATTACGAGCACTTTGATGTTTGTAATCCGAAGTTAGGCTCGAATTCGCATGCTAATTGGCAGACTAAAAAACGGCAACTTCCTCCACTTGAATTATGCGAAAAGTTGAAACTAAGCTGCTAAGGTAATTAGCATCAATTAAATGCTCTCTCTTCCTCTTCACTTTAACATCCTTTGGTTGAGGGCACACAGGAATTTATCCCACACTGCAACAAATAGCTACAGGCATGCAAGAGCTCTCCCCCCCGCCTGCTACTATTCTCTAATTCAATTTGCCCTCTTCAATGCAGTTTCTCACCATTATTCTCTTATGTATTATTCCTACTTTAAATGCTCATTATTTTCATATTTCCTATTACAATTTTGCAATTATGCACAACAATTTTATGCGATTATTACAAAAAACAAAAAAAGTCAATACACTTATGAGTCATAAAAACAAAAGAATTCTTAACCGCCAATTTGTGTTGGAGTTATAAGCGATGTGTATACAATTTTTTATTGCTTTTAATTTTTTGTCGCACAAGTTTTGCTCGCACTTGTGCAAAAGTCACTCAGGTGTAGACAACAATGGCTGGTTGAGTGAACAAAAGTCAACGAAGATGTGCACTGGAACTCGTTTTACGTGACTGTCAGGTGTGGGAAAATTGTGGATGTGCATAAAGAATGCATGTGTATGCATATTTGCGTTTTTATAGACATACATATCTACAGATATGGCAAGCAAATATGAATGTATGTACATATATGGAAAATAATTTGTTTGATCAAAGTTTTTTGCGGTAGAAATTGTGTGAAAAAATTAATGATTTTTTTCATAATCCTATTAATATAATATTACAAATGAGAAAGGTTGTTTGTTTGTGGACTTGTGGCCGTGAGGCCTTATGAGTTTGGATGTTTGTCACTCAATCACGTGAAAACGGTTGAATGGATTTTCATTAAATTTTGCACACAGATAGTTTATGATCTGAAATCAAAAATACGCAATTTTTTTAAGAGAGTTGCCACTTGTTGAAAAATCTAATATAAAATAAATTAAATAGTTCAATCAAATAGTAAAAATGAAATGCCGTTTAAGAGCACTTAATTTCGAAAATAATTTTGAAGAGGGTTGCGACCTGTAAAAAATTAGTTTGAAGCAAAAGTAAAATATGTTGTCACCTGTATGAAATTAAATTAAAGTTAAAATAATATAATAAATGTTAAATAATAAATAATATGGGAAAGAGGTTTTGCAATTTTTTATTTTTGAATATATTTTTTAGTAGGGTTGCCAGCTGTTTAAAAATCAAATTCAATAATTACTATTAATAATAAATAATTAAGTATAAGTGTCAAATGAAATAAATTTAAGAAAGCTTATACCACAAAATATTTTCGGAGATGGTTGCCACCTGTTTGAGAGAGTAAATTCAATTTAATAAATAAGTTAACTGGAATGCTAGCATATGGGGGTCAAACGAAAAAGGTACGAAAAATATTTATTTTTCAGAGGGTTGCCACATGTACGAAATTAAATTCAAGTAAAAACATATAATAAATTATAAATAACAATATACGTATCAAGGCTAAGCTGTTTAAAATTTTAATTTCGAATATATTTTTGAGTAGGGTTACCAGCTGTTTAAAAATCAGACTCAATAAATACTAATAAATAATTTAAAAAATTTAGTAGGTGTTTCAAATGAAATAAATTTAAAAAAGGGTATTTTAAAAAATATGTTTGTAAATGATTGCCACCTATTTGAAATAATTATATTATTAATTCAATTTAATTAACAAGCTAACTGAAATACTAATCAAAGGAAATATGTATGACATATATTTATTTTTCATAGTGTTGCCGCCTGTGCGAAATTAAAATCAAGTGAAAATAATACAATAAATGATGAATAAAAATATGGGCATCAAAGAAAAGAGGTTTGAAAAATTCTAATTTCGAATATATTTTTTGGTAGGGTTACCAGCTGTTTAAAAATCAAATTCAATAATTACAAATAAATAATTAAAATAATGAATGTATATATGAATGTCAAATGAAATATATTTAAGAAAGCTTATGCTAGAAAATATTTTCGGATATGGTTGCCACCTGCTTGGAAGGATTATTTCAATTTAATAATTAAGTAAACGGAAATACTACCATATGGGTGTCAATCGAAATAGGTATGAAAACTCTTTACTTTGATTACTTTTCGAGCAGTGCTGCCATCTGAGTAGAAAAAAAGTTTGTTTTTCGGTTTTCTAATTGGACGGTTATTCTCAAGCCGGTTATTAGCTAGTTTTATTATGAATTAAAATCAGAAAAATTTTTGTTGAGCATCGAAGTCTTTTTATTTGAAGAAATATGATTAATTATATTAATTACATGATGCCACGAAATTAAACTATTTTTGTTACACATGAGAAAATGGTTATACGAACGAAACTAAAGCTCAAATATAAATAAATTTGCGTTTCTGGTTCTTTTACAGAACGTCTGAATTTTTTTTACAACCTTAAACTTTCAACAAGGATAGTAACAAATGGAAGACCGCAGTGCACACAGTTCTAAGAATTTTTTTTTTCATAGATAATCAGTAGCAAATACCTCAAAAAAGTCCTTCAGGGCTCTTATCCTTGAATATCCTAGAGGATTTTCATTCAAATCCTTTAACAAAAATATATTTTGTGGATTGGCATATACAGTATCACCAACCAAATTGTATCCCTTTACCTTCGTTACTTCAGGATATACAGTGCAGCCTCTCGCAGTGTACACCACCCTTGAGCGGTAATTTTTTTTCTCTACGAAATCTTATGTATCGGACACCTTTTGAGTGGACAGCTCTCTTCGACGGACAAAAAGTGACTGACGGTGAGGAGAGCGACGCTCGAGAGAGGTTTCACCGTATATGTACATATATAGTGGACCTTAATCACATTATACAAGTTAAGAGAAGCTGCTTATAGCGAAGATCCTTAACCCCAAATTGCTACGGAATATCGCGAAATTATTCGAATGAGGTATTTCTTGCAATACATTGATATTCAAGAATAAACAGAGCTTGATAGAGCTTCCACACTCAATGTCAAGAGGTACACAAATAAAAAAGGCAGGAAAATATTCTCTACAGTGCTCTGAAGATGGTCAATGCGGCGGTTGTGGCGGTACGTCAGATCACCAAAAAGCACATCAATGTGTGTGAACAACCAATGATTCACGGCTTCAACTCGGTGATACGTAGTCAACAAACGAAGACCTTTTAGAAGCTACAAATTAGATCAAACTATACGTCTCCTCCTGCTACAATGAGAAAGACGGGCTTCTTATCTACAGACACTAGGGCTAGAGGTGCAAAAAAAATCAAAAATAAAAAGAACTTTGGTTTGACTACTGAAGTAGACAATTTACAGACAGATATTAAACAATATACATACATCAGAAGTCTCTTACAACCTTGCTAAGCTCTCGACTACCGAATCAAGTCGTCGGAATTCAACCACCACCCACTGCAGGCGAAGAGTTTGAGCTGTCTCATCAAACCAGCTTAGGTTACGTTTGGTTAGCCTGGTTGGCATTATGTCACGCATAGAACTTTTGCTGCCTAGCGATACCAGATCGAGACCGATCTCTATGAATACTGAAAGTAGACATCATGTAGGATATCAACGCTTATAGCGAATCTAAGCAGAGCTGGGAGATCCGCTTTTGCGACGTCCTCCAGACCCTCAAACAGTGGAACTCCCAGGCATTTTAAACGGTTTTTAATAATACCGGACAAACGCACAAAGGTGTTCTAAAGTTTCCTCAACAACCTCTCTGCATTTCCTGCATTTGTCCGTGTTAGCAATCCCTATCTTGTACGCATGCGCAGCCAATAGATTATGACCTGTCAGCATACCTATGATATTCCGCAGTCTTTTCGTGAGAGTGTAAGTACGAATTGAGACCAGCGTAATTTTGGCACAATTTCATTACGGATATAGTAGCAGAATCGACCCCGACATACCTAAACAGACCCAATAAATGTCCGGCATGTGATAGCAATGGTCGCACGAAGCTAACCACCTATTCACATGCTTCCCCAAAAACCCACGCCCTTAACACACCTCTCCCTTTGGACTCAACCCGTCGAAAAACCATGTTTCCTGGGCCTTTTGATAGATGAGTTGACGAAGGGGATCGATGGCTACACCAGAACTTCTAGAACACCAACAACCTTTGATTTGACAGCAATCTACAAGTTAAGCCATCTTGACCATAACAACTGCACATCTCGGAGAGACCAACAACACAAGGTGTCAAGAGACTTTCTGGGTCATACTTCGCAGTGAATCAAAATTTTTGCGACTAGGTCAATGAGATGGTCTTAAAATTTCATGAAAAAGTGGAACGCGTGCACTGTACTGTACTTTCAAGCGAAAGCGTAAATGCGTAGAAGGAAGCTTGTAATGGCTTATGTGGACCATCTGAGTCTAGTGCGCTACTAGTCGCTCATAAACAAAAGAATGAAAAATTAGCAGGCATACACGAGTGCGTAATTAAAAATATTTCTTTAAAAGCAATCGAATATTAAACCATTTTAATCGAATTTTTCCTATAACAGTTTTAGTTAAAAGAGCTTAAGAGTAGAACGATTTTAATTAAGTTTTAAAATTCAATTAGCTTTCATGTTTTTAAGCAGCCTTGACTTACTGGAGCGTCGGCCAAATGTTATATCGTTCAAGACATTTGCACCACGTACACATATATGTAACGATGTGTATGCAATGCAATACATATCTACATAAGTGTACCTACACATACAAACTTATGTGCATAACATTCGTGGCTTCGCAGTGCCATGTGTGGTTTTGATTATTAATATTGCTTTTTGTTTTTGTACAAAGGATTTTGCGTTAATTCGTTTAAATAAATTTATTAGGCTTAGGCTGCAAATAAATACATTTCGCTTAGCTTTTTATAATCGTTATTGAGTTACTATAGTTGCATTTTCATTGAATTACTGAAGCAGCGCGTGGCTTCGTTTATTGAGCTCCTTGCCTATTGGGGCAATCTGAAGTGGAAGGAAAAGTCCAATGGCAACGCAACTGATTACCACCTCCGTAGGCTAGTAAGCCTTACACATTGCCAAGTATACAAATATAGGGTGCTGATACGAGGTATGGCAATTAGCCCTTGAAGGCAGGGCCCGGCACTCGAAGTGTAACCAATAAAAAAGGTCATCTATTTAGTTTGGAAAATTACTTTTAAATAAATTCAATTCAAAATAAGAAATGTATGAAAATAATAGAAATTAATTTTTTAATTTTTAATTAAGAATCAATTTACTTTGACTCGATATGTCGACCTTTTGCCTTGATTATAACCTTAAGACGATCCAGACGCGAATCGCAAGCTGCCCGAATGTGACTTGCAGGTATTTTGGCCCACTCGCGGACGATGGCTTTTTTGAGGGCCTCGAGACTGGTGAATCTTTTAGTTCGGACCTCCAAAATGGCTCAAAGGGCTAAAGTACAGTCCAGAGTATTGTTTATGAGCGCGCGGAAGCACTTTGCCGATAGTAAAGGCGAAAAAAGAAAATCAAGGGAGGATTTCATTGTTCGTGAGCTCGAGCACCTTAACGTAAATAAAGTTTTTGTTGGTAATGAACCAAGAATGGCTAAAAAACAACGTTCCGAACTTCATAGCGTGCCTACGCGAGCGGTTCGCAGTTCCTGGAGTGTTTTACACTTCGAGTGCTGAACCCTTTCAATTCTAAAGCACATTCGTTCCACGACTTTTGTGGTAGGTTTATGACTGATCTTCTCAATAGTTTGCCTCGGACACAACACATCCATTCCAAAGTTGCTTCCAAGAATGGAATTACCCCTGGTAAGCCTCTGAAGTTGGCTTATTCAGCGAAGCGTTTACAACTGCCTTCGCAGCTCCTGCACGCAGCTATGTTGCGTTTTCATGACGGAGAGGAGAAGAGGGTAAGTTTAAATGTGTTTGTATTAACACCGCCCCCTGGACATATAAACCTACTGAAACCGATATGAAGTAAAAGGAGAACTGCATCTGGTGTTCCTATTCGAAGAAAGTATGCCGTTAGCTCCTTCCTTTCTTCCTTCCTTCTGCCAGAAAAATGTGAAACACAGATGGCGCTCAAAGTAGTACGAAGGCGTTGTTTCTAAGCAACGACAGGTGGGCATTCCCAATACTTAGGACTGGTAGCAGCAGGCTAGTCGTTTACCCTATCAATAATCAAAATAGATTTACGAAACCAACGCAAGACTGAGTCTTGTCGAGGAGCTATGCTCCTGAGTGGAGTAAACAATGAAAAAAAATGGCGTTAGCTTTCAGGCCATAATACAGAGATCTAACCACAGACTTGGGCAGTTCGGTAAGATCTTTCTAAATCAACCGCTTCAATATAGAAAAGTGGTTTAAATTTGAAATTTGAAAAGGTAGAGCCAAGGAACACCAAGCGATTTGGTGGCTCCTAAAACACGCAGGCCCATTGTATTCCAAGCTCTGGAAAGGGGGTGGATAATCAAGGAGGGAAGGAGAAAAGTATCAGAGAAAGAGATAGAAAAGAATAGAGACAGAGATAAAGGAAGTTAGTTCTGTGAGAATTTTCCAGATTCTTTGGCAAATCTGTAAATCAGAAAAGTGGTTGCTTCCCTAAGAAGTGTACAGACTTTTTAGGAATAGAGGATTTCTAAAGTCAGCAATGCTTCTTTTTAAAAATCCAAGCATTCCCAACGCCTTTGAAACAACTTGACTGCATGAATACTTATTTTTTTTTTTTTTTTGGGTTCTTACTCTCATCCTACAACAGAAACCACATAATTCAATGTTTTGCACTTTGTGTGCAATTAAAAAAAAATCGAAAAATTTTTATCAAAATCTCCAACTTTTTAGACAAAATTTGGAAAGCAATTCTGGTAAAAATTCCCATTAATTTTTTTTTTTTTTTTTGTTGACGATTTTACGCATTTTCTTCTATGTATGTATATACAAAAAATCGAGCATTCATCAAAACTTGGCACTTTGTCACACTGCTATTATTTTGAACACCACTGTACAATTATATACAAGGTGGAGCAAAATTAATCATCCAATTTTGCTTTCCAATAACTTTTTTACTAAATAAAAAAAATTATTTTGAATGATGGAAATTTTTATTTTGACCCTTACGCGCTCCTTTGCTTGTCGGTATACTGCAGCTTTTTTGCTCACAAGTGTGAAAAATGATTGATGTTCGCCGCCATTTGCAAAAATTATAAGTCTTCCGATAAATAAATAAATAATTGGCGCGTACACTTCCGTTACGTGTTTGGCGGAGCTACTCCTCCTATTTGAGGCGTGCATCTTGATGTTGTTCCGCAATTGTATAGGGTTCGATAGGGTGATTAATTTTGCGCCACCTTCTACCCAAATTTCTACAATTTTTCTTTCCTAATTTTTGAACGGCACATAAATACCCAAAAGTATTTTTTCAGCAATTTTTTTACTTAGATGTTGCATGTTTCTGCGGCACCGCGTCCAGATTACTAAAATGTGAGATCGAAGCCAACAAACAGTTGAAACATTTTGTGCTTAAGGCAACACATTCGTTGTGGTTGGTCACAATCATTACTCATCATTAATTTCTCATGCATACGACGGGTAAAACTAGCCTCCAACCATTTAATGATAAGTTAATGATGGGAATTTGTTGTTGCGTTGGTGTAGTTGTGTTAATTAATGTGCATTCAAAGTTCGTTTACTTTTTGCGCTACCTGTCACAAGCTGTTCCATAAGTTCGCTTCTACATATAAAACTTTTTAATGAGCACTTACTGAGGGAAATTTGTTAGAACTGAAATAATGCATTTATAAGCCGCTCACTTTTATGTTCTACCCAGCATCTTTGGCGTGCCACAAGCACACAAGTTGCATGTGCATGAGGCTCTTGAAGTCGCCTAATGCGAACTTCTTTGTTGCACAAGCTGGCTTGGTTGCTTGCACGAAGCTATTTATTCGGCGTATCTCATTTCAAGTTTACTACTCTAAGCTCATTAACCTGCTGAGCGTTTTAGCAATTGGCAATTGGCAATTCGCAGCAATTTTCAAACGCTTGAGGCTATTAAATTTGAAATGTTTAAAATAATGATTTTTTTAATTGTTGTCATTAAGTTGGTAGGTACTAAAAATGTGTACAAAAAAAAGTAAATTTTATAGCTTTTAAGTTGTAAATTTACGCTGATAGCCAAGCGGCAATCAAGGCTAAAGACTCTCTGATAGTGAAATCGAAATTTAGTCGGGGAATGCCTGTCTTTGCTTTTAGCTGCATCTGAATATTTCACTATCAAGCTGGGATGAGTTGCCGATCACAGGAATGTAACAGAAAACTGCAGGCTGGGTAGCGCACCGTAAGTTCTTTCTTCCCCTACCTGCGAGTTATTTTAGCTACCTTCGATCTGCTTCTGCCCAAGCGGACTTTGACTCACCGCAGCGCGCGTTGAGCATTGAATTGTAGAGTTGCTGAATTGTTTAGTTCTTTAGGCAAAGAGTGCATCAGAGATGGTTAATGGGTCTTCTGGGGGTAACAGAGCCCCACACAGCACACTAATGGTGGGAATCCATACGGTGAAACTCAGCAAAAAGACTCAACGTAGAATACCCGCTGCAGGAGCTGAATGTATGATAATGAGGTGCAAAAATCTCAACTTCTATTCCTCAGCCATCTGGTTTTTGCAGGGTTTACAATTTCCTGAGAAACTATCAAGCATAGGTATTTGCCGGGTGCGGAAGTTTTTTTATTGACCCGTAGCCAGCCGTTTGTTATCCAAATACCGAATAGTCCATTTTCGAGCCCTGTGCGGCCCTATGAGGTCCTTTGTTCCATATAAGAATTAAGGGATCAAATATATATGTAAATAAACGAAGACGATTTAATAAGCACCCGGGGAAAAAATGCGAGGAGATAAATGCAAAGTTGGATGCTGTCAATGGGGACGTTTCTCCATCTATAACCACAATTAGATATTGGTTCAACGAATTTAAACGTGGGCAAACATTCGCTTTTGATGTGGAGCGTCCGGCAGACGTGGTTAACGAGGAAATCATTCAAAGGGTTCACGACATGATTCTCGCTGAACGACAAACGAAAGTGCGCGAGGTAACAGAGGCCATAGGTTGGTCGACCGGAACGGTAATTAATAGTTCACAAGATAAGTTGGCGATAAGAACATGGTCGGCCCGATGGGAGCCGCGATTGCTGTTAACTTCGAAGCAGTGTTTGGTGTAATTTAAGCGAGATCCGTCGAGTTGTCACCTGAATTCTTCAACACACACCAGAAACTAAGCAACAATCAAAACAATGGATTTCTCCCGGTGAATCTGCTCCAAAGAAGGCGAAGACAGTCCCATCGGCCGGAGATTTGGGATGCGAATGGCGCCATCCTCGAGATTTTTTTACAAAAAGGAAGAACGATCATGATCACAATACTACAGAGAGTTGTTGGACCGCTTTCACAAAAAACTGAAGGAGACACGGCCGCATTTGGCCAAAAAGGAAGGTGTTTTTTCCCCACGACAATGCACCAGCACATCCATTCGAAGTTTTTGCCGCCAAACTCAATGAATTGCTGCCGCACCCCGCGCAATCGCCAGAACTGACTCTTTACGACTTTTTCTTGTTCCCTAATATGAAGAAATGGCTCGCGGGAAAAAATGTAGTTCAAACGAGGAAGTAAACGCCGAGACAGAGTCGTATTTTGGAGAGTTCGACAAATCCTATTTTTTGGATAATTTAAAAAAGTGGCCGGAGCGTGGGGAGAAGTATATCTTTCTGAAAGGGGACTATGTTGAAAAATAAAAACAAAACTTTTGAAAAAATAGTGTCTTCATTTCCCTCGTATTTGCAAAATAACTACACTAAAATTTTTTCTTAAGCTATCCAAAGCGACTTAGCTCTGTCCTAAAAGCGAATTTACGCGCTTTGATACAAAAACAACATCAGTTCGCATTCAAAAACGATAAGTTAAGAAGAATTTAGTTAAGCGTTAACTGTGGTTGAAGCTCAGTGGAAACAGGCTATAAGTTTGCCTCTTGCGGTTAGCCATCCAACCAAGCTCAACTTAACTCAAGTAAGTTATAAGGAATTCTTCGAAACATTGCGCCAAAAAATGTCCGATATCACTTCGAATAAAATCATGTTTTATAAAATACAGAAAATAAAGTAAAAATTATAAACCAATAAATATGTGAAATTTTGAATCTGCCGCATAAAAATGCGTCACCACGAAAGGAAAGAAGCCACACAAACTGGTATCTGCCACACAAAACATAAAAGCAAAAAACATTTCTATCAGCGCTCGGGCAACCAAACAATAATTTTCCAGCTACCACGCAACCGTCACACTTTCGTGCCATCACCAGGCCATGTTCAACAAACAGCTACATAGTTGCGACGGGTTTCAGCAGCGCATGCGCGCACATTCGCATTCCTAAGTCATGACGCTCACAGGCATTGGTGCCGTTGCTGGAGTTGTGGTTTATGTCGGCTCAAAACCGCACACTCACACACACAGAAATTGTGGTGGCAAATGCACGAAGCAAGACAAAAAAGCAAAAATAAATAAAAAAATGGGTTGCATTGCCACAACAGCAACAAAATGCATGGCAGCCAAGTACATGCAACAGCCTGTTGAGCCCGGCTAACGCAATCAACGTCGTCGTCACCCTCATCACCACCATCATCAGTTAGTTGCATGCCGCTGCAACCTCTGCGCAACGCGACAAATTCGAACCAACGAAGCGTGTAGACCTACGGGAAAAAGTCCGTTGTTAACTGATTCTTTGAATGCGGCTCTTGATGTGTTGCTCGGCGAGGGGAGTTCGTGCGGTTCCCGCTCAATTCCGACAAAACTTTGCACTTGAACAAAGCGATCTTTTTGTTGGCTTGGCAGTTCGATAACTTCTCTCAGCCTCTTTGCCTACTCTTTGTTTTGCTGTTATGTATTTTTTTTCGTGAAACATTTAAATTTTTCCTTGACTCTTCTCACAATTTAAATGTTCTTTCTTAGTCTTGCCAACCGGTTTTGGACTACACACAACAAAAGTATAGTCTGGCAAAATGAAAACTGGCAAACGGCAAAAGCAAAAATTAAGGGCCAAGCTGCCATGACTCTGGCTTGAGAAGTTTTACGTCTTCTGTTATTGCTTTGCTTGTGGCTCAGCAGCCTTAGCTCTTTATACTAGATTAAAGCATGAGGAAGAGGAGTGGCGCACAAAATTCGCTATGCAATGGCGAATTAATGGTTTTGTTCTAAATTCCAATGAGCTGCACGCTGCGGGCAATTCTTCAGCAAGCGTGGAAAAGTAACGAATTAAAAAGGGAAGATATTTTCTTATTTAATTTTTATAATAAAGGGTGATTGGATAGGAGGTACCTTTTCAAATAGGAGGATCACGCGTGACTATTGTTTTTTTTTTCAGTATTCACTGACATTTCTTCATGGAAAGACTTATGCCTGGGCAACGTTTACAAATCGTACAATTGAAGTAGAAAAATCGACGCTCTGTGAAAAGTTTTCATCGCGTGCTCAGTCCAACTTATGGGTGCTCAGCGATGAGACCCATTTTTGGCTTGATGGCTACGTCAATAAGCAAACTTTCCGTATTTGGGCTGAAGAGCAGCCCGAAGCCATTCAAGAACAGCCATTACACCCATTGAAAAGAACCTTTTGGTGCGGCCTATGGAGGAATCAATGGCTCATATTTCTTCAAAGACGAAGCTGGCCCCAATGTAACAGTGAATGCCGAACGACATCGCGCAATGATGATCGACTTTTTGATGCCGCAAATTGAAGCCCGTGATCTTCACAACAGTTAGTTCCAACAAGACGGCGCTATTTGCCACCAAGATCGTGTGATATCACCCCTTTGGATTTGGTTTTGTGAATAAACCAACTTCGATTGAGGCATTGGAAGTCAACATTACTAAGTTACCGAAGTTCTGCAGCAAGTAATTCAAAATTGATGTTTACGGATGACCGAATAACGTCGCAGTTGCGGCCAACATTTGAAAGAGATTGTCTTTAAAAAATAACTATAATGAATGGCTCTACACCAAAGTAATAAAAAATTCCCATTCAATTTGAATTTTTGTTATTTTATATCAATTTAAAATCCGTTATGTCTAAATTGATCACCCTTTAGATACAAGTAGATAGTACTTCTCGACAACGTTGCAAGCTCTAAAGAACACTATTCATAGTCTAGGGCTGTTCTCTAATGGACTCCTCTTGAAAAGTATTTACTCGGTGACCACAGGTGCCGTGGTGGAATCACTTCAATCAATCCTATCTCGATATTCCCTTAAAAAATCACGATCATTCGACGATTCATTCAGTCCCACCATCGAGGCTGTGCCTAAACTGTTCAGATCACCAACAAAGTGATTTCCCAGAAATTTGAGGCGTATTCTTTAAAGTGCGGGATTTTTGCCAAAGGAAGTGCTGCATGAAATATAAGACTTCCTTATTTCTACATCTCTACAAGAGGTTAGGTTAGGTATATCTGGCCGATCTGTATAGATCTCACATAGACCACAAGGGTCCTTAGTGTTACCAGTCACTTCTACAGTAAGTGCATAAGAAATCGCTATGCGAGGCTTCGAATCTGGAAGTGCTGAATGCTGAGCTCTATGCCTTTCTTATCCCCACAGCTCAACAGAAATTTTGACGGTAGATTCCAAGCCTAGCAGTCATATAACCAATAATTCAATGTTTCGTTAGAAGTTGTATATATCATACATTTTTGACTTCCTTAGTTTGTACGTTGTTTTTCGTGCAACGAGTCTCGGCTAAAGTGAACGAAATACTTTCGCTGAGGTTAGGGTTCTCACTTCTCTCTTGATTTCTACAAATCTGTCAGAATTGAAATGCTATATAGTCAATGAGAGAATTTTCTAGCGAATTCACTTATTTCTTGCTGCTGTAGTAGCAGTTTTCTAGACCCTGACAGTGCAGTAAAGACACCGATCGTCATCGTCTAATTCATCCAACGGTGGGCTGAGGAAACATGGTCTTTCGACAGGTTGGTTCCAAAGGGAAAGTGGTTTTAGGTGAGTGCGTTTGAGAGGGCATGTAAATAGATATTTAGTATCGTTCGGGATACCTTCACATTTCGGACATATATTGAGTATGTCGATATCGATTCTAGATAAGTCGGAATTTAACCTACCACAACATCCAGATCGTAATTGAGCTAAAGTTACTCGGTTCTCACGAGGCATCTGAAGCTCGTCGTCTGTAATGGGTAATGATTGGACTTTGATAACCGCATTCGGAGGTCGGTAGTATAGGAAGGTAGGGAGAGTCTGTCGAATAAATGTCGTTTAATAACTGTCCAATCCAGTAGTTGCAGTCGTGTTTGGTCCGAAATCTCGTCGGTTTAGTCAAAGAGATGCCTGCTGACGCGCCTGGGAGGAGGCTCAGGCATTTGCTAGAGCCTTCGTTATGGTGCTATGAAGAACCACCTTTTTTTTTGGGACTTGGCGCACCACTCTCCTTGCACTCAGTAAACGAATGGGTAACATTTTCGTGGCTCGGAATGTGAATAATCCGGAAAGATATATAATTTTACAAGGCTTGTTGAGCAGGTGGAGCAAAACGTGTATTTTGTTTTTACTTTTGATTTCAGGAATCTCTAAACCAGCTATTTATGCTTATCATACCTATTTAAGAAAGATGTGGCGCATTCGTTACGAGTATATGGAAGAAAATAACCAACTCGCGTCTGCAAAACAATTTTTTTCTAAATCATTGAACATTTTCAGTCACTTCAAACATTACACTAGAATTGAATAGGCTATAAAACCGCATACTCAAAACAAATTTATTTTTTTTAATTTCGAATAAAAAATTGTATATTTTGATGAAAATTTTTAAATTTTTTTTAATTTTTTTTTTTTTTTAATTTTTTGTTTTAGTTTGTTTTTTAATTTTGCACAAAATTTCAAAATTTATTTAATTTATATGGCTTTGGTTGTAGAATGAATTCTATTTTTGTAAAAAAAGGAGTTAAAATAAAATAAAGAAAAAATTAATTGCTAAAACTTCTCAAAATATCTAAAACCGATTAATAATTGCATACAGAATTTGTTATTGCACAGAAATAAATTGCAAAAATCAATCAGAGCTTACCACAAGGTGGCACAAAATTAATCACCCTCTCCAAAGATTTATAATTTTTGGAAATGGCGCAGCTGCACTTTATTTTACTGGAATCGAATTTTTTTTATTTTAATTTCGAATAAAAAATCTCAAATTTTGATGAAATTTGAAAACATTTTTTTTTTTAATTTTTTTTTTTATTTTTGCACAAAATTTCAAAATTTTATTTATATGGCTTTGGTTATAGAATGAATTTCATTTTTATAAAAACAACTTGTTAAAAACAAATTAGTTAATTAAAATTAAATAAAGAAAAAATTGGATAGATATTTGTTAAAATTTCCCTAAATATCCGAAACCGATTATTACTTGCATACAGAATTTGTTACTATAAAACTTAAGCAAATTTTGACAATTTAGATGAATTGAATTAAATAGCAAACATAAAGTCATAAAATCAGAGCTTCTAATGTTAACACAAGGTGGCACACAATTAATCACCCTCGCGAAAGATTTATAATGAATTATAACAGACAAGCAATGGAGCGCGTGAAGGTTAAAATAAAGATTTCCAACACTCGAAATAATTTTTTTTTTTTTAAGTAAAGAAGTTAAAAAAGTAGGATCATTAATTTTGCGCCACCTTGTACAACCTCAATATGTTTCGTAAACTTGAAAATATGTATATGCCCGCTTAGCTCTCACGTCATATAGTAAAATACACTAGTTTTAATAGAGTCGTTTCTTTAAATAAGAGCCAATTGTGATATCATCGAAATATAAACAAAATCATTTGAAGTTTTCATGAGCAATTCCCGCAAACCCATTTCAAATGAAAAATGTATATACATATGTACGTTTATCACGCTTTCATTAGAAAAAAATATGTAGCATACGCAGTGCATCGTGCGCCTCTATGGGCGCGACTGCTAATCGCTGGCAATTAATCTGGCTTAAAACATTTACGAACGAGACACAGCTCAATATGTAACACATTTACTAGCTGGCTGGCTATTTGCTCATGGAACGTTTTTTGTTTTTTTTTTCTTCCATGTACTGTTAGACGCTGCCAACAACTGCATGCCACTAACACATTTATACCGTTTCTTGGCTTCGATTGCGCAATGACACTTCTTGACCAATGCATTGGCTATTAATTTTAGCCGGAAATTGCGCCATGACCATCGTCGTCTAGCAGAAATTATCGCACAAACAATAACAAAAACAAGTTTAAATAGGGAAGGAGCAAAATTGGGAAAACACTTTGACATTTTTAATATATATGAGCATAAATTTTTGCGGTAATTGAAATGCCAATGGCAGCGTCGTAAGTACACAAGTGAGAAGAAAAAAAAGAAAATTAAATAAATAGTAAGGAGGTGTATACATAGGAAAGTATGGGAAAGCAGAAAAAAGGTGCTGCTAAAAAAATTTTGTAAAAAGTTAGGAAAACTTGAGAAAGTGGCAAATAAATCACAACTCTCGACTGGACTTTTGCTAAATGTGACGGCTTAGAGATATTGGCGTATTTTTTAGATAGGTGCAAATGTTGAAGTAAAATGGAATAAAAAAATTGTAAAATTTAAAAGGTATCGTTGATGAGCAATAATAATTAAATATAGTTCATTATATGTACACCTGTGTTCAAAATAATAAGAGCGCAACGAATTACCCCGTTTCAACTTTTTTTATATTTTTTTTTCATGCTTTTGTAAAAGTGTTGTGCATTCTACAGTCAAAACCTTACAACTCAAAGCGTCAAACTTTGTACAAAATTAATATAAATTCAGCAAATGTAAAAAATTGTCATTAAAATTTTCGACTTTTCCATCAGAATCTTGCAGGTATGCATTTTTGTAGCGCATTACATTTTAGTAAAGATTTTTCACAAAAATGACACCTACTTATGTACATAGATGTCAATAGTGAATAATTCCTAGATGGTACCTTTTTCTTATGACATCTTCGACATTTATCACGTAAAATTTTTCACGCATTCTAATTATTGAAGTGTAAAAATGTGCGATCTTTAGAATCAACATATCGGAAATTTCGTGTTTTGTTTTTTCTTTGGTGGAAATAATCGTCCGAATGAATAGACGATCCAGCCAGGTGACAGTGAGATTCACCAAAATAGACGCAATTACCCACGAAAGACTGAATTGGGCAATCAATTCATTTGAATCTTTCAAATCGCCTGGACCAGATGGTGTCATTCCAGCCATGATACAAAAAGCTTCATGTTTAGTAATACCATGGTTGAAGAATATTTATGAGTGATGTTTGAGGTTAAACTATGTACCGACAAATTGGAGAGTTGCGAGGGTCGTCTTTATATCCAAAGCAGGTAAAAATGGCCATCTGTAATCGAACGCTTATAGGCCGATTAGTTTAACGTCATTCATTTTCAAAATCTTTGAAAAACTCTTGGCAAACCATATAGGGGACAGGTTAAGTCCTGAAGGGCTGCCAAAATCACAACACGCCCACATTAAGGGCAGATCCACGGAGACTGCTCTACATACTCTGGTCTTCAATGTTGAAAAAGCTTTGGAATAAAAGGAATATGCTTTGGGAGTATTTCTGGGCAATGCTGGGGCATTCAACAATGTATCAACTAGCGCTATTTTAGAAAGCCTTAATGCCTGCCATATATCACTGGATTGCAAGTCTCCTGAACTGCAGAAGGATTGTGGTGGAATGGAATGAGACTATTTTAACGAGAGAAGCACGCAGAGGGACTTCTCAAGGGGGTGTCTTATCGCCACTTCTCCGGCTGCTAGTCGTAAACCAAATACTCACTCGATTTAAAGGTAGAGCTCCAAAACTGATTGCATATGCAGATGACATTACTATAGTTATTACAGGAAGGTGCCTATCTGCGCTAAGCGCTCTAAAACACGCTCTTAAAAAAATACACAACTGGGCCAGCAATGCTCAACTGAGCGTCAATGCTGAAAAAACGGACTTACTACTCTTTACAAAGAAATACAAAGTCCCAGCATGGACATTACCCTCACTCAGCGGCGTCTCAGACGGCGTCGCTGAAATCCTGCACCAACTACCTAGGATAATAAATTGACGTGGAAATTCAATGTTGAGGGGAGGGTGAGGAAGGCCACAAATGCTTTATACGCATGTAAAAGGATGCTTGGAAGCATATGGTGGCTATCACTCGCTCTTATGCACTGGTGCTACACTGCAATCGTTAGATCTATATTACTCGTACTATATGGCATACTGATGTGGTGGAAGGCGGTAAGGAAGAAAGCATATCTCAGGCCATCGGTAACAGTTCAACGACTCTCGTTCTTTGCATCACGGGAGCTATGAAATCAACTCCAACGGCAGCTCCTGAGGCTACCCTCAATCTAACACCGGCTACAAGCAACCGAACAGCTTACCTCTAGACCCTTCGCACATAGCTATATTACTGGGAATGCCACAGTGAATTCAGACTAGATGGTTACAGATATGAGTTTTGGAAAACCACTAAAGGCCGTTATTGAAGATGGTGGATGGCACAAAAGCTTGGTTCCGAGGAGTAATATTTTCAATGTATTCACTGACGGATGGAAGAGGGATGGAAGAGGTTGCTGGCATATATTGTGCGGAATTAAGCATTACGTTGATAGCCAAGCGGCTATAAAAGCGATAAAATCATACTTTGTATCATCCAAAAATGTCCTTGAATGCAAGGAAGCAATCAACAAGCTCGTTCGCAGCCGCGGGCTTTGTGTTTATTGGGTTCCTGGGCATAAAGGCATAGAGGGAAGACAGTGGATGGAATAGCTAAAGAAGGCGCTAAACTTGCAGGGGATCAAATAAGTCAGACACTTAAGCCCCTGCGCGTCTTTTGAAATATCCTTTCTTTGAAGTCGCTCATAATCGGCTTGATTTTTGACAATATTTTTTTACATGCAATGTTGACAATTTTCTTCGATGTTAAGCACATGTTTGGAATCCTTTTTTTTTTTTTGATCGACTTTCACATTTACATTTTATTATACTGTAGTTGAATGGTTTATAAAGAAAATATTTAAAAATAATAAGTAATAATAATATAAGACATTTTTTAAAAATTAAGTGTTGAAATATTTTTAGTTATTTTTTGTTTTTTTTTTAAGTTTGCTAAATTTTTGTGAATTTTGTGCAAGCTTTAGAACTTCAAGTTGTATGGTTTGTGTTGCAGATCAAAAAAATTATTAAATAAATGGCGAGTACAATTCTGTTAACTGTTCGGCCGAGCTTCTCCTCTTATTTGTGGTGTGCGTGTTGATGTTGTTCTTCAAATGGAGTGACCTACAGTTTTAAGCCAACTGCGAACGGCAAAAGATTTTTATGAGGAGATTTTGCATTGCCTGCCGATGGACGGCCACTATTAGACAAAACTTTTTCTATAACTTTGCTGTTTCATGCACTGAGATTCGAACCAACGCACTACCGAATGGTAGTCACGCATTAACCATGCAAAAATATAATTTAAAAAAATAATAAAAAATATAATTAAAAAAAATAAATAGTAAAAACTTAGTAATTCCTAGTGATCTTATTATTTTGACCATCAGAGTATTAGTTAATGTTATTAGTTAATAAAAAAATGTATAAATATATTTTATACTTAATCAAGCAAAAAATGACCGAAACCAATTTTCATTTATTTATGTGCAAATTTGGTTAAAAAACCATAATTAAAAAATAAAAAATTCTAAGTAATAAATTAAAATTTTCAATGCAAGCTATTTACAGGTGCTCGTTAAAATTTTTAGTAATGCATTAGGCATAAATAATATTTAATGTTTTCTAATAAAAATTGGTTTGCTTTGTATTATTTTGCTTACTGTCTCATGGAACCCCAACGACGATTCGTTAGACTGTCAGGATTGCTGTAATAAATAAAGGTAATGTAAAAAATAATCAGTATTTTTTCTTTAATGGTGGAATATAAAACTTTCATACAAAATATCGAAAGAATAAGCATTTGCTATTTAAATTAGCCACTTAAAGTGCTTATGATATCTTCCACCTAACTAATATCAGCGGACTTATTGTCCGGTTCTGCTCACTCAATGGCTGATGCACTTAGGGACCGTGTGGAGGCCAATGAAGAGAGGAGGTGGGTAATGAAGACTAGAGTAGAGATGGATGTGCATACGAGTTTTTAGTTAACTCTCTATTTCATTTTTCATAAAAGTTCGGTTGGACTTGATGCTAGCAAGAGCAGTCCCCACTACTGAAGGCAGGCTTAGCCGCCGAACTACCAGACAATGAGCGGAAAGTAGAGTTTGTGCCTCGTTAAAACTTTCCTTTGGTTCTAAAGATGATACAAGCAAACTTGTGAGAGTAACTTCAGCTGCCACGTCATCGGGGATTTGGATTTTACACGTATTCCTAGACTTGCCAGTCAGTCTGTGTTCAGCAACGCAGTAACATGAATAGTGGCTGCGTTGGCCACACATTCTGAATTCTCTTTAATATGGTTTGGTACAATCATTTATTCTGAGAACATTAAGCCTTGCCCGTGGCTGATTAGTCACAACCAATGGCCAGTTGACCAGTGGCCTCCCTAATATTAGCCCTATCCAACAACTGAATGTTGTTTCTACTGAGACCACTCTCGTAACGTAGAATTCACACGCTCGGAGTCAACCCACTGAGTGATTTTAAATGATAATTGTTGACATCGTCGAGATATAGAATTGTGCATCTGCCACCTTGACAAATGTCAAAGATGACATAAAAAATAGTACCGGCTCGAAATTATTCACTACTGACATCTGAGCGTCGCTCTTGAAGTACCCTTTATATGATAAGTGGACCCAAACTTGCTAGTCGAATACATTCTGACAAAAAAATACCGGGAATTGTTAAATTTTGTGTTTTGAACGGGATTTCGTGTGCCGGATCGTTAAAAATTATGCAGAAAGCCTATGGCGAGTGTGATTTATCAAAAACACGGGTCTACGAGTGGTATAAGGCTTTTGCAGAGGGGCGAGAAGTCATGAAAGATTTGCACCGAACGTCGACAAAGTCGAGGAAATGGTGCATTTAAGTTTGGGTGGGGTAACTCTCACGAATCACTTTGCAACATTTAACACCATCAACTGGGCATGAGACGCGTGGCTGCTCGACTTGTTCCAAAAGAATTGAGCTTCTTTCAAAAAATTCATTGGAAGAAGGTGGCTGAAGACAAGCTTGAGCAAGTAAATTCGGATTCGATTATCCAGCGCATTATAACAGGTGATGAGACGTGGGTATATGAGTTGGACATACAAACCAGCCAACAGGCGGCTGAATGGCGCTATCCACATGAGCTGAAACCCAAAAAACCACGTCAAAGTCGGTCAAAAGTGAATATCATGCTACTCGTTTTCTTTGATTCTCAAAGGGGTTGTGCACTCGGAATTCATTCCAAATGGTTCTACGGTAAGTAAAGAATATTATTGCAAGTTATGCGAAGTTTGCGAGAGAATGTGCGTAGGAAACGGCCTAATTTGTGGAAAGAAAGCTCATGGATCGTGAACACTTTTTTGACCAAAAACTCAACAAATATCATCGAAAAACAATCGCATTCAGCGCATTTAGCCCCCTGTGATTTTTTCCTTTTCCAAAAACTGAAATTGCCACTCCGGGAACGCCGCTTTGAGCCGATAGAGGCCATTAAGGAGAATTCGCTGAAAGAGCCGAAGAAGATCTCTTCAAACGCGTTTAAAAGGTGCTTTGATGACTGGACTAATCGTTGGCATTTGACGTTGGTGTATTGCTTCGAATGGAGTCTATTTTGAAGGCGAAAAAATTTATTTTGCGGTTTATTGATCATAAAAAGAGAAATCCTGAACATTTTATGGCCAGCAGTCTTGCCAATAATGCCTATTCAGAGCTCTTTTTAAATCAACTTTCGCCAAATTTTCACTCTGAACCAAAAGACTAAGAAATTCTGATCACTTTCAGACGAACCATATTTCCCATAGTGTCTACTCATGCCTTGTTATTAAGAGGTGTCTCGTCAGATAACTGAAAGTATTATATTCAAGGTGACAGCTCTATATAGAGACACTCGTATTGCCTCGGTTAAATTCTGGTACTTCAATTAGGCCGATATCTTAGCGAAATGTTAACCATAAAAGCGGTTCAAAATCTACTCCATTGAAAATCCGATCATTTTCTGTTGGAGATTAAAAGCTTGTCAGTTTACCGTATGAAGAGTGAACTTACAATTAAAGAGCAAAATTAAGAGAGTATTCAAGTAAAACTGCTCTTTACCATAATTTCACTAACTACACTTTGAGTGAAACGATCTAAAGCTCTTTGATGTTATGACAAACGTGTACTCTTTTGACAACAAACTACTTAGGTATCGATGACAGAAAGTCCTATATAAACAGAGAAACAAACAAAAAATAAGCAACAAGTAATTTTCGTTTTTTTTTTTTATTATTAGTCTAAGCTGAGTCGAGATGCAAACCAAAACCTGTTATGGATTTTTAAAAGGCTGAGGTGCATAAATATGTATGTATGTATGTATTTATATGCATGTTTTAACAAATGAGCGAACAGACAAAGAGACATACAAATGAAACAAAAACAAAACAGATTGGCATACAAAAGTCATACATATGTGCATGTATACGCAAGCATGAATACGAGTATACATGCGTATGTACGTAGATACGAAGGTGATCGGCATATTGGGGAAACGACACTGACATATGAATGTACTAAAGTAAGCAGCTCACATATGCACGTACATACATACATGCACATCTACTCGTATGAAGTAAACGGTATGCAAACTCAAGTGGGATTTACCTACTTACATACATACGAGTATATGTAGATGTGTGTAAGGCAGACTGATCATTAAAATATTACGTCAAATTTCAACGAAAATTAACTGGAAGCACAAAAGCTAAACAACTTTTCTCGTACGTTTATTGTAATGAACTTACAAATATGGCGTTTTATTATTTTGACATTTATAGACTCACTAACTTTGTGAGTTAGTGAGTGAATGAGTGAGTGAGTGAGTAAGTAAATGACTGTCGGCCGATGCTATACATTACCATACTAATTAACTAACTGACAAAATGTCAAATAAACAATCGACAAACCATAAATTACGAAAGTGAATTATGTACTTATACTCGTAAATACATACATACGTACATATTTTTGTACATGTAAGACAATACCAAGGATGATAGATACCAGGTTTGCTCGTTAAAAAAGGAGAAAAAAAAATGTTTGAGGGGAACTTTGGGGAAAGTCATTCGTTTAGTGTTTCACAAATCTAAAGCTAAATTTTGTGAAACACAAAACGAATGACGTCGGCATATCTGTCAAATTCGCTCAGAGCCGAATAACGGGGCCTGCTAGGTAGTACACCTCTAAAAATCTTTTCCCCATGAGACAATACCGACTGGTTAAGTATCTATTAAACTTCAAAACTTACTATTGAAAATTTAAATAAATGAGTGTCATATGTACACTCTGTGCTCGTACTCTCTGTACTCACCTGGAGGTTGTGGTGGTGCGACGTAGACTCATGCGTGCCCAATTGTCGCGCGGAATGATACTCAACTCGTCATCGCTAAAAATGGCATGACAAAAAAGAGAAAAGTGAATCAAAAAAAATTCATAAACAAAAAAAATAGTTAATTATTTGGCGCATTTCAGTAAAACTCACTTGCTCGGCGTCGACGTAGCGTTGTCATGTGGCGCCAACTCCAATTCCACACCGCCAACGCCACTGCCACCTGCGGCAGCGCTGTCACTGTTATTATTGGGCACATCGGTGCGCAACATGCCGGCCGAGGCGCTAGATGCAGTGCGTTGATGGTGATGGCGATGATGCAAAGCGCGCACTTCATTCTCCCCATAGCCCTCGAATGATTCGCCGTCAGATAGGGAAGAGCATTGCGATTTGGCGGCATCTGCTAAAAGAAAATATGTAAGTATTTTGAATTAAAAATATAAAAATTTAACACTTTATTTTGGTCATGTCATTTAAGCTCACCTGTGCTGGAGGGCGGCGTTGAGGGCGTTGGACTTGTGTCACCCGGTGAATCGGCGTCGGCGTAAAGGAAATTTCCATTGGGCTTGACGCCCTTCATGCTGGGCATTGGTGCCATTTTATTATTATGATTATTTTCTTCTTCTTCTTCTTTAATTTGTTGTGCGTTTTATATATTTATATAAAAATATATTTATTTGAACTGCGTTGAATTTGGACAATTTTACTCCTTTTTAGTGCGATCAACCTGGACATGAAAAATAATTGAAAAGAAAATTAATTAGAATTTTTGTTTTTAAATATGTTCGTAAAAACGCCAAATCAATAAACAGCAAACAAGGTGACAGAATGTATAGAGAAAATCAGTGTTGAATATTAAAAGAATAAAATAAAAATGATTGCCAAGAATGCATGAAAAAGGTTCATATAAAGGGTAGGCTATCGACTGGCTTCTTAAAAAATTTTTACAAAAGCTCAATATTTTCCAACGCTTTTTATTTATTAACGATTATTTGTGTTATGCAAGGTGGCGCAAAATTAATCACATGCAAAAGTTCGCATAAAGGTTGGGCTATACACAGGTTCTCTTTTACAAATTTTGCAAAAACTCAATAATTTTCAACGATTTCTATTTATTAACGATTATTTGTATTATACAAGGTGGCGCAAAATTAATCACATAGACAAGTTCGCATAAAGATTGGGCTATCGACTGGTTTTCTATTAAAAATTTTACAAAAACTCAATAATTTCCAATGATTTCTATTTATTAACGATTATTTGTGTTATACAAGGTGGCGCAAAATTAATCACATAAAAAAGTTCGCACAAAAGTTGGGCTATCGACTGGTTTTCTCTTAAAAATTTTACAAAAACCCAATAATTTCCAATGATTTCTATTTATTAACGATTATTTGTGTTATGCAAGGTGGCGCAAAATTAATCACATAAAAAAGTGTTTATAGAGGGTAGGCTATAGGCTGGCTTTCTTTTATAAATTTTTCAAAAACTCAATAATTTCCAAGGATTTCTATTTATTAACGATTATTTGTGTTATACAAGGTGGCGCAAAATTATACAAAAGTTCGTATAACGGCTGGGCTATCGACTGGTTTTCTCTCAAAAATTCTTCAAAAACACAGTACAATTTTGTTCAATGATTTTAATTGCTTAGTTGCGTTCGATAACACAAAAATGTGTAATAGTTATAAGGGGTTAGGGGTAGTAAGAAGTTTCAAATAATTATATGTTTTTTGATTTGCATTTTCTTATAGTATAATATCTTAAAAGTATTTTGTGAAAATTTGAAGTGAATCTTACAAATACTTTTCGAGTTATTCTACAATTAACAAAGGGCGCTCGGGCGCTCCGGAGCAGATAGCAAAACTGTAAATGCGTTTTTAACAAAACTACAGAGTGCACCATCTTTTTTGTCGGTATGAAAGCATTGAATAAATTTGAAAAAAAAAAAAACTGATTTGTATAAGTGAGGTATTTTTATTTGGTTTGGTTATTAACAATTTATTAAAACTATATTTTTAATACAATATCAATCAAGTGGTCACCTTTATTAGCAATCACAAACTGCGATCTTTTTTCTGCGTTTATCATCACCAAGCATTTCGGGTTCTATAGCGTCGATTTCGGCACAAATGTTTGCCTCAAGCTGGTCAATAGTCTGCGGCTTGTTGGCGTAAATCTTACTTTTCAGATAATCCCACAGAAAGAATTTCGGGGGGGTTAAGTCATGTGATCTGGGCGGGCCAGTCGATGTTGCCTCTTTTTGACACTAGACGTACCGGATATTTTCGTTGCAGAAATTCAATCGTTGCATTCGCTGTGTGGCATGGCGCCTGTCTTGTTGAAACCAGTAACCGTCCGTCTAAGCCTTTCTCACGCATTTGCCGGCAGACATAATGAGCCAACATCCATCGATATCGGTTTCCATCAACCGTTTCGTTTTCTCACTAAAAATATAGCCCAATGATGGTTTTGGCACAAATGTCGGCCCAAACAGTTACTTTCCGGTCTTGCAATGGCGTTTCATGGATCTCGTGTGGATTCTCAGTTCCCCAAATGCGGCAATTTTGTTTATTCACGCTGCCAGAGAGGTTAAAATGCGCCTTGTCAGTCATTAAAATTTGCTTCCAAAAATTGGGTTCAGTGTCAACCATTCGAGCGACTGTTTGGCCGTATTCCAAGCGAAGTGAATGGTCTGCCGGCAATATTCTTTGTGTCAATTGCACTTTATATGGAAACAAATTTAAATCACCCTTTAAAATGCGCCGCACTATGGTTTCACTGACACCAAAATGCTGAGTGCGACGACGATACGACACTGTTGGCTCCTGGGCAACGCTCTCCGTAACTGTTTCGATCTGTTGGTAAATGGCAAAGTTTTCGGCGTTTATATACCGACCTGTATGTTTTTTGAACTAGTGATCACTGTAACTTTAAAACCCCTTGGTAGATTTCAATCAAATGTATACTGCTTTTGAAAAACATAAAAAAATCATGCCTGATCGAACTTTTCTTTTTTTTCGATTTTTTTTTTTAATAATTATTTGTCGGTTTTTTTCTCGAAAATCTGAAAAATATTACCCAAGGCCGCCATATTGTTAATTTTGAAAAAACAGCTTCGATCAGGCACAAGATTATCTATTAATAAAACTTTTTTCTCTTGATTTTAGATTATGATTGATTCTGGTTGAATCTCCAAGGATTTGTGATGATCACCGCAAGGGGAAACGGGGCCCACACAAACAGCGATAACTTTTACAATTATTAATTTTTTTGTTTTTTGAAATTTTGCTAAAGTCAAGTCGAAACATGATATATTAATCCTATATTTTTGTTTTTGTAAAATAAAGCAATTGACTAGCAACAAAAAATATTGAAAATCATCAATCTGACTACCCCTAAGCCTTTAACAAATCAGTAGGGTACAACGGCTTCCTTGCAAAGCTTTTTCTATGCTGACCGACCAACTCTAATGTAAATGCAACTCCGTTTATCAACAACCTAACCTAACTTTACTTTTTCAGTGCATAAACACAGCAAGCCGAATAATGTCAAGGCGCACATTGAGTGTCCAAAAATGCCAAACAAAAATTAAAGAAAAACTATCACAAAAAAGTTAAGTACACAGTAACTGCAATGTAAACTTAATGCATGTACAACTTGATAAATACATATGTATGTATCTATGGCAATATCTAAATAGATTAGTAAGCATACATACATATGTATTACATACATTCATACACACATGCATTCATACATACATACGTATGCCCCATATGTGCAGCGACATTAAGTTGACCTAAATGATTTCGAATTGGAGTGGCTACTGTCACAAGAATACCGCCTACATACATATTTACAAAACGAAATGTGGAACTGGATCACTTGATTGCAGTCGTCTAGGCCGATCAAATGTTTAAGCCTACATATATGGGGGCACAATGTGTGCTTTACAAAGCTACCAAGCTACAAAAAGACATGCATGGATATGTTAATCTATGAGCATACATTTGTATGTGTGTATGTATGTATGTATTCGCATGTGGAGCGTCACGTTTCGTATGTGCGTTGTGTTCTCTTGATAGAAGAAAAAAGTAATTTGTCACGTGTGGATTTTCTAGTGCTCTAGTGATATGCACAGTAGTGCAGAAAAATATTCGTACGGTTGAAACAAGTTTATTTGTAGCATTGAATACACAATTTACATATTTTTTCTGCCCATTTAGTGAAAGAGTGTTTTGAGTGTTTATCAAATTGATTTATTAATGGCTCCTTCAAGACTTTGCACAGCATTTATAGGTTTAAGGTACGAGTTAGAACTTAAAACTCGTACAGTTAGAACTTTTAAAAAATCGATTTTTTTTTTTTTTTTTTTTTTTTGTTTTTCTGAATGTACATATATTTAAGTATACACACAGAAAATTTAATATCGTTCCGGTGAATATTTTCGAAGGTACACGCAAATTTGAAACGGCGTTTCATGTGAATGGGTTTTCCAATAACTGGTGTTATTTTGAATAGCCCGCTATTTCGGTAGATGTAACTTCCGAAGCTGTCATTTTTTGATATCTGACAAGTAGAAACTACGCCATTAAAAAAAATGGAACGATACACGCTTAAAAAACGCACTGAAATTATTAAAATTCACTATAAAAATGGTGAAAATTTGGCAGAGACGGTTCGTAATATTCGAACCTTTTTTGGGTCATCGTGAAGCACCTGGTCGGACCGCAATACAGAAATTAGTAAAAAAAAATCGAGCTGTTGGGACAAGTTAGTGATGTGAAGAATAAAACCCGTGAGCTTCGCTCACAAACAGCCGAAAATATTGCTGTTGTTGGCGAAATTGTTGAAGAAAACTCAGGTTTGTTCATTCCTTGACGTTCTTTGGAATTAGGCATACCACAAACCTCATTACACCGTATTTTGTATAAAGAGTTGGGTCTTAAGGCTTATAAAGTCCAGTTAACACAAGAACTCAAGCTGGCCGATCATCAACAAAGTCGTGTCTTTGCTGATCGAGTCGTTGAAATGCATGAAAATGATCCGGAACGCCATCGAAAAATCATATTGAGTGATGAGGCCCATTTCCACCTCGGGACATTGTCAACAAGCAAAATTGTCGGAGCCCCAGAAAATCCAAGAATTATGTATTTTTGAAAAGCCTCTTTATCCTCAACGTGTGACTGTTTGGTGCGGTTTATTGTCCGGCGGAGTCTTTGGACCTTACTTTTTCGAAAATGAAGCTGGAGCAACAGTTACGGTGAATGGATCGCGAGAGATGATTAATGATTTTTTATGGCCGGAATTGGATGGTATTGATCTGAAGAACGTTTATTTTCAACAAGACGGCGCTACCTGCCACACAAGCAACGAAACCATTGATCTTTTATCAAAATAACACCTCTTATTGGGAAACCCTTTAGATAGGGAAATCATCAACAAGGTAAATACTAGTTGGCAAAACCTCACAACATGCGAACTAAGCAGACAAATATGGCCGAAATGGAACAGCGGTCGATCAAAAAGCTTGTTAAGATTTAACAGAGATGCTGTAAGAAAAATGATAGGGTATTAACTGGTCATTATTTCATAAGCAGATACGCTAGAAGTTTAGCACTCCCGTGCATCGATTTCTGTAGAAGCTGTCTTAATACAGATGAAGAGGAAACAGTCAGACACCTTTTATGTGAGTGTGCAAGCTTAGCTACAAGGAGGCTCCGTACTCTTGATACGGCATTTTGAACTGATGTAGCGGACATAGTGAACTAAAACTAACGACGTTCTGCTCGTTTATTACAGCTACCGGATGGTTTGAAATGGAACCCATACGCTAGAGATAAGTTCGAGTGGTATCACAATGGATCTACGAAAGGTCTAAGTGTGTCGTTGCGACAGCCACCCCACCCACCTCCCGATCTATAAGCAATTCCTGCTCTTCCTAGCAAGTCTTCCAGAGCACCTTCCGGGACATTAAGCAGTAGAGTAGTAACAGTAGAACGACTGATTGAACCATTTCACTTACAACTTATTTTAATTACAAACAGACTTTATTTTCAGTGGGACCAGAAACTTGCGATGGAATTATAATTTCATCAGTTTTTTTTTTTCAAATTTAAAAAAAGTAAAAATTATGGTATATTACCAACTCATTTTTAATGAAGCATGCAAAAATTTGATAAAAGTTAATCCACGTTCTACGTCTCAAGAAATATAATAAATTATAGAATAGCCCAGAAGAAATTATGCTGAAAACAAATTTCGATTATTCTCTAGTGAAATGTTGCCCTAACCTTTTAGCGCTTTATAAGATTTATAAACTTTAGCAGTATTGCTTTTCATACTCTTTCGAAGAAATTATCATATAAAACCGACATGACACTGCAGTAAAAATTAACATTTTTGGGATATCCGATTTTTTGTGTTCACCACTGTACATCTCGGCAACTTAAGTATAATTTGGTGTGAGATGGCTCGTACAATTGTACACTCGTAAGCACACATACATATATACTGTTTCGTTTTTCCATTGTAAGCACATCAATGTGCAATTTCCGATTGGTTCGAATTTTTGAAAGTCCAAGAAGTGGGAAAGGTGTGGGAATGGAAAAAAAGAACAAAAATGCCCGTAATTGGCATCATACCGTTTTTATTCCATTCTTTTTTTTTTGTGAGTAAGAAAAGGGCAAATCGAAGTTTAATCGTTCTGTTCCAATTTCAGTTTAATTGCCATTGGTTTTTGTTTACGTCTCTTCAATCTAAAATTAGTGGCGACATGAAGTTGTTAAGTAAACTTTGAAAGTATTTTTAATTTTCTAATTTTTTTTTTAATAACCGTGAGGTAAAAGAGTGTAAGAAAGTTGAAGAAAAAACAAAATGGACTAATTTTTAAAGAAGATTAAATGCCTAGAATTAATTTAAAAGCCTTAGGGCATTTAAAGTTCGGCTGGAAAAGGGGTTAACTAACTAAAAAATCTTTGAAAGTCCAGTGAACTACGAGCAGTATGAGTTTATTAAAAAAATTGCCGTTTACCGTTTAAAGATATTTGGGTTAAAAAACTCAAGCTTTCACTACTTCTTTATTCAAATGAGGATCTCGGATGCAGTTAATTTGTAATCATTTGGAGTTATTGCACATAATTGCCGGATATAAATCTCAGCCGTTCCTGTACCAGCAACAGTGAGATGCGCATAATCTTCCAAAGTGGGGACTAGAGCACCAGTGCTGATCATAATTATCAAAAATACTGCTCGAACTACTCGAAAAGCTCCCTATACTCGTGCTCAAGCTCGAAAATTTTCAAGTAATTATCATCGAACAGGGGTACAATTACTCGTTACTCATTTGTCCGGTCTGTTTGGACCTCTAGTAGGGACCGATACCCATTAAAAGCTGTTTACGATAAAAAGGTTGAGATAAATGTCTTTAAGATCTCCTCTAAACAGAGTTTTCCAATAGATCTTTGCAGCTACTTTTATCACTTCGGTCAGGTTAGGTTAGGATGACGGCAAAAAGGCTCAACGACCAAATAGCAATTTAGTGCCATTTTGATGGCAAAGGCCTTGATTGAATCACTTGTTAAAACCAACCAATGATAAGTTGTCGTTTCCACGACAGTCGGTTCTACGTAACCGGAACGTCCCGGATATATATATGAAGAACTCAGAAAGTCCTTTGGACTCCTCGCCATTCAATTTCCAAGCTCGTAGCTGTGTTTACCGCTCACTGGACGATCGGCAAACATGCGGAAAAACTAGGGTTACCATTTAACCGCCATTGCAGAAGCTGTGGGGTCCTTTCAGAGAAGGAAACTGTAAAGCACTTTCTCTGTAAATGTCCGGGTTTGGCAGCTGGACGACTAAGGTCACTGGGCGCTCCTTTCTCCGCCAGCCTGGGGCAGTGCGCCAAACTAAATCCAATCAATCTCCTCCATTATAACAACAGCACTGGCTGGCTGTAGATATCTGCCTACTAGAGGTCTCATAATGGTATCAAAACGGTGCTTTAGTGCTACTTGAGGAGTGTCAGACTGGCACCTCAACCATTTCACCTACCCACCTAGAGATTGTAGTTGCAAAAATTCTGCAAAGAATTTTCTCCAAGTGCAGCCGAGTGGCTCTCCATTTTGTCAATAAAACTAAACAAATGTATAGTAGTTGCTCGACTGTATCCTGTTAATTTTCATCACTACAAATTTTGCAAGGTATTTCTAGTCTTCTGACATTGGGCCAAGAGAATGGTGACGAGCCTTGTAGTATTTCTGCATTTTCTTCAAAGAGCGATTGTTTACTAAAAGTTATATTTAGGGCCAATGGGTTTAGAATTTCACCAGCCGGATGCCTTACGTATATAACCTGTAAATAGTGGAGTTAGATGCTACTTTTTATCAATTCTATTGGGCGCTGGGGTAGAAACCTCGTTTAGCGGCGGCCTGATTTCCGCAGGTGCTTCGATGACTAAAAACTTCAATAAAGTCTACCGTCTAAAGTTTTCCCTTGTATCACCACCTTGAATGTTGTTGCTGCCTGGGTCATTCCATAGTAATTCTATTGTATAATAAGCTGATTAGGCAAGAATCTATCACCTTTAAAGAGGTAAAAAAATTGACTGTCATGGCTATGTATTTCTATCCATTCCCTAAAAATAACCCAAGCACGAAATCAGCAAACTTTCATAACAGCAACAAATAATTGTAAATGGTGGTTTGATTGGAAATCTGTGCATTTTCCCAAAACTTTTCTTTACTCTTTCGGCACAATGGGAAAATCAATAACAATTAACAGACATACGCGCACCAGCTGATACAAGAATATGTGTATGTATATATGTAAGTATGTATGTATGTATGTATGTACATACTTACATACATCCCAATGATGACTTACTACTTTCAGTTTACCAGTGAAAGTGCCTACTAACTCTTGCACCTGAAATAGCTTAACTATAACAATTTATTTTCGGTGACTTTTCACCATTTCTTTTACTTCACTGTCACAAAATGTGCTCAACTGGAAAATGTATGTCGCAGGTGCCCTGTAACAACGTGCAGATGTATGTAGTAAAACAGTGGCTGGGAGGAAAAGCGAGTTTTTCTTTTAATATTTTTTTTGTTGTTTTTTTATATTTTTTTGTATGCTTTCCACTAAAGCCAAAAAATGCATGACAATGTTGGAAAACTTGGTACCTTGCACCTTTGGTTAACAATAGAAATAGATGAGTCAGAAGATTCTTTGAAATCATTACTCGCAGACCGACCCTACACTGCAGGCCGACCTTTCCGCAGTCAGTGGATTGCATTGCCTCCTCTAGAGGGGGCATGTAGGTTAGGTTAGGTCAGTCTGGTTGGTATTAAGCCACGCATAGACCTTTTGGTGCCTAGCGATACCAGATGGAGACCGACCTCTATGAATACTGAAAGTAGTAGGATGTCAACGCTTTTGGCGAATCTAAGCAGAGCTAGGAGAATCGCTTTTGAGACGTCCTCCAGACCCTCTAACAATGAGGTTCCTAGGCATTTTAAACGCGTTTTTTATAATGCCGGACAAACGCATAGAAGGTGTTCTAAAGTTTCCTCAACTTCCTCTCTGCATTTCCTGCATTTGTCCGTATCAGCAATCCCTATCTTGTACGCATAATACGTTTCCCATAATGCCTTTGTGACCGGGTACCTAATAGATATGCAGCCTGCTGTTTACGGCTAGCCTTTCTATGGCCTTCCTGCTCCGTTTAATATTTTGGGACTTAATACAATATGAGCTTATTGCTACTTGACATAAATCTTAATTATTGAGTTCTTTCTTGTTCTTGTGTAGGCTACCTCCGCGGCTTTCTCTACAGCAAAAACTTCCGCTTGGAAAATACTGTTCTGATCTGGCAGCTTGATAGGCTGCCTAACCCCTAGTTTTGAGCAGGAAATGCCCGCTCCCACTCCGTTTAAAGTTTTAGAGCCGTCTGTGTAGATGTGAAAAGTCCTATGACCAGGCTTCATGCCTTTGTGACATCCCTCCTCTTCAATTGTAGTACGAAACCTTCTCGCCCAATTAAAGTACGGAGTCATGTAGTCTGTGCAACCTGAACTCCTCTTTCCTATTGAGCTATGTCCGAATGCTCTACAAGTTAATACTCCTGCAGCCACTAACCTCCCCTCGGATTTCGCTGCGAGGTTTTCCGCCATAAGGTCAATAGGTGGAATGCTGAGTATCATTTCCAGCGACGCCGTTGGAGTGGTTTTCATCGCTCCTGTTATGCACAGAGCAGCGAGTCGCTTAATCTTTTCCAGTGGCTTAAGTATGCCAATTTTCTTGTCGCAGTCCACCATACTAAGGTCCCATACAGCAATATCGGTCTAACTACTGCCGTGTAGCACCAATGCATCAGTGAGGACCATAGACCCCAAGTACGGGCTTTTTTCATCCTTTCCGCAACTTTGTGCTTCCACATCAATTTACTGTCCAGTAGTACTCCGAGGGGTACTTCGCATGATCTTTGAGAAGTAGTTCGTTGTTGCCTAGCTTCGGCAGGTTCCACGCCGGGACCTTACACTTCCTGGTAAGAAGTATCATGTCCGTTTTTTCCGCGTTTATCCCTAGCCCTGCGCGAGATGTCCATTGGTGTACGGTTTTAAGTGTGTTGTTCATCACATTACTACTGGTATCCAGGAACTTTTCCGCAACTACTATAGCTAAGTCATCTTGTTTTGGTGCCCCTCCGACAAATTTCTTGAGCAGTTCATTTGCTACAAGTAGCCATAATAGCGGCGATAGTACCCCACTTTGCCTCTGCTCGCATATTTGGTAACGCTCGTATCTTTCGTAATACGCGACGGAAGTAGATCTTGTATCGCAACGTTCGTTTTTCATGGAATAGCGACGCTTTTGAACTCTACTCTTTCGAATATGAATCGAACTAAACTTGAGAAATCAATTCCATGTGCGGATGCCTTCAAGCATATCTCTGTTAATTTCATTATGATTTTCTTTTTCTTTCTCAACTTTGCGATTGAACTTAAAAGCTAAGCTACACTGACCGTCAAATAATTAAAAACGAACTGTAGGCGAAATCGAATAAGCAGACATTCTTTATGCACTCACAAGTGAATGTTTGCATTGTATGTATGTGTATATGTGTGTGCAAATATGTGGTGCACATCTTAATCTGTCAGTTTCTATGGCATAAATCTTTTCTAATGCAATCTGAAGTGGTGAGCCACACAGCCGCCAGCTTTGCGATTGCGGTCGCTCGTTGAAGGCAATTAGTGGGACCGTTTGAAATTTGCGCATAATAAAAAGCGCAGTTAGGCAAAAATATTATAACTTAACAGCTGTAAAGAAAAAAGGATAAAAACAAAAATACGATCGCGATAATGGCGAAACGTGTGCAACAAATGCAATTATTGTAATTATGAGAAAATGCCAGCCACAGAGGCAGCGTAGTAGTGCAGCGAAAGAAGATTAGAGCAGAGTAGCGACAACAAAGCCAAATGCGGCAGAGTTATTGCAGATACAACGAAGCTTAACCAGCAAAGATGAGATGAGAGTGCGAGACAATATGAACCAAAATGAGGAAAATTTGATGCAAAGTGAAGACATGCTAATGCAAAAAAGCAATAAGAAGAAAAAGAAACGCTAAAATATTACACAAATAAAAGAAGAAGAAACTAAAGTATCAACCAGATTAGATTAAAAAATAATCAGGTTTCTTACACGATAAGATCTTTTAGCAAAATCGAAGCGAATCGTAATGAAAAATGATTAACAGTGTATGGCTTCCAGTTTTGCCGCATCTGTGCGCTGTAGATACATGGAGTTGCATGTGACATGCAATTTGAGCGCTACGATTTGTAGATGAAGAAATAAATATGTCTGCAGATGAGAAGCAAAAATACAGCTGCAAGAAGTCGGAGCATCATTCGGTGCATATGCAATGACAAGCAATTTTTTTTTAAATGTGCATACATGCACTCATACACGTACATATACATACATGAGCAGATATGTGGGCCACATATCGTAAGAATATTTACCTATGCATATGTACCTGCTCATATTTCTCAAAGAAATTAAAAGAAAAAATGTATAAAAATACCTACGAATGCATTGGAGCTGTGAAAATTGACGACTTCATCGCAACACAGCTGCAACGATTGACCGAATGGGCTGGCAAGTGCACTTGTTTGTACTTTGTACGTACCCAGTAGAAACGATGTTTTATGGTACAGATGCTTGAGAGCAACAGACTTGCAAAATCTACACAACGGGACCTCTATGTAATCAGTTAAAGAGCACTGTGGTGCTACCTCCGGAATCTTCCCTGGACGCACTCGCTAAAGGCTGTGCCACCCCCCAAGCGAGTCAGCATGACTGCAACTACTGATTCGGACAGTATGCAGACAGACATATACCGACATTCATCGGCAGAACCTCACCACCTTCCTAAATTCCCGACCCTCGAGTGCCGTTATCAGAATCCAACTACCACGAATCACAGATGAAGACCTTCACCTGCCTCGTGAGACCCGCGTAACTTTCTTTCCCACCGCAGTCGGTTCTACGTTACTGGAACGACCCGGATATATATCCGGTCAAGGACTGTCACTCAAGCAGCATTCCGGTACATGTATGCTATTTCAGCAACAATAACCCACTCGTAACTTTGCTCCCTCAATTATTAGGTGCGCAACTAAGTTCTCGCTGTTTTTTTTTTTGATGAAAATACACCTTTATTCTGAAAAACTGGTTACAAGTGAATCATTGAAAGTATTGCCCGTCGCTGGCTACTACTTTTTCCCATCTTTCTGGTAGATCACGTATACCGTCGTGGTAAAACTGTTCATCTTTTGAGGTTATCCACGGATCAAGCCATTTTTTGATGTCTTCATATGAATGGAACTGCTGGTCAGCTAGACCATGTGCCATCGATCAGAACAGGTGATATCTGGAGAATATGGCGGGTGGGGTAGGATTTCACATTCCAGTGTTTAACGGGTTTGGCAACGTGAGACCGAGTGAATCGCTTTTTCATGCCTCTCCACGTATTGCGGCCGCTTTTTGCGCGCTGCTCGGCTCAATCGCATCAATTGAAGTCGATACCGATCCCAGTGATGGTTTCGCTTGGTTTTAACAGTTCATAATAAATAACACCAACTTGGTCCCACCAAATACAAATCATAACCTTCGCAGCGTGAATATTCGGCCGAGGCGACGTCGTAGAAGCATGACCGGGTAGTCCCCATGACTTTCTTTTCTTTGAATTGCTGTAATGAATCCATTTTTCATCACCCGTCACGATGCGATGAAAAACCCCCTTCCTTTTTTGCCGCTGGAGCAGTTGTTCACAGGCGAAAAAACGAAGTTTTAACTCATAAGGAACCCAAGACTCCTGTCTCTGAATCATTCCCAAAGCATGCTATTGCTGGGAAATAGATTGGCGGGTAACTCCTAATACTGAAGCAAGCTCCTCTTACGTTTGACACGGATCCTCATTGAGCAATGCCTCCAATTCAGCATCTTCGAAGGTTTTTGACCTTCCTTCACGCGGACGGTCGTCAACATTAAAATCACCGTCTTTGAAGCGACGGAACCTATCTCGGCACGTTGTTTCACTTAAAGCAGCTTCTCCATAAACATTTTGTACCCCTGATGCGCTTCAGCTCCCGTTTTTTTTTTTTTGAAATAAAGAGGAAAATCAACTCGGCACAAAATCAGACATTTTCACAAAACCAAAAGTATATGATACCAAAACAAAATCACTAATGTGTCGAAGCAGTTTGTTTACTATATGTCTAAGCTTGGTTTATGATGTTTAGGTTATGTTAGAATTGACTAGCACACACTTCTGGCGGCATCTATTGACAAACAGCGGGAACTTAGTTGCGCACCAATACAAAACATTCTGGATATTGTGGCAGCTTAAACTCTTACCTATCCAGAATCTATCTGGACACACTCAATATATGTCCGGCATGTGAAGGTACCCCGCACGATACTAACTAGTTATTCACATGCCTTCTTAAACTCGCCCACCTAATACCCCTCTCTATCTGGACCTAACTCGTCATACACGTTTCCTGAGCCTAACATTAGATGAGAGAGACCATCACGCTCAGTGACCACATCGTATTGACAAGAATTGATGTAGCAATTTTTTCTGCCCCAAACGAAATTTCTTAAGCTTCGAGCTGTTTTCTGGCAATGAAGCATCACCAGCATAGCCTGCAGCAGCCTAAAACGCTCTGTACAGCAACGCCTTGTTATTTCCAGACTTCCCACAGCAAAGCACTCTGAAAGCTGGAAAATGAGTCCATTTAATTTGTAGGCTACTATGATTACATGAGAATCTTATAACGAGCCTTATTATGTTCAAGCAACCACTTTTTTCTTAGCAGACTTACATATGTTCACGCAGAGCACTTCCCAGAGATATCTCGTTAAGTCTCTATCGTGTTCTTAAGGCCCTCGCCTCATTTGAAATGGTGTTTCTTGGGTCTTTCTCTAAAAGCGCGTAAAACGGAAACGAAAAAAGATTTTTAATTTTTGTTGTATTTTGTTTTCTGATCTATTGTTAAAAAATAAAAAAAGAGTTTTATCCATACGAGGTTCAATCAAAAAGTTGCCAGCCTTCAAAAAATGGTCTTCACATGGACAATGGACACAGATATAGCCGGTTCTACTGAACCGATTTTGATGAAATAAAATTTAAATCACGTAGAATTGATGTCGTTGTCATGTGAAAAATGTGTTACCATGTAGCGATAACGTTCACCGTTTTTTGTTCTCCCTAGCAGCGCTACCGACATCATTTGCGAAGAAATACAAAACGAAGACTCCGCCTGTCCAAAAACCACACCAACAGTGGTTTGCTATGGGTGGATAGATAGTCTTGAATGGCATTGTATTTAAGGGGACCCGGTGGTCTAGAAATTTCAAAAAATCGATTTTTTTTTGTTGGTTTTCGATATTTCAAAAGTTACTATACTTTCATAGTATACTTCTTAAGAATATACTGTGAAATTTGTATACGGAAATTCCCAATATTATAGCTTCTACAGCCCATTAACTAGTTAGAGAGCGGTCCGCGCGCTCCTGTACCTCAAAATTTAGGTAAACTTATTTGTCTCGAAACAACTTGTTTCGGTCTGGTGTTGTCCAAAAAAAAAAATCTATTTAATATGTTGTTCGCAACATCAATGGCTATCGCCCGTACTAGAATCATAATATTATTTCAATTATTTTTTTGATTAAAAAACTGAAAACCCCCCGATTTTTATAGTGTCAAATTCAAAACCGTGCCATTTTGTCAAATTTTTTCATTTTTGTATGTAAAAGAAGTTAAATAAAAAGCCGTGAAAATTCAAATATCGTTTTTCACTTTTTTGTTGGTATTTTTCCAATTCCTGAAAATACCCCAAATTTTCGAGCTCTAGACCGCCGGGACCCCTTAACTTAAAGAAACAAAAATTATATTCAAAGTAACATAAAATCACAGAAAGATTACAAAAAGCGATTAATGACCAAATCTCTTTAGTGGAATTTGAGGCAAAGGAATGCCATTTAGAAGATTTCAGAAGCACCATAAAACTACGATAAACTATGCGCGCAGCATTCCAGCAACACTCGACGAATGGAGCTCAACAAGAACAAGAGCAAGTTTTTTTATTTAAATTTAAATATAAAAATTGCGTGAGTTAAAAAAAATCTTAATAAAAGTACGCCCCTTAAATCATTATTCATCCATTTTATTTCAACAACACCCACTAAATATACGGCTTATCAGCAACAACAACTGTGAGGCAATACATATGTAAATAAATCCCAACGCCATCCACCCACCTACGGTGCTGGCCAGCTGTTGCGCTGAATGCCAAGAGCATACATAGATTTGTTTACACATCAAAGAGTCAGCTCATAATCCTCTGGAGACCCATTCAATATATTACTCGTACATACATACATACATACATATGTACATACACATGTGCAGTATGCTTTAAGAGCTGCAACTGATCTTATAACTACGCCATGAAAAAGAATTCCACATTTTTTCTAGTAGGCCGATGGCAGCATAGGCAACTATGCAAGTTCAAATGGTACAACAACTACGTGCGCAACAACAGCAAGTGATATGCCGTTAATGCAATTCGGCATTTAAGATCTATGTGGAGAACTAAATTTCTAGATCAAGAGATCCATATGAGCAGATGCTGTGATGGACAGCGCGCATAGCGTGCGGCAATGAGGGCGCACAAGTTCAAGTTTGCGATCGTTCTTGTGCCGACGAATGCCTCTCTGCTCAATATGCGCAGTCAAGTCATCAATTTTTCGGGTACATAAATCTATAGCAAATCGTATTGAAATTGTTTAGAATTAAAGGCTGATCTTTTTACGAGTTGCTGACTCAGTTAATAATGAGCCATAAATGTTTGTTTGTGGCATTATGTTGCGTTTATGTGTTGTTGTTGTTGCTGATGCTCCTTTCTTTTTTGTGCCAACTGTTGCACTTTGCTTTTGTGTTGCAGCTGCCACTAAGCAATTTGTAATTTTTCGACCATTAAATCGTCTTTCAATCTTTCTATTCATTTTGTGTGTGTTGGGTTTTTTGTTAGGAGTGAAAGGAAAAGCATTTTGATTGTAATGAAAACCGCACAGCCGGTTGTGGCATGCAACCACAAAATAGAAACTGAATCACTATGAAAGTTTTAGCACCAAATAAACTGCTCGGTGGTAAATATTTTTTTTATTAAATGCAAGAAACTGCAGACAAAAAAGCTAAAGTATTTACTTCGTTGAAGGCGAGAATGCGTGAATTTTCGAATTATATTAATTAAAAAATAAATATTTTTTCATCAATGTCTACTTTGTCCACTTCGCAGTATTTCTCCATCGAATTAAAGTACACTTCTGTCAGCACTTTTTCCAACTGGTCTTTAACTTCACAATCGTGATAAATCTTCGACCTTTCATAGATATTTTCGGTTGCGAGAGCAGAAAAATATTTGAGAGTGGCCAGTCCTAGGTTTATGGTGCTAGAGTGCAGAACACATTATTAGAGACGGCGGTGACAAACCTACGAAGTCAAGGAAGATCCGTACTACTGTGTATAGACGAAGTAGCAGCGAAATGTTTAAAGGTGCCAGAAACTGTTGTCGATTCTCCGTTACCGGAACGATCTGGATTTATATGTAGCCAAAAAATTGGAAAGTATAACCTGGGCTTGCAGGATTGGATCGAGTGGAAAATCTGCCTTCACTGATGGCTTCAAGATAGAGTCGGGAGTCGGAGTAGGGGTTTTCTCTAAATCAGCCAATTTATCTATCTCCTTTAAACTGCCGAACACTGCTAGTGTTTTTCAAGCAAAAGTCTTTGCGATCTTGAAGGCATGCAAACTTAGGGAACGCGGGAGTGAGGGAGATATCAGCATTTTCTCCGATAGTCAAGCCGCGATCAAGGCTCTGACGATGCCATGGCGCAGAACGAAATTAGTAAACTCCTGTAAAGAGAATATCAAATCTCTTGGGTGTGCAGGTAACATTTCTCTGATCTGGGTTCCAGAACATAGGAAAATAGAGGGAAATGAAATTGCTAACGATGTCCGGTCATCGGCATCCCCTTAACAACTGCTAAAGGGGAAGTGCACAAATTATTTCTCGGGAAAGCGCAGAAAAGATGGAGCTCCATTCCTTCATGTGCTATTTCGAAAACTCTTTGGCTCCAGTACAATAGACGGAGAACTTAGAAAGTCCTTTGTACTCCTCGCCATTCCATTTCCAAACTCGTAGCTGTGCTTACCGGTCACTGGACGATCGGCACGCACGCGGAAAAGCTAGGGTTGTGATTTAACCCCCATTGAAGAAGCTGTGGGAACCTTTCGGAGAAGGAGACTTTTGAGCACTTTCTCTGTAAATGTACGGGTTTAGCAGCTAGGCGACTAAGATTACTGGGCGATCCTTTCTTCGACATCCTGGGGCAGTGCGCCAACCTAAGTCCCAACAATCTTCTCCATTATATCAACAGCTCTGGCTGGCTGTAGATATCTGCCTGTTAGAGGTCTCATAATGATATCAAAACGGCGCTTCAGTGCTACTTGAGGAGTGCCAAACTGACACTTCCATCATTTCACCTACCTACATATACCCTGGACTTAGCAGAGAGAAGGATAGGTTTCCCACGCGTCATCACAATTGGGCTATGAGCTTGAGTGGATCGCATAGCGGACAACCGCTACAACCTAACCTAATCTTACGAAACCTAACCTACATCCGAACAAGGACTGTCACTCCAGCAGCATTTCCCCGAATTTGGTGCGCAAAAGCTCAATTTTGACCTGGGCTGGCATGGCGTGCCATTTTTTTAGAGCCAAAGATCGTTTAAGTCCATGTCGGCCACACAAAATCATTTATCATGACTTGGTAGCACTCAAAGTTGATCTGGTAAGGAGTTTCTAGCAATATTTTGAAAGCAAATGACGCCACCGATCGAAAATCCACATCAAACAACCACTCGCTGAGAGTGCACAATGGATTTGCGACGATCGAGTGTGCGGACTTTTTCTATCCCCAGAGGCGGCGGTTTTTTTCGCGCTTACCAGGACGTTCAATAATGTGTGTGACTGACACATAGATGGCGGCACTAGTACTAAATCAATATTTTTTTCGAAAGTTGGCAACCTTTAGGCTTACTGTCAAAATCATATGTTAATCCGACCATTTGTTTACAAGTTACAGTGCTTTAAGTGACGCTACTTTTGAGTTTTAAAAAAAATGAATTCAAAGCAATTCCGTGTGCTGATTTATCATTGTTTTTTAATGAAGAAAAATACTGTTCAATGCCAGGAATGGCTTGAAAAACATTATTACATCACAATGGATGAAACATGGGTCCACCATTTCACTCCAGAGTCAAATCGGCAGTCTGCTGAGTGGCATGCAGCCGGTGAAAGCCGCCCAAAGCTACCAAAGACGCAGCAGTCGGCTGGCAAGATTATGGCGTCTGTATTTTGGAATGAAACGGCCTCATATGGCGAAGAAAAAAGTGTTGTTCCACCAAGACAATGCACCGTGTCACAAATCAATGAAAACGATGGCAAAATTGAACGAATTGAGCTTCGAATTGCTTCCCCATCCACCGTATTCTCCAGATTTGGCCCCCAGCGACTACTGGCTCTTCGCAGACCTCAAAAAGATGCTCCGTGGTAAGAGATTTGGCTCAAATGATGAAGTAATCGCCGAAACTGAGGCCTATTTTGAAGGCAAAGAAAAATCGCTTTACAAAGGCGGTATCGAAAGATTGGAAAAGCGTTGGAATGATTGTATCTCCCTAAAAGGGGACTATGTTGATGAATAAAAACGAATTTTGGCAAACAAATGTGTTTTAATTAATTAGTCACACACATTATTGAACGAAGCCGCCGTGATCGAAATACGCTTCGTGCGAAAAGATAATTGTGACTTATTTTCAATACGCGCACTGTTTGGACTCACACAACAATCACTTCGAAAATAAGTTGGAAATATTTCCTTACGCTGCTCAGGCGTAAAGCGATTCATTTCATTCCGTGGCTTTCTAAATATCTAAATAATAGCAAAGCGGTGATAACAAAAAATATCTTTAATAGCTACAGTTCACATTCCTATCTTCGTTCAAGTTTTCTGTTTGGCTCATTGATTTCTGCCGCAACTTTAATCACTTTTCCAATTTATTGTTTAGGTTGAATGCATTCCAATGTGGGTTGCAAGCTGATTTGTATTACTTCGACACCTTTTTGTCAATCTACTATGCACAATGGGCGCTCTCTTTGTGCTGATTGTTGCTGCTATCATTGTAAATATTTATGTATTTCGTTGTATAGTAGTAAACACCACCAGTTAATTGTGTGATTCAGTAAGTTTGTACTAGATTTCTTTCAATTGTTTACCCATTTACCTGCACACCTATGAATGTATTTATGTTTTGTCTCCTGCCTTCAGTGCTTTGCTTTATTTGACAAGACATTTCCACCTTGGTGAGCTATAAATATTTAATGAACTAACTCAAATTAGTACCTAAAGTACACACAAAACTATTAATAAATTTCTAACATACATTCTCATGAGTCGTTAAACGCTTTTCGCAGCATGTAATTGCTATATACAACATTAGATGGTTAGTTAATGAAGTACAAAAACAAAAACCTAAGAACCAACCCATCCAATTGCTATGTAAAATCGGTTTCTGAAAAAAAATCCAAAAAATCCACTTTTCCGGTTGATTAAAGAAGTTAGATTGCAATACACATTTTCATTATGCGTAATTTTTCATTTAAACTAAACATTTCCAAGATAATTACAAATTAAAAAAAAAGGTTTTTTTGTAAAAATATGTAAATTTTTGATTTACAAGGTGAAGTCCAAAATAAACAAGAGGTTTGTTCTCATAACTTCGGGAATATTTATTCAAAATAGTCCCCTCTAGCCTCGATGCTTGTTTTGCGCGATCTAAAAGCTTTTCGAAAGAGTGCCTCTACGTCCGCAAAACGTTTTCCTTTCATAACCAAATGCAATTTTCCGAATAGGTAGAAGTCGCAGGAAGCCATATCAGGCGAATACGGTAAGTGATTGATGGTTAAAATCCATTTCTAATCAAAGAATTAGTAACAAGAGTGGATCGATCAGATGTTGCCTTACCATGCAATAAGCGCCAGCTTCCTCCTTCGCGATATTCAGGGCGAATTCAACGAATGCGATGCAACAAACGTTAGAAACTCCACGTTTCATCACCAGTTACAATGTTTTAAAGGAAGTTATCGTCTTTTCTCGCCTCTTTAATGAGGTCTTTCGAATGTTGAACTCTGAGCAACTTTTGGTCCTTAGTTAATTTGTGCGGAATGAAACGTGCACAGACCTTTCGTAAGCCCAAATGATCAGTTAAAATGCGGTAAATCAATGTTTTGGAGATATTCAACTCCCATGCCATAAATTTCAACAAGAGTTCGGTTAATTTTTGATAAATTTACCAACAATTTCGATGGAGTTTTCGGTGATTACTGATTTTAGGCGGCCCTTTTGTTCATTGTCATATTTGTCCTCACAACCATCTGCGAAACGTGTAAACCACCCATAAACTCTGCCACGAGATAGACAATCATCACCATAAACTTTCAAATGTTTTGGTAAACGTATTACCGATTTTAAAACAAAATTTGCTATTAGCTCTTTGTTCGAAACTCATTTGTGTACCGATGACACAGACATACTGACACTTTACTGACGCAATAACTTCGCTTTCACTGAACCGAATGTCACCAAGTTTTCGCTGGAAGTCAGCTGGGGTTGTAACTTCCAACGCACCAACTCACTAAAAAAATGGCGCCATCAAAAACATTTTTATGACGCCAGTCTTGTTTAGTTTGGACTTCACGTTGTACATTTTTATTTTTTAGTAATTTAGTAATATTTTTAAGCTTGTAAGTCTACTCTTGTTTTTTTCCAAAAAATAAAATAGTCTCTCGAGCCTTCCCTCTTGTTTTATTGCCGCAAAAATGTGCCTTGGAATATTTTTCCTAATTTGTGTAGCAAAATATTTGAAGTAGACGTGATTTTTGGCTGATTTTACTTTGCCGATTCATTAAAATAAGTATCTTGGTTGCGATAGTTAGATTTTTATTTCATTTTACCGAAACCAAAATGCGCATATCGAAACTCCCTCACGCTCTAATCACATAAATATTTGCATATAAACAGTTTCAGTGTTACAAACCACCGTTGCGATGACAAAGCTTAATACCCTACGTCTGTGTACGTGTCTATACTAAGAGTAATTCAACGAAATGTCTGGCAAACCTCTAGCAACTTGCCCAACAGCCTACGCCATAGTTAACGTCGTCACCTGGGAAGCTGTAAGTGTTAATTTTCTCAGCCTGACATGTGAGGGGGAAAGGTTTATTCAGCTGTAATTTGTCGTACGAACGTGTGAATTGTACTACTAACATGGCTATCTACATACAAAACCATTCTTTTTTACTGATCACAAAACGAACTTACAGCTCAATGTATGTTTTACTCACATGCATGCAAGCACACGCATTTATATAAATATTATATTTATATTTAGTTATTAGTGCATTAATTTTTTCACTTTTAAAAAGGTGCTAAACAATTCTTCTTCTTTTTATTTGTACATACGATGCAGTAGCAGTTGAACAGTAGCGCCGAAGAATGAGCTCTAAGTTCTAAGTAAACATCTGCCTACTGAATTGGGTTTGTCTACTGAGACAGAATACCAACTATGTCTACATTGTACACATTTTATGTAAATATCCGGCATTGGTCGCGTATCGATTCTTCGTCTAAAAATGTAGCTGATTCCATGACTGTTAGAAATGCAGCTGTGAGAGCCTTTGAGCCAGTTTTTAGTGCAAATTTAACTCTGCTTTCCAGTTAAACTAAGTTTAAAAGCTCAATTTTGCACTGAAATTAAGAAAAAGTACACCACAGTTAAACTAGTGCTGCACATTTCAGCACCGTTTTTCCACAATTCTCTCGTTGAATGTTACTAGAATCAAATTGTTTTAAATAATCAACTCATCACAATTCCCGAAATACCTTTTCAAGATCTTCGCCGTTATGTTATTTCGAAAGCATAAATATATACCAATTATTTTTTTCGTTTTTCTAAACTGCAATCAATTCTTAATTTCATCATTTTCCAATATAATTTCCATTTCAGGCTTTTTTTATTTTCCACTCGAGGCATAGGCCGGATCATTTTTGTTGCATCAATATTTCTTTCTCATTTTTGTTGCATCAATTTTTCTTTTTTTTTTAATTCTCATAACTTTTTACCAATTTCCTTCATTTTAGCTGCTAACACTGCCGTCCATATTTTCATTTCTCACAAAGTAAAAAGTAATTATTTTTCCTTCTCTTATTCCTCTGTTTCTCCCACTTTTCATCCATAATTACGTAAACTCCATATCCACAAATTTGATTACCTGCGCACCGCTTGCCAGCAATCGGACGTGCCTCACATAGCAATTCTTGTTTGAATAGCCGCAGCGGAATTGATTTCTTGTACTCTCTTGGTAACCTCTTCAGATATTAATTATGAAATTTTCAATCACGCACATCCGCAAGCCAATTTATGTTTGCTACGAAGACAATTTTGTATGGATTGCCAATGAGTTTACTTGATTTATAATTATGCAATTATGCAACCTGGTATTGTGGATTTTAATTAAAAACTTGTTTTATGAAAGAGAAAGAACAACTGATTAGAATGATCGATACATTCTTGTATATTCTTGTATATATCTCTTGTTCGGCGAGATCGCTTTAAGAACTTAATGAGGTCTAATAATCTACAGGTAAGTGCCATTTTATGGGTTATCTTCAAGTTTAATCTGACGTTAAGAGAGACAATAATATTTCAAATATTTAAATTTTTGCTTTCTCTTATGAGAAAGGAGCTAATACGTATGTATGAATTTACTAGAGTTTTAGAACTGAACACATCGCAGTTGTTCTTCAGTTCATAAGCGTGAGAAAGAAATTTTCATTTTAGTGAGTTGGTGCGTTGTAAGTTACACCCGCAGCTGCCTTCCAGTGAAAACTTGGTGACATTCGGTTCAGTGAAAGCGAAATTATTGCGTCTAAAGTGTCCGTATGTTTGTGTCATCGGTACAAAAATGAGTTTCGAACAAAGAGCTTATATCAAGCTTTGTTTTAAAATTGATAAAACCTTTACCGAAACATTTGAATTGGTGAAAAACGCTCATGGCGATGATTGACTATCTCGCGGCAGAGTTCATGGGTGGTTTACACGTTTCAGAGATGGTTGTGAGGACAAAAATAACAATGAACATATGGGCCGCCCAAAATTAGTAGTCACCAAAAACTCCATCGAAGTTGTTCATAAATTTATCAAAAATGAACCGAAATCATTGTTGAAATTCATGGAATCGGAGGTAAATATCTCCAAAATATCGATTTACCGCATTTTAACTGATCATTTGGGCTTACGAAAGGTCTGTGCATGGTCTCATTCCGCACAAACTAACTGAGGATCAAAAGTTGCTCAGAATTCAACATTCGAAAGACCTCATTAAAGAGGCGAGAAAAGACGATAACTTCCTTTACAACATTTCAACTGGTAATGAAACGTGGTGCTTCCAACATTAACCTGAAACTAAGTGTGAAAGTCAAAGTGCCGAATGGAAGGCCCTAGACGAGCCACCACCCAAAAAATCGCGTTTGGAGAGGTCAAAAATCAAGTCGATGCTCATTTGTTTTTACGATTCTAATGAAATTTTCCACAAGGAGTTCGTGCTAATGGGCCAAACTGTCAATGCAATTTTCTATCCTGGCGTTTCGGCACGTTTGTTGCATCGTATTCCTGAATACCGCGTAGGATGAAGCTGGCGCTTATTGCATGAAAATGCACCATCTCATCGATCCACTCTTGTGACTAATTTTTTGACTAGAAATCGCATTTTAACCATCAATCACTCATCATATTCACCCGATATGGCTCCCTGTGACTTCTGCCTATTCGGAAAATTGCATTTGGCCATGAAAGGAAAACGTTTTGTGTCCGTAGATGTCAACCAAAAGGCTTGTACCGACATCCTCAAGGACATTCCGGTCAATGACTTGAAACACTCTTTCGAAAAGCTTTTAGATAGCGCAAAACAAGCATCGAGGCTAGAGGGGACTATTTTGAATAAATAAAAAGAACTACAAAGCTCCTGTCGTTTCTAGCTCTAGCTCAGTCTTGTTTATTTTTGAATTCACCTTGTATATATCCCCGAGCTCCTTCACCTAGTCTTGTTTTTTTTTCTACTTTTACAAATGGACGGACCTACAATTTTATGTCGCTTCTAAATTACAGATGGGTTTTTGTGAGGAGCTTTTTCATGACAGAAATACACTCGGAAGTTTGCCTGCCGAGTTGTCTACCGAGGGACTACGACTATTAGAAAAAACGTTTTGTATCATTTGGTATTTCATGTCCGAAATTCCGAACCCGTGCACTCCAACCGTGCACTCACGCAGCCATGACAGTCGGTTCTACGTTCCAGGAAGACTCGGATTTATATTCGGGCAATGACTGCCACACCAGCAGCATTCCACATGCATGAATAGATAATGGTTAGCTGATACAACAATATTTAACTTCACTTTAAATTTAACCATAAATTTTTCAGAACACAGTAACTAACATCTAAATAGATCGGTCCGAGATTTTAACAAACTTTTGAAAGAACGAAAATATATCTATCGGCACGATAAAGTGAACTGTAGTGTTAGAGGTTAGCTGATAAAACGGTCCTAAGTCTAGCTGACTAATACCTACTCCTTGATCAGTTTCCTACAAATACGCAACTTCCTTTATTACTTCTCTAGCCCTCTTTGAAGTATCATACAACATAATAGGCAATTTCCAATTGTATTTACCAAGAATTCATACTTTTTCTGAAAAACACTTGTCAATTTCAATAATCCACCAGCTGTTTCCGCCGACTGTTGCTCTCTTCAGCCATTTGTTGGCAGGCTGTAAAAGTAAGGGCTGTTGAAGAGCACAGATCTTATTACCAATAACCAGCTGTGCGTGACACAAGTGAGTGAGAGACTCTTCAATGCGCCACTCAACTGTAAGTGTAGGGATACAAAACATTTACGCAGTGTCCTGCTGTGCTAATGACACTCCCAATATCTTATCCTGTCTTATATCCAACACTGTTCAATGCTACCAGCGACTAACACGATCTTGGTCCGTTTACGATTGAGTCTCTTCCAACTTATAAGAAATAATTTCTTTCTTTTCGCAAGAATTAATAACAATTTATCACTTATTTTCTGTTGCGGTGTATTGTCTGTTGTGCGGCAAATCAAACACGTGTTTCCGTCATGCTATGTTACATAAAAATACAACTAATTTTACAACTGTTACGTGATTTTCAAGAGCTCTCCTCAAGTGCATATCTGATACTATATTTGGCTTTGTTTTCTTTTGCAGAGTTTTGTACGTGCATTTGTATGTACATGTATATATGTATGTAGACACTTACATACATGTGTGTGGGGGCGTACACATCGACGCACCATTGGCACACTTATATTTGGGTTTTCCATTCATTCTTTCATATGTTGCATAAGCTTTTATTTGGAGCAGCTGTGTATATTTCGAATTTAATAAACATTGGAAAATTTAATTTAATTTTATTTAATCCCTATTTTGATTTATTTTAAATACAGATATTTTAGTGAAACCATATTTGTAAGGGACTAATTTTTGAAAAGCTGAAAAGCCGTCATCACAATTACGTTACCTATCCAGAATCCACCCCGACATACTCAATAAATATCCGGCATATGAAGGTATCCCGAACGATACTAACCACCTATTCACATGCCACCTTGTTGTTGTTGTAGAAGTGGTTGAGTATTTCTACTGAAACTCGCGACCAGCACCGTTTTACTACCACTGTTCTCGTGTGATGATGTCTTGTTTTTTGTTTGTTTGTTTCTAAGTCAGATCCATTTAGTGAGGTCCATGTAGACCAGCAAATTCTTTATCTCGATGTCTGAGCAAAGTCGTGCCCTAGCTAGCGCTGGACATTCACATAAGTAGTGGAAAAGAATTTCCTTCACCCCTACCGCTTGACAGCTTCTACAGATGGGATTGAAAGGGAGGTTGAGTCTGGCTGCATGATCCCCTACCTTCCAATGACCTGTGACGGGTGCATTTATACATGAAATGTTTGGCCGAGAGCAGCCTCACAGATAATTCGTCCTTTGCATTTTGTACAACGGCCATGTGTTTTTTGTTGTAGTACATCTATGTAGTTAATTGCTTGCACCTTCTTTCGGCTAAATCATGATAGCGTGAAGCAATGGATGTTTTTATTGTGTTGAGTGGGGTGGTTTCTGCCACCGCCTCTGCTATGTCTGAGGTCGAACGTTTCCTTGCTAGCTCATCCGCCATCTCATTACCCCGTATGTTCCTATTACCGGGAACCCATATCAATACATATAATTTCAAGCCAATGCCTAAGCATTTCTAGTTCTTCTCTACACTGTAAAGACTAGTTTGGATGAAATGGATGTTGGAGTTTAAGTTCTAATAGTTCTGCCTGGAACACGCTGGCATAGTCAGGAAGTCGAATTGGCTGAGATAGGTTGAGCAGCTCCGAATGAAAGCCAGCTCCCACACCACAGTTCATCTTAGACTCGTCAGTGTAGATTTCAATATCGTTTCTTCCAATCATCTTCCCTTTGCCCCATTCGGCTCTCGGTGGAAAACGTACCGTAAAGTCTTTCTTGAAGTGAAGGTGGGGACTGTGTAGTCTGATTTGTTTTTGAGCAGCGAGGGTCCCTGTAGGAGGATCTTGCTGTGACTGTACGATTTTGTCTCCAGCTTTCTATGTCTCAAAGTCTTACCGCGGTGCAAGTAGCGATTGTTTTTATATGTAAGTCCAATGGTAATAGATTAGTTAGCACATTAAGCGCTTCCGTAGGACTGGTGCCGCATATCTTATTATTGGTCTTACAATAGCTGTGTAGGACCAATTGGATAGTTTTGGTTTGAGACCCCGTTTTTTACTCAAGATTCTCTTCCACGTTTAAAGTGCTATATTCGCTTCCTTTCCCCTGTACTCTAGGTTGGGCCTCCAGCTGAGTTTGTGATCTAAGATAATACCTAAGTATTTTGTCTGTTTTGGTTAGCATAAGACTAACGCCGTTTAATTTTGGGGGATAAAAGTTTGGTATCTTGGTTCTCTTAGTGAATAGCATCAGTTCAGTCTTGCTCGGGTTTACTCTTAAACTACAGACTGTAGCCCGATTGCTGAGTAATCTCACTGATTATGGTAGGAAACATTCCTGAAACCATAAGCCCTATGTCAACCGCGTATGCCACTACTTTAATTCCCTTTCGGTTTAATTTGGAAAGGATATTGTTGACAACTAATAACCACAGCAAGGCGGATAAAACCCTTCCCTTAGGGGTTCCCCTGTTGACAGAGCGTTTTGTCGTGCTGCTGCCTACCTCACCGATGATTATTCTAGTTTTGAGACCTATTTCTGTACCTAACATATTAAGAAGAAGAAGGGTGCGTCAAAGCTTCCTTCAAAATGCTCCTCCAAAGTAGTCTATCTTGAGCTGTTGTTTCGAAGTTACGTACTCCCAACTTCTTAAGATTGAATCCCACTGCGTCTAACCAACGGTTCCTCGGTCTGCCTTTGGGTTTCACATCCATTGGCTTTTCTGTCAAGACTTTCTTCACGGTACAATCAGCAGGCATACGGATCACATGACCTAGCTATCTTATGCGCTGCGCTTTAATAAAACGTACAGCTGTCTCGTTCTGAGTTAGATCGTTCAGTTCAGAGTTCAATCGAATTCTGTAGGTACCATTATCCATTCTTATTGGGTCAAAGATCTTTCTTAAAATTTTTCTTTCCATGCTAGCAATCTGCGCGTAGTCATCAACCTTAAAAGTGCATACCTCACAACCATACGTTTGGATTGGTCGAATAAAGGTCTTGTATGTACATAGTTAACTTTGTAGAAGAAGTTAGTTAACTTTTTAGACAGAAGTTGGGACTTGAACAAGTTAAGGTGGGCGTAATACGCTTTGTTGGCGGCGTTGATGCGATCCCTGACTGCGAAAGTTGAATCACCGCTGCATGTGAATATAACTCCTAGGTACTTAAAATGCTGCATTGTTTCAAAAGTATAGGCTCCCACCTGGAAATTTTGCATCTGTGCAGGCCGCTTCGATTTCAACAGATATTTGGTTTTGCCCTCATTTACAAAAAGGCCAATACCGTTCGCAATTGTAATATTTTTTAAGAATATTTCTTTTAAATCATTCCTAGTTCTTGAGAGAATAGCGATGTCATCTGCGTGACCACATACTTCGATTGTTTTAATTATCAAGGTACCACCCACCTTTGTTGACTTCCCTTACGACAAAGTGCAGCATCAAATTGAATATGACTGTTGATAAAGCATCACCTTGTTTTACACCTGATTCAATAGAGAACGACTCTGTGAGCTTCCCTTGAATGATCACTTTTGCTTGCTTGCTTGTGTATTTGTTGCGCTAACGAGCCTTATTTGTTTGGTAGGTATTCCAAGAATAAGCAATATGTGCTGGATCCTATCTCTTTTAATACTGTTGAAGGCTTGTTTGAAGTCAACGAACAGGCAATGCACATCTAGCCCGTATTCATAGTGTTTTTCAAACATTTGGCTAAGAGCAAAACATTGGTCGATTGTAGACTGGCCTCTACTAAACCCGCTTTGGTAGCTTTCAATTATCTTTCGGCATATTTGTTGATTCGTTCATAGAGAACATTTGTAAAGAGCTTGTAGGTCGTGTTAAGCAGTGAGATACCACGATAGTTTTCGCATACTCTCTTATCACCTTTCTTGTGTACTGGGATTGGGATGGTATGGATTCTTTTTTTCCATACGTCCATTATTAAATGGATGAGACACTTATGTAAATCACCATCTTCTTTAAGGAGCTCAGCCGTTATAGAATATTCGCCGCTTGCCTTTCCATTTCGAAGCTTTTTAAGGCCATTCAGAATATAATTGTGAAATACAAGTCAAACGATTAGAATTCGCTCGAATTATGAGTCGTCCTGCCGACTTGAATAAATGGTGTTTCGAAAAAAACGCCCTTAAAATTCTCAGTGCAAGTTCAGCTTAATCCTTTGTTCATGTAAATTTTAGAGAATAAAAGGATCTAATAAGCAAAAAGCGACTTTTTGAAATTCCTATAATTGACACAAAATCCTCAAGGAGCAGTTGCTCGCAAAGTTCTACAAAAACTGAAACTCTTTTTGAGTATCGCTATAGTCCCGCCTAACAATTTTCAATTAAAAGTCGCATCGGTAGAAACACGACCTATGTTTATGTTATTGTTGTTGTAGCAGCATAAATATTCTCCATATATGTACAGGAAATGCTGTTGTAGTGACAGTTCTTGATCACTTAAATGTCAAACATTACGCTGTAGCTCACGCCGAAAGGCTCGAATAACATACTAACCCGGAGGCTCGGCGACTTGCCAATTTAGATGACCAATGCCGGAGACTTAAACGAAAAAAACCAAATGATCTTGTTCCAGAAATTTTGATGACTGACAAATATATGTAAATTTCTGGCAGCTGTCTCCCAGTTATATATGTATTTCCTGTAAATACTGTTTAATTTAATAAAATAATATTACTTGATAGTTGTGAACTAGGTGTAATAGAATGAAATGTATTTAAATATTTATAACGTTTCAATAAAATAAAATAAAAATAAAATAAAATAAAAAATAAAAAAACTTATAAATCCGGGTCGTTCCGATAACATAGGAGAACTGACTGTGGTGGAAACATTTATGTCTTAACAGTCGTTTTGCGGTGAAGAAACTGCTGAGCAATGGCTACAATTAAATTGATTGAAATTTGGGCAGAACAACGTGTGTCGGGTCGCCTATAACATAAATTGATCGATATAAAATTTTTTCAACTTAAAGGGACAGGGATCTCGGGAGGTTCATACGAAATTACAAATCTCGAAGTTTTTGGGACTAACGCAAGATTTAAAATTTTTGCAAATAGCGTACGAAAATACAAGCCTCGAAAGGCCCGAAATTTTTGAAACTAAAAAAAGACCGGGATTCCGAGAGGTGCATACGAAATTACAAATCCCGACATATTGGGACTATGGGAAGATTTATAATTTTTGCAAATTGCGTTCGAAATTACAAATCCTGAAAATCCCAAAATGTTTGGGACTTAGAAAATACCGGATCCCGAGGGGTTCATACGAAACTACCAATCCCGAAATTTTTGAGGCTTAGAAACGACAGGAATCTCGGGTAGTTCATACCTATTAAACAACGACAATTTGCTTAGATTGACTTAACAAACAGAACGCCAAAAATCAGAGATATGTGCCAATTACAAATTCATGTAAACAGAAAATACAATGTATGTGTGTAAAAATATGTATGTATGTGTGAGGAAAGCATCGGCGTGAACACGAAAAAGCAAAGTAAGCATAAACACGCATTACATACCGACAAGCATAAAAATGCGAAGATTTTCAGAGTGAGTATTATTTGACTGTCAACGCACAAGCGCCAATCTGCCCAAAATCTTCGATAGCTACCAAATATACAAATACATACATACATGTATGTATACGTATCTCCAAGTATGTGTGTATATATGATCAAACTCATATTTGGTGCAACAGACACTTTACAGTTGGTTGATTGTCATCAGCTGTAGCGGAATGGTTTGTTAGTTCGATTGAGTCAACTGTCAACACCGTTTCTTGATATGATAGATTTTCGTTGGTTGATTGAAGAAGCGTTTTAATACGAATTAAATGTATAATCCAGCTTTGTAATACTCTATTTTTGGCCATGAAATGTTAATCAGAACTCTAGCTATGTAGTGTAGATGTTACAGTGAAACACCGAAATCCGGAGAATGTCGACTTTCATCGGTGAATGTCAACATTCACATAGTCTCTTGGTGTGTGTCCGAAATATTTGCTAAATACCCTTATTTCTGACTTACACCGGTAAATGTTGACATTCACCATGCGCTAATGGTGAATGTTGAACATATTGGAGATTTATATTTTCTATAAACTAAAGGGTTTTTCAATAAGGGCGGGTAGATGTTGATAATGTCAATCGGGGCGTTTGCTGTGTGGCACGTAGCGCCGTCCTGCTGAAACCACATGTTTTTTTTTTTTTTTTTTTTTTTTTTTACGAGGAGGAAGCATCGAAAGCCTGTACCCCGTCAGTGTAGGACTTTAACCCAAACTAAACCTCCTACCGTCCATGTACCGATCCCCTCCCGGTACTACCGTTAAGTAAATCGTCGGGAAGGCGGTTGAACTCTAGGCTCTACGTCAGTTACACTTCACATGCAGTCCGTCAAAAGTTGCATGTACTTTAATCCTCCCCCAGTTTTGTTTGTTACCGAAGCAAACCACCCCAGTTGGGCCTGTCCACCCCCTCCCACCATACTTGTCACACGTCGACTTAAGAGTTCGTTCCTTTGTCAAGTATCGTCTGTTTATCTGCCGCTGACCTCGGATATGTCTGCGAGCTTTAATGCATAAATTATTTGGCTAATTGCGGCCGAGATCTTATCCCACGCATACTTTGAAGACATCATGATGTCCACTATGTTTTCTGGTACTATCGGATCATCTGATAGTGAAGCTAAATCCTCTCTGATAGTCACAAATCGCGGGCATACAAAAAATACATGTCTTGCATCTTCCTCTTCATGGCATATTCGACATAAAGGCGAATCACGTATCCTAAGGCGATGTAGATACTTCTGGTAGCAACCATGGCCTGTCAAAAATTGCGTTAGCTGGAAATTAGGCTCACCATAGCTTCTATTTAGCCATTTTTCGATTTTTGGGATTAGTGTATAAGTCCACCTTCCCTTTGTCGCGAAACCACATGTCGTCTAGGTCCATATGGTTCAATATGGGCCATAAGAAATTGGTTATCATCGTTGTGTAGCGCTCGCTGTTGACGGTGACCGCCTCACCAAGGTCGTTTTCAAAAAAGTACGGACCAATGACGCCGCCGGCCCAAAATCCACACCAAACGGTAACTTTTTGAGGATGCATTATCACTTGGTGAACCTCGTGTGGATTGGTGTCGTCCCATATACGGCAATTTTGTTTGTTAACACAGCCATTCATCCAAAAATGCGCCTCGTCACTAAAGATGATTTTTCGCCCAAAACTGGAGTTCTCTTCCAAACGATTCGAAGCCCAGTCAGCGAACAAACGGCGTTGTCTATGGTCATCAACTTTGAGCTCCTGGGTCAGTTGGATCTTGTACGGATGTAGGCCCAAGTCCCGACGCAAAATTCGCCAAGTTGAAGTCTGCGAAAGGCCAAGTTCTTGTGCACGGCGAGGAATAGACTGCCTCGGGTTCTGCTGTACACTTTCACGGACCGCGGCAATGTTCTCGGCTGATCTTGCGTTCCTTGAACGCACGGGTGTTGGCTGATTGTTTACTGACCCGGTCGTCTCAAATTTGGCCACCAACCGTTGAAGAGTCGACCACGTCTACCGAAAAATGGGCGCAATGCGCGCAACGTTTGCGTTAATGAACACTTATTTTGATAATAAAGTTTTATCGTGCTGTTCAATCGTGTAACTTGCCATGATGATTTGGCATAAACAACTGAATAATAAACAAAGGATTTGACAGATGTCACCAAAACAAAATGGCTGCCACAGGGCGCCAAAATCGACCCGCGCCAATTGAAAACCCCTTTATTATGACACTTTGAATTGTACAAGAGTTCTTTGCATTTACAACTGCATTTATTTGAAGAACACTTCCTTTTGCAATGACAGCGTCTAGAGCATTGTCCCCCGCTTCTCGAATTAGCTGCAGCTGTTTCTCACAGCGACATTTCTTGAAAAGAAATCTTATCTATGGAAAGTTACTTTTTTTTACAAATTACGAACTTTGTAAAGCTGCTTGAGGGTACCATTTTTATTTGCCAACAACAACCGCTAACACATTTCGGTTATCTGTACGACCACGGTCGTCATCAGGGACTTGTATCTGTACATTATCACCAATTTGAGCAGGAGGAAAATTGTTTTTGTGAGGCGCGTAACATTTTTGTTGCTTGCAGTAGAAGATTTTCTTTCGCGGCCGCTCTTTTTGTAGAAATCAACTCGTGTTTCAGTCAGAATTTGATGTGAAGACGTTATAGGTTGTAGGTCCTCTTCAATATTTTTCTTTGGAATATGGTTTTCAGTATGGCCACCGCTCAATTTTTGTTATAAGCATTAAATGTTTGTTCAAGCTGTTCTTCGGTTTCGGAAGTATTGGCAAATTCTTCAAGTTGTTCTTCAGTTTCAATATTTGCGATTTGTTCGCCAGGCAAAAAAGACAATGATATCCTCTTTTTGCTTTAACGTCAAACATGGTGTCATAAGGATGGCGTATTCCTTCGTGGTATGTAGTGTTCTTGGCAAATTGAACAAAGGATAAACCATCTGACCATTTATTTGTATCGTTATCGTTCATCCATGCAGTTGGCATATACTGTATATCCTGATTGGCCCTTTCAACTGAGCCTTGTCCTTGACTGTAACGAGACTTTCCATGAACTATTTTAACGTCTTTCCACATAGCGCATATTTCGTGATATCCGAATTACTATTGATTACTAAATTCTCTGCCATTATCTGATTGCAATATTGTTGCTGCACCAAATGTTAAAAGTAATGAAAGAACGTGATGCGCTACTTCTTCAGCTCTGTTAGTTTACAAAGGTCATAGCTGGATAAACTTAGTGAAATGATCTTGATACGCCATTATGAACTTATATTCGTCATCTCTGTTTGACTGCAGATCTATCAGGTCACCTTGACATCTTGAGTTCACTTCACAACTAACCATTGGCTTCACAACAATACCTTTCTTAGGTACCTTTCTTAATGTTTTTGTATTTAACTTGCAACTCTTTAATGGTACAATTAACTTCTCTTCATCCTTAATTTTTAAAACATCAAAACGTTTTAATCGTCTGTAATCCAAAGGTGTCTTACATTTAATTTTAGCAGAAACTATTTTAGAAACTATTTTAGAATAGTTTTCTTGAGAAAAATAAAAACAACTGTCTTCTCGTTTACCCGCAATTAATGCATTTAACTTTTCAAGAAAAAGATCACGATTTACTGCCGTATCCATTTAGTATAAATTAGTTTCGGAGCATATCTGTGATTGTCGGCACACACCGGAGACTGTCCGAATGTACAAGAATGTAATGAAATATTCGATCTTTCACCGACGTATTTGGTATCTGTTGGCATTCACCGGTGAAAGTCGACATTCTCCTATTTCGGACATTCACGGTAACATAGATACTTCGATTTGAAGGAGAGTACCGATTAATCTGAATTTCCATGAACAACAGACGAGAATCATACAAAAAAATATATTTCATAAATCGTGAAGCAAAACTCGTAATTAAAGGTGATGGAAAGATGACTAATTTTCTTCCTGTGCGACTATCTTAAGCTACTTAATAAATCGGTGGTGTCCTCTTGGAAAAGCTACTTTTTACTTCAGAGCAAATTCTAATATTTTAGATCTCTGATCTACGTTTATGCCCGCATGAAGATTTACAAAATTGCAGAACAGATTTTCAGTAGTTACTGCGAATGTTTTTTCACAAAATGTGCGAGCTCCTATTGCAACAAATCCAATTAGCGTCGTTAGCATACTTTTCAAATTTTTTCACTTCGACAATTTTTAAATTAAGAGCAAAATGGCATAAGTGTTTCTTAGAACAGCATCGAGGGCATATTGCGAATTTTTGGTGTTGCTGGTGCTTCACGCAAGTTGCCAGCATTCATATTAAGAAATTTACTGCAGTGAAAATAAAATATTTCAACTTAAAAATATATCAAATAAACGAGAATGAGTGCAACTATTTTTGGAGAAAAGCGCACATGGCGCACCGGCACCAACAGCAAAAGCAACACGACATAACAACAACTGCAAAAGTATATGAGCATCAACTGCAGCACGTCGCTGACTAGACAAATGGGCAGACAACGCGGCAACGTATCAGTCGGCCAGTATATCCGCCAGCCAACCAGACACAGTGACAAGTTGGCTAGTGCCAGCGGCAGTGGAACAACTGAAGGCATCAAAGAAGCATAACACCAACAATTGTGCAGCACATAAAATAGGAAATTAAAATAACGCCGCGAATTTTCGTGAGCACGTATGCTTTTGCTGTATTCAAAAAAAATAGTGAGAGGGTGTATGCACGCCTTCTGCCGGCGAAAGTGCCAACGGGAATGTCATCAGGCACACGGATTTGCGTTTTTATTGCACGGGCGGTGTGGAAAATGTGCGTAATGAAAAAGAAAAAATATAAAAAATAAGAAACCGAGATTTTTTATTTATGTATAAGAAGAAGACCTTTCTTCTTGCTACTATATTTTGAAGGAAATACAAAACTTACTGCAAGATTTATTGCCTACTAATTGCTAGACAGCGCACGACTTCAAGGAGTGTCTTTATAGAATGCAAATGAAGTTGGTGAAAAAAATGGGGTAAAATAAATTGCTGCTCGTGGTAATTGGATGCTTGGAGAATAGCGCCTTTTCGCAATTAATTCAATGTAACAATTGTTGTTTCAGCATTTTTACGCGTATAACAGAAAACGCAGATGCAGTGGGAAACCAATGTTGGCGCAGCTGTTTCCTTTGAACGAATTAATGGAATTCCTAAATGTGGGGAAATTTGCAATGCAAGCAAAGGCAATAACCGTTTAAGTAATGAATAGAAGCAAATGCAAATGTTTGCTTGCCCCCTTTGGTAGAGGTAATAACCGCGCTCCAATTTAAATTTATGCACATTTTTTTGTTTTACGAACACATGTTTTAATTTTTGAAAATTTTTTAAAATTAAATTTTATTGAACTTGCAAATAATTTTTATTTTTTATTACGTTTTCTTTTATTTGCTTGAATTTTATTTATATTTTTATTTATTATCTTACCTTATTTGAATAGTCTTTGAGACCTAGAAAATAAAACCACCTAAGCGACTTTCGAACAAACACAAGGTAAACCAGTCGCTTGTCTGCGGTGAATTGTCATTAAACAAGCCGAAATAAAAAGCGGTGAGTAATACAGTGCGACGGCACAGCCAAATATATCTACGCGTAGTTGCAGTCAGTCAAAACAAGCCAAAATGGAGAGATAAACATCTGGAAATTAGCGAAATGAGTAACAAAGGAAAAGCATTTTGAGGTAGGGAGTATGGCATTGAAGACAAACCGCACAAAAGTGGTTAGATAGTTACTTGAGAGCCAAAAATGGAGTTTACTGCTGAAGTGGCTGGGTAGTGTTAATGAGGGAATCTTCTTCCGAAAATATTAGAAGCGATGCCAGGTCAAGTGATCCAAGTATTTGAGATTTGTCTTAAACTTTTCTGAAAATTTGTTTATTTGTAGGCCCGAGTATAAGAAAAAGTAAATTGAAAAAATTTTGTAACAAATTTTTATAATTCTGAGATTTATTCTGTATTGAAAATTGTCGTATGTTTTCGGTTCTTTTTTTGACATTTTCGCATTTTTGTTTTTAAATTTTTAAGGTAAAATAAACAATCCTTTTGTACGCTGAAAATTTTGATAGAGTATAGGATTGTTTTTTAGCATTTTTAATTTTTTTTTTTTACTTTTAAGGAAAAAATATACCTTTGAATATGTTTTTTTTTTCCTTTTTAACTTGGAAAACAATTTTTTTTTAAACCTATTTTATTTTAACCTTGAAAATTTTGGTAGAGTATTTTAAAGCATTTTTATAATTTGTGTTTTACCTTTCTAAGAAAAAATATACCCTTTCTGGAAAAATATACCCTTGATGCATTTTTTTTTTTAATATTTAATTTTTATGTTGAAAATTTTGGTAGTGTATTTTATAGATAAATATCTTCTGTGTTTTTTTTTTTTTGACGTTTTTATAATTTATAATTTAAATTTTTATAATTACTTTTTAAGATAAAATAAACTTTAAACGAATCTTTTTGTCTTTTGAAAATATTGGTAGAGTATTTTAGAGTGAAATATCTTTGATTTTTTTTAACATTTTTAAACTTTTTTATATGTAGTGAAATATATTCAGTTCTTTTTGTTACATTTTTATATATTTTTTTTCACTTTTTAGCAAAAAATGCATCGTGGAAAAAATTTTTTTTTGAAAAACTATTTTATTTTTACTTTGAAAATTTTGGTAGAGTATTTTAAAGTGAAATATCTTTTTTCGCATTTTTATAATTTGATTTTTAACTTTTTAGAAAAAAATAATTACCTTTTTAGGAAAAACTATACCCTTGAAACATTGTTTTTCTTTAATATTTAATTTTTACGTTGAAAATTTTGGTAGAGTATTTTAAAGAAAAATATCGTATTTTTATGCAGACAATTTTTGAATAGAATATACAATATTAAATTTTTTAAATATTTTTTTTTTAATTTTGGTAGAGTATTTTAAAGTGGAATATCTTAAATTTTTTTTATTTTGTTACATTTTTATAAATGTTTAACTTTTTAGCAAAAAATTTACCCTGGAAAGAACAATTTTTTTTTTTGAAAAACTACTTTATTTTTACCTTGAAAATTTATGTAGAGTATTTTAAAGTGAAATGTCTTCGAATTTTGTTTTAGCATTTTTATATATTCTTTTTAACTTTTTAGGAAAAAATATACCGTTGAAAATAGTTTTTTTAATATTTAATATTTATGTTGGGAATTTTGGTAATGTATTCATTCATTAATTCAGAATGTCAATTGTTGGCATGTAATTATTCATTGGACTACAAGGCTAAATGTATTATTGATTTTATATGAGTGCAAAAAAGTCTGCAAAGTCTACACACACTTTAAAAGGATAGTCTTTACAACACCGATTTAAGATAAAAGCAAATTCATGGTGAATCGGTAGATGAGTAATCCATAGCTAGTTTTTTCTCCTCTTCTCACTTGTATGCGTCACGTAGAAGGTGTGAAGCTTTAGATTATATATTTTCCAATATATGTACATACAGTGACTCAATAAAGAACTGGGTCACCCACGCAGTATGGTTTTAAATAAAAAAATATATATTAAAATGCAAATCTAATGTGTCACATTTGCTTTCGTTTTTCAAGCGTATTTTTCAAAACTACCAAAAACATAAACAAACTTCAACTCATTGGTACATAGAAAACACAAACAACAAAAACAAAATACATGACAAAAACGAGCTCGAACATTTATATAAAGTAGAGTTAGGCATATAATATTTAAGAAAAAACAGTAATATTTAGTCGGCAAGCCTTTATTTTTTCTCACAGCATTCAGTCTTCTTGACATGAATTCGACCAGCTGCTTGTATGTTAAGAACTTATTTTTCCCTACTGTTCTTTAACATAATCTTCTAGGTCTTTCTTGTTCCTTATAACAGACTTTTTCAGTTGGTTTTCCCAATGAGCCCACAGATGTTCGATTACATTGATGTTTGGAGATTGCAGAGGTGTTTCAAGTACTTAAGGGCACCTGTACACAAGCCATAGACAAACATCAGTTGCCATATGCTTGTGATCGTTGTCTTGATAGTACTAGAAATTGTGATTATGTCACAACTTTTCAGCACTTTTGACCGAATATTCTTTCATAATTGTTAGGTGTTGTTTGTGGTCCATATTGCCGTTAATGAATCACAAATTTTTAGTACCAGCAGCGGACATAGAGCCCCATACCATTAACGACCCATCCCCATGTTTAATTGTCGGTCGCAGGTTTTCTTCCAGAAACTCTTCTCTCCATCCATATGATTGTCCATCTGTCCAAAATATGTTAAACTTGTTGTCATCTGCAAATAAAACGCGCTTCCAGAAATTCAAATCGCAATTCCCATGAAGCTTTGCGAATTTTATTTTCTTGCGTCGGTTAAGCTCGTTGATGAAAGGTTTTTTTCGTTTTTTTCCATTATAATTATTCTTTCGCAACACTATTCGTATACCTTCGGGGTTGCAGTTAATATTAAGGTGTTTGCCGACTTCTTTTGGGAACTTAGGAGTACACAAATTCGGATTTTTCTTAATCTCTTGCACTATTCACCCTTCATCAGCATCCGAAAACAGTTTTAGTCATCCCGATTTCTTCTTCTTTTCCACGGATTTTGCTTCTTTGAAACGTTTTATCACGGCGCATACGGTCGATCGGGGTCTATCCACTATTTCTGCGATTTCTCGAATGGTTTTACCCTTCTCATGATGACTAATAATTCAATTTCTGACTTCAATAGAACTTTGTCCAAAATGTCCTTGTTTATAATTTCGACTTTTATTCAGCAAAACATGGCAGAAATGTTATTTTAATTTATTGCGTTTGGTTTTTTTTATAAAAATATGATTTATTGCATAGCAGAATCTTTAAAAATCAAACTGTGTATGAAATTCACAAAAATTTAACAAATTTAAAAATATGGGCAAACAAATTTTCAACTTTTTAATCAGAATTTTGAAATTTAATTTTTTAGCCCATTTAATTTTAGCAATTTTATCAATTGCAACTTGAATGAAGTGCAAATATGAAGTCGTTCAAACATGATTTTTCATATTTTTTTTTTTTTGCTTACAATGTTGACAATTTACTTCCATATAAAGTGCTAGTTCGGCGCAAGTTTTTTATATGGAAAAAGAAAAATGAAAAAAGAACAAGCGTTTTAAGCCAATGTAAACAGTTAAAAAGCCAATTCAAAGGAGAGGTTTTTAGGTAAGAATAAACCATTTCAAACCTCAGCCATTCACAAATCCATAAAACTATAAAAAAAGCAATAAACAAAATATGTAATTGAATTCATAATACAAAATACGCCACTTCCGCTAATATAATATGTCGGTGTGTGATAGATACAGATATCAATAGATTCAATAACGTTTTTCTCTCAAACAAAGCGCATACCAACTGTAATTAAAGCACAAACATACCAACAACTACACTCGCATTTCTCTCTCACTACTGGAGATGCATACTATACATTGTCATACCTATACTTATACATATTTACACACACTACATTTAGTTACTCCCCTCATCATTGGCTTAAAACCGCAGCTGCCACTACTTCCTGCACTAACAGACAAACAACGGGCGATACATTTTCTTGCAATCAATAAGCAGCAGTAGCTGATTGGATGATAGCTGGTGAGCCATTGAACAGGAAACCTGAGTGTTATGCGCACTGCAATCACCACAGCAGACAGGAAGTGCAGATAAAGGATGCTAAGAGTTATGTAAAAAATATGAAGACTTAATGAGAATATTACATAGTGTTCAATATTTTCAGTTGAATGAGAAAAGGTATAAAAAACACAAATTCAAAGGAATCTGCTTGGTGAGGAAGTTGATGGAATTGAAAAAGTACGCACTTCGAGCATAGCTCCTTTCAGCTTGAGTGATAATTACAATAATCAACGTTCAATAAAACCGTAGCAAACGAGTTAGGGTTAAAACCTATGGTAAACAATAAACTGCAAGATCGATTATCTTTATTCACGCGCCTGGTTATCCAATTACATATTCTAAGTGCTTTTACATCTTCATGAATGCAATAACAGTGGCAGTGATCTACCCAATCGCGATGTACAGAAAGCGGAGCAGTGGTCAACATCAGACGGTTAACCGACTATCAGTGATTTTGAAAGAATCAGCTGATTTGCTTACGTCATGAGGGTTTGTATGCGGTGTGATGACGTGACAGCGGTTTGCTTGCAAAAAAAACTGAGATTGTGCTGCTGATATTATTATTATGATTGGCTCTTTGTGCACTGCGACCTGAAGAGATCTATTGCGCAGCCATGTAGCCTACTCGAACAGTTTTAGGCTGTTAATAAATCCTAAAACTGCTGAAGGCTTAATTTCTACCAGGAGGTTTGGATCTATAGCCCCATTTCCCAGGTAATTTAGTCTGTGTCGCGCCACTGCCGAGCAGTCGCATAGAATATGTTCTGCTGTTTCTTGTGCCTCTTTGCAGAGTCTACAAGAATCGTTTTTTATCGCACCTATCTTTTTCATGTGATAATTAAGTTTACAGTGGCCTGTTAGTAGTTCAGTGTAAAGTTTTATGTCCATTCTGCATATCTTTCTGGATCTATAAGTCTTTTCGATTGCCGCATGCCCGATTGGGCTCTCCACTAATCGATTATTAGGCCTCGTTGTTCCTGCTCACGCAGACAGACACTTTTAAGCTATTATTCACCCCGCAGAAAGGTTCAGGACCTATGAAGGGAGGGTTTGCCCCCTTTTTCGCCAAAGTGTCCGCAATTTCCTTCCCTTCGTGCCCCTCATGTCCCGGAACCCACATCAAAGTAACAGAGTTTCTTGATGCTAAGGTGGGTGTTGAGTATTTTAAAACATTCCCAGACCAACCTTGATTGGAATGAGAAGGTATCCAGCGATTTTAGATCTGCTTGACTGTCAGAGAGAATGTTACTGATATACGAAAAAAATCAACTCCTGTTACTTCGTTGCCATCTGAACTACCAAGAATGATAGATTACCTGGTTTGGCCAACCGAAGTATCATAAAGTGGTGGAAGTAATTTCGACTACCACGTCATAGGGTACTCGGCAACAGAATTCTGCGCGCTCATTTCACACGTATTCACTCACTCGCCCAATCAGTCAGTGAAGTGAAAAATGCTCCATCATCCAAAAGATGGAGTCAACTCCTGAAAATGTTCGTGCAATGATTTATTACGATTTTCGTTGTGAATTGTTGAGACAGAAGTGCGTTGATCAACTAACTTTGAATTTTGGCGTTAAAGCAACACACTTAGCCATTGTGAAACGCCGGTACAACGCATTCCAACATGGCCGTCTATGCTTGCAGGATGAATTTCGTGTCATTTCACGCGACTTGTCATGTGGCATATCGCGGGATAACGGTATGTCTGGGCGTTATTGGCATCAACATACATTCAATATTGCTTGATTTCTTCTCGTTGAACACTGCATAATGTAGCGATTGCTCAAAAAAGGAAACGGACACGAGTCGATTGGTGTAAAGAAGTGTTAAATGTCAGCTGCTGTGGTTCAAAGCAGTTCTATGACATCGTAAGAGGTGACAAATCTCTGAATGATCTTAATCCCACGAAAGTTGTTCGCAAAAGAAGCACTTCATGGCACTTCAAGCACCTTTTTTTCGTAAAGTCTGGTCGTGACGCAATCATACCACTAGAAAAACTTAAAACTATTAATTCGGAGTGGTACACAACCATTTGTTTGCCGAAGTTTTCGAATAATTAATGATAACCAAGTACCGAAGACGAATAAATCTTTCACCAAGTCAATGCAAGCTCTCACGTATCGGCTCACACAAGAGAATTTTTGAGCAATAAATAGATCGAATTAATGGATAGTCTGATTTGATGATTTCCCCGATATTATAATATTTTTATTTTGTCGGGACAACTAGCAAGTACAGCACTCAGACACTATTAAGTCCACTTTACTGCACTCGTATTCCCTTTTAGTTTTCTTTAAATCTACCCGACCTCTGAAAAAATCTGAGTAGATCTTGTGGTGCCAAGGAGCCAAGGTGGTCGCTTCTTAACGCATTAGTGCCAAAGACCTCAAGCCTGATTCGAACGAAGACGCGACAGGCGCACAGAAAGTGGTCCGCCGTCTCATCCTCCTCTTCACAAGCTGGGCACAGTGCTCTGTCCGAGATGCCCACCTTTTCCATGTACTTCACCCACAGAAAGTGGTCCGTCATCAGTCCAACCAGCTACCTGCCTTCCGGATATGACAGGTAACATCATTTTAGTACATCTGCAGCCTCTCTCAATCTGCCAAGCTCGCTTGTGGGTTGTAGTAACCCATCGTGGCTTTGATGGCTGCAGAAGGGAGTGACAGAACGGGCTCCGGGCCAAAAAAGTTGGCCTTAGAGCCCATTCTAGCTAAGGAGTCAGGGGTCTCGTTACCCGCGATGCTCACGTGTTCCGGGACCCATGATGGCATCAGACTATTATGTCTGATGACATAGTTCAGCCTGGGTTTACAGGACTCGACTATCCCTGATGTGGTTGGGGGATTGTCTAAGGTCATGAGCGCAGCTTGGCTGTCGCTACAGACATATTCAGATCTGCCTCTCCATCTGTTTTCCACAACAAAGTTCATCGCTGCTTGATACACATACATCACACATACACATCCGCTTGAAACACACAAGCATACATTCCAAGAGCGAAGTGCAGTTTTGTCCCACTGGATTCCACGTAGACCCCGGATCCGGAGCTGTGCTCGATCCTGGAGCCATCCGGAATAATATACTTCGCTACACTCGCATTGCTTAGGCGTACTAAGGGAAACATTCACTGACAACGTTTTCGAAGAAGAATTTGTTTCCGCCCCTCTCTATGATGAGAAGATCAAGCGAGCTGCTGTCAGGATCGCAATTAGTCATTTTGTCACTTTAATTGCGCAAGAACACAAATACCAGCGATCACATACCAACGCCACTAATCGTAGTAAAAGAATGCCTAAGCCAAATGACAACAACTAATGATGATGTGCCAGAATACGAGAGAGATGTGACATTAGATATACAATTCGTGGCATTGTAATTAAAGCCACAACTACGCATGAAATGCACGTAGATGAATTGGACGTTGATGTGGACAAAAGGACAAAAAGCAAATACAAGAGACAAACCGAATGGACGCACAAAAATGTCGTTGAAATACTGCACTGTAAAGGGAACTACACTGCAGAGGAAAATTTGTAGCTTCAGCAATGAAGGCGAAACACGGAAAAGGAGGCATTGTGAGCTGCTCCAAGTGGATGTGTGTTTGAAGAGGAAGAACAAATATTAGATTTTAGTGCAATCGCTGCGCTGTTAGAAGCATAGCAGCCAGAAAAAACAGTGGCAACAAACTGAAAGAAGTCGAGGGTTAAAGCAAAGGTAAACATGGGCAGGTGCGGTGCAAGGTGGATAACATCAAAATGCAAGTGCAGCAGATTTCCTTTGCTTTGTACGCACATGTGGGACAATTGAACTCAGCTGGCAGTGCATACGCGGCCACGGAAATTTGGGTACGTATGTAGTATTTAGCATAGTTAGCGCAAACACACGTCGTTTTTGGCTGCCTTGAGGTTGACAAAAAGAAATTCGATAGTAAAACCGCGCACATAAAACAAGTGCTGAGGTAGTAAAAAATGCCGACTATTAACGAAAATTCTGCATTGCATTGAAAATGTTGCTTCCGCATAGAAGAATGGAATATACGACAGACATAAAGGAAATAAAGAGACGAAAAAAAAAACAACACACGCAGCGAAGAAGAAATCCGTTTGCAGCAGTGGCGGCAAATGCACCTAAACAAAAGCCGCACGGAAGCGGGTGGCAGTCTTCAAAAACACAAAGCCAACTAAACACTTGTGAATTACTAACGATGAACACCCGAGGCAAACGAGGGCGGAGGGACGAATGGCTTGTGCGCTTGTCAAAAAGGCATGAATGGGAGCGCTGAGAAGTAGGCGAATCGTACATATGTACGATTTACCTGCGCATGCCCGAAAACTCTATATGTGTGTGTGTGTATCTATACGCTTAAGTCGCGTGATGGAAGGCCGAATGCTTAGATGCTTTAGTACTTTTCGTAAGTAAATGAAAATAAACAAACAAGCGGCATGTAGCCTGTGTCATCTCCCTTTGTTGTTGCACAATTGCCGGTTCTTGGCTAGTTGCCGCATGGCGTGTTGCAAACAGCAACAACAATAACAAAAGCACAGCGTCTTGTGTTTATAACTGTGCCAAGGAGACATAAATAGCAGCAAAAAAGCTACCGAAAAAGCAAACTCATTTTTTGAGTTATGACAAAAGCAAAAAATCGCTTGGGGTTAGGTGCCTGCCTTGCTTGCGAAAACTTTAAAATTTACTAAAACATTTTTTTTATTTTTATTCTTTTTTTGTATATCCGCACTTATTTCAAGTATGAATCGTCTGCCTAAAATGAGAAGAAAATGAAATTCTGCATGCCACTTGAGCGTGTGTGAGAGGCACTTAAGTACATGCATACGAGGCACACTCGCAAAGGGTGTTCAATTTAGAGATATCGGATTTGTGGGCAAATTTTATTATTTTTGGAGAATCTTTATAATTTTTTTTCATTAAAATTATTTCAAATTAAAATAATATTTAAAACCAAAATTATATATATATATATATACAGGTGTCACTATTGCTGTCAATAATTGAAAAGTCATTTAATTAAGTCTTTAAATTGGCTCTAAAGGTTGTATAAGTCGTAGAACACGATCTTCCTTAAATTGCGCAAGCAAAATTTTCTTGTGAGCAAGCTTGTGGAGTATAAGGAAGGAAGGATCCGCCATTTTGAATTTCAAGAAGTGCCACTTTGCTTTCGAAAGTAAACATAATTACCTACATTTTAAGCCCTCATAGACCTCTTTTCGTCAAAATCTATTCTGGGGGCAGGGGGTCTCACGTTCAGAAAGAATGCCCCATATATATAATTGGCGCGTACACCCTTTTTGGGTGTTTGGCCGAGCTCCTCCTCCTATTTGTGGTGTGCGTCTTGATGTTGTTCCACAAATGGAGGGACCTACAGTTTCAAGCCGACTCCGAACGGCAGATATTTTTATGAGGAGCTTTTTCATGGCAGGAATACACTCGGAGGTTTGCCATGGCCTGCCGAGGGGCGACCGCTATTAGAAAATTGTTTTTTTTTTTTTTTATTAATTTTGGTTTCACCGAGATTCGAACCAACGTTCACTCTGTGAATTCTGAATGGTAATCACGCACCAACCCATTCGGCTACGGCGGCCGCCCAAAATTAGTTGATTTAATTAGTTGATTAAATTTGCGCTACTGTGGAAAGGGTCATCAATCAGAATAGATTTTGACGAAAAGAGGTCTATGAGGGCTTAAAATGTAGGTAATTATGTTTACTTTCGAAAGCAAAGTGGCACTTCTTGAAATTCAAAATGGCGGATCCTTCCTTCCTTATACTCCACAAGCTTGCTCACAAGAAAATTTTGCTTGCGCAATTTAAGGAAGATCGTGTTCTACGACTTATACAACCTTTAGAGCCAATTTAAAGACTTAATTAAATGACTTTTCAATTATTGACAGCAATAGTGACACCTGTCATTTAATTAAGTCTTTAAATTGGCTCTAAAGGTTGTATAAGTCGTAGAACACGATCTTCCTTAAATTGCGCAAGCAAAATTTTCTTGTGAGCAAGCTTGTGGAGTATAAGGAAGGAAGGATCCGCCATTTTGAATTTCAAGAAGTGCCACTTTGCTTTCGAAAGTAAACATAATTACCTACATTTTAAGCCCTCATAGACCTCTTTTCGTCAAAATCTATTCTGGGGGCAGGGGGTCTCACGTTCAGAAAGAATGCCCCATATATATAATTGGCGCGTACACCCTTTTTGGGTGTTTGGCCGAGCTCCTCCTCCTATTTGTGGTGTGCGTCTTGATGTTGTTCCACAAATGGAGGGACCTACAGTTTCAAGCCGACTCCGAACGGCAGATATTTTTATGAGGAGCTTTTTCATGGCAGGAATACACTCGGAGGTTTGCCATGGCCTGCCGAGGGGCGACCGCTATTAGAAAATTGTTTTTTTTTTTTTTATTAATTTTGGTTTCACCGAGATTCGAACCAACGTTCACTCTGTGAATTCTGAATGGTAATCACGCACCAACCCATTCGGCTACGGCGGCCGCCCAAAATTAGTTGATTTAATTAGTTGATTAAATTTGCGCTACTGTGGAAAGGGTCATCAATTTAGAGGTAACGAATTTTAAATTGAAATAAAACAACGAAAATTCAAACTGATTGGGAAGTTTTGTTATTTTTGTGTAGAACCATTCTTGAGAATTATTTTTTAAAAATAATGCCTTTCAAATGTTGGCCGCAACTGCGCCGTAATTCGGCCATCCGTAAACACCAATTTTGAATGACTCGTCGAAGAACTTCGGTTGGTATCTCGTGAATAACTTTAGTAAGTTGACTTCCAATGCCTCACTGGTTTATCCACAGAGCATTTAGACTTTACATACCCCCACAAATAAAAGTCCAAAGGTGTGATATCACACGATCTTGGTGGCCAATCCACTGGGGCGAAAAGAGAGAATTGCTCACCAAAACGACGACGCAGTAAATCCATTGTTTCACGGGCTGTATGGCAAGTAGCCCCTTCTTGTTGAAACCAAATGTTTTGGAGATCACGTGCTTTAAAATCTCTCATCAAAAAGTCATTTAACATGGCTCATTAACGTTCGTCAATCACTGTTACTTTAGCGCAGGCCTCGTCATTGAAGAAATGTGAGCCGATGATTCCTCCATAGGCCGCACCTCCTCCTCATAGGCCGCACCAAATGGTTCTTTTCAATGGATGTAATGGGTGTACCCGAATGGCTTCAGGTTGCTCTTCAGCCCAAATACGGCAACTTTGCTTATTGACGTAGCTAACAAGCCAAAAATGGGTCTCAACGCTGAGCACCATAAGTTGGCTTGAGCGCGCATTGAAAACTTTTCACAGAGCGTCGATTTTCCTACTTCAATTGTACGATTTGCAAACGTTGTTGAGGCATAAGTCTTTCTCTCAAGAAATATCAATGAATACTAACAAAAATTATATATTTAATTTGACACTAGTCACGCGGGATCTGTCAAAAAACCCTATGAAAAAAAGTAATTCCAATCGAATCACCCTTTATGTAAATATGCATTGCGTGTATGTATGCCACATGTTTGCGAGTGCAGACAGTTGGCGTCTCTTATGCCATTCGGCGTGTTCCGACAAAATGTTGTCTGCGTAAAACAAACAAAAATGAAAAATATGCACTCGCTTGCACTTAAATGAAAATATCAAATTTCCATAATGACTATGTTGTCACTGGCATTTACTGGCATTTAAATTGTTCAAAGCGCATACCTACATATGTATGTATGTCTGTAGCGCGCTTCCACTTGCATAATTTGTATGTAATGGCGCACACCGCTGCCTTGCGTTGCTCCTTCTGTAGTTTTCGGCAACCATCTGTAGTGCATTTCCTCAAACATTTGTCGAATTTTATACTCCTCGTTGTACCATTCCACTGCCTTTTTATGTTCCTTCTTCATACTTCTAACACATATTGTTAAATTTACGGTTATGACTATGTTACTGCCGCAGATTTTCTTTGTAAAGTGTTTTTGTGCTAAGTCTTATAAAAAATTAATGGTTCTTTTGTATCATACGATTTTTTTGTTGTTGCAATTATGCAATGCGAGCAAAAACAAGTGGTTCTCAGTTTTCAATGCAGCTGCAGGAAGTTAAAGTGTTGTGCTAAGCGTTGCTGTGCACTTTTATAAGTAGTCTAGTTTTTTCTCGGAGAGTGCAATGATTCGAGGAAAGCAATTAGAATGAAATGTTTCTCACATACCCCGGCTACCTACAGTTTACAGGGTCCAGCACTCGAAGTGTAACCAACTTCAGACCGTGCATCAGCTGTCTGTTAGTTGGCTAAATGACAGTCCATAGTATTGTTTACAAGCACGCGAAAGCATTTTGCCGAGAGTAAACGCGAAAAAGAAAATCAGTAATGGATTTCAAATGTAATAGTGTGACTGCAGTAAAATCACAACCAGCGATTGTTTGTCAGGTCGAGCACCTTAAAGCAAATAAAGTTTTTGTTTATCGCACCATTACTCGTTACAATGATACTGGCAGCATCGCGAAATGTCATAGAGGTGGTCATCAAAAGACTGCAACGTCACGTGAAATATTTCAAAAAGTGAAGAAGCGACTTGAGCGAAATCCCCTACCCCCGACGAAGTGCCAATCAAATGACGAAAGAACTGAAAATATCTGACCGTAGCATCCGCCGCATACTGAAAAATGATCTCAAAGTCAAGCCTTGCAAGATCCAAAAGGCGCATGATCTCACACCAAAACAGCAACAAGTCAGACTTGAGAGAGCGACGGAGTTGCTTCACTTGGCCGAAAGCAGTCAACTTCCCAACATTGTGTTTTCTGACGAGAAAATTCTTCAAATTGAGCAATTCGTAAACTCCCAAAAAGGGAGGGGATTATTTGAGCGACCGTTCATACGACAATTTGAGTCATCGATTGGCCACCAGGAGGCAGTACCCGCCACAGGTAATGGTTTGGGCCGCTGTAACCGCAGATGCTTTCATCTAGCCTGGCAATCGTTTTCATCTAGCCTGGCGTAAATGCGAAATATTACCGGGAAAGCATTCTGAAGGTTGCTTTGAAGCTGTGGGCAGATAAACATTTCGGTGGTAGACCATGGACGTTTCAACAGGACTCGGCACCATCTCACAAAACGCGAGTGAACCAGGAATGGCTAAAAAAACAACGTTCCGAACTTCATAACGTCGCCACAATGGCTCTCAAATTCACCAGACGCGAATCCGATGGATTATTCCCTTTGGGCCATTTTGGAGAGCAAGGTCTGAACTAAAAGATTCACCCGTCTCGAAGCGCTGAAAAAAGTCATTGTTCGCGAGTGGGCCAAAATACCTGCAAGTTACATTTGGACACCTAGCGATTCGTTTGTGGACCGTCTCAAGGTGAGCATCAACGCAAAAGGTGGTCGTATCGAGTAAAAGTATACAGTTTTTACTTTGAACTGAACAAAAGTAATTTTCCAATCCAAGGAATCACCCTTGCAGATATTTGCTAGAGTCTAAGCCATCTCCTAGGCGAGTCAGGAGGCATCTCTTTGGCTGCACCGTCGAGATCAAGTACCAAACACGACTGCAATTTCTGGATCGCACAATATATAGACAGACATTAAACGACATTCATTCGGATACGCTCACTACCTTCCTAAACTCCCGACAACCGAATGCCGTTATCGGAATCCAGTGCAGACGAAGAGCTTCAGCTGCGTAGTCAGAACGACGTAACTTTGGCTCAGTTTGGTCTAGATATTGTAGCAGGTCAAACTCCTACTTATCCCCCCATGAAACTAACTACCTATCCACATGGTCTCTCAACCCCACTCACCTAACACTCCTTTCCCTCTGGTCCCAAGCTGTCGAAACAGCATGTTTCCTGGACCTACCGTTAGATTAGTTAGACGATGACGATCGGTGACTATACCGCACTCGCAGAGCTTATTGAACTGCTACAACAACAGGTTAATATAATATATAACATGAAAGAACTGAAAACATAAAAACCATCTGCCTTTCGGGGGCGGCATAAAATTATATGTCGACCCATTTGCAAAACAACATCAAGACTCACACCATAAATTGGAGAAAGAGCGCAGGCAACCACTCAACAATTGCCATATTTGCCAATTTTCCAATAAGATTTTTCATACCACAAAATTTCTCATAGATTTGTCTAAAACCACTGCGAAGGGATTGCTTTAAAAATATAAAAAAAAAATATTTTTATTTATTTATTTATATTATTTTAATTACAATTAAAATTATAGTTAATTAAGCACTAGCTGCCAGGGCTATCGGCTTAGAATGCATATAAATTACAGGAAAGATTAAATTAATTTATGAATATGTCTGTTTTTACAAGCCCCAAATATTAGTTCAATACTTTTTTCTTGTGGGTATGGAAAAAGAAATAGTTCTGGATTTTGCGAGGAGGGGGCAATCTTTGAGAATATGGGGAATAGTTAAGTCAGCACTGAGGCAAAATTTACATGTTGGTTTAGATTCCTTATTTAACAAATGAGCGTGTGTTAGATTAGCGTGGCCCAATCTAAGACGAATAAAGCATTTGTTCATGGCTGTGGTTGTAGTGGTTGGGAGTCTGACTGCAGTTCTGTTAGGGTTGTATGACTTGTAAGGGTGAGAATAATTTGCCCATTATATAGCGCATCGTTGGTATACAAATTTAGAAATTATTTTTGCCACATCTTTCCTCGAGAAAGGCATACAAGTTATTGTTTCAGATGAGTTGCTTGCTGATTTATCAGCTTCAAATCCTGAAAAACTGTATGTGCACACAATGAATTTATCTTTTGATGATTTAACTAGAAGCAGAGCAGACAAAATGCCTTGCACTTCTGCGTCAAAAGTCGTTGCAACTGTGGGTAAGATGCCTTGCGCTAGTATTTTACCATTAACGTCAACAACTGCGAAATATGTACCATGAATAGATTTAGATCCATCAGTGAATAATATTTGCCAACCTTGCTGTAAAAATGGATCAATAATTTGCCAATATAATTGTCTATAGATTACTACGTTAGTGCTTTGTTTCGCATGAAGTGTGAGTTCGTTGAAAAAAGATTTGTCTTGCATTAGCCGCGGAGGGTGCTTCCAGGTAGGAGAAGGTAAAGGTGTGATGTTTGATTTAGAAACCACATCAAGTATACAAGAAAGAGCGGATGAGAGTTTCATGCTGCATTTCCGTCGTTTTAATAACGTAATCTCTTTGGATAAAATTGAGTTGCTTGTTGAATAGATAACTGGAATTTGACGGCATGTGAGAAAACCACTTTCCGCCAAGAAATTTTCGATGGGGGTGGTCCTGAACGCTCCGCTAGCTGCTTAATAAGGACCTTTGATGAGTGATAAGTGTGATTTTGCACAACTGCCATAAATTGCGCGCCCATAGTCAATCTTTGAAATTAAGGTGAGTTGGGGTTTATTGAGGAGGGTATTAGTATGTACCAGGCGGCCGCCGTAGCCGAATGGGTTGGTGCGTGATTACCATTCGGAATTCACAGATAGAACGTTGGTTCGAATCTCGGTGAAACCAAAATTAATAAAAACATTTTTCTAATAGCGGTCGCCCCTCGGCAGGCAATGCCAAACCTCCGAGTGTATTTCTGCCATGAAAAAGCTCCTCATAGAAATATCTGCCGTTCGGAGTCGGCTTGAAACTCCATTTGTGGAACAACATCAAGACGCACACCACAAATAGGGGGAAGAGCTCGGCCAAACACCCAAAAAGGGTGTACGCGCCAATTATATATATATTAGGCCGGGTCGATTTGTGGGTAGGCAAAAAACTCACCCATTGCTCTGTGAAAATCATATTCTAGGGATCAAAATAAGAAACTTTGCCGAAGGAACCATACCTCTAAAGCGAATTCTGATGTCCCCCAATTTGGGTCGAACTTTCAGTGTAGTTTGTGGGGAGGCAAAAAAATCACCCATTGCTCTATGAAAATCATATTCTAGGGATCAAAATAAGAAACTTTGCTGAAGGAACCATACCTCTAAAACGAATTCTGATGCCCCCCAATTTGGGTCGAACTTTTTAGTTTATTTTCTCATGTAAAGGCCAAAAATGGTGATATTTTGAAATGATTGTATTGGGAACCCCCAGGGGAGTTCCAGGAGGTGTGCCACTGGCATGGGTGGATCGGCCGTCCAAAATTAGTGGGGGTCGGTCATACATTTGGACTCGATTGGAGCACTCTAAATGGCTCAAAGTGGGATTTTTCGGGGGACATCAGAACTCGTTTTAGAGGTATAGTTCCTTCGGCAAAGTTTCTTATTTTGATCCCTAGAATATGATTTTCACAGAGCAATGAGCGATTTTTAAATCGACCCGCCCTAATATATATATACAATATATATATTAGTATGTATCTGGCTTTTGTTAGAGGAAAGGTATTTTATAAGGTTAAGTCTGGCAGCTAGACTACTACTTAAATAACTACAATGTTCCTTAAAATTATGCTTATAATCAAAAATTAAGCCTAATATTTTAATATGATTAATAGTTTCTACTGAAAAGTTGTTCATGTTTATTGAGATGGGGTTACAAAACCGTTTCCGACACACATGTAGATGCCTGCACTTTTCAAGTGACAGTTCCAGAGTTATCCGACTAGTTGATTATTGATGATAAAGCTTCTGCAGAGTGCACAAGTGTATCTTTCGAGTCCCTGCTGTTACATGTGTTTTACTATTATTACTATACAAAAGTATATAGGGTATCTACTCGTATATGTCCGAACAGGTGCACGACCCGCGGCCAAATGGCATTAAAAATATATATCAAACTAACTTTCCACTATCCAACTATCCTTTCACTAAAATTAAACACTTCGAATGCGCATATCTTACATACAAATATTTTATATATAAAAGTGAATCTCAATTGGGAGCTAATTTAGCTAACCCGAAACCGAAATAAAAATAACAACCTGAAGCGAGCAATCGAACGGCTAGAGCAATTGAAGAGTATATAAAAAAAGTTGAAAAGGTCTTTCCGTAAGATTAAATAAATAAAAAAATTCAAGCACGAGTAATATGATATATGTATGTATGTTTATACATAGAAAGGAAAACTATTGTAGCAAAAAAATTAAAAATATAATTTTACGGCCAGAAGGTATTAAACAGTAGTGAAGAAGCCCACATTTATGGGATGAATGCTCTGCACATGAAAATTAAAAACATTGCCTAGGTTGAACGAAATTACTACGCACACTTTGCGATGGCAAAAACGAACAAAGAAAATTAGAAATAACACAGCCGTAATTAACAAAAAAGCCAAGAGAAGCAAATAAGTAAAACAACGGCGGCGACTAGCAAAACCAAAGGAAGAGCCACATGGAATGACAAACATAAAATTGTGAAAATAACAACCGAACAGCGAACAAAACGAGACAGTGCAGTGGAAAACAGCAACCAACTTTTAAACATTTCAAACCAAAAATCGCAGTAAAAACAAACTCTCTACTTGTGCATGCGTGTTTGTGGGCAACGATGTGTGACAACAGCAACAACTACAAACATACATACATACATAAATGCAACAACAATAACACTAATAACAATAATAAACGACAAGAAAAGTCATTAGAGGCGCACAACCGCCAAGAGTCAGTCGTTTAAACAGCAACAGCAACATCAGAAACGCCAACAACTGTTACCAATTTTAGTGTGTCTTCGTCGAGGCAGCTGATGCCAATAGTGTTTTTAGTTGTTGTTGTTGCTACTGCTGATTGCTGCTTCTGTTATGTATATGTTTGCGCGATTATTGTTGCCGGCTGTACGGTTGTGAGTTGTTGCTGCCATTTTTATAGCCACTAAGCCGGCGATATCGCCAATTGGTACGGACCAGCACCATCGCCTCAACACCACCAACACCACCACTGCCACTTGCTCTTTTCTTTGCGCGCTCAATGCACTTTGATTTACGTTATACGCTCTTTTAGCATATCCAGTAGTATTAGTGACTTACTCTCCATTGGGTTTTTCATTTTATTTATCCTTTTTTATCCAACAGATGATGGGTATTCTTCATGAGCAAGCAAGCTCGTTTTGATGCTAATTTTTTTTATGTGCTTATGAATATTAAATTTTGCATTGTTTCCCACATTAGCATTCATCGGTGCTCACTTGTTGTGAGCTAACGTTTTATAAAAAAAATAAGGCTCTATAGAAATTAAAATATTACAAAATTCAACTTCAATAATAAGCAAAAGTTTTATAATAAATTTTCGCTAACAGGTCACCAATAAAATACCAACGCTGAATAATTTAAAAAAATGTACCCCAGTAGAAAACTTCGTATGAGTTTATCGAGTGCTTCCACAGGTAAATACTTCGGAAAAATTATACATTTGGATATCGAAAAAACTTTTGAATTGCCTGATTCGTTGGAATGAATGAATGAAATGAGGTTTGCACTTCAGCCTCCCAGTCGCTTGGGCGCTTTGATCATCACAGTACCACAACCAACGGAGAAAACGAAATTGCCGATGAATTGGCCAACCGTGGATCAGCGGTTCCCCCACAAGGGCCAGGGCCGATAATCGGAATCAGTTCCGTAGGAATCATGAATTGGATCAGCGATTGTGTAGGCAATCTTCATAAAGAGCGATGGTCCGGTCTACAACGCTGCAGAACTGCAAAGTGTTAAGTGACAAGTCCGAACAGAAAACTATCAAACTTTCTACTAAAACTTGGAAGGAAAGATGTTCGGTTGATGGTCGGTATTATTACAGGACACAACCCATGGGGTCAGCATGTGACCACCGCTGGAATCGTTAAGGAGGCGGATAGCACTAAGCATTTTTCTGTGAGTGTCCTGCCTTTGCTAGAGCAAGGCTACGTGTTTTGGGTTCCGATGTCGTGAGAATGAGTAATACTCGTTTTTTAAAACTGGAAGATTTACCAAAGAATCTGGAAAATTCTCATAGGACTAACTACCCCTGCCTCTGTCTCTATTCTTTTCTATTTTTTTCGCTGATACTTTTCTCCTTCCCTCCTTGACTATCTATCCTCTTTCCAGAGCTCTAGGATTCACCAAATCTCTTGGTGCTCCTTGGCTCGACCAATTCAAATTTCTTTTCAACCTCAACTTAAGATAGAGCTGGGTCGGATTGAGCGCATGTGCCATTCTTCCAGCCTCAACCGATTGAGATATATTACCATTCTCGCCCATTCTCGCCCTATAGCATCACATTCGAGAAGAAGATGTGCTGGAATCTCCGGGAACTGATCGCAGAGTCGACAGGAGTTATTGGATCATATCCCAGATTACTACGCAGATGACTACGTATTCTACAGTGAGCCGGGCGAATGTCCTCGAGCATTCTCAGTTTATCTTTAGCAAAAATGATGAGCTGCCTTAACCTCCTTCGATCAGACTCCCAGTAAGAAAGTCGCCTTGCGTAGTCCCGTAATATGGTGCCAGTTTACGTCTTTTAGGCTTAGCTCTTCACTTCTTAATCTCTCCTTTGTGTGTTGTCCCCTAGCACGAAAAGACTCAGGTCCTCTTAACAAGAGACCCCAGCTTCTCTAGACAAAGCATCCGCTACTTCGTTGCCAGTTGTATCGCTAAATAATCCATATGAGCCGGATGCGATTGTGCATTCTTAGCTAATTCAATTTTTCAATGCACCCGAGAACTAAGGAGAATGACAACGCCTTGAGTTCCAGCTAAATGTCGCTCAGAATGGCAATTCGCTCATTCCGAAAATTTCTGTCTCAATTGATCCCTGTACATAGACAGATGGCATTCATCTCCGCTTGAAAGATGCTGTGAAAACTACCCATCGACACAGCCGCTTTGTTTTGGGGCCATATATTCCAGCGCCTATGCCTCATTTCTATACCAGTCCAGGGTACTACTTCCTTTAGGCAGTTTTTGAAAATATGTTGCCAGCAGTTTTCAAAGTAAATGGCAAAATAAGTAGATAGTTATTTTATTTTATTGCGAGGGAGGTGAGCGCAAATTGACATTTAATTCTTTCTGACTGTGACGTAACAATTGAATATACAAGGAAGAGAAAAATACTTTGAATACTAACCAACCAAGCATTAATACAAATAAATGTCCAATTATTATGTCAGCAAATCAGCAGATCATTTTAAATTCACTGAGAGCAGGTTAGCGATTCGCGGATGTTTCCACTTTCCAAGACTGATAGAATACAAAATTTGGCCATCCGAAGCAAAATTGAGCGAGTAACTTGTATGCGCTCATATCACACGTATTCTTACGCTTTTCCAATCAGTCGTTTTTTTCTTTGTTCACTCCTATCGGGAGCATAGGTCCTCGACAAGACTCTTCCATCGTACACGCTTATGTGCTATTGCTTATGCATTGTCCCATGAGATGTCGGCATCCGCTAGTTCGCACAACATCGACTTTCTCCAATGGCTTTTGCTCGACCGCGACCTCTGCTCCCTTGCGGGTTCCAGTCCAGTGTCATTCTCGTGATGCTATCTGGTGGTTTTCTCAACGTGTGACCTATCCCGCACCACATTCTCCGTTTGATTTGCCAAAAGATGGGTTGCTCGTTCGTTACTGATGGTCCTTGACCAGAATATTCAACAGATGATGCGGAGGCATTTGTTGACGAAAGATTGTAGCCTCTATGGGATAGTTTTAGAGCAGCCATGTTTCGCTTCCGTTCAACAATACGGACTTCACGCATGAGCCGAGTATTCGTGGTTTAGTGCGCCTGGAGCGCCTGTTTAGCCCACAGTTAACATCCTCTGATCCACCATCTGCCGTGATGATGCAGCCGAGGTAGCAGAAGCTTTCGACAAATTTCATCGCGCATTCCTCAACCAATATCTGCCTTGCGTTGGCTACGTTAATATTTCTTATATGGCCAACACAATCTCAGTTTTTGCCACCATACCTCCGTTGCAAGCAAATCACTGTCATCTCACTTATTACGTCAGCAAAGCAGCTGATTCCTTTAAATTTGCTTAGCGCCGATTATCTGTTTGATGTGCATGCTGTGCATCGTTGCCACCTTCTGTATTCTCCCCATCTCTAAACAACCAATTTAGGCGATTTAAGGGTCCAGAATTTTCAAAAAATCAATTTTTTTACAGATTATTTGTCTTTATATATAGTTTTAGGCGTATTTCTGTGGAAGCCGATTATAAAAATTCCCCATAGAAACAAAGTTATGGTAGAAAATGTAACTGCCCGACGAGAGTTTGATGCGCACACGTAGCGACCTCGAGCGAAAGTACTTAAAAGTTCAAACTCGTTTTTCTTTAAACTACTTTTTCCGCCACGGTCTGCATGATAACTCATACAGTTTTTTTTTTTGATGCGTTTTTTTTTTAAATATTCGAAAGTGTCTGTCAAGCCAGATTTTTGATATTTTTATTAAAAAAATTTATAAACATAATTAAAGTTTGACATTTATGTCGTAAGACGCATACTTTTTTTAAAATGTAAATTGCAAAATTTTTTGAAACTCAAAAATCCGGCTCGACAACTAGTTATAACTGTAACTACAACTTTATTTTACAAGGATTTTTTTACTTTTTACACATTCATCAACATTTCAAGGAGAAATGATGGAGACCGTGAAGCAAATTCTTTTCATTGTACTTTGGGTCACGTGATTTTTTATATACTAATTTGTGTAAAGAAAAATTAAAATAAATTTTTTTATATAGTTTAAGTACTAATAAACAATGGTAAATTTTTTTTATTTATTTCTATTGTTATTGTATTATATTTGGTTCAACGTTACCAGCAGCGTTCAACAAAAGTTGATGGAAATTTTTAGGCTTTACAACAACAAAAACTTAAAATTGCGGACACTCAGAATTGAATATTGTGATCAGATGATTAAGAAATTATTGTTGCGTTTCTTTTTAAATAAAAAAATTATTATATCGCTTTTTGAAACCAGTTTTAAGCTGAATATATTAATATTAATATAATTATGTTTGCATTTACTTATGTATGTACATTTACTGTCTTCCCTTTTTGCCTACGTATCTCATTTACAACTCTAATACTCCTCGTTCCTTTTGAGACATATTTCAACTCCATTCCTTTATACCTACCTTATCCCAACAAATCTGTTTGAAATCCAACGAGAAATAGGTGTACCACTGCTTTGCCTTTCGACCGCTTATTTAGCGCCGACAGTTGTACAGGTAGACAAACTTCCGTAAATGAAGATTAGCCAACAAAAACGAGTTCTGGTTATATTCACAAAACAAAAACAAAAGTAAACACAATACTTGATGTGCAAGACTCAAACAACAAAATATTGAATGGGATCGAGAATTTTTCGCTCACACTATTTTCTCTCTATGCACTCTTTTGCTTGAACACCAATGACAGAATTTGAATGCTCTTATTTGGATACATTTATGTTTGTACACAAGTATTTTCACTCACTTAGCGCATTTGGTTGTGCGTTTACACAAATTAGTACACAAACTATATACAAAAATTTAATTGACATTCACTGGCACACTGTTTGAGGGCGTATTTTTTGTGGGAGATATTTTTTTTTAACAATTCATATGCACTATTGCGGTTTGCTTTCAATGCAAAAGTAAGCCAGATTTTTTTTTTGATATTGCACGGTATTTTTGGGAAAATTGGTTAATTTTTAAATGTTTACTTTTATTTAGACTTTTTCACAGCACTTACTAGGATTTAACTGCTAATAAATGCTGGCGAATTGTCGAGATCAGCAGTAGTAGATATTAGTTGAGTGTTGAGCGCATATTCACTTATGTAGCTGTAAACGCAAAGACGGAGAGGCTAAGTCCGGGCATGAGAGTGAGCTAAGCACGAATGAGCGAACAGGTAGTTTTTCAACTTATAAGGGAATGTTGTTGTTTTGCCTTTTGTGTGGATTGGTTTGCTTTATTTTATAGTTGGTTTTGTTGCTGATTTGGCGGTTTCGTATTCCTGTTGTTTTTTATTATTTTTTTTTTTTGATAATTTCTAATTTTTCTTTTGTTTTATTAAACTTGTTTATGCAGACTTTTGCTAAATAAATTCGATGTAGATTTTTTTACTTTTAAATTTTCTTACGTTTTTACACTTTTAATGTTAACTTTTTTATTGTCTGCTGCTTTGTGACGTTTTCACATTTTTTTTTATATTCATTCCTGTTTCATTATTGGAATGTGAATTTTATTTGTTAGTAGCTGGTAGATATGTAAATATTATATATAGGTATGCGATGTGTGGTTGTTTTTGCGCTTTATAAAAGGTCTCATCCCTGGTCTCATTACTTTTTATGGATAAAAAATATTTTCAAGCACAAATCTTTCAAGTACTTAAATTTTGTAATACACGCGCACTTTTTGCGTTTTTGTTGATATATGCAAACGTACATAGGTATTATTTTTTAAATACTAACACAAATATATTTTTTAAATTACTCTCATTGCTTAAGTAATATTCAAATGAGGTTTTAAAGAAATATTCCAACAGAAACAATTTTTTTTGTATAGTAAATAGGACATACATCAATTTCACATAAACTTCACGTATATAGCTACTAACGGTTTAAGCCAAAAACAACCGCACAAACATTTGCTTAGTTTTGTTTGTAAACGAATTTAAATTTCTAGTTGTTGACCTGCCGGCTATGTGTACCTATTTATAACAATTTTACTCAGCATAAATTCAACTGCCTACATTGCAATTTATTTAAATATTTTTCTTAACAAAGCTAATCATTTTCAAAATCTTCTCAATATGCTCGTTATGCCGCTGCATGCCTACCATAAAAATTCGGCTTTCACTTTACACAAACATACACACACACCTGCATGCATATGGATGTGTATTACCTAGTCGCTCATTTTTCTTTTTTTTTTCTAAACATACCAAATGGCATTCGCTACACTTTATTAGCCACTACTTTTACATGTAAAAAATTTCATGAAAATCATAAAAGAAATTCAGTGATTGTTCATTTGCCTGTAAATGCGGCACATGACTTTCAAAATAATCAAAATAGCCGTTTTGCCCCTAACACTTTTCGCTATTCTTCTCCATAAATTTGTTCCAAACATAATAAAAAATAGTTTGTGGAAAAGCGAATAGCATTTGCTTCGCCTTTTGTGTGTGTGTGTGTGTGTGTATCACACGTATTCACATCGTGCAATTATTTATTCGCTTATTCACAACACTTTTTATTTATTAAAATCTTATTTTTCTCATCTACAGCTTTATTGCACAGTCACTTTAGCAACGACGCATTCACTACTTTGTTTTTTTTTTCATTCGTTACAAACAGCAATTTCCAAAATTTGTTGCAATCCGCCGAACATTTCTACCTTTACGCTTGTTTGCCGACAAATGAACACCATATACTTTGAGTAGTTACCGTAAACTGTGGAGCTCTCAAAGCCAACGATATTAACAGTCTGGCATATCGGCGGAAATACACTCAAAACTACAAGCATTCGTATTAGTGTATGGCCGATTGGAGGGCCGAAGTACACACACACACACACATGTATATGCAATTCGATGGATCCCCAGTACTCTTAACACGAAAAACTACACTGCATAAGATATGCGACTGGTGTAGGTCGACTTTATAGTGAGCTACACGCACATCCGCATGTACATCTGGATGTATGATGGGCGTACGCAGGTAACTTCCAAAATTTCATTATAAGAATGTTGTTTAAACAAAAAACTATGAATAAAGAAAGACGAAATTGCATTTTAAAATTGTTATGTAATTAAGGGGTTAGGAGTAGTCAGAGGCTCGAAAAAATTATGTTTTTCAATGTTTTTTTTTTGTTGCTTGTCAATTGCTTTATTTTACAAAAATAAAAACATAGCATTAATACATCATGTTTCGACTTGACTTAAACAAAATTTCTAAAAAACAATAATTATTGTAAAAGTCATTGCTGTTTGTGTGAAGCCCGTTTCTCAAGAAGTCCCTTACGGTGATCATCACAAGTCCTTGGAGATTCATCTAAAATCAATCGAACAAGAGAAATTAGTTTTATTAATAGATAGTAGGAGGATGGCTCCATATGTAGAAGTCCACGCAAGTAAGGAAAGTTACTGATCGCCATTCGCTTGGGAGTGGCCAGGACGATTCTTCTGCTTATGGTTCGAGCAGCTCACAACTCCCGGGACTAGCCCAAGTATCCCTTGGTTGGCTTCCGAACACCCGTTCGGGAGTGAGCTAATGTGAGAAGGCGAAACATTCCAGGATAGCTGGTTGTGCGTTGGGTTTGGCACCCGCCACTTAAACCCCACAACAGACAGCCTGAAGATTCGCCACTCGACTCTCACTCCTCGCGCTCAGAGAGTACTGCCCAAGAAACCGGCATGCACGAGCAACATTTATCAATCTCTACGTACCGCCGCCGAAGAAGAAATCAGACTCCGGTGAGCCCGAAACAACAGTTAGTACGACGAGGAATGTTATGCTGCCGCAGAAAGAACAACAAAACCGCTGGCGGCGACGGACTGCCGGCTGAGCTATTCAGTCTTCTAAATATCGCCTATAAGGTACAAGCAAGCGTATTGTGTGAAAAGCTGAAGCCCGCCGTCAACCAACTGATTGGACCTTATCAGTGTGGCTTTAGACCTGGAAAGTTTACCATCGACCAGATATTCACAATACGCCAAATCTGGGAAAAGACCCATGAAAGGAGAATCGACACACACCATCTTTTCGTCGACTTCAAAGCTGCATTAGACAGGACGAAAAGGAGTTTCCCGTATGCCGCCATGTCTGAATTTGGTATCGCCGCAAAACTAATACGACTAAGCAAGATGACGTTGCTGAACACCAGCAGCGCCGTCAGAATTGGGAAGGACTTCTCCGAGCCGTTTGATACCAAACGAGATTTCAGACAGGGTGACTCGCTGTCGTGTGACGTGTTCGTTCCCTGTCCCAATACAAAAATGCAAAATTGACCGACAAGTCCAACAGGGTTTTTTGAATAATTTGTTTTTACTTTATTATCGTACCAGCACGTCCAGTGCGGAAACTGTACAGTTCCGTTACGTCCAGTCAAATAATTTGCTTTAGGAGTTTCATATACCCCCTGACGCACATATGGCTCAGGAATGCGTCAGTGCTTATCATGCGCACGTTTCCTGAACCATATGTGGTTCAGCGGGCAGGAAACATGTTAACCTGATGTTAGAGATCATCGTACGAGCCGCAGAACTTAATCACTCGGGCACAATTTTGTATAAGAGCGTACAATTGTTGGCGTATACCGATGACATTGACAACATCGCCCTTAACAACCGCGCTGTTAGTCCTGCCTTCTCCAAACTGGATAAAGAGGCAAAACGAATGGGTCTGGTGGTGAACGAGGACAAAGCGAAGTACCTCCTTTCATCAAACAAACAGTTGGCGCACTCGCGTATCGACACCCACGTCACTGTTGACAGCTAGGTTAGGAGGTTATAAAAGACTTCGTATACTTAGGAACCAGCATTAACACCGATAACAATGTCAGCCTTGAAATCGAATGAGAGATTCTCTTGCCAACAAGTCCTCTCACGACGAACAAAACTAACACTCAACAAGGCTCTCTGCATGCTCGTCCTCAGATATAGCTCAGAAGCTTGGACGATGACAATATCCAATGGGGCGTCACTTGATTAAGAGAAAGATTCTGCAGTAGATTTTCGGCGTTGCACGTTGGCGACGGCGAGTATCGTAAGCAATGAAACAATGAGCGATATAAGCTTACGACGGCATAAGAACAGCGCAGCGAATAAAGATCTAGCGGCTTCATTGGCTGAGACATGTCGTCCGAATAGACACAAAAGCCGCGGCTCTGAAAGTATTCGATGCGGTACCAGCTGATGGTAGTAGAGGAAGAGAAAGTAGAGGGCATGGCTTCAGTTGGTGTGGCCAACTGGCGCCGGTTAGCACGAGAAAGAAACGACTAGCGCGCTTTGGTAAACTCGGTCAAAATCGCGTAAGCGGTTTTCGTGTCAATCAAAAAGAAGAATTTGAGTTTCATAGAAGTAAAAAATTACGAAAATTTAAGAAAACAGCATTCTAAAAAAATAATACTCAAATAATGAATATCTTTATGCTGCACTAACTGAACACATAATACCAAATGTAGAGCACACCCAGCCACGAAACGAAGAGAATATTAGAGAAAAGAGAAAACCTGTTTAATGAGTGCATTGGGCACCACTTACTCTTCTTCATTCATGAAACCTGTTTAAAGCAAACAGAACCATATGTTTACCCGCCCACTTGCTCACACAGGTAGACTGACGATAGGAGCTCTCTATTTATTTTCTGATGTTCTTTGTGGCGCATATCATGAAAACTGTATGCACCCCGGCTTGTGGCAAGTGCAGTTGCTCAATGCAAACGAAGGCGCAGACACAAATTTTTGGGGAATATCTTGTGATTACAAAAACAGGATACAAATGTTGCACTTCAATGGAGATATAAAAGGCGTTGCCGTCTTGAAGGGCTGGGATACACATATCTGCCGTAAATATTGTATGAAAATGGAATGACCTGGACTGGTATTAAACATTACAGCTTTTTAATGATATACATATAAATACGTTTATGTAGCAGAGTGTTACTAGCCGAGAATCTAAAAAAATATGCGCAACTGCCTGGCATTCCCACGACAGTCGGTTCTACGTAACCGGAACGACCCGGATTTATATCCAGCCAAGGGCTGTCACTGTCAGCAGGATTCCCCGTATTATATGGGGAATGTTCATGCTACTATAACAACAACAAAAGCGTATTTTTTTATAATTTTTCCTTACTGTTGGAATTTAATCAAAACGAATATATTTCTTTCTCCAACAGCGCATATTTATTTCCCGCATTTACATATATTTCATAACATTATAATGTTCAAAAAATATCTTTACTAATTTATCATAAAGCTTAAAGCTTATGTGATATTCTTTCTTTCAGTGATTCTTCGTTCAAGTTTAAGCAGCAAATTCACTCACTTATCAATATTTTACAAAGTAAAGCAGAAAATAAAATAAAAGTTCTAAAAATAATCTATAACACTCAGAATTTAAATAATCACTCACTCACACACAAAATTAACAAATACAGAAAGGAACAATTTATGGTCAATACCAACAATTTTGCTAAACAACTCCCTAGATCTTGATCTCCTTTTGCTGTTTGTCCATCTTCGATTCGTTGGAGTCCAATGGCGTTACTGTCATCTTCCTCGGTACCAAAGCTTTCGTTGTGACTGGTGCCGACGACTCAACTGCTGCTGTTTTATTTGACGACACTACCGGCTTAACATCTAATTTTGGCGGCACAGCTAAGTCCATATCCACATTTGTTTTGATTTCAACGCGCATCTGCTTCTTTTTTTCGACGCGCAATTGCTGCTTCGGCACCAATGGCACCTCTACATCGCCGATCTTTTTCGTTTCAACTGCTGGCTTTTTAGGTTTCGCCGCCATTTTCACCTCCTCCTTATGTTCTAGTAAGGTTGGCATAGTAGCACAAGCACCAAGTCCCAGCTTTTGTTTGACCTCCGCTAAAGTAGCAGCGGCTGTTTCACGCGCTTTGTCAGCGCCCATCTCTAACAAGTAAATCAATTCATTGCGTCGCACTAGGTGCTGATTGATTTTATTGCGTATAGGCCGCAAATGCTCTACAATCTCTTCAGCTACGCGCATCTTATACTTGCCAGTATCTATGCTCTTGGCTTCTTCGCAAATTTGCTGCACATTCTTGCCGGAGAGCAGTGAGTGTATGCTTATAAGATTGCTAACGCCCTGGCGCGTTTCCGGATTGTAGTGCACGTCCGAACAGAAGTCTGTAACTGCTTTTTTCACCTTCTCTATAATCACGTCTGCATCATCAGTTAGATTGATGACCGCTTTGGGATCACCATCAGACTTGGACATTTTTTTACTTGGGTCACGTAACGAGCGTATGCGCCCAGCGGATTTATCACTGATGACGGCATGGCAAATCGGGAATGTATCGCCGTATTTGTTGTTGAATGTACGTGCCAAATGTTGGGTGAGTTGTATATGTTGCAACTGATCCTCGCCGACGGGCACATGTGTAGCTCTGCGACAGATTATTCAAGCAATTAATTAATGAACAAATAAACCATGGTATGTACGCACTTGTAAAGCATTATATCCGCTGCCTGCAGCACAGGATACACAAACAACCCCAATGGTATTTCTTTTACAGCGCGAGTTTTCTCCTTATACTGTGGCAAGTGGCTCAATCGTGCCATTGTTGTCATGCAGCCCAAAATCCAAGACAACTCCGCATGCTCCTTCACTGCCGACTGAACAAAGAGGGTGGATTTTTCAGGATCAATGCCACAGGCCAACATGGCCGCCGCCATTTGAAAGATATTTTCTCGCAAAACAACTGGTTCCTGCAATACGAAGTTATTTTGGAATTATGTACATATGTATGTGAAATTTGAGGTTAGCTTTTCATTTCGTTAACCAACTAACCTGGGGAATTGTCATCGAATGCATATCCACAATACAAAATGTCACATCTTCTTTAGCGTTCTGCAGTCTCGTCCAATTTTGTACCGCACCTAAGTAGTTACCCAAATGTAATGCACCAGTTGGCTGGATGCCAGAGAAAACTTTGCGCGGATATTCATGTTCAGTAGTCTGGAAGACAACAACAACAGATATGCTAATTACAGTTACTACAATATTTGAGGGCTGCCTTATGTCATACATCGACATCCTTGCTTTTCTGCACTGAACGAATGGACGCGCACGTTCGTGTCTGCTGTTTCAATAGGAGGAGCGCACTGCTTCCATGCAATGCATCTCGAGATGCGATAGTTGACAATGCCTTCAATGTATTCATTAAAACTTATACAAAAGGAAAATATATTATATATATAATATTATATGATTTTAAAACTAAATTGGACTATTTTACCAAATTAAAAATTCTGAACTGAAAATCTGAATGGGATAATTTTTTTCTAATGACAATTAGTGTTGCCGTATAATGGCAGTGAAGATTTTCAGTGCGTAAAATTGAGGAATTATCGAGCTGAAATAGTGAACAAAAGAAATTAATATGAAAAAATTATAGTTTTTATTATTTTTAATATTTTTATCATTTTTTATATTTTTATTATTTTTTATATTGTATTTTATTATTTTTCATATTTTTATCATTTTGTATATTTAAAAGGTTATTTCTTTTTTGCGCTAAGTTATAATCAAGGCGCAGCAAAGGGGTTTTCATTCTAAACTTGGAGACAATACTCGCATTGCCACGTTCCCACGACAGTCGGTTCTACGTAATCGGAACGACCCGGATTTATATCCGGTCAAGGACTGTCACTTTAGCAGCATTCCTCGGATATGCATGGAGAATGTGTATGCAGCTACAACAACAACAACAACGTAATCGAAACAACTCGGATTTATATCCGGTCAAGGACTGTCACTTCAGCAGCATTTCTCGTATATGCATGGAGAACACGTATGCAGCTACAACAACAACAACTCGCATTACCAATGCTTTGAATTGTAGGAATTCAGGAAGCAAACCAAATAATTAAAAAAAAATGGTTTATCAAAAAAAAAATAATAAAAGAGCACTATCATATGGCTATCACGTTCATTGAACTAATGAATTTCGAGACATCCTCGGAATACAGCAAAAGCGACAGTTGAAAACTAGAATATGAATCGATGACAACACTTTTGAAGCGCCGACTTATAAATGGCTAAGTAAAGAAGGGTGGGTACAGATGTCCGACATGCAGCACGCTCGCAACCTACTTAAGAGGTTTGAATTTTAAAAAACTCGATTTTTTTTTCTTTCCAAATAAATATTTTTCTTAATACTAAGTCTTGAAATACATGCATCCTATGGTTACCGCATACTATGGCAAAATTCAATACTCATCATTAATTCTCGCACAAAATACTAGATTTCTTTATTTTAAAATTTATCCTTTTCTATACTAAAACCGTTAAGTTTCGTAACTTGTTTCGCATTTTCCGTTAAATATTACATTTGTGTACATCCATTAAATGATCTCCTTCGTACAGAATTAGTAATTAGTTAAACTCCTATTTCACCCAGGGCAACCATAAATCCGCAAGTGTGAAAAGATGATGTACGTCGCAAGAGATGGAAGGCTCTTTGAGACAACACCTACAACGCAGAGAAGTCACAATTTTTTGCGACTTTTTATCATAATTCATAAATAAATTTAGACGAAATTAAAGGCAGAGTGTGTTTAGCTAAATGTAAAATTATTAAGTGATGATTATTGCTTCGCTAACTTAGCACTGACTATGATTAAAAGTTGATGGGCTTGCCAAAGGCGGCCGCAACATTCGCTTCTCTCAGAGCTTCGGCGCAGGTCTGCAAAGATAAAAAAAAATAATAATTAGGTAATTGAAACCTAATGAATAGTTTCGGAAACATACTGGATGTGCATGGCAAACTCGAGCAACGTCTTCAGCAGCAGCACCATATTCCATCGCCAACACAGCTTCGTTGATCAGTTCACCAGCATTCTGTGTGAAAAAATAAAATATTAAACGAAATTTAATTGCATTCAAACCAAATATTCACTTACGGGTCCAATGATGTGTGTACCTAAAACACGATCGGTAGACTTATCTGCCAACACCTTAACGAAACCATCTGTCTCGTTATTGGTCTTAGCGCGCGAGTTAGCCAAAAATGGGAATTTACCAACTTTATATTCGACGCCTTCTTGCTTCAGTTGTTCCTCAGATTTACCCACCCACGCGACTTCGGGATGTGTGTACACTACACTGGGCACACAATTGTAATCGATGTGCACATGACCACCAAGAATGCCCTCTACACAAATAATGCCCTCATCTTCGGCCTTGTGTGCCAACATAGGGCCATGAATGCAATCGCCGATGGCATAAATGTTAGGTACAATGGTTTGGAAATTGGCATTCACTGGGATACGTCCCTTGTCATCTTTCACGATACCGACCGCGTCTAGGCCAAGACCTTCGGTATATGGACGACGGCCAACACTCACCAACAACGCATCACAAGATATGTCTTGCTTCTCACCGGACTTTGCGTTTTCAACGGAGACAGTCACTTCGTTACCACTGCGTGTTGCTGCCATAACTTTAGTGCCCAACAAGAATTTCAAGCCTTGTTTGACAAGCACTTTTTGGAAAGTCTTTGATACTTCAGTGTCAATACCAGCACCGCCGATGGTACCCATGAATTCCACAGCAGTTACTTCAGCACCTAAACGTGACCATACAGAGCCCAATTCCAGACCAATAACGCCTGCGCCAATGACAACCATCTTCTGGGGAACCTGCTTGAGTGAGAGGGCACCTGTGCTTGAAACGATGACGTCCTCGTCGATCTAATGTAATAGTTGGTATGCAAAAATATTGAGCATTAGATATTTTTTGTCAGTACACACCTCAATACCAGGGAATGGCGTAACTTCACTGCCAGTGGCAATCATAATGTTTTGCGTTTTTACAGTCTCAATGCTGCCATCATCTTTTGTCACTTGCACTTCATTTGGATTGACTATACTACCAAGCCCGGTCAGCTGAGTCACCTTGTTCTTCTTGAACAACTGCGCAATGCCACCAGTAAGCGCCTTGACAGCGTTCACTTTTTGCTGCATGAGCTTGTCCAAATCCAAAGAAACACTGCCACAATTTATGCCACGATTGGCCAAATCACCAGAGTGGGCCAAGTGATAGTAATGCGAATTGTTTAACAATGCTTTCGAGGGAATGCAACCGACATTAAGGCAGGTACCACCCAGAGTGGGATTTTTCTCAACGCTCACGGTCTGGAGTAATAAAAATGAAAATAAAAACAAAGCAATATTTAACAGCTGAGTTAAGAAATAAAAAACCAGTACGTACTTTCAAACCCAACTGGGCGGCCTTGATAGCAGCCACATAACCGCCTGGGCCGGAACCGATCACCACTAAATCAGCCTCATGCGTGCTCGAGTAGAAGCGGCCATTTAGTGCGCCCAATATAGCGCCATTCGTACGCAAAGGCGTCTGTAAGAGATAACAAAAAACAATTAAAACTAAGAATCACGAGGTCATCTTCAAATATCTGCACATCGATTAGCGACGCTGTAATTAAGTGACTAACTTGGAAACAACTACAATATACATTTGGGCATATACATATATACACACATATGTATGGCTATGCAAATTTTTGTCTGTCGTGATTTCGCTTATCAGCAAAAAATCACGTCACATAGAAGCCGAATTATTCAATCATCCCATAAAGTAGATTCAAAATGTCAAAGTTGACAATCATTGGTAAATTCCATATGATAAAACTACTCGACTTATTTCTGAACCACTTTCCCCTAACTATGGATAATAATAGCCAACTGCACTAGACTTTCATGCATCCATCAAGTCTGTTACAAATATTTTGTTCTTTTTTTATTGTATGCACTCAAAAGAGAGTTGGTGTGCATTTTAGATATTCGCACGCCTGCGCTGCCAACGACACTGACCAAGTACAGCGGCTTTTAATGATTTCAAGATTTTAGCAATTGACTTTAAAAACGTGAAATTGAAGAATATCCATGGTTTCACTTCTAATATAAGTCTTCAGTTTTTAAGCAAAGCAGGCTTACACCTCAAATCCGGCAATAGGTTAATTTTGATGAATTGCATAACCACAAAATTGCCAATAATCCAATTCACTGAAGTTTGCACAATTCACTACTCTGTACATTCACTTTTCGCCGTTTTATTATTAATTATCTCACCTTAATAACTGTCGCGATGGTATTACGTAGTGTGCTCTGCATTTTTCAAAGATTTCTAAAATGTATTATCTTTTGATAAATGGCTAAAGACCAATTTCTACTTCTAACAAGCGAGAAATTCCTCCGGTGATAGGCAGATAAGTTGGTAGATTTAGCAGCGAGCGAAAGTTAAGAAATAATATACAAAGCAAACCGTCAGAAAGTGAATGTAAAAGAAAGACAGAATCGACAAGAACGAGTATTAAAACGTTCAGTTCGTTGCACACGTACGCGCGTAATCTTAATCGAAAATAAGGCGGTTTTATGTGTATTTATAAAACTGTGCATTTATTAAACATAGTCGAAATAGAGCTTAGTTTTTAGCATAGAATCGGATTTAAATTAAAGCCCACCGCAAACTGGTACTATAATTGGCTTAAAGCAAATTTTTTTATTATACATATATTTTTTTAAATTTTATTTATTAAAGTCTAACAAAATTCAGAACAGACATTTAAGATATAAATTCAGAACTAAAATACAAATTTACAATATTTCATATTAAAAAGTGTAGTAAAATTAGATTATCAACATAAGAGACCATTAAATTTTCAATACATATATTGAAAGCGATTTTGTTCTAATAAACCATAGAAGATCGTTAAGACACTCCAAGCCATTTGATTTAGATGAAAGTGCTTTTTATCATACCAAATTCAATGGGTCACAAAACTGCATACTTGAACATTTTCTGAAAATCCTGAATGAAAAGCTTGACATTTTTACAAAAACTTGTTTAATTCCTTTAAATTTATATAAAGTCAAAACTTTGTCATATGTCACGCTGATGTTGTTGTAGATCAATCTATTATTAAATACCAAGGCGAATCTATTAAAGGTGGTGTTGGTAAATCAGCTGAGTTGTTTTTTTTTTTCTTTCGCCGTGTCCATGTGGCTGTGAACTTAGAATGAAACAAGCCGAATTCATTATTTGCTTTCTAGTTTCTCAATACTTTGCTTTGACAATCAATCGTACAGAACACAGAAGTGTAGTCTGCACTGCTACACAGATGGCTCGAAGACCCCAGAAGGCATAGGCGCTGGAATTTACGCCCCAGCACCAAGCGGTCTGTGCCGATGGGTAGTTTTCGAAGCATCTTCCAAGCGGAGATGTATGCCATCTGTCTATGTGCAGAGTTAAACTTAGACAGATACTTCCGGAGTGAGCGAGCTGCCATTCTGAACGACAGTCAGGCGGCACTCATGGCCCTATCGTCCTGTGAGATTAAAACCTCACTGGCCTATCTGGCTAATTTGGATCCCAGGACACAGGGTAATAACTGGGAACGAAATTGCGGACGCATTGGTGAAAGAGGCTGTGGCCTCGCATTTAACAGGAGCTGAGCCATTCCTTGCTATGGGGCAACACACTATCAAGGAGAAGCTTAGGAGTGAAGAGTTAGGACTGAGGGCGGTTCGATGGCCCAAATTATGGGTTTATGCCAGGCGAAATCCTTACTGAGAGGGTACAATCAAGTTTAAAAACTCATAGCCCTCACCAAGGATAAGCTAAGAATGCTCACGGACATTCTCACAGACCTCCAGGGCCACTGCAGACTTTGAAGTCATCTACACATGTTCCGGATTTGGTCTACGGACTCGTGTTGTTTCTGCGACCAATCTCAGGAGACTCCAATGCACCTTCGCCTGGTATGCAGCGCTACAACGCGGAGAAGATTGAAACATCTTTTGCCCAACTGCAGCCAGAAGAAAGGCACCAACCCAGAACAATCCTGAGTTTAGCAAGGGAACTGGGTCTGGATGAGGTACTGTGATGAGTAGAGAGTACAAAAGACCATGAGACTGATGATTTACATTTTTTTTTTGCTAGCCAATTGCTTTGTTTTACAAAAATAAAAACATAGCATTAATACATAATTTTTCTTGAATTTAGCAAAATTTCAAAACAAAAAAATTAATAATTGTAAAAGTTATCGCTATTTGTGTGAAGCCCGTTTCTCCAGAAGCCCCTTGTGGTGATCATAACAAGTCCTTCGAGATTCATCTAAAATCAATCGGAGAAGAGACATTAGTTTTATTAATAGATAATCTTTTGCCTGATCGAAGCTTTTTTTTTCTTTTCTTTTCAAAATTAACAATATGGCGTGTGGCAACACAGATCGAACAGACGACCCGATGGCAACCCTGACAATAACAGGGGAAGATAAGAACGCCATTGAACGAAGAGTTAGAGTTTCAACAAACCGCCGGCGAAGACGGACGTATTAACAACCCGCACATACGACATTAATATTATACAAATTTATTTTTAATGAAGTTAATCCTTATAATTGTAGTTCTTACATACTAGTGTAAATAAATAGATAAAAACGAATCAATTGCCACTATACCCACATGGCGCTCTCAGGAAATATATATTTTTCAGATTTTCGAGAAAAAAACCGACATTTATCTATCGACTTATCAAATTTTTTTGAAAAAAAATCCTTCGATCAGGCACGGGTTTTTTATGTTTTTCAAAAGCAATATACATTTTATTGAAATCTACCGAGTGGTTTTTAAGTCACAATGATCACCAGTTCAAAAAACATAGTTTTGACAAAAACGCATTTAAAGTTTTGCTATCGATTACCGGAGCGCCCGAGCGCCCTTTGTTATTTGTTGAATAGCTCTAAAAGTATTTGTCGGATTCACTTCAAATATTCCTACAATATTTTTAAGACACTTTAAGGAAATGAAAAAAAAAATCCAATTTTTTGAAAATTCTGACTACGTCTAACCCCATAAAGAATCGAGTCTAATCTAATTCCCTAAATTTTTGTTATTCAGTACATTTTTCCAAATGTTGACGCCCCTTTGCTTTCCTTCTTGATAAAATCAAAATGTATTTTGTAAATCAGCCAATATTGTACTAAGGTTAGGTTTGGCAGCCGCACATAGAGACAACGATGCCACTTAAACCACGAAATGGGTCCCTTGTGTACTTAAAGGGGAATAAATGTGGGTGGCTGGTGTTTTTAAGGTACTTGACCACCTTGGAAAGCTAAAAAGTACAACATATTCAATAATTTTTTTTTCATGTTGTGTATAATATATTAAAATAAATTTTTTTTTAAATTTTTATTTAGAGCTTATATAATACAAAAAAAAATTGATTTATTAAAATTTCTTTTTTTAACATATATCCAGGAGGCGCCAAAGTCGAGGCCTGAAGAAAATCATGTCTTGCGGCGGACAGTTAATCTTAGAAATGGTAATTCTAAAACAAAAGAGAGAAACAAAATTTTCAAAAGGAAGGTTCCTTGCGTGAGAATTTACCACAAACTGACAAAAAAAAAAATTATAAAAAAATGGCGGATGTTTGAAAAAAAGTTAAGAAAACACCCCTGTTTTTCACAATGTTATGCTTAAAAAGCAATACTTTATTAACTTTTTTTTTGCAAAATGTGGTAAATTGGCATACAAAACATCTTAACAAATAAAACAAGACCAAAATCATTAAAATCGGCTAAGCAGTTTCGGAGATAAAGTGTCCGCCATTCGAAAAAAAGTAATTTCTGGAAAAACGCGTTTAAAGTTAAAACTTGCTATTTTCTTTCAGCTGAGTCAGCAAGTAATGAGTGCAGGATGCGCCTGCACATTTTCACTGATTTCACTTTGTTAGAATTCGAATTTAAAAAAACAGTTTCAGGTGATGATTTTTAAAAGTATAAGGATTGAAAAAATGTAAAAAAAAAAAAATTTAATTTTTTGAAACTTATAAGGTGGTCAAGTACCTTAAATATCGAAAGTAATGCAAAATGTGTTATGCCTCGAAAATATGAGAAATCTCAAATCTCTGAATATTACATAGATAACATACATACACACAGTTGAGAGTATGAAATGATTAAATATTACTCATGAAGTGAAATGTAATATTGAATAATAATTCTTCAAAATTTAAGCCGAGTGCCTTAGCAGCCAGTACTTATTTTATGAGTGTATCAACTATTTATATTTGGTTCTCTTGTAAATAAAATAAACAATTCTTCAAAATTTTAGCGCATCTACCAACATTTAGAGAATACCCTTAATGAAATATAACGAAAATACTTTAGCCGAGTTAAGCACCTTTTCATTTCCTTTTAACTTTTTTTGTCTCTCTTTTATACGATATTTTATCTTTTCTGCAATATTTCCATTGTATGCCACTTTTGACAAGTTGAATGTTAGTTTGACATTCGCATTGGTTTTCTGGTCAGTCTCAAGATGGCGATAAAATCGAAATCTTCTGTGTGTTTTTCGCAAAATTGAAATTTGTTATTTATACATAAAAAGACGTACAAAAATTAATTAAAATACATTCAAATAGTGATTAAGCAAATTGCAAAGCGTTTTGAATACGGGAGGTGTGTGAAGAGACACTTAGAAAGGCGCTTTATAGCAGCCAAAATACTCCGTCGCAGCAGAGTTGATTGCCCAAGTTGGCAAACGCCAAGCAGACGAAGTAACAACAGTGGTAGTAAGGGCGAATAGTAACGGAAGAAAATTTTTAGATTAAAACTGTTGCGAAAGTATCTGTAGTTTAATTTGAACTAAAATAGATTTCTCTAGTTGCTGGCAAGTGGGCAACTTTGTGGACAAATCAAAGTGGCTGGTGATATTGGTGCCAACATTTATTCATCCTGATGAAGTGGTAGTTTCGTCTACTCCATAGAAGTCAGCATGATGAACAACTACAGTAACATGATGATAGGCGATCAATTTCGCAAAATGGATAGTACAACATATTCCCCAAAATCATCACCACATGGTGGACGGTCACCAGTAGTGTCAAGACAAGATTCATCGGGTACACTAAAGACTACAATATCACTTGGAAAAACTCCTACAATAATACAGACGGGACCCTTCTACTCAATGAAGGAACCACCAGGTGAGTAAGAGGTTACCTGTGTAATGTCAAATAAAGTAATGAATACATAAACCAACTCAGGCAAAGGCGAATTGACGGGTGATAAGGACTTAATGACCGAATATGGTCTGCACCACACACTGACCAAGTTTAAAGATAAAAAAGTGAAGGAGTCACTAGCTTCTTTTCTTCCCAATTTGCCCGGCATTTACGACACATCAAGCAATCTGGTATGCATAATTTTTTCTACAAATAACTATAATTCCTAATAAATTTCTTGTATTCACATTGAATAATTAACACAGGAAAACAGCACACTGCGCAGCGTTATTGAAAAACCGCCGATTGTTGGCAAGGAGCTGGTGCCATTAACTGCCGTACAATTAGCTGGCTTCCGTCTGCATCCTGGACCTGTAAGTAGTTGTTTTTGTGCATTTACTCCATGTAGTATAAGAATTGTGTTTTTATATTTTTCGAAAAATTCTTTTTTAGCTACCTGAACAGTATCGTGCGCTGAATACAACACCTGCACGAAAACATAAAAACAAGCATAAAAAACACAAACACAAAGATGGTGCTGTGCCGCAAGAAACATCGCTCATGGGTATAAAGAGTTATGGAATTAATATATTAATATAAGCTAAGTACATTATTCTTGTTTTAGATTCCTCTGGACTCGAAACCTACGAGCGCAAACATAAAAAGCAAAAGCGACATGAGGACGATAAAGAGCGCAAGAAGCGGAAAAAAGAAAAGAAACGTAAAAAGAAAAGTCACAGTCCAGAGCCCACAGCAGCTGGATCGGCGGCGGGTGGCAGTAGTACTGGTGGTGCAATTGTTGGTGTGAGTGGAGGGGGTGTGGGCACCGTTTCATTGGGTGGTTTACCAGCAATGGGAGGCAGCAGTGGTAGTGCGGGTACAGTGGGTAGTGGTGTAAATGTATTGCCCGGCGCTGTTGCAACGATGCAACAACCAGCGCAGCAACAACAAATGGCACCAACGCCAATGCTAAGTGACATGGGCACGATATCACAGCAATTAATGCTGTAGGGTAGGAACAATTTTGTAGCGGCAGTAAGAAAGTGAAAAAGCGAATCAAAAGGGATGCTAAGTACATGAGCAGCGCTGAAACTTAAGTTAGCAAGATAAAACACAAAAACACATTTTGTATCCTCACACTTAGCAAACTAAAACATAAACAAAAAAAAAACTCGGCAAATTTTTATTTTGCAAATTGCAATTTTCTTATTTAGATTTAATATTTGTAACTTAACGTTTAGTTTAATTTTAAATGAATGTTATTTTCAATACATCCTTTGCAAATTAAATAACTTATTATAATCAAGAAAAAACAAAAAAATAGTAAACAATTTTGTCTATTTTAAATGTAATTAGGCACTGCAGATGCTTAGTGAGTAGAGTTAATTGTATGGATGTGCAATTTAAGGCGACACTGATTTGAAATTATAATTGCAATGAAAAGCTCAAATTCCCTACATTTAGATTTGTACCCGCAGAAAGCGCTTTACATACGTCTAACAATACTTAAGGTTCTTGTGTAAATCCAATTGAAAGATGTATAAATTTGTTTTATTCAGTTTAAGCAATTTTTAGAGTTGCCATCAACTCTAGTTAGATATAGCGAGATTTGGACCACAACGAAGATATATTTAAAAGTGATTGTTAAAGTTACAAAAGTATGCGCAGCATGGGAAGAATATAAACTTTACCCAATCTTTGTATTGGTTTCAATTTTCTCAAGCGAAATTGCGCATCCGTGGAATAGATGAATTGCTGCAGCCGACTGTTTTATTTAAATTTTTTTTTTTTTGTAAAATCGTTTGAATCTTAAGTTCGAAAACAAAATTGCCTAAGCAATAAATACCATTGTGTCAAGAACGCTGCACAGCAGTAGTAGTGGGTCAAAGTTTGACAGTCGAAATTCAGAAGATATTTACGTATATACATATGTATATATAAATATTTACAAATCATCTTAATAAAAAATTACCATTAGTTTATTTTAGTTTAGTTTAAAGAGACGTTTTTCTTTTAAATAGTGATTATTAAAAAAAAAATAATATTAATTTAACATTTATAAAAATCTAAGACGAAATATATGAAAGTAACATTAATGACGAAGAGATCGTAATAAAAAATTAAACATATGAAGTTATTAAAAAAAACGCTATGTAATCAGCTGATTTTTTTTAGCAAGAAATGGAAATTGTGAAAACAAAATGAAAATTAATTTTAAGTGCAATACTTCTTTGTTTTCTATGGCTATGTAACAGAGAACATTAAAGTTCTCTGTATGTAACGGTAAGTACTCCATTCATTAGCGCGGAATCGGGTTGTTGTTGTTGTAGCAGCATTAATATTCTCTACGCATATAGGTAAATGTTTATGCTGCTACAACAACAACAACAACCCATGCATATACGGGGAATGCTGCTGAAGTGACAGTCCTTGACCGGATATAAATCCGGGCCGTTCCAGTTACGTGGAACCGACTGTCGCGGGAACGTGGAATCGCGTCTCATGTGTCAACACTACCAAAGCGACCGGTTTTATGTACGGTTAAGCCCATTCAGAATGCCTTGCGTTAAATCAAGCATAGCGTGTTTTTACCGCTGATTTTCATGTACGACTTTCTCAAACCCGCTACGAATTGTTTAAATGAATCTTACTATAAAATACTATTAGTCAGTTTAATACAATTTTATCGTTAATACTAGCAAACGTAAAAACTTCATAACATTTTCAAAATGCTTAAAATTTTGTTTTTGTAATCCTTAAAATACATTTCAAATTGATTTCTTTTCGGTACATCTAAATTTAGTTACTAGCTCGAGCGCGAAAAATCTCCGACCAGCTTGTAAATAATATCTTGATAAATAGCGTTGTGACTCCAGCTAGCTCGTTTCACGACAAATTGGAAACATCTCTAGGTGTAGTGGTTAAACCCATTTAGCAGATGGCAAAGGTGGGTGCTACCAAAATTAAAGCGGACAATTATGACACCCAGTAGCTTTGGCGCCGCCATTGAGACGTGCGCGCATCGCAAGCCAACAGTTATCCGGAAACCCCGTCGAAATATATGTGCCCAAAATGTTGCAAATCACAAAATACATCTGCAGACTGCACTTTTGGTTGGCCATAACTACGTGTCTCCACAAGGCTCCAAAACAATTAACTTCGCTCATTTACATAAACACAACCCTTACTTCGAAAAATTATTGGCGGACACAGGCATTCACACATGTTGTGTGATGTGCTGGAATTGCAGAATTCGTATAAGTAATCAATTGATTTATATCATACGCACACACCTCCGCATTGGCACACACCTTCCTTTCTGCATTGATGCAGAGGCAATTGGCAACAGGCAGCTAAAGGTGTAAGAAACAAAAAACTTATAAACAGTGGTTAATTATAATATAGTTCACTTTTATCGATTACCGATTATATTTACCATATGCATGGCTAGTTTGACAATTTTATTTTCACATACTACAATTACAGAATTGTGAAAAGAAAAGCTATTGAAAAGGTAATTGCGAAAACGAGCTTATCAATCAAATAAGGCGCAGTGTCATTGAAAAGTTTTGAAGAGAAGAGAGCGCTGTTAACTTTTAAGAGCGTGCAGTGTTGTTGAATGGATACACAACATTGCATATGAAGAAATTTGGAAATAAAGCTGCTAAATATATGTATATAAGTGGTAGATGCGAGTCAATTAAAAAATTAAAATAGGTACTTTGCTTTAAAGTTGTAATTAATCTGCAAACATATCGTCTATTGATGTCATGCTCTCGTTGCTCACTGCCTCTCTTTTTCAATGTAACCGCTGTGACAGCGAAAACATAAATCAGCTGTTACAAATACAACAAGAGCGGTGGAAAAGGAATACATAACAATAAGTACGAACAGAAAGCCATGAAATTTTGTGCATCTAGCTGATTTGGTATTACATTGAATTAAAACAAAACAACAAAAATAAAATGTAGCGAGTTGTCAATTCAAGCGACTTTCAGCGCATGTACACCGAATATCGACATCGTATAAAGCCAAGTGGAAAAGCTGAAAACGCGGCTACAACAATACAGACGGACGATAGAAAATTAAAGGAAACGTACCCCAATTGAAGGGCGCATCGAAGCTGAGGAGGTGTAAGTTGTTTTATGAAAATCGATTATGTGCATTCGCAAAAAAGCCAATAGTCAAACCGGAGAATACAGCGGTGAACAAAAATGGTTTTGGGAGTGAGAAAAAATAACAGTTACGCGCTGTAGAAATGGTGTTGCCGGCGAGGTGACCCAATGGTTGAAAATCAATAAGTGACTACCAGTGCGACGCACGTGTTGGTGAATTAGCCAACGGGGGAGGGTCATTGTCTTTTCATATTCATACATTTTATATATACATACATATGTGTACGTTGGTATATCAGTGTTGTATGGAGCACGCGTGAGAGAGTCAATAAAGGCTGATTGTCCGACCATTCGCTTGACTCATCGAAAGTTTGGAAACTGAAAAGCACGGCATCGCATTTGACGCTGTGTTCTCTGGCATTTGGTATTGGTGTGGTGTTTGCTTTTGCAAACATGATCGTGAAGGGCAAAAGAGCAAAATAAAATGGGATTTTATATGACTTTTTTAAATAAAAAAGTAATATAAAAAGTTTTGTCTTGCTATAGAAACGTTTTGCGGCAGAATTGGTTGAAGAGTCGAAAGTGTTGGCAGCAGCAGTGGCAGTATTGGCAGTTAGTAACACAGTCAACACGGAATATTTTGCAACTTTCGATAAAACAAATAGTGAGTTGACAAAAACGTCTGGAGCGTATGCAGTAACTCCACAACAGAACACTGTCATCTATATTAACAAAACGGGCAACAAAGTCGGTAGTGACATCCTAAGACGGAACAATATAAATATGTATAGACAAACGTGTACGAATCTGTTAGAGCAACCGCCGGAGAAGGTTAAGGAATGGTTGAACGGTTTTGACGCGGTCATCACCGATTGCGATGGTAAGTGCAGCAAACGAATAGAAAATGTAAAAGGGCAAAGAAGGAAGTGTGCATCACACGTTTTGACCTTAAAGGTCACTTTCGTTTTTTTTTTCTTTTTTCAATTTTCATTTAGCAGAAAAAAGTGTTGTACGTACATATGTAGAGCGTGAGTTTTCTTTAGGTTCTCTCATATAGTGAGGTAACATTGCGTAATTCGTAATAGTACCGTATCCCACACTTTTCATGCTATTGTGTTGTGTCTTTGGTGGGAAAAATTTCGCGTGCGCTTTGATGACGTCCAATAGTTTTGTTTGTACAAACGCTAGGGACCGGGTATACAAACATACCAACAGCAAATTGTAATGGAAAAAATGAATCTGCAATGCAATATGTGAATAAGTGGTCAAGGTATAATTTATGGAGCAATGGCAATGTCATGGCTGAAAATACATATGTACATATGACGATATGGAATTCAAAAAAGCCCTAAGTTACAAAAAATTCAAAATCGACTTTTTAGTTGATTATCATGCACCGTATCATTATACATGTTCCTTTGAAATTTTATAATCCAACAACCAATAATGGCGTTGGTATTAACAAAATGCGAAAAGCCGGTGACGGTGACGGTGAATAAAACATTTTCATTTTAAAAGGTTTTTTGCTTCTCCTGTAAAATTTTTAAAATGTAACTTAGGGCTTTTTTGATTTCATGTGACGATATGTATGTATAACGAGCTGAATGGCAAAAAAAAAAAAATCAGAAAAATGGCTTGAAAGTTTTCATGTATTCCAGCGTATTATAACGTTCCTCCATATATGGACAAATATTATTATATGATTGTGAATACCCAGAATGTGTATCAAGGCAGTATTGGCAGCAGCCGCTGCATCGATGTGCCAATTAGAACTTCGATTTGCCGTATTGATAACGAGATCAGATTGTTCGCTTTTGAGCGGGCACTATTCGATTCCAGTGAGCAGTCTGTAAGATTGAAAGGCACTGAACTGTATGAGCTGATTACACGGATGGTTCAAGCCTTGATAGGCACCTCCATACATCTCGACCCACGACTTCTTTCGTGTACTAAGGTGCGTTTCAAAATCTTAAGAAACCTCTAATTTTTCAAAGAATTTTAATTTATAGATTTCAGAGTTAAACAAATTTTACCCAACGATTAAAGTAACAAAAGTTAACTGTTTTATTACAGAATTTACAACTTTTTTTAATACATCAAGAAAATGTTTATCAAAAACGTATTTCTAGGCGTTTCAAAATGATAAGACACTGTTTAATTAAAGTCATCGTTTAACAAAAGTCTTCTTTTTTCGAATTTCTTTTGTGTCGTCTAGAATATTTTCGTATTCTATGGAAGCACCATTCGCTTTAGCGACACAATATAAACTTTTTTCAGCGATTCTGCTAAATTCTTAAGTAAATTTACTTCTAGAGAGGCCCATTCGGTCTTAATAGCCGCTTTAAGCTCATTGGTGTTGTCAAATTGGCGATTGTTGGCGTAAACTCTTCTGACTAATATGCCCCAAATGTTTTCTATTTGGTTTAGATCCGGAGAACACGCTGGCCAGTACATAGTTTCTATGGAGCGATCGATCAAATACTGCCTTGCTTACGTGGATTCGGTATTTGTTTTGCTAAAAAACGAAGGGCACGTTCCGATTATACTGAATTAAAGGAAGGAGACTATTTTTCAAAACGTGTACTCCCCACTAATATACTAATCATTCGCGATGATGTAAACTGTAACTGGACCTCCACCAAAGTTGCGCTTGGAAAATAATTTAAAAAACCATCGGGTGCATCAAGGTTCCATTTTTTTTCATCCGAAAATATAACCTTTTTAAAAAATAATATGAAAGTGGGCAACATTAAAAATATTCCAAATTGCTTACTGTGTCCCAGTTGGTGTCTATGTGTTTTTCTGCAAACGGAAGACGCGTCAGCTTGTGCCTAGGCAAAAGAAGGGTGCTTTTCTTATGTTTAATAATTTTAAATGCTTGCACCTCTGTAATGTGCGCCAAATTGTTGTTTTTGAAACCTTATTTTGAACAACAGCGGCCAGGTTGGCGCAAGACTTAGTCGAGTTAGAAACTTTTCTAATGATTGTTCGCTGTTCTCGACTTTTTAGTGATAATTTTCTTCCAACGGGCTTCAAAATGTTGTAATTCTCAGGACTCCGTAAAAAATTCTGGATAACACAACAACTTCTGCCTGTTTTTTTTGCAATTAATTTGATGGACAAGCCTGAATCCTTTAGGCCAAAATTTTTCCACGCTCCTTTTCTGATAATATTGAACCCCTCGGCATTTTAGGTTAAATTGAATAAAATTATAATTACAGTCATCCAAAACAACAATCAGCACCTTCTATCTCTTCAGAAGCTTATTTTCGACTAGCGCCGAAAAGACTAGCCAAAGTGCAAATTCAAGGAACAAGATAACGGTTCTACAAAATAGAGTGAGCTTTCGCACCAGACACAATTGATGGAAGTCTTAAGTCTATAACTGTTAAAATGACGCCAAATAAAAGCCACGGAAAGTAAAAGCGAGCTTATGGTAGTTCAAAAAATGTAGTATACCAAAGGTGTCTTATGATTATGAAACGCACCTTATTATTATGTTGAATATAATTACGTATGACAAAAAAAAAACCACAACAGGAATCTAAGTAAATAGTTGGTGACTTTCCGTTCTGCAGTCAATCAGTTTCTCCAACTTTTCTTTCTGCAAATTATTGTACTTGTAAAATATCTTCTTTCCTAAATTTGCAATGTTTTTATATTTAGATCTCATACTCTCCTAAGCACTACGTCTCACTTTCGCGCATAGACAATTTCAATAGAAAATTTAACATTTTTAGTAATTGCGATGCTGCCCATACATTTTCCCCAATTATTATTTGTTTCATGTACTATTTTCATGTTTTATTATATATGCACTTCCTACCTCTAGGTGTCCTCTGGGTATACAGCAATGTCATAGAAGGCGCCGTCGACGCAATGAATCGCTTCAAAACGATTGGCAAAAAGATTTTCTTTTGCACCAATAACTCAACGAAAACTCGCCAACAATTGCTCGAGAAATCACATAGCATGGGTTTTGATATCACCGCCGAGGGAATGATCTCCTCTGCGCATTCAACGGCCGCATACCTGAAAGCGCGCAATTTCCAAAAAAAAGTTTATGTGATAGGCGCTGGCGGCATAACAGGCGAACTTGACGCTGTGGGTATCAAGCATAGTGAAATCGGGCCCGATGTAATGACAAGCACACTGGCCGATTATCTGGCGACAAGCTTTCGTAAGGATCCCGAGATTGGTGCTGTGGTTGTGGGCTTCGATGAACATTTCAGTTTCTGTAAAATGATCAAAGCCGCTTCGTATCTCGATAATCCTGAATGTTTGTTCATTGCTACAAATACGGATGAACGTTTTCCTATGCCTGGTATGGTGATACCCGGTTCAGGCAGTTTTGTGCGCGCAGTGCAGACATGTGCCGAACGTGAGCCCTTCGTGATTGGCAAGCCAAACCCGAGCATTTGTGAATGGTTGATAAATGAGGGTACCATCGACCCAGCACGCACCCTAATGATTGGTGATCGGTGAGTAGTTGTTTAAGTAAAGCGCCTTTGTTTTTGCTATTAGCTCATGATTTATGTTTTCTATTGTAGTTGCAACACTGATATACTTTTGGGCTATAATTGTGGTTTCCAAACGCTGCTTGTCGGCACTGGTATACACAAGTTGAACGATGTAGAAGCGTGGAAGAATTCGGATGATCCTGAGCAAAAGAAGCTCATACCCGATGTGTTTCTACCGAAATTGGGTGATTTGCTGCCATTTATGTAGTGTTAGTTCTAGGCAGAACAGGGATAACGAAAAAAAAAAATATATATATATAAAGCTGAAGCACACAAAATTACAATAAATATATAATTTTACTTTTACTTTTTGTTTCGTAATCATCTTAGCTTACTTTTTCTAAATTATATTACTAATCATAATAAATTTGTATACTTAAAAACTTTAATATATTTACACGCATACCAACGTAACTGTATTGTAAATTGATGTTTTACATTGCTGTCGTCCCACAACATTCTTTTGTACAAATAGTGTTATGGAAGATTAACTACAAAAACAAAACAAAAAATAAATAAAAAAATAAAAATTTTGTAAAAAGCTATTTTGTAAAATAACAAACAGGTATAAATAAAAAAAGGGTATTTTTCCTGGTGATACCGAACCCGTTTATCGCCAATCGGATCGAAAAGGGTGAAAAGGGCATTATAAAACCAGACTGTAAACATATATAAATTAACTCCCCAGCAAATTTCATAGGTTCAGATTAGTTTGAGACGTAGACGAAGATGGCCGTCACAACAAATGCAGCGTTGGCAGGGAATAAAACAGTGAATGTGAAACATACCTATAACGAAAACAGTTATTATTGGCATAAGTGCATTGGCAGACCAGTCGACCGGCAACTGATTGAAAATATGCCCAAAGGTATTTGTAGAAACCTCCTCTCGGAGTCACCGGAAACAGTCAGAAAATGGTTGGACAGCTTTGACACAATTATCAGTGATTGCGATGGTACGTGCAGTAAAAAAATATTTCTAGATATCATAGCGTAGTTATATAAAGTGTGGCAGGTAGCAATGACATTCATTTTCAGTGCGCTGACGTGGCAGTTATACAGTTATATTTTCACTTTACTTCAGTTTTCAAAAAATATTTAACCCGCTTAGTGAATATTTTTTTTCTTTAGTTTAAAATGAAATAAATAAGTAAATAAAAAATAAAAAAATAAATAAAAAAAGAAATAAAAAAAAATAGATTTTATTTTTATTTTTAGCTTTAAAAACAGTACCTATTCAAAATTTTCAAGCAAAATGAGTTACTCAAAAAACTAATACAAAATAAATAAAAAATGCTCTACACTGCGGGTGTTTTTTAAGAGCTTGAGAATTAAAAAAAAAAATACAAATCGGAAATATGTTGCAATAACTTTTTTTATTGCAATTTGGTAGATTTCATTTTCAGTACGCTGACTTGGTAGTTGTACAGTACAGTCACATTTTCACTTCAGTTTTCAAAAAATATTTAACCTGCTTAGTGAATGTTTTTTTTATTTATTTTTTAATTTAAAATTTAAAAAAAAATTTCAAAACTCCTAATTTTTCAAAGAGTATTTAACCCGCTTAGTGAATGTTTTTTTTTTCAATGTAAAATAAATAAAAAATAAATAAAAAAAAAGATTTAAAACAAAATTAAAAAAAAAATGAGTTACTCAAAAAATTAATCAAAAAAAAAAATGCTCTACACTGCTTTTTAAATAGCGTGTGTTGTTTAAGAGCTTGAGAACTTAAAATGGTAATACAAATCGGAAATATGAAAAAAAAACAAAAAATAAAAAAATAAAAAAAAAGTAAAAAAGATTTAAAAACATTACCTATTCAGCTTTCGAGCAAAAAATATTTAACCTGCTTAGTGAATGTTTTTTTTATTTATTTTTTAATTTAAAATTTAAAAAAAAATTTCAAAACTCCTAATTTTTCAAAGAGTATTTAACCCGCTTAGTGAATGTTTTTTTTTTCAATGTAAAATAAAAAAAAAAAAAATAAAAAAAAAGATTTAAAACAAAATTAAAAAAAAAATGAGTTACTCAAAAAATTAATCAAAAAAAAAAAATGCTCTACACTGCTTTTTAAATAGCGTGTGTTGTTTAAGAGCTTGAGAACTTAAAATGGTAATACAAATCGGAAATATGAAAAAAAACAAAAAATAAAAAAATAAAAAAAAAGTAAAAAAGATTTAAAAACATTACCTATTCAGCTTTCGAGCAAAATTAGTTACTCAAAATATTAATACAAAATAAATAATAATATGTTGCAATGATTTTTTTATTGTAATTTAGTAGATAATATTCATTATTTTTGAATATTAATCCAGCATATATTCGTCACGGCTACGAGTTATGGTTCATTTCATCAGTCCAATTTTTGACTACTTTTTCCCATAAATCTAAATGAGCTCAATTAGCAGAAATGCAAACGAGGGTCATTTGGCTTTAATTCTTGCTCGTGCCGTATTTTATGGGCACGTAAGCCAAGATCCTTACATAAAATTTTCCACGTAGTCGAAGGACAAAGGTCAGGAAAGTTGAGAATGACGGCAAGTCGACACTCCTCTCCCTTTAGACCCAACCTGTCGAAACAGCAAGTTTCCTGGGCCTACCTTTTGGATGAGTTAGACGAAGATGACCGGTGATTTACACCACGTTGACAGGGTTTAGTATTGCTGCTACAACAAGAACTACAACAAGTTGATATTTCAGGGTTTTTTTTTCAACACCTCGCTTTATGAACTTCGTGAATAGATTTATTTTTCAAAGTAAATATTCACAATTCCAGAACAACGCCTCGTTCTGAGATTAAACGATTCATGACGACTTGCCAAACCTTACTGAGCACAAATGTTGTTGTTGTTGTTCTAGCAGCATAAACATTCCTCACACATATTCAGGGAATGCTGTTGAAGTGGCAGACCTTAGCCGGATATAAATCCGCGTCGAACCGACTGTCGTAGGAACAGAAATGTCAACACATTTGCCATTCTCAGCAGTCAAACCATAATTATTGGTATCGATAATGGGAACTAAAGGCTAAAAATGAAAACACCTGATATGTAAATGTGTTTTTTTTATTTTATTAATTTTTTTTTTGCATAAAGATATATATATTTTTTTTTTCATAAAGATATTAAAAAAACAAATCGTAAATGAGAATAGGCAAAACTTGAAAAGTACTGCCTGGCACACTTTATATAATATGCACTACCAGAGACATCAGGAAATGTATTCTTACCCACTTTTAACTCCATGTCACGAATTATGTTATTTTCTATTATTTTTCAACTTTTCTCCCTTCAGGCGTCATTTGGCTGAGCGACAAGGTGATCGACGGCGCTGTGGAAACTATGCGTCACCTCAAAGCGTTGGGCAAAAATATTTTTCTTTGCACCAACAATTCAACGAAAACACGTCAACAGTTGCTCGAGAGATCGCGCAGCATGGGCTTCGATATCACCACCGAACAAATTATCTCTTCGGCACATTCGACAGCCGCCTATCTGAAAGCGCGCAATTTCCAGCGAAAAGTTTACGTGATCGGCGCTGCAGGCTTAGCCTCAGAGCTGGACGCTGTAGGCATCAAGCATACTGGCGTGGGTCCAGATGTGATGCCCAGTAGACTGGGCGAATACTTGGCATCTGGTTTTCGTAAAGATCCTGATATTGGCGCTGTGGTTGTTGGGTTTGATGTGCACTTTAGTTTTTGTAAAATGATCAAAGCCGCAGTATATTTGGATGATCCAAAGTGTTTGTTCATTGCCACAAATACAGATGAACGCTTCCCCATGCCTGGTATGGTGATACCCGACGCCGGCAGCATTGTGCGTACTGTGCAGACATTTTCGGGGCGAGATCCCATTGTGATTGGCAAGCCGAATAGGAGTATTTGTGAGTGGTTGATAGAGGATGGGCGGATAGAACCGGCGCGTACACTCATTATAGGCGATTGGTGGGTTGTGATGTGAAGTGGTGAGATTTTTTGTTGATTTTGCTAACCTATTTTCTCTCGCATTTTAGTTGCAGCAGTGACATACTGCTGGGTCACAAATGTGGTTTCCAGACTATGCTCGTCGGTACCGGTGTACATCAGTTGAAAGATGTGGATATCTGGCAAAAATCGCATAGTCCTGAGGACAAGAAACTAATACCCGATGTCTTCTTGCCGAGATTAAGTGATTTGCTGGCATTTATGTAACTTCAAGTACGAAGCGTTTGATCGATTTATAGGATCTTAGCGTAAAATATGACTATAGTAAATAAAATATGATTGTTTTTAATTTATATAAATAAGTATACAATTCGAAAAATAAAGCAGATTAAGCTGGAATAACATATGGAATTTTCGATGTTTTTCATTATGCATTGACTGCATTTTAGCAGCTATGATGGCATACATAAATATGTATATTTGTATATACAAAATACAGTAGTGAACACTGAAATCCGTACATTAAAAAAGGCTCAATATTTTTATTGTATTTTTGCAGTTTCGGAATTTGTTGGAATTCATTTTAAGAATGGATATATTTATGTGTGTACATTAGGGCGGATCAATTTATTTTTCGATATATTCCCAGCAGATTCGATATGTTCCTCGACATACAGTCCTACTACAGACTTTTCCTATTACAATATTAAAAAAAAATTACATATACATTCTGTCATAAAAGTACCGGGATTCTTTCATTAAAACGCAAAATAATTGTTTAATCCACAAAATTTATTTTGCCGCCTTCAAAATAGGCTCCAAAAACGCCAAACGCCAACGATTAGTCCAGTCATTAAATCACCTTTTAAACGGGTTTCAAGAGATCTTCTTCAACTCCTTCAGCGAATTCTCCTTAATAGCCCCTCTCGTCTCAAAACGGCGTCCGCGAAGTGGCAATTTAAGTTTTGGGAAAAGGAAAAAGTCACAGGCGGCTAAATCCGGTGAATACGGTGATTGTTCGATGATATTTGTCGAGTTTTTGGTCAAAAAAGTGTTCACAATATGAGCCTTGTGAGATGATGCGTTATCATGAGCTTTCTTTCCATAAATTGGGCCGTTTCCTTCGCACATTTTCTCCCAAACATCGCATAACTTCCAAATAATATTCTTTATTTACCGTAGAATTATTTGGAACGAATTCCGAGTGCACAACACCTTTAAGAATCAAAGAAAACGAGTAGCATGATTTTTTCGAGTTTCGGCTTATGTGGATAGCGCCATTCAGCCGCCTGTTGGCTGGTTTGCTTGTCCAACTCATATTCCCACGTCTCATCACCTGTTATGATGCGCTGGATAAACGTTAGGCCCGAATTCACTTGCTCAAGCATGTCTTCAGCCACCTTCTTCCGCTTCTTTTTTTGAAAGAAATTAAACTCTCTTAGAACGAGTCGAGCAGCCACGCGTCTCATGCCCAAGTGATGGTGAAAAATGTTGCGAATTGATTCGTGAGACACGCTAAGGTCACGAGCTACCCTCTTCAAACGTAAAAGATGGTTTTCCAGCATCATTTCCTTGACTTTGTCGACGTTTTCATCCGTTGAAGACGTGGATGGGCGACCAGATCGTGGCAAATCTTCCACGGCTTCTCGCCCCTCTGCAAAAGCCGTATACCACGTAGACCTATGGTTTTGATAAAGCACACTCGCCATAGGCTTTCTGCAACATTTTCAATGATTCGGCAGACGAAATCCCCTTCAAAGCACAAAATTTAAGCAAATTCTTTGCTCAAGGCGAATCTCAAAGGTGGTGGAATCTTATCACCACCTGTCGAGCCTAGTAGTAGACGACCTGCTTCACTTGCTGACAAACAACGGAAGCCGCTGTCAAGCATAAGCAAATGTAAATATAGGGAGAATCAGATTCAAAAACACTCTTTCCGATATACTGCTAAGAGCTTTAAGCCTGAAAAAATGGTGTGCTGGGATAGGTCTGGACATGAACCCGTCCAAAACAGCCATCGTTCCTTTCACCAGGAAAAGAACCTTACCAGGAATGAAAGAGAACAGCATAGACGGGGCCACTATGTTAATGTTGTTGTAGCAGCATACAAATACGAGGAATGCATATACGAGGAATGCTGTTGAAGTGACAGTCCTTGGCCCGATATAAATCCGGGTCGTTCCGGTTACGTAGAACCGACTCTCGTGGGAACGGGCTGCTATCGATTTGGTCAGCGAATGGATGTCAAGCTTACCTGGAAAAGGCAAGCTGACGCAATCTTGTCTAAAGCAACAAAGGCTTTCATGATCAGCCTGCAAGAAAATCTTGGGCCTTTCGTACACGAATCCTGAGATGGATGTACATCACGATAATAAGACCAACGTTGGCATATGGAACGGTCGCTTGGACATCGGGCATTTTGAAGGCTTCGGTAGAGGAAAAATGATGGCATCTAAAAACATGGAGGTGCTAAAGCTGCAGCTCTCACTCAGCCAGCTGCCCATGAAATGATATCTCTAAGGTGATCGGATTCGAAAAGAAGATCAGAATGGAACTGAACCATAAGTTAAACTGAAGTAGACCTACATTTGAAAGGAAACTCCTGGAGTGTACCCTGCACTGGTAGACAGTTGGTTCCAAGACCCCAGAAGGCGTAGGCGCTGGAATTTACGGCCCCAGAACCAAACGACTTATGCCAATGGGCAGTTTTACAAGTATCTTCCAAGTGGAAGGGTATGCCATCTGTTCATGTGCAGAGATGAACATAGACAGAAATTTCCGGAATGAGCCAATTGCAATTCTGAACGACAGCCACGCGGCACTGAAGCCTTTGTCATCCTGTGAGATTAAATCCTTACTGCTCTTTGAGTGTATCGAGAAATTGAATCTACTAAAAATGCACAATCGCATCCGGCTAATTTGGGTCACAGGAGTCAGGGAACTGGAAGCGAAGTAGAGGACGCATTGGCGAGAGAGGCTGCAACCTGAGCCCTTCCTGAGTTAACACTCGATCAAGGAGAAGCTTAGGTTTGAAGAGCTAAGGCTGAGGAAGGTTAGCCTGCACCAAACTAGGGGTTATGCCAGGCGAATTCCTTACTTGGAGGGTACATTCGAAAGAGGTTTTAAAAAGTCATAACTCTCTCCAAGGATAAACTGAGAAATGCTCACGGGTATTCTCGCAGGTCACTGCGTAGTCATCTGTACATGATCGGGATTTGGTCCACTGAATCTTGTAATTTCTGCGACCAGTCCCAGGATATTCGAATGCACCTTCTAGAGAAGGTTGAGACATCTCGGCCAACTGCAGCCAGAAAAAAAGGCACTTACGCTCAATTCAACCCAGCTCCATCCTGAGTTTGATAAGGGAACTGGGTCCGGATGAGGTACTGTGATGGGTAGAGGGCACCAAATACCATGAGGTCGAAGTGCAAACCTCGAAGTCATCTAATCTAATGTACGTACATTGTAAAAAATATTAAAATATTAATCAGTATAGGCATTTAATAAATAAATTAGTATTGTTAAAGAGATATCATCTTTTTACTTTATTTTTCGAAAAAATATAACAATGAAACAAAATAGGCAATTAATAAGTCACATGTTATTCTAGGCAAAATATACATACGTAATTATCTGCCATGTCCTTATCGTCTGGCGAGTCTGCGATGTCTCAATCGATTTCAAGTTCAGAAAAACAAATTACAGGTGTTTACATCAAAATAATTCGAGTAATCGGTATGCATTGGAGTAAGCATGATAAGGTTTTGTACGAGGATCATTCAATAAGTCCTTAGAAAATCGAAGGGAAAACGCTCGTTGCATCGAAAACGGTTAGTTTCTAGTAAGCATCGTTCCCCACCAGATGCTGTAAAAGTTTCAGTTATATCGATGAATGGACAACGGCTTACATCAAACGAGGAAGTCGTCGCCTAAATACTTACCTTTTTTTTACTGTCCCTCGCTTGAGTTTTGGCAGTTACATGAATGAATGAGTAAAATTTGAGGTTTTCAATTCCACGTCATAGTCTTTTGTGCCCTCTACTCACAGTATCTCATCGAAATACCGGTCCCTTATTAAATTAAGATAAAGCTGGGTTGGGCTAAGCGTATATACCTTTTCCGCTCTTGAGCGTCATATTCATTGGCAGTTACATTGCTGAGAAAGAGGTGTGGAGCGTCGAACATTATCTCTGCCACTGTCCCGCATCGACTTTGAATAACAATGCTCTACTGTCACAACAGCGCAGATCACGTTGGGTTGCATACGAGTATTAACATTGAGAAGACGAAGACTATGGCCGTTAATGGCACTCGAACTGGCGCATTCACAGTGTACGGACAAAAGCCATCGAAAGCGTAAACAAATTTAGTTCTAATAAAAGAAAAGTTTCCAACTTTTATAAACCGCTATTTCAGAGCTATAATGCACATATGGTGATTAGAAAACTGGATTTTTAATCACGAGCTCCTCACTCGAAACGAACAAAGGCCGGTTGAGATTGAAATACGCGAACGAAATTGGAAATGGATAGGCCTTACAATCCGTAAACCTGCGATTGACATCAGCAGAATGCCCCTTGACTGGAATCCGCAAGGCTCACGCCGAAGAGGACGGCTGAAAGGAACAAGGAGACGAAGCTTGTATGAAAAATTAACGACATCTGACGACTCGCTCACTGGGCCGCAGATAAAGTGCACAGCTGCAAATCGACCCCTGTGGAATATATCGGCACTTTGCGCCCCTAGCCGACACGATAGCAAATAATCATAATAATAATAAATAAAATCCTTGGATTACATTGTAAAATTACGTGTATAAGACTAGGATTTTGTAAAGAGAAAGATTCGAGTAGAAATGAAGCCTTTAGTTGAAGAAAAAGTTAAATCGGCGTCAAAAAAATTTTATTCTTTAACTATTACTCCAATGGACCATATATTGGGAAGCCGTGTACTAAGAAAAATTTTGTAGAGTTTGTATATTTTTGTCACATTTGCAGACACCAAAATCACAAAGCTCGTATCTGATTTTTCATTCTGAGCCAAAATTAGAGCTGAATTTAACAAAGTTGTAACAGAGAAATATGAATTTGAAGTTCAAAAATGTGTAAAATTTACACAAGTTTTTAGTTGAGGTTTTAAGCCAATGCTCCTCTCTTGGTCAGGCTTTTCCTGCAGGGTGTATGCATAAATATTAGGTGAAGTAAAAAGGTCTGAATTTTTTCCGCTAGATTCTTTAGTGAGCCAAATCTCACGAAATACTTGTATATGTGTACATTGCATGGGCTCATACGATAAGTATAGGCCGTTTTAAAGGTGTTGCCAGTTAGATGCTACAGTTTTCCCAAATAAAGGTAAAAACGAGAATTTCATAAATTCTTCAATATTACTACGATCAAGCGGAAAAATTTCGTTTTGCATTATCGTTAATAAATGGATGATAAAATTGGAAATACATATCAACGAGTCTGACGGGCATTTGAGCGGCGCTCACAATAATAGCAAAGCGACGTTTTGTAAAGTTTTGGCTATTTTTTATTTTTCATTTAAATTTTTTAGTTGTACAACAATTTAAATGATAAAACTCAAAGTTTTGCACTTTATGGACTATCCGCGTATGGAGTGTCCCGCATATACTTGCCACTACAACGTGCGTGACCCTCCTACCCTCGAGGGAAGAGTGGGAACGGAACGTGGTAAGACAGGCCGAGTCCATCCATGTATACGCAGATGGTTTAAAGCTCGATGACAGGGTGGGCGGGGATCTCCTTCAGTTTTCAGTTTACGGCCCCAGGACCAATCGACTTATGCCAATGGGCAGTTTTACAAGTATCTTCCAAGTGGAAGGGTATGCCATCTGTTCATGTGCAGAGATGAACATAGACAGAAATTTCCGGAATGAGCCAATTGCAATTCTGAACGACAGCCACGCGGCACTGAAGCCTTTGTCATCCTGTGAGATTAAATCCTTACTGCTCTTTGAGTGTATCGAGAAATTGAATCTACTAAAAATGCACAATCGCATCCGGCTAATTTGGGTCACAGGAGTCAGGGAACTGGAAGCGAAGTAGAGGACGCATTGGCGAGAGAGGCTGCAACCTGAGCCCTTCCTGGGTTAACACTCGATCAAGGAGAAGCTTAGGTTTGAAGAGCTAAGGCTGAGGGAGGTTAGCCTGCACCAAACTAGGGGGTTATGCCAGGCGAATTCCTTACTTGGAGGGTACAATCGAAAGAGGTTTTAAAAAGTCATAACTCTCTCCAAGGATAAACTGAGAAATGCTTACGGGTATTCTCACAGGTCACTGCGTAGTCATCTGTACATGATCGGGATTTGGTCCACTGAATCTTGTAATTTCTGCGACCAATCCCAGGAGATTCGAATGCACCTTCTAGAGAAGGTTGAGACATCTCGGCCAACTGCAGCCTGAAAAAAAGGCACTTACGCTCAATTCAACCCAGCTCCATCCTGAGTTTAATAAGGGAACTGGGTCCGGATGAGGTACTGTGATGGGTAGAGGGCACCAAATACCATGAGGTCGAAGTGCAAACCTCGAAGTCATCTAATCTACTGTACGTACATTGTAAAAAATATTAAAATATTAATCAGTACAGGCATTTAATAAATAAATTAGTATTGTTAAAGAGATATCATCTTTTTACTTTATTTTTCGAAAAAATATAACAATGAAGCAAAATAAACAATTAATAAGTCACATGTTATTCTAGGCAAAATATACATACGTAATTATCTGCCATGTCCTTATCGTCTGGCGAGTCTGCGATGTCTCAATCGATTTCAAGTTCAGAAAAACAAATTACAGGTGTTTACATCAAAATAATTCGAGTAATCGGTATGCATTGGAGTAAGCATGATAAGGTTTTGTACGAGGGTTATTCAATAAGTCCTTAGAAGATCGAAGAGACAACGTTCGTTGCATCGTAAACGGTTAGTTTCTAGTAAGCATCGTACCTCATCAGATGCCTGTAAAAGTTTCAGTTATATCGAAGACGAAGTCTATGGCCATTAATGGCACTCGATCTGGCGCATTCTCAGTGTACGGACAACTCATCGAAAGTGTAAACAAATTTAGTTCTAACAAAAGAAAAGTTTCAAACTTTTATAAACCGCTGTGTCAGATCTATAATGCACATATGGTGATCAGAAAACTGGATTTTTAATCACGAGCTCCTCACTCGAAACGAACAAAGGCCGGTTGAGATTGAAATACGCGAACGAAATTGGAAATGGATAGGCCTTACAATCCGTAAACCTGCGATTGACATCAGCAGAATGCCCCTTGACTGGAATCCGCAAGGCTCACGCCGAAGAGGACGGCTGAAAGGAACAAGGAGACGAAGCTTGTATGAAAAATTAACGACATCTGACGACTCGCTCACTGGGCCGCAGATAAAGTGCACAGCTGCAAATCGACCCCAGTGGAATATATCGGCACTTTGCGCCCCTAGCCGACACGATAGCAAATAATCATAATAATAATAAATAAAATCCTTGGATTACATTGTAAAATTACGTGTATAAGACTAGGATTTTGTAAAGAGAGAGATTCGAGTAGAAATGAAGCCTTTAGTTGAAGAAAAAGTTAAATCGGCGTCAAAAAAATTTTATTCTTTAACTATTACTCCAATGGACCATATATTGGGAAGCCGTGTACTAAGAAAAATTTTGTAGAGTTTGTATATTTTTGTCACATTCGCAGACACCAAAATCACAAAGCTCGTATCTGATTTTTCATTCTGAGCCAAAATTAGAGCTGAATTTAACAAAGTTGTAACAGAGAAATATGAATTTGAAGTTCAAAAATGTGTAAAATTTACACAAAGAAAGTATGAAAGTTAATATTGGATGCCAAAAGAACAACAAAGAACTTGATGTTTTTAGTTGAGGTTTTAAGCCAATGCTCCTCTCTTGGTCAGGCTTTTCCTGCAGGGTGCATGCATAAATATTAGGTGAAGTAAAAAGGTCTGAATTTTTTCCGCTAGAAGAGTGAATACGCAGATGGTTTAAAGCTCGATGGCAGGGTGGGCGGGGATCTCCTTCAGTTTTCGGCTTCCCGACCTCTGTAGTGTCTTTCAGGCTGAACTGATGGCAATAATGAAAGTCGTGGCACTGGTACAGTGCGATGCGATACCTGGAGATGATATCTACGTTTTCACTGATAGCCAGGCGGCGATAAAATCCCTCACAGTCGACAACCTCCAAGGTAGCCATGAAATGCCCCGCATCTTTTAACGAGATGGCTGAGTCGTTTCACCTAATACTAACATTGGTTCCTGTGACATTGAGGGGAACTGCAGAGCTCTTGAACTAGCGAAAATCGGTACCAAATTGACTAATGAGTACATAGACAATGATATAGGTATACCCTTGCGAATAAAAGATGACGTAATGAAGCCACTTGCAAAATCGCCCGACAGCTGTGGCCGTCTCTCAATGCTAAACGCACGGAATTCGTACTAAGAAGAGATAAGCACAGTCTTAATACACTGATTTCAGTTACTAAGGGGCATTGACTAATCGGGAGGCATGCCCAGAGAATGGGTGTGTAAACACATGACTTCTGCAGAAGCTGTCTAGATGAGGAAGAGGAAGAGACGATCCCCCACCTACTGTGTCACTATCCTGCTCTATCCGCAGACTCGCCATTTTGGGCGGACAATTCTTTAATGAATTAGAAGATCTCCGCTCTGTCGAAATTAAGGATCTTACCAAATTTTTGAAAAGTACACATTGGTTTCAGGAGGGATAAGATGTAGGGCTAACCTACACTAGTAGGTTAAATGTCCATCATTTCTGTGGGAGAAAATCGATGAGAATGTTACTGTGTACAAAGTTTGAAACTTTAGGTTATATGGTTGTTGTTGAGTATGACAAATATTTTTGTAAAAAAAAAATTAAAAAAAAATAAAACTAAATAGATACTCAAAGCTTTGCAAAATGTCGCACTGCCTCAAGTAGGGTTTCTCATTTCCCGTCACATAATGATTCCCGGGAAACGAGAATATTTCGAAAATATTCCCGGGATTCCCGGGAAAATCGAGTTTTTATATTTACTAATTAAAATAAATTTAGTAATTTAAAAACAATTAAAAAATTCATTTTCACATATTTTATTCATATTCTCAAAACAAAAAAATTCATATTTATTCAAATTCATAAAACAAAAAAAAAAGTTATTTATTAGAAGAGTTTTTAAAATGAGTTCTGAAACAAACTAGCGCATTAACTGAATTGTCGTTGAGTCTTGTCCTAATTTTGGTGACAAAAAGGCCAGCAGTCGAAAATACTCTTTCACTTTCCACTGAAGTTGGTTTAATGCAAAGAAGAGCATCTAAGAGCATTTTCAAATTTTTGGTTAACTTTCCACTAGCTTCAAATAAATTAAATTCTTTTAATATAGTCTTATATTCTGTATCTCCAGTACTTTGTTTTTTGGCGCTCATACTATTTATAGCACTTTCAAGCTTTCGTTTCAAAACATTCGCGGGCATTTCTGCTTCTATATTGTTTTCCGTTTCGGAAATCAATACGCTTTCTTCATTTTCAAGTACAGTGGTGTCTTCAAGGATATTAACTGGAAATAGGCGGTGTAACAATTCTTTAGATAATTTAACCATTTCAGACTTCGACGACATTTCAAAAAACATATCATCTTGATTGGAGTACAATACACTTGAATTATTTAGGTACTTTACCAATGAAATTAAAATTTTGGATCTTCGAGTTGTCATACGGAATTTAAAATTTTGTAATAATTCTCGAGATATTGAATTATCTAACGCATTTAACGTTTCTATTAGGAACGATAGTATTCCCTCACTCTTTATTAAATCCATATCACGTCGACATAATGCATCGGACGCTAATTTTACTGGACGTAAACAAGTAATTAACGTGCTTACAATTTGGAACAGCTGATCTTCCTTTTCAAGTAGATGTGTAGCATTAACTTCGCATAGACTTTTTTTAATCGGAATTCTTATTTGCTCAAATCTTTCCAACATATCTAATAAGCTATTCCACCTTGTCAGTCTAATGATAGGTTTAATTCTTTACCATATTCTAATTTGACATTTTGCTGAAGAATTGTGTTACGTACTGGCGATTTTCTGAAAAATGATGCTATCTTGCGGATTTGTTTTATTGCATCCTGGATATGAGGTTTTAGATCTTTGAATTTAAGGTCACTTATATTTGTATCATGTTCATATGACATCCCTTCAAATGTTGTATTTTCGTCTTTGTCAAGACAATCATAATTATCAATGTCGCTATCATCATCTGAATCTAATAATTGGTCTACTTGGTGCTGCTGATTTTTTTGCAATAATAATTCTGTCTTAGTAGAACCAAAAAGGGTATCCAGAACAGCCAAATGAATCCCATGTGTGTAGCATTGTAAATGGAAGGCAGGAGCTAACTTTCCAAATTTCACCATAACGGCTGCTCCATCGGTTATGATTGCAATAATATCTGTAGATAAATTCAAGTTAAATTCCTTTAACCGCTCATTAACTAAATCTAATGTTTTTTCAGCTCCACAACTTCCTTCAATTCTTATTAATCCCAAATTTTCAAATATCCCACCATTGGACATAACATTGATATTCATGTATCTACGATTACGGCTGCTTGTCCACTCATCTACAGTTAAGCAAAATTTTTGATTTGCATTTAGAATAGTTGAAAATCTATATTTAAGTTTTGATTTAACTTCGGCATAATAGTTGAATATAAGATTCATTATGTGTGAAGGATTTTTAGGAAGAAAATATCCTTTCGCACAAATAGATTCACGAATGAACGTACTTTTCGAAATAACATTGATGGAAATTCCATCTACAGCTGCTAGTTTTGCAAGAATTTCTTCCAATGATTGTTTCTTTACATATTTTAAAATGGAATTTTGATTTCCTGAAATTGATTTATCAGATTTGTCCGGCGATGAAGTACTTGGAGCGTCGAATTTATTGTTCTTGGTAACCAAATCTATTCCATGTTGGATTTGCATATGACGATTTATTCCACTTGTGGAACCTCCCTTTCTCATAATCACTTGATTACATTTATTGCATTTTGCTTTGTCCTTATTAGTAGAATCAATGGTAAAATAAAATCTCCAATTTCTTTCTGACGACATTCGTATTTTTTAATAACCCTTTAATTTTAATATTTAAAATATCAGTGGAATAATACTCTATTTTTTTTTAAATTCAATTAAACTTACTTTAATTCACAAAGAAATCTTTTAACCACTTTTAATATATAACTTTTTAAAATATAAAAAGTAAAGACACCCAAACGCTATGACTTTTCAAATATTTGTGTTGCACAGCTGTATAATCACGAAAACAAGAAAGTCAATGCTTGCTTAGCTTACTTTGTTTTTGAATATTTTTAAATAAAAAAAGTAAAGACACCCAAACGCTATGACTTTTCAAATATTTGTGTTGCACAGCTGTATAATCACGAAAACAAGAAAGTCAATGCTTGCTTAGCTTACTTTGTTTTTGAATATTTTTAAATAAAAAAAGTAATTTGAATTTTTCATTTTAAATGATAATAAATGTTAAATAATCCCGGGAATTTACGTTTTTTTTCGGGAAATCGGGAATAGATATTTTTGCGGATTACCCGGGATATCGGGAACGGGAAATCCCGGGAGAGAAACCCTAGCCTCAAGTATTATTGTGATCACTTCGGTACATATTCCATTGCCCAGGTATTGAATATTAGTCAGAAAACTATTTGAAATCATTTTATTTATGTATGATGATAGTTATAACCATTCTATATTCCACCGTCGAATTAAAGCGTTGAAAGCTTTTTAGTCCACCTAATAAAAGTATGCAAATATACATACATATGTATGTACACATGTTATTTCCTTCTCTGCAGACTAATCAACTCAAGAATGATAGAAAGAAGATTGCGCCCATCAGAGCGTACGTGACGAGTTGCAGAGTTGTGCAGTATTGCCAACCATTTGCTTTTCGCAATAAATTTAGTGCTTTTTTATACCGAAAATGCGACAATTTTTAAGTTTGGTGTTTGTGTCTTTTTGTTTTTAATTTAAGGCTACCGAGACTTTAGTTTGAAAAAAACGGTATTATTATACAAAAGAAGTTTAAAAAAGGCCACTCTGAGAAGATTTTAGTGCTAATGAAAATTTTTTTACTCTTATAATTAAAATTTGATAATTTGAAAGTGCAGATTTAATTTTTGGCTCCATTTAAGGTTATGCAAAAATATTAAATGCCCCTCTCTCAACTCTTCTTAAGATTGAAAACCTTTTTACACATTTTAAAAAGCCTTTGAATTTATTGAATGCGAATTGAAACCATAGAGGTGTAATCGTTTCTTCCGGTCATCAATCCTTAGTGAAACATAGAGCATCAAGAGGTGTATTCATAGTAAAAATAAGCAACAAAATACCAGAAAATACTAAAGAAACCATACTGACATTTTTACAAAAAGAGTACCTTATCTAGTTACATAACTTCAAATATAGCAAAAAAGTCGTTCCCTTAACAAAAGAATTTCGATTAACAAAAAAAACTCATAAATTAAATTGTACATAAGCATAACACATTTATTTAAAAAAAACGCACATTCTACAGACAATTTGTCACGCGTACAAAGTTCTTACTTAACACAATAAAATTTCGTGTTTTATTTTCTTTAAATGGGCATTTAGTGCGTTTTTATATCCAAAGCTAGGCAACTCTGCAGTAGCCAGAGAGAGATTTGACTGCCGAAAGCAGAAGAACACCAACAATACCGGCAATCGCGGGCAATGCCACCAGATGTTAAAAAAAAGTAAAGCTAAATAAAACTGAGTGAATTATTTAAATAATTATTAAAAAATGTATATTTTACAAAATTATAAACATGACATTTTAATTAGAACAGCTAGAAAAATGTCATGAAGAAAGAACTAAAACTCCGAGACAAAAAATAATAAAAATAACAAAAAAAAAAATGCTAAATCAAGTTACGAAAATGGTAATCTGGCCATACTGGAGCTAAAATCACGTAACTAGTTGTCAAATTCGCTGAGCGCAAAGTAACGGGACCACGATGGGCGCCATCTCATTATTCTTTGCATCATGTAATCAGCTGATACTCCAGAGCTCTCCGCCATTAACAGATTTCCTTCTACTTGATCGACGCGCTTTTGCAAAAATGTATTAAAATTCTCTCGCTCTCACGCTCTCCAATAGTTATCGAGTATCTAATAGTTGATTTATTAAATTATTTTTTGCTGCCGTTGAAAGTATACTGGAGCTTAGAGAAAAGTCTTTGTGGTTAAAAAATTGCATTTCAATAAAATAAATTTTTCTAAATAAATATTTTAAAAATATCTTAATCGCCATACTTGCGAAAAATGTACAAGACAAAGCCGAAAAATTTGCTGGAGCTAACAAAAACCGATGCGAAAAAGTGGCTCAACAGTTTCGATACAATACTCACAGATTGCGATGGTGAGTGATGATGAAGTAATTTATTTATTAAATGTTTTTGTTTTTTGTTTACACTTCGCAAAGCGCTCATAAAAAGGAGAGAAAGTGAAGCGTGTTGCCTTAACAAAATTTATTGCGAAATGCTGAGAGCGACGAAGTGGTGGTGAGCGGGCGAGAGTTCACTTTTTAGCTCTGCTCATAACAATCGCTAGCAAGGCAAATAGCTGTGTCGCATTGACGTCTTTTGTTTGTTTCTGTGATAACTTATCAGTGATAAGAATTTCTTCTATTTACAACTAGGTGTGCTTTGGCACGAGGGTGTCGCCATAGATGGTGTACCCGAAGCTATTGGGTTGTTAAAATCATACGGAAAAGAGGTCTACTTTGTCACCAACAATGGTATTAAGACCCGTCACGATATCTGGAAGGTAGCGACCGCGATCGGTTATGATATACCCGAAACTCGAATTATTGCGCCGATCCACAACATTGTTCAGTATCTGCAAGCGCGTGATTTCCGCAAAAAAGTCTATATTATTGGTGCTGAAGCGATACGTTGTGAACTGACTGAAGCGGGTATAGAAAGTTTCGGACCCGGCCCAGATATTTTGCAGGGCAAATTAAACGATTATATTGCACAGCAAGTGGTCGTCAGTCAACAGCGCGATGAAGTTGGCGCCGTCATTGTGGGTTTTGATGAGCATTTCACTTTTGCTAAAATGTTAAAGGCCTGCAATTATTTGGGTTCGAATGCCGACTGTCTATTCATGACTACAAATACAGATTCAGTACACCGTTATCCCGGGTGTCGTATACCGGGCACTGGCGCACTCTTGACTGCTTTGGAGACGAGCGTTGGGCGTGCGGCGCTGCAATTTGGCAAACCAAATCCGGAGATTTGTGTGGAGTTGATGAAGTCTGGAAAAGTGGTGCCGGGGCGAACGCTGATGATTGGAGACGTGTGAGTAGAAAATGAAAAGAAATGTGTGTGTTCCCAAGGTCATTAAAAAAATATTTATTTAGGCTCACAGGTAGATTTATTTAAGCGATATAAAACAATTTTTAAACATTTGATACGTAGTTGTTTAGTTAAAACAAATTTTAAAAGCAGGTCTTATATTTTAGTCAGCAATATACAAACTTAAACAAGCTTTTGGTTTATGCGAGACAGAGAACGTAAATTTATTTAAAATTTATTTATTTTACGTTCTCTGTGCAAGACTGGACAGGGTCATTCAAATGAAAATGAAGAACGAAGTAATCACTTGTAAAAAATATTCGCTCATTAAAATAGTCCCCCCTGTGCCAGCTGATTTTTGTTTATAGTACATAGAGATGAAGCAGTAAAAAGTAAATAAGAACCAAGGTGGTTAAAACTTCAAAATTTGTTCAATTTATCTTATAAATCTTTATAGATAGGAAACAAAAAGATTCCGTGAGCAAAGGCTTGCTTTATGGAATTCCATAATTTACACATCAGAATCACCAAAAGCAAAATAAACGGTACTGCAATGATCACAATGAAAAAAAAGCCTGGAAGCAAAGCCGGAAGTCGATGCGGAAGTTGACAGAAGAATATTATAGGGAGGTGTCTAATTGAGACAAAAAAGGACGTTAATGAAATTTAGAGCCAAGAAATCCTTTCGCGCTGTACGAAAAGTGGCCACAGCCACAGAAAATGTAGTTGAAGTATTAGTTAAGGTAATTTCACGGGATCCCTACAAAATGCTGTATATCAAAATTCTTTTCGTACGAAATACTGTAAATTAACGTAACAAAATTCTGCAGTGACAAAATTCTGTATTTACAGAATTCTGTATTTACAAAATTCTGTAAAAACAAAATTCTGTACTGTCTTAAAAAAATTCTGTATTGACAAAATTGTGTATTGACGAAATTCTGTACTGACGAAATTCTGTATTAACAAAATTCTGGATTGCGTAGCTGTAGTTGGACTGATGAGGGTTATTTTTTTGAAGCGCGGCCGAAGGCCGCCCACGCGAAAAGGAGTTCTACGCAAAAATACGGTGGATTGCGTAGCCGGAGTTAGACTGATGAGGGTTATTTTTTTGAAGCGCGGCCGAAGGCCGCCCACGCGAAAAGGAGTTCTACGCAAAAATACGGTGGATTGCGTAGCCGGAGTCGGACTGATGAGGGTTATTTTTTTGAAGCGCGGCCGAAGGCCGCCCACGCGAAAAAGAGTTCTACGTAAAAATACGGTGGATTGCGTAGCCGGAGTTGGACTGATGAGCGTTATTTTTTTGAAGCGCGGCCGAAGGCCGCTCACGCGAAAAGGAGTTCTACGTAAAAATACGGTGGATTGCGTAGCCGGAGTCGGACTAATGAGGGTTATTTTTTTGAAGCGCGGCCGAAGGCCGCCCACGCGAAAAGGAGTTCTACGTAAAAATACGGTGGATTGCGTAGCCGGAGTTGGACTGATGAGCATTATTTTTTTGAAGCGCGGCCGAAGGCCGCCCACGCGAAAAAGAGTTCCACGCAAAAATACTGTGGATTCTATCGAAACTGAAGAAAAAAAGTGCGCACTTTTTTCATAAAATTTGTTGAATTTCTTATCATTTACTTACAGCATTTCGTCAATACAGAATTTTGTCAATACAAAATTTTGTCAATACAGAATTTTGTCAATACAGCATTTCGGCAATACAAAATATTTTTTACAGAATTTTGATATACAGAATTTCGTATACAGAATTCTATAATACAGAATTCTGAAATACAGAATTTTGTATACAGCATTTTGTAAACAGAATATTGTATCATACAGCATTACGTACCCAACCCTAATTTCACTGAGTGGAAAAATTGGATGAGTGCAAAATGATTGCACATACATATCATAAATAGAAGATTTTTTTAAGGTGTTGCAACCTGAGATAAGACAAGAGCAGGCAGACTTAAGAGAAAATATTCTCCGCGTTGACATCGAACAGTCAGCGGCTTAAAGCTTAACATCTCAAAAACGAAAGCTGTGCCCATTACTACGTGATTTACGCGCAAATTTTAAATTGATGGGGGAACTAGTAGATGTGTCTTTTTGATATCTGGGAAGTTTAAAGTCAGCATCAGGCAGTTCAAGTGAATGCATCAAACATCGCATAAAAAAAACATCAGCGGCATTTGGTTTGCTTCAACCCAAACCTGGAATGCTTTACACATATCATCAGCGAGCGAAAATTAAAATCTTAGGAAGTGGCTGTAAATCGAGATCGATGGCAAGAAGCTGTGAAGGAAGCAATGGTTCACCAGGGACTGTGACGTTAGAAGAGGAAGAAGAAGAAGACGAAGAAGAATGAGCAGTAAGCGGATACCGAACAAGAACTGCCATTGACTGGAGCCCTTCTGGTAGCCGTAGACAAGAGAGACCAGCAGATACCAGGAGACGACTTTTAGAACGTGAAATCCGCTCCATGAGCCTGAGCTTTGGTGTACAAGCGACACGAATGGAGAAATCTTGTTGTGGCCCTTTCTTCCAACTTGGAACCTTAGTATACAACCGGGTCGATTTGTGGGGAGGCAAAAAAATCGCCCATTGCTCTGTGAAAATCATCTTGAATACGATTTTCACAAAGCAATGAGCGATTTTTAAATCGGCCCGCCCTAGTATACATATATATGCATACTCCTCGTAGAAATCGTTGTATGTTATCCTTATTACCATTCAGTAGAACCTGTATTCAAAACCAATTGTGGGCATGAAACACTCAAATATAGAAAAGGTATATTCTAAAAGCGGTCACTCCTAGGCAAACAATTGCAGAACTTCCGAAAGCATATTTGCCTTGGAAAAAACTTCTCATAAAAACTCATATCCATTGTGGAAGAATTAAGACGTATTGCAGAAGGAACTCGGTCAAACATCTAGCAGGGGTGGCACGCACCATTTATATAATATATATTTTATTTTTTTAAGATTATGACCTGGTTGACTGCAAACCCTCAATTTAAAACCTGCTTTTAAAATTGAAAAACCTAAGTTCTAAGCTTCGAAGCCCCTTTATAATAAAATGTGTTTCAACTTGTCTACTATGGAGTTAAAATGCTGTTTGTTTTAAAATAATAGTTTTGATTGGTAAAAATATGCTTTTAATTCTTCTATAGCTGCGTGTCATTATTTTTAATTAGTAATATTTTTTCTTACAGCTGCAAAGTTGACATATTATTTGGCCACATTTGCGGCTTCCAAACCTTACTCGTTGGCACTGGCCCTAATAGTCAGTATGAACTGAATGAGCTACTGCAAAATCCTAGTGAGAACCAACGTTACATACCTGATCTGTATGTTCCTTCATTGGGCGATATAACAAAATTAATTTGAATAATATAATACCTGCACACATGCATACATACATACATACACACCTACGATATATACTAACAGTGATTTGTTTTAGCGAAGGAAATGTTTTAATTTGATAAGATATGTTAAAAATTAAAGTTTTCTATGATTTGACTTGTTTTAATCTCAAAACCAGTGTACGTAAAACTGACTAGTCTTCTAGCTGGGGATTTTGAAGGTCCCGGATCCTGGCTGAGGTCGGGTAAAAGCTGAATCATTAAGGTATGTATTCATATCTAAGCGTTAATCTGTTTATGCTTTAAAATGTGTTGATAAAAAAATAGAAATGGTATTTATAAATGTAACTAACTAATACCCATTGTGGACGAAGAGCTTGAGTTACCCAAAAAACGCACCGGATGTTGTAGTAGTTTAAATTCTCACCCAATCAGCATGGATCCAAAAAGTATTGAACCCATGGTGAAAATATTTTCAGAGGTGTGCTCTTTAACATACCGTTATTGGACTCTCTTGGGATGTGTTTACAAAAAAACTGAGATCGCGTTGGTGATATGCGATCAACCAATGATACTTCATTGCCGTCTAAACAACGATTGATTGGATGACCGTGTGAATATGTGTTAAATGATTGGGAAAATTTCGGCTGGCGATAAGATTGTGTTAGTGTTATACGAGAAAAAATCAACTCATTCATGTTCTCTCGTTGTCAATAGTCAGCGCATTATTTGCATTGTGGCTGCTAAAACAAGTAAAACATTAGTGGCGCCAGCAAGAGGAAGCGGGCAACCGTGAAAATAGCACAGACACACCAAATTTAGCGAAGTCCTCAACCATCTGTGCGATTCTTCTGGCAGAAGCATGTGAAACACAGATGGTGCTCCAAAGCAGTAAGAAGGCGTTGTTTCTAAGCAACGAAAGGTGGGCATTCCCACTATTTAGGACTGGTAGCGGCAGGCTAATCACCTACCCTGTCAGAAATCAAAACCAGATTAACGAAAAAATGCAAGACTGAGTCTTGTCGAGGCCCTATGCCCCCGAGAGAAGTGAACAAGGAAAAAAAAAAAATAGCAAACCTAATTTATCTTCCTTGTATTGAACCCAACCTGCCGAGTATCTATACACTTAGTAACTTACATTTAGTGAACTACTACTCAGTAGTCGCAATCAATAATTTCAGCCGTTTCAACACAAGCAACTGCATATCACTATCATCATCTATCTACTAATTAGTAAGAGTCTTAGGTGAGGTTAGGTTGAAGCGGTTGTCCTGTGAGACACACTCAGACTCATATCCCATTGTGATGCCGCGTGGATAGCTTGCCTCTATTTCTCCTAAAACCAGTATGTGCTTTTCGGAAATTTTACATCAGCAATCTCATTGAAAAAAAAAACCTTTTTCGTAATGGCACCTCTCAGCGAAAGGTATCATTAGGCGGAGTTCTTTATTGGCATTTCTCAAACTGCTTCTTTCTACTACCATGAAATCTATTCCTAGCCGCTGCTACGAATCACATAGTTTCATATGACCATTCTAGACCATTCACCCATATATTCAATATATTAAACTAAAGAGGTAAGGCTGTAGCTCAGCATTGAATATGACCACAATACTATTAAGGCATTCAACAATTTCTCCTCCAATTTGTGGTATGTGTAATGATATTGTAGGACAAATTTGTCATTGCTCGCTTAGGTGTTTGGGTGAGTTCTTCCTCCTATTTGTGCTGGGCGTCTTGATCTTGTTCCACAAATGGAGGGACCTACAGTTTCAAGCCGATTCCAGATGGCAAATGCTTTGTATGAGGAAAAAACTTTTCTATTATTTGATTAATGTTTTAGTACGTTTTGAGTACGGCGAGAATTACTCTGAAATGTTACTCACTCAAATAATGGCCACTACGATAAAATCTGCGATTGGTTGTAAAAACATGTGTGCTCTCTTCTCCATAGAAATGTTTTTGTTTTTTTTTTACTAATTTATGCGTCTTTAGAGCACAATATGACTCTCTTAACATCATAATCTTCCGTTACTTTCACACACTTTTACCTTTGCGCTCGTAATTATCTGTGTAATGATTTCTTTTCAAATCATTTTGAGAAAGAAACATTTTTTTACTTTGGGCCAACTCTAATTAGTGTTTCTGATAACTGTTGTAGTTTTCCTGAAGAATACGTTCCGAAATTTATGTAGGTACCAAAAAAAATTGAATTCTATTCAATTCGGAAATGTAAGCAGCTTTCAGGCGCGCGATTTTCTTTTTAGAATCAAATTTACTGGCTAATATGATTATAAAGGCGGAGTAGCAAGCCCTAAAAGTCTACCTCAGATCGATAAAATTGTGGAAAAATCTCGCCGCTTCAAGAAGAGTGGAGTAATCAGCTTGGCGTGCCAATTTAAATAATGTAATATATGTATATAGTTTCGGGTTATCTAATCCAATAATTTATTTATTATTTATTATTCATTTATTTCTGTATTCTAAACATTATTTACATCCATAATTGTATATAGGCATATGCATATGATTTTTCATATTATACATTATTAACTCTATATAAAGCTAACGCAATACTTCAGCCAGTAGGCAGTTCTTTAATTTTTTAATTTACGATATTGAATTTTTCTCTGTTAACTGCATAATAATAGTTCTAATTAATTCATTACATATTACATACATTTGTTTACTAATTTATTCGGCCCTATTTGTTTAGTGTCACTCCACAAAATCATCACTATAACACTCACTAACACTTATGCACTCTCATTCTCGCGTTCTCAGGCATAAAAGTGAACCTGTACAATATTCTGTGGCCTTAAAACTTCTTACACTATTAGTGCCTTCAAACTTTTCCATACAAATATCAGCCCAGAGGCATTTAAACTGTTCAAGCGGTTAACTTAAAAGTTGTTTGTTTAAAGCTAACTGTTTCATCACATTTGAGATACATATATAATTTTTTTTTATACAGTTGTGTGTTTTCCTGACTTAAAGAACGTTCGTCTCCAGTTCATTTTATATTTTCAAATATATTTTATGTTTCTTTTTAACCTCTTATCCTGTTTCTAAAGCCCTTTACAAGTGTGTTTATTTTCCTTATTTTAGCAATTTAGTGAAGAAGAAATAAATTTTGCGTTGTTGAGCAAAATACGTTATCAAGCAATGGCAGCGGACGAAAGCTTTTTGAAAATTTAATTTTTTTTCTTTGATTTTTTTGCTTTGATTTTTTGTTTGCTTATTTTTCATATAAACGGCAGCATTTATTTCCAAATTTGTTTTCCAAAAATATCTTTTGATTTCAATTAGTAGCTAACCAATGTCGCCAATATTTGCAAGTTGCAATTTTATATTCTAGAATAATTCATTGTACCAAACGCCGTTGCATTGCCGTGCGCTTTGATTTCCTCCCGGACTTGATCTAAATTGCTAAAAGGTAACATCAGGTGGTCGTTGGCGTATTCGCTAATATTCGTGAGCTGCGCGACAAGTAGCCATACCAATAGAAAACATTGATGAGTAGAAAGAGCATCGGAAAGACTATGCGTGATGCGCGATCGATTTTCGAAACGGAATTGTATTGCGGTACCCGCTTGCCTTTGCGACGCGCCTCCAATTCTTCGCGCCGATAGAAGGACATACGCCGTTTGCCGGAGGCACGATGCGGTGTGGGCTCTGAAAGTAAGAGTACAAATAAGTATTTGCTTATAAAAGAAATATTTTAAAAGTGCAAAAACAAAATTAATAATATTCAAGTGGTGTAGCCCGGTAATCGGCATCCCCCTGACACTTGTTAAAGGAGAACTGTACAAATTATTTCTCAGGAAAGCGCAGAAAAGATGGAGCTTCATTTCTTCATTTGCTATTTCGAAAACCCTTTGGCTCCAGTGCAATATCCGGAGGACTCAGAAGATTGTCAAGAATGAACAGGCCGGTAAAGTGCACGAGCGGGACATCGAGGATCGTGCTAAGTGCGACGACGCGATCAAAGAGTATGAAGCCGTGACCGCAGCTAAGCTTAACCAGCTACAACAATAACAACCACATCAACAGCCTAAATCGGCACGGAGCTCGCGTCCGCTCACATCCTGTGAACGGTTACGCTTAGCCAAGAGGAGCAAATACTCCTCAGTCCAAGATGTTGGGAGCCCTCCACCAAGTGCGGCAGCCACGGCCGCGAGGGCTGCTTACAGTGAGGTGGCCAGGGAGCATCTCCAAGTTGCCCTCGTGGACGCAAAGCCAATAGTGGAAGGGTGGTGTGGCCCCTTTGGAATGCTATTGAGGGGCGGATATCTAGTATGGTCGTCAGACACCTCATAGACAATAAAGGACCAGCACCTCTCTTCGACTCGAGTGAAATCTGTCGAGGTTGTCGGGTAATAAAATGTGCCAATCAGGTCTCGAAGGGGTTTCTGGAGAGGAGCCTTGCTACGCTTAGCAACACCTGGGAAGGGTTTTCGCTAAAGCTCATCTCTGCTTCAGAAATTCCAAGGCGGCCACGAGTTTAAATTCGGTTGCCGAAAATGAAGCTGGACAGCTCGGAAATTGTCCAGTGTCTTATGCTACAAAATCCTGAGTTATCAATGAGTGACTGGTCTGCCATCACGGTAGAGGAACCTCAGCTCCTCCGTTTTACTGCTGATTAGCAACGAGTCCCTGCAGGCACTCGGAAAATCGAAGTTTAAACTCCGCTTCGGCCTCAGGTTGGCCAAAGTGAAGGTCTTGCCCGCCTCTGTTGCCCCGGATGATGATCTGGACGAATTAGGGGACGACACAAAGAAGCTAGTCGACGATCTGCGGTTGTTTGAGACACCTTTTTTCTGGCTGTAATCGGCCGAGTCAGAGAACTGTGCAGATAACTGCGCAAAAGCCCGTGGGCATTCCTAATTTATCTTTAGGGAGGGTTATGAGTTTCCTAAACACATCTTTTTATTGTACTCTCTTCCCAGTAAGGATTTCGCCTAGCGTAACCCCATAATTTGATTCCAGTTAACCGCTCTTAGCCTTAACTATTCACTCCTAAACTTTAGCACGCTGGTGTGTGGCCCCAAGCAAGGGCTCGGCAACGAGGGTTCTATTGGTAACGAGGCCGCAGCCTCTATAGCCAATGTGCCCGCTACTTTGTTCCAAGTTATACCCCTAAATAAATTTAGTTTCTCGATACACTCTAGGATTTCAAATCCGTGGACTTAACCTCAATCTTTTTATGAGTAAAAATTAGAAATTCTGCTCTTCATTAATTTATTTGTTTTGGGTCGTATGTAGTAAATATTCATAAAATTGAACAAAAAAACAATGTTAGCATATTCCGAATTTTTGCGAATAAGCCGAGTATAAAACTTTACACTGATTCCCTAAACCGTCTTTGTATTCATCATAGTCAATATAGGTATTAATATTTTAATAAAAAAGTCGACTGCTGTGTAGCATAAATAAATTTTGTTTTAAGAAATAATTTGCATTAAATAAATTTTCTTTCAAAATAGTACACTACTTAATTCCCTCTTACCTTCGCCCGCACGCAAATGCGCCTCCTCGTCATCCTCATCGGACATATCGAAGCCCACGCGACCTCGCTTGCGACGCCGGAAACACGGCCATGCGAAGCAATTAAAATTGTAACGGCCACCGCCGCCAACAGCGCCAACAGCGCCTTCACTCCGGCCACCGCCCAGCATACGCCGTCTAGCGCCCGAATTGCGGCGGGCGCGTGCGCCAGCGCCCACACCGATACCGCTGCTGCTCGTCGAACCTTTGCCGCCGGCGCTATGTATGGGTATCGAACACATGGAAAGCGGTATAACCTCGTACAATTTCGACTCGGTACTCACATTAAATTCGCTCTTTAGTGTGCGCGCATCGGCCTCGGATTCGGTATCCGAATCCATTTCCTCGATAATAAAGTAGCATTCACCGGAACCATATTTCGTGAAATAATGCACGACAGCGAATTGTAGAATGGTGGCGAAAATAAAGGCGAATGATAGAAAAACAAAAAAATCAAGCGCAGTCAAATAGGGCACCTTCGGCAGATCGGTGCGTGCTTCCAAACCGAGAAATGTCATCGTTAGTACGGTGGTAATGCCGAGCGAAACACGATCAGCGGTAGCCTCACGATTTAGCCAAAATGATACCCATGAGAGCACCACCAATAGACAGCAAGGGCCGTAGACTTGAATGAGAAAATTGCCCATGTGACGTTGTAGATGGAAGTTCACCATTAGCATTGAGTACTCAGCTGTTTTGTTAGTATAAGAGAGAGAGAGAGAGAGAGAGAGAGAGTGAGAGGGAGAGACAGAGGAGAAAAGTGCTTTTAATTTAGTGTAAAAAGTTGTATGTCATTGAGCTATCAAAAGTTTATTGTTTTTGTTACTAGTCAAGTGTTTTACTTAAGGCTATATACGTTGTTGTTGGTGCAAATTAATCACTGCAGTGGTTCAATGCGCTTGGTTATTGGTATGGTATTACAAATTATCTCTAACGCTCAACTAAATCATCCCAACTCATCCGCTAGTTGACCTACATGACATATGAGCAATCATAACTATCCGGAAAACATTAGAAGATAAAAAGGCAACAATCCCCATAATAAACAAAATTATAACTAAATAAATCAAATGGTTACTTACACGCCCGACTTGACTCGAAACGCACTGAACCCGGTGCATCCAAACTACTACCACCACCCCCCAAACCACCGCGACCCACACCAACACCCAGCCCACCGCCATCACTCCCACCTCCAAAGGCACCTTTGTCTAATTGCAGCCCAGTGCCCCGTGCATGTTGATTCTTTGCACCCGGCCCCGCAAACGTACTCATCGATTTGCTGCCATATTTCTGATTGTAACGATTGTGATTGAAATTGTTGGCCGCGTTTTTGTTGTAGTAATTATTGCTATTTCTATTGCCATTCTTGTTGTTGCCGCTGCTTCTGCTGCTGCTGCCGCTGCTGGTGTGTGAGCCATCGTGCGGTGCGGCTGCTTTGTAGATCACATCGGTGAGGTTGCCCGCCGGGCAATCAACCAAATCGAATTGTGACAATTTCATATCCTCCGCAATGGCAACAGCTGGTCTCTCGCGATTCCAACGATAAACAACATCCGCTGTCGTGTAGCCAACTGTAAAGGGGTAGACATGAAAAATATTAGAAAATAAATTAATTTATTTGCGTAAATGCAGCGCGTCAATAACTATTGAGGTAGTGAATTGCTAGGCCACATACTATAGTTGGTAGTGCCGGTGAGTTGAGGAGCATTTTACGACAGAAGGAGTTAAGTGAATTGGATAAGTGCATGAGCAAGTGACGAATGAAGCGCGTATGGGTGAATTGAGTAATAAAGGACCAAGTCGTATAGAATCTTTGTTACTCTCCAATTGAGTTAGCGTATTGACCAATTTTGATATTTGTTATATGGCATAGTGGCGGCCATCAACACAAAAGGCAAGTTATACGAAATTGCTGAGCAAGAGCTGAGCTAAAGAACTGCGTTTCTATGCATCACCGGCATTTTAAGGACTACCCCAAATAAAGCGCTTGAAGTGCTAGTCAACTTGCCTGATCTAAATCTGGTAGGAAAACAAGTGGCCGCCGCTTCAGCGCTCAGACTTAGTAGTATGGTGCTATGGAAGGCTCGGCGGTGCTATCCTAAAACGATTTATACTACATACTATGAGTAGTTATGATCAAGAAATCGACTACTCTTTCCCTAAACCTACCTTTGCCAGGCTCGTCAAGACTAACATCCCGTCAAGAAGAGAGTGTCAAACTTAAAGTCCATAGGGAAGAGGGGTGAGATACAGTGCACGAGACAGGGCTAGTTTACTGGAGCGGCAACACTTGGACGGGAAAAACCCGAGTCATTCCGGTAACGTAGAACTGGCTGCCATAACCAGCTGTGCCAACACCTATACAACGAGGCACAGATGCCACCAGTAAAGGAGCACAACAAAGTGCTCAGCAAATACTTTCTGCTAGGGTGCTACCACAGGTTTCACCCATGTAGCAACCTGCTTGAGCCTGAGCCGCCTCCCAGGCACGTCAGGAGGCACCTCTTGAACTACGCCAACGAGATCCAGGTCAAAACGAACCGACAACTACTGGAGCGAACAGTGTTTAGACAGACAATAAACGTCATTCATCGGGAGACCCTTACCACCTTCTTAAGCTTCCGAATGCCGTAATCGGAGAGGTTTTTACCGAATACTTTTATTTAATCAAAGAATAATAATTATATCAATAATTTAATCAATTATATATTCGCCTTTGCAGTTTACAACCTCTTCCCACCTCACGACCCATTCGACTAATTTGTTGATGCCGTTCCGCCAAAAATCGCCTGGTCTGGTGTCAAAGAAGTTTGTGGAGCCAGTTTTCAAGGATCTCTTTGTTATCGACGGTAACGCCCTTTATATAGTTTGACAGGGAGCAGAAAAGATGGTAGTCGGTCGGTGCAAGGTCCGGAGAATATAGCGGATGCTGAACGGAATTGGGGACCTGGTGTTGTCGTGAAGGAGTGTGAGCTTGACCATGCCGACCAGGTCTTTTCAGTCGAATATGCTCATTCACGCAGGCAATGTAGAGCTGTTGTTGACCGTGGTATTCTCTTCGAGCATTTCCCAGTCCTAACAAACACATACCATGAGCTTCTTTGGATGAAGATCCGGCTTGACTCTCGGCTTTGGCGTATCTCCTGGAACCACCCACTCCTTTGTTTGCTTTATATTGATGTAAGGGCTCGATTTCTCATCTCCCGTGACGATTCGGTACAAAAAGGGTTGGCGGGCAAGATGTTGAGAAGCAATTTGAAGGCGACTTTCTTTGCTTTTTTCTGTTGAGCTCGTGAGGCACACAGGCTACTAAATTGAGTATCGTTTTATGATCGCTGTTCTTATTTTCCGCCAAATTCAAGACTGACTTGGCGATCGTTCTCGTTTAAAAGTGATTTGAGACGTTCTTCATCGAATTCAGAAGGCCTTCCGTTGCGGGACGTGTCATCGACGTCAAAGTCGCTATTTTTTGCTTTGCAAACCGTTTCCGTGCTGTCGACTCGCCTATGACACCTTTTCCATACAAGTCGCAAATGTCCCGGGCTGCTTCGGTAATTTTTTTGGCCTTGATGAAAAGCAAAGAAGAGCAGGTGTCGAAAACGTTGATTTTTGCTTCCTGGGTATTTTTTCTTTCCTTATTCACTCCTCTCGGGAGCGTAGGGCCTCGACAAGACGCTTCCATCGTACACGGTTCTGTGCTGTTGTTTTCGCACCGTCCCATGAGATGTCGTCATCTGTTAGTTCGCGCAGCATCGACCTTCTACAAGTGTTTTGTGGTCAACCGCGACCACTGCTCCCTTGCGGCTTCCAGTCCAGTGCCATTCTCGTGATGCTATCTGGTGGTTTTCTCAACCTGTGGCCTATCCATCGCCACTTTCTGCATTTGATTTGCCTAAAGATGGGTTCCTCGTTAATCTCCCCTAAGCCCCAAAACTAATAAAAAATTAAATAACTCAAAAATGCAATTAACATAGTTTTGTAGAGCAGAAAGAGTTCCATCGAATGAATACTTGCCCCTTGCCAAACAGCAAACAAATCATTGTAAAATAAAAGAAAATATAAAAACGCTACGAACTTATTCCCCAAACCAATATTTTGCCTATCTGGATTAATGTATACTGTGAGGCTGGAATATTTCTTTGAAAGAATGAAGTTGAGCTGCTCCGATTTCTTAGAAGAAAAGTAAAATTAAAAAGCAAAAAACACTGCAGAGTTACTGCCTTGCATTTTAGCTATACAACTTACTAGTAGATTTTTACTTCGAAGATGGTGGGTTGGATTTTTCTATAAAGAAGATACGGTTTTATATGTTACTCGCCGTTGTTTGTATGATTGAAAAAACATATATGCCAGAGTATATGCAGTTACTTGGAATAAAATAATGACATAGATTTACACAAGCAAAAGAGGCACACAGATAGATAGGCGTGTATTTCTTTAATCATTCTGTTCTTTCCACCTTTCTGGTGTTTCTTCTGCTCGTTACTAAAATGCTTCGGTTTTTTTTTTGTTTTTGTTATTGACACAGTCAGTAAATGTGTTTGCATGTTTACTCAATTCAAGTGTCAGACAACACTAAATTGATTCGTTTATGCAGCTCAACACAACACTGCCAAACCTGCTCACCTCCGTTATTCTCTGCACAATAAATGAGCGAAGGAGAAAATCGTAATTGTACTCGCATTGCCCCAATGTGCATGTGCGCTTATTGTCATTGACTCCTATTGGAATGTTTTTGTGTTTTCATTGTTGCTTATTGCTGTTTGATTCGCTTGCAGCAGCAAATTGAAAAAATTGTCACAGGAAAGAAAATACCAATAAATGTCAATATACGAGTATGTGTGTAGGTAAGTGAACGACTAGATTACTAGACTTTGGTGATATAAATGGTAGGTAGTACGAAGTACTAGCAATAATACGTGCACTAAGTTTTTGGGTAAATGGGTGTGTGTGCATACATTTCAGCAGAGTGCAAGTACACAAATATTCTCCATTAACTTTTCACTAGTGATTGATCAATGAGTTTTTCTGCACTCTTAATTTCAAAATTTCCCTTAATTTTTGTTGTTTCATCTAACTTTAAGCTTACTTTTGCCTTCATTCAAACTCCAGCATGCAATTTATTTTATACACTTTCCAAATACACAACCAAATGCCGTTACGTCAACATTTCCGCTTTCCTTATTTTGCTAATTTCCGTTGTTGTTCAGCATTTGACGAGTTGATGTGTATGGAGAAAATATGTCTAGTATCAACTGAGCTTTAAAATCATCAATTTTTAATGCGCTTATGGTTCAAAGAAAGTCATATAAGAGCGTAGAAATTTATTTCATTTGGTTTTTTCAATTCAGGAACTGCATACATACATATATACGGGTACTACATCATCATCATAATTCAGTATTATGTCACATGTAATGATTTTAGCACGAATTTTGTCGCATTTCTGCAAATTTGAATTTCAAATCTTGGAATTCATTAAAATTATATGTGTCATCAAATTTTCACTCATCACCCAGCAACGGTTGCAGTTTTTGATGGTTACAACAGGAAGCAGACGGTTAGTAAACGACCAGACTACTTTCTTCTGCTTTTTTTGTTTGATATTTAAAATGGATATGATGACAACATAAAACAAACACAAAAGATAAGTGTATTGCAAATGAGTCAAATACTTGACAACAACTTAATTATTTTGTATTGGGGTTGCGTATACGCCATGACACGTCACGGTAGTCTTCTCAGCAAAGCAAAACTCTGCAACCGCAATAATCTATGCAAGCCACACACACTTCGCATAATCCAAGTGGTAACGGTGCGCAACTTGCGAAAATCGGAAGGGGAAACTGAGGTGAGTATTTGATATGTAGTAGAGGTAGATTTTCACAAGCAAAAGGTGGGGTAAAATATGAAACATTCAGCGGTTGATTGTTTTGAAATTTAAACTCAGAAAATAGCAATTATTAAGTATTACCTTTCGGCAGAAAGGAATAGCAGGCGAAATCGCTAAAATTTTGTCTATCGGAGGGGGCCAAGAATCCAAAACAGGGTGTTTACTTTGGGTCCATTTGGAGGCAGAAAGAGAGGCCGACCAAGAAAGAAATGGCTTGATGACGTAGAAGCAGACTTAAAAGCGATGAACGTTTGTAATTGGGGAAAGGAGGCAGGAGGGAGACTGAATTGAAGGAGGACTGTTGATGAAGCTATGGTCCACCACAAACTGTGAAGTTAAGAGAGAGAGAGGAGGGGCTGTTCTGACGACTGTATATCTGAAAATCTGTATAAGCAATGTTGCGTTCTCGATTGTTGAGGAGGAGAAACACGATGATCTATTATGGCGCATATCGAATGCATCAGGGTACTTACGTACTACAGACTAAGATACAATGCGAGTGCGTTTTGGGGTAACGCGCAGACCATGACATTGACAAAGTTCGAAACTAAAAGAAATCATGAAAAAAGTAAGTCTCAGCAGCGAGGGTCCCACCCGTGAATAAAACTTTGCTTGGAACCCCTTATGAAAAAAGTGTACATCTCAAACGATAGCATACATCAGGACTTGTTTGAGGTACGTACCGCTTGACGAAGGTTTTGATAAGAACACGCTAAGTAAGTTGAGTTTAGATGGCTACCCTCCAAGGAGAAGCTCTCACTTGGGGGAAGACTATGCATTCGTTCATTGTTTTATCATTCCAAAGCGAGGAAAAGAAGAGATAGAAGAAAGAATAGATATTTGAACAATGACGAATACGAATTATCGATGGAAAAATGATGTGTGCTAATAAGAGAATTCGATAGGCGTCTAATATCCAAGTCTGCGAGCTCCTCAATCGTAATTAAAATGTGAGAGTGGCAATGCTTGATATCCACTCACACGAATGCAAGGTAGCTGAGGAGCAGTTGCTGAGATGATTCCATCTTCTTTTGGAGTTGTAAAGTTGGCAGTTGGCCTTGGGGAGAACTCAAGCTATGCTGGGTCTCATCGCATGTTTACCCATGGCTTAAACAATCCAAATGAATGGAGTATTGAAAATAAATTATCGTTTATTATTAATTAATATTTGCATATGACCACATGGAAAGCTCAAAATCGTATCGACTCGAATTATTCGGCCCTAAGCTTTCAAATTTCTACTGTTGAAGAATTTTTGAAGAACTCAAAACTAGATTTTTTAAGGCGTTACGCGAGAGATGAGGCTCTATGCTCCAATGGGGATAAAGGAAACGATTATGATTATGCGAGAGATTTAAGGGATGCTTAGACTAGAAAATCGCTGTTGAATTCTCTAGTCCGATCCAAAATGGAATTTGCTTCTATTACCTGGAATCCATTTACTACATTAGCTACATTTCAATATTCCATCCAGAATGTTTCGTTTCCATTACCGCTTTCGAGTTTTAGCAGTAATGAAATATAAAGAAATCTTAGTTTCCAGCTAAGATTATTTCCTGATATTCATACGAAAAACTTTTTGTACTTAGTCACTAAGAAACTAACAATACGAATTTTCTGCATATCTCTTCTCTAAGGTTTAGCAATCATAGACTTAATAAAGAAATTAAAATAATATTATACCGTGGGAACCACCGCAATAGTAATCTGCTGGAACCCAAGTCACCTCTCAGTTATTTCAGAAAATATCTCCTCTAAGTCAACACCAGATACACAACAGATAATCACTGAGCCCAACGAAGTACAGACGGGCTTTAAATATTGCCTTTAGAGCGGCAGTTATGAATTATCGTCCGTTGAATGCCTGAGTCCAATTCCCACCAACAACAGACGAATAGTTTCAATTCGTGAGACCCGCGTTACCCTGACAAAAGCCCATTCTGAGTACAGTACACCAGACTCTAGCCACCGCTTCACACACCTACTGAAACCCACTGAAACCCGATCATCGAACACCTCTTTCACTTTGTTCTCAACCGGTCGAAACAGGCTTTTTACTGACGCCCCCATTAAATAAGAGTGACGATGGCAACTGAAGGCAAACGAGTAGTAGAAATCGCTGAGTAAAGCAATCTGTTATGAATATGCGATGATCTTCAAAATATCTTTGCTCTAAAATACCACTTCTTTGGCACATTCATGCATTAAAATACGTTCTTTTTCCCTACTGACTGCGAAGCTCTGCTTGAATGCTAATAATATTTTCCAGAGATACATAACAGCGAGTTTTTAATGAGACTAGCAAAAAGTGAGTCTTCTACTTTACTGTTACAATGCCATATTCATTCTTCTTACATTATAGATCTCTGTGCAACACTCCTACAAATTATTGTGTTTGGTTTAACTTACAAAAATATATACTTCCATGCGCTTCAGTTCGTATATTCGATTTAAGGCCCAGTGTGTATAGGCCGATACACTTAAATATTGGCTTCTGTATGTTTGTGTTACTATGCGGTTTGTTTTCAAATTGTGTCACATTGAGGTTTACTATGCGGATATGCATTCATTAATATGCAGATATGTAGATGTGCGAATGCCTATTTAAGTGATGTGTAAATTGATTTTTAATGATGTTACGTATACGACCTGTGCGCCATGGAAATCAAAAGTGCAAATTGTTATGAAAGAAATCGATTTTTGCTCTACTGCAAATCATGTTTAATAAATACAATTAATTTAAAAACTTTATACGTGAGCACAAAAAAAAACAAAATGCGAAATCAAATGCAAAAGCTTCTTTGCGTAAATTTTAAGGTATTTGGGTATTTGATATATTCCATATGTTCCAGAATAAAACTCATAATATAATATTACTTTTATAAAATTTTGTTCTTAAATGTATTAAGTTAAGTGAAGATAGAGTAAGCGTGTACTCATTTCTAGCATCAGGAAATACGAAAAAGTGTCAATAAGTTGGGCTAGTTCTTATCTGGGTATACCTCATTTTTTATATTTTTACATCATCATAAGGCATTGATGTAGGAAACTAAAAAAGAAATTGTACCAACTAATTAGTATCACAAGTACGAGGGGTGCCTTTTATATTTCGGGATTTGGCAACTCTGGTGTTGCAATCTGGCAACTGACAGCTGTATCGCAAAGTTTGACATTTTTTGGCTTTTACGTACTCAGAACGTTTTGAAATACCAGCGCAATTTGTGTTGTTTACAGTAACTTAAAAGATGTTTACAGTGACTAAAAGATCTCATCTCGGTCCAAAAATGGAATTAAATCGTGAACATTTTCGTGCGATTATTTTTTACCACTTTCGCGTGGATTAACTCAGCAAAATTGCATGGATGAACTTAATTCATTTTTTGGCGATGAAGCTCTATCAAGGCCCAGTGTTTATCGATGATATGGTGAATTCAATCGCGGTCGTAGTTCACTCCAATACGAATTTCGTGAAGGTCGTCCAAAATCAGTTGTTGTTCCGAAAACCATGGATGCTGTGCGCGAACTGATACTGCAAGATCGTCATGGGACCTATCGTCAGATTGAGACAATCTTAGGCATTAGTGGGACCAGCATACATTCAATATTGCATAAACATTTGACTGTCAAAAAAATTTGTTCGCGTTGGATCCCACACAATTTGTCAATCGCTCAAAAAAAGGTTCGTGTCGTTTGGTCGAAGGAAATGCTCAAAAAATACGATCGCGGGGCTTCGAAACACGTCTATGACATCGTGACAGGTGATGAATCATGGATTTACCCGCATGAGCCCGAAAGTAAACAGAAGTCGACTGTATGGGTGTTTCAAGATGAGCCAAATCCAGCAAAAGTTGTTCGCGCACGAAGCACTTCCAAGAAAATGGTCGCCTGTTTTTTCGAAAAAACTGGACATGTCGCAACCATACTAGAACAACGCAGAACAGTAAATTCTGAGTTTTACACAACCATTTGTTTGTCAGTTGCCTTCCAAGAAATTAGGAAAACCAATCGCCAAAGACGGATCACTCTTCACCAGGACAATGCGAGCTCTCACTCATCGGCTCAAACAACTGCATTTTTGAGCACCCAAAACATCGAATTAGTGGGTCATCCGTCGTATAGTCCTGATTTGGCACCGAATGACTTCTTTTTATTTCCGTACGTAAAAAACAAACTGAGAGGTCAACGTTTTTCGACACCTGAAGAAGCGGTTGCGGCATTCAGAATTCATGTTTTGGAGGTACCTCATTCAGAGTGGCAAAATTGCTTCGACAGTTGGTTCAAACGCATGCAAAAGTGTATAGATCTTCATAGAGAATATTTTGAAAAACAATAAAGTGATTTTCGATGATTAAAATTTGTTTTTGTTCTGTAAACCCGACATATAAAAGGCACCCATCGTATTAAGAAAAATATCAAATTATTATCTCTTGAAGGCGGAAGTAATCATATTTGTGAGCTTCTTAACTTGTGCTTTCTGACAAGATAAAGGTCAGCTTAGGTTGATCTGGCTGCCTGACCACCATCACATAGACTTATTGGTCCTTAGTGGCACCAGATAGAGCTTGACCCCTACTTTTTTTTGTAGTAGGCTTCTTGTAATAAGCCTGCGTCTTTTGCGAATCTAAGTAAGCTCTGAAGCTCTAATCACAAACAACAGCGCTTTTGACATCTCATCTACAATTTCGTTTCCTGCAATGCCCTTATGCCCGGGTACCCAATAGATGTAGAACCGTCTGTTTGCGACTAGTCTCTCTTTGGCTTCCCTGGTCCTAAGAACGTTTTTGATTGAAATTTCATTTAAGTTTATTGACTGTCAACGTATATACTTATGTTGGAGTTGCTTGATGTCCTTGCTAGGGCTATTTCTGCAGCCTTTCCTACCGCAAAGACTTCTGCTTGAAAAATACATGACAAGATAAAATACTATATCTGACTTATTCTATACAATAAATTCTAGTGGAAGCACAACAATCAATAGAGGAGCGCATCTCCCATAAGCTAAGTTACTGGCTTCATGAAACCTTTATAAAACCAAAAAAGTTAATGGAGTCTTTCTTTGACAGAGTTCGCTGGATACCTGTAAAACTACATTCTTCATACAACCGGGTGCAAAAGAGCACAAAATGCAAAGAGCTGGTATCATTGAAGTTTGTGGGACAATAAAAATCACCCCTACTCTAGCCTTTAAGACTATATCTTGTGTTGTAAACACAGTAAGCAAAGAAACTTTTGCCTCTAAGGTAAGAAACGGGGGCTAAATATTCAATGTAAAATACAGGTACTCCGAAATTTGAAAAAGTTTATGCTCATTTCCTCTAAGTCTTACCAGCGCACACTTGGATTCGGTTAAAAAGAAATCTTCTTCATCATGACATATATCCTTAGTCCTTAAAAGCGGATCAGACGGGGTTTAACATCTGGAAGAAAACTTGAAATTGATTGGAGAAGCTGATGGAGAAGCCGTCTGCAAAGAAATCTTCCTTATACCAAATAACTGCGGTGTATTCCAAGTAGAGATATCCTACAGTAGAATAGTAATGCGCAGTGGCGTACTAGGGCGACTAATGCTATATCCATTTCCTTTCGGTCGCAACTGAATTTTCCTATAACTTTATTTTGAGTCGAAGAAACATTGAAGTAAATTATGTAGATGGTTGATAAGATGGTTAGGTAGATCATCGTTGAGATGGGTTTAACGTCTAAATAGAAAAAGGGGATTGTTGTAGCCTATAGTCCGATTTTCTGCAAATACTTAGACAGTAACCCTTGAGCTGTTTTTTCTGTCTAAAGCAAAGGTAACTGAACTTCTATAGCAGTGCCCGAGTCAGCTCAGCCTTCATTGGACGATAATAGCCTCATGCAATGCCGCTAAATTCCTCCGTGCCATTTGGATTCGATTTCAGGTTACAGGCGACAGATTTCAGCAATTGGTAAAATCAGTTAGTTTTCTCTAAGTGGAGTTCTCGGCCGCTGTAGCCGAATGGGTTGGTGCTTGATTACCATTTATCACTACCTAGAGCATGAAACACTAACACGCTCTTCGGCAGACCATTGCCAATCTTCGGGAGTTGCAAACTCTTCATAAAAACCTATCTGCAGTTCGAAGGAGGCGTGAAAGCTACTTCACTTGTTGAAAAACATTCAGCCGCACACCACAAACACCGGTGTAAGCTCCGAAAAATAGACATTTGTTTCTGCAATCACCTCCTCGTTTGAATGAAATCTTTTTCCCGCCAGCCATTTCTTCAAATCGGGGAGCAAATAGCAGTCCGATCGATTCGAGGGAGCCAAGTCTGAAGAATTTGCGACCATATCAGCTGCGGCCTGAGCTGGTGCGTTGTCGTAATGGAAAAAGAAAAACACTCGACTTCCCCGATTCAAACGAATACCAAACACCAGAAATTATACCGATCTGGCTGGGACATGGTTTGTGTTCTTTCAAAAGATGGTACTCAATAAACATAATCTCGATACATGGCCGTATTGTCATCTCTCTAACTTTGTACGAACTTTTCAATTGGTATTATCTACAAGGTGGCGCAAAGCTTATCATGCGATTTTGGTTTTGAATAACTTTTTACAAAAAAATGCTTTGAGGGGTAAAAGTCTTTGCTTTGACTTTCACGCGGCCCATTGTTTACATAGATACAAGGTGGCACAAAATGAATCATCTAATTTTGTTTATGAATAAGTTTTTTACTATGTAAAAAGAGGTTTTGAGTGATCCAATTCTTTATATTGACCCTCACGCGGTCGATTGTTTACATAGATACAAGGTGGCACAAAATTAATCATCCAATTTTGTTTATGAATAATTTTTTTCTATGTAAATATGACTTTGAGTGGACCCTCACGCAGTCTGCTGTTTACATAGATACAAACACACATGAATAATTTTGAATTCTATGAAAAAAAATGACTTTTAGTGATGGAAATATTTATGTTGACCTTCACGCGGTCCATTGTTTACATGGATACAAGGTGGCATAAAATTAATCGTTCAATTTTGGTTTTGACTAACTTTTTTACTGTATAAAAACTAACTTTGAGTGATAGAAATCTTTATGCAGACCCTCATGCAGTCCATTGTTTACATGGATACAAGGTGGCATAAAATTAATCATCCAATTTTGTTTATGAATAAATTTTTACTATGAGTGATCCAAATCTTTATCTTACCTTCACGCGGTCCATTGTTTATATAGATACAAGGTGGCGCAAAAACATTAAAAACTGACTTTGAGTGATCGAAATCTTTATTTTGACCTTTATGGGTTCTATTGCTTATAAATTTGTATAAGTTTTGTCTGCTGTCTTGTTCACAAAACGTCAAATAAGATTGACGCACGACACCATTTGCAAAAATTATAAATTTTCCCTTAGAGTGACTCATTTTGCGCCACTTTTAAGTAACCATTTTTAGTAGTACGGAAAAGTAACCGAGGCAAGAAAATGATTTTTATTTCTTAAAAATATGGGAGTAATTGAGGTTAATGTTTTCCTTATTCACTCCTCTCGGGAGCATAGGGCCGCGACAAGACTTGTCCTGCGTTTGATTTATGACAGAGTAGGTGATTATCCTGCCGCTACCAGTCCTAAATGGTGGGAATGCCTACCTGTCGTTGCTTAAGAAAAACGACTTCTTATTGCTTGGAGCGCCATTTATGTTTTACGTTTTTCTCCCAGAAGGATGGCGCAGAAAGTTGAGGGCTTCGCAAAATGTGGTGTATCTATGCTCTTTTCGCGATTGCCCGCTTCCTCTTGCTGGTGTCACTGATAAAATGTGTAACTTTGATGTTGCTTGTTTTAGCAGCCACAATGCAAATAATGTGCCGACTATTGTGTGGGAGTAAGGAAGGAAGGATAAGTTTTTGGGTTTGAGGAATGAGATTTTTTTTTGTTTATTTTTGGGAAAGGAAAAGTAGGTAGATTTGAAAAAGTGCGAGGACCGTGCTTTACGTGGGACTCGAATCGACAACCTCTGGTTGTTAATATTTTTAGTAGATACATCAGCTGCGCATTTCTATTTTAAGATTCTCAAACAATTTTTTTTAAATTTACTTATTTTTCTTTCATAGATTTAAAATCGTTTGTCAAGACCAAAAACTTTGCAAAATTTTGAAAAATGGAGGTTCTATCACTTACTTTCATGCACATACAGAAATGCATTTTTTTAAGTTAAAATTAGTACGGAGCATATAAATTCGATTAACGTCCGAGTTCATACTCTTCTGTGCAGGCTGGAAATATTTTTCTTCCGAAAAATGGTCAGCGCGAAATTTATTTATTTCACCAACTGCGTACACACCTTACATGCATACATCTACCTATTTATAAAATTGTAAACATTTCTCCAGCGCATCTTAAATTCCTGCCACACCATGCAATCAATTAAAGCCTTGAATGCGTTTGAATGTCGGACAGGCGGGCAGACATATTCATTAGAAAACCCGCTAAGCCAAACTAAGCCAATGCGCCGCCTCACAGCAATGCGACCACTCATACCCCTTCGGTTTTCGACCGCCTGTGGTACGCAACAAACAATAATGATTATGTACTTGGGATGCAGCAAACAGCGATTTACACAGCCATGCATCTGCGAGTATAGCAGCCAGCTCCTGCACGCGCGTATGCAAGTGAACAAGTGTGCGGGCAAAGGCAATGCTTTTCAACCAACCTACAAAACGAGTGAGCGAATAAATGAACTACAAATGGCTAACAACAGCTTAAGTTGTTTCCATAGTTGCGCTTTTACTAGCAGCGTTTTTCGGTTTTCTTATTGCCTTTTGTGGCCTTTTGTGGTGGCGATGTATTTTGCGCCGCTCCATAAGGACATTCATAAGGACGAGTGGGCAGCACAAGAGCTATTTAAATCATTTTAATATCACAAATCGCAGCAGGCTGGCAAAAAAGAAAACCGCCAGTAAAGTGGCGTAAAGCGATAAGCATGAAGGGTGGCTAGCGTTTGAGACTCATATTACTATACACATACATACATACATATGCGCACATACGTATATGGCTAAAAGTAAGAAGTACATATATATGTGTGCATTTAGTAGGAGATTGTACTTCAAAGAAATATACATACATGTGTCGTATGTGTGTGTGTGTGTGCATAATGCATAAGTATTTTGTTGAATTGCATTTATAGTTAGATTGCTCTAATACTCGTACATGTAAACCTACACATACACATGCACAAGCACATGTACATGCATTTTGTTGTGTCCTCCGCTCATAAGTTTATTACTACGACTTTGAGTCGTCAAGGTCAATAGGCAATAAAAATAACTTATGGAAAAATAAGCATAAGTCTATAATATGGAGGCCTGCAGCGTTTTGCAACTCAAAAGACCTGCTTGCATAAGTTTAAGAAAATTAAACCAAAAATTGTGTTTTGATGTGATGTTTTTATAGTTTTGTATGTTTATATAGATATGTACATATGTATGTGTATGAGTGCAGCCGCAAATGCACTCACTTTAGAAGTAGGGTGGCCTGATATTAAACTTATTTACTAAGTTCCTTATAAGTTTTTGGCAGTTCACATTTCACTTACACGAGCCAAACTTTAGGGGACACTTTTGTATATCCATTGGGAAGTCTTCTAAATTCATTGGGCAGCCAGCTTTGATTGTTAATCTGAAAGTTAATATAAAACAGAGGATATTAAAGGGGGAAAAAGTGAACAGAAGATTGATGCAAGCCACACAATTTAATGTCGCATTGGCAGCATGGAAATTGAAAATGGAAAAATTAAATAAATTAAAATCAGCTTAGGTATAAGCACTTTAAGCGCTTGATTTTAATACGCATAAAATATATTAACGTGATTAAAAAAGATTTCTTATGTCTAGACTAAGATTTCGTAGAAATACATACACCTAATTTGCCGCAACAAGGTTATCTAACCGTCACTTTTTTTTGTTCCCATTGACTAAGAGACCCAAGATAATTTCATTCAATATTTGGCCACAAAATTTTGCTTCGCGGTCGCTGTACCCGAATGAGTAAGTGCGTGACTACCATTCAGAATTCGGAGAACTTGGGTTCGAACCTCCTTGAAACACCAAAATGAAGAAAAAGTTTTTGAAGTGAAACTTCTTAGGCGTCGATGGACGAGCGAGAATGGAAAGTAAAATGTAGAGGCCATACAAAGTTTTGGGCATTTTCGTTTCGCGAGAGAGGAAAAAGATATAACGTAGAGGAAAAGGAGAGAGAGAGCTATACCTTATATACAGGGCCCGCCATCTATCGTTACGGATTTGAACTAGGTATTATTTGAAGAATGGTAACACTTAGCTGTCATCTAATGTGTCAGAAAATTAGTTTTATTCTTCCGCTGAACGAAAATGGTTGTGTATACGCTCAAATAATGCTGGGAAATATTGCGACATTACTTTGAAAATCATGGCGCTACTTGCCACACAGCGAATGCTACGATCAATCTTTTGCGCACCGTCTTCGAAGATCGCATTATCAGCCGAAATTTTGATATCGTTTGGCCGCCTCGGAGCTGCGATTTGACGCAGTTGGATTGTTATCTTTGGGGTGCCGTCAAATAAAAAAAAACAGTTTGGAAAAATATTGAGTCGTTTCTTTTTTATAGCATTTTTAATTCTGTAAAGTTATATGGCGGACCCTATATATCTCAGATACACTTTAGGCTATTTTTCCTGAGTTTTTCCTTGTGGTGCTAATTTCTAGTGAGAAATAACACTGGCTACTTTTTGGCGCTTGTTTTTTGGTGCCAATTTGTAGGAAATATATTTTTGGTGCCTACTTTTTGGCGTTATATTTCCTTGGTGCCTACTGTTTGGGGCGTTTTTTGTCCCAATTTTTTTGTGTTTTCTTTTGGTGCCTACTTTTTGGCGCTTATTTCCGTTTCCTGGCTAGTGCTTGTACGTACTATAAAGTGCTATTCATTCCGGCGTCGGATTTATTGGTATTGCCTTGCGGTAATTTATGCCGTTGCTGCGGTCCTGGAACCGCTGCGTTTGTGCGGGTGATAAAAGCTCAGAGTAGAGCGCGTTGTTGCCAAGGTTTGTGTCCGGCGTTTACCTACACCGGTCGACCCTTCTTAATTTTTTGTAAATTTTGTCTATTTGTAATCTCGGCAAATGTTGTGAAATTATTTATATCTATATTCTTTCTCTCTCTCTCTCTCTCTCATTCTCTCTCGGTTCTCTCCCTCTTTCTCTGTCTACCTTGAAAGTTTCACTTCTGTTATGTGTACTATGCTACACGCACTTTTTCTAATATCGTTCGCCTCTCGGCAGGCAATGACAAACCTTCGAGTGTATTTCTCTATGAAGCAACTCATAAAAGACCAATTGCTGTTTGAAGGAGGCATAGGTAGGTAGGTGTTATAGTGGTAGTCAGTTGACACACCTAGGCCTGCTGTAGGCCCATTGTGATGCCACCTGGGCTGTCCGCTCTCGTCACTCTACATTGTCCTCATGGAACTAACCTGTGGCTTTAATATATCTCACAAGGCTTGTTATTTTTATATTGACTACTTCTGCCATGTTATTCAAGGAACTTTTTCCTAAAATATTGAATCTTCTTCTATCCAGAGCCATTCAGTGTTCTATAGTCTCTTATTCTTCAATGTCGTTACAGCTTCTGCAATAGTCGTTATAGGGTGCTCCCAATTTGCTGTAGCACAATAACGGCTTTATATCCCTTCAAGGACAGCAACTCTGGCAGCATTCGCCATACATGCTGCTACAATAAAAACAATAAGCAGAAGGCACTTATATAATTTTCCGTGCTATTCTTCCAAAAAGTAGAACTCCCTACAATTGGAGGGTTCTGAAGTCAAATTCCACCTACGAATGGCATATGGTTTTTATGTTTCTTTCTGTCATAAGATTTGGCTTGTTCAGAAACGTCTGCTATTAGAAACGGCTTTTTCTGTAATTTCATGTTTCAGATCCACAGCGAGTTTCGAGTCCGGGGCAATCGAATGCTACTCACATATAAACTTACTCGGCTATGGAAGTGGGCGCAGATAATTTCGTTAAGACAATTTAATACATTTAACCATCGGTTAAAGCAAAAGCATACCCAAAGTTTTTTTTTCTAAATTCTAATTAAAAAGTTTGACATTTTGATGGTAATTGAAGAAATGTTTATAAATCTTGTATAAAGTTTGGAACTTGGATAATTATGGCATTTGTTATAGAATGAACTATATTTGTTTACAAAAAAATAATTGAAATGGAAAAATAAGTAACTAAGTAGACCAAATTTGTCAATATGGGGTGCTTTTTATTATGAAAAAGATATGTCACAAATATATAGAACCATTACAAAGAATTATTGAAAGAAAGTTGGTCTTTACCTGGACCATTGTGATACCACAGTAATCTGTGCCTTACTTGCTTTTGTTTTAATTGCAAACCCACTGATCTGGCTAACACTTATGTATATCTCTAAGGACATCGGTATCATTCAAGAATGATGAGTCAGAGTATCTAGACCTAGTGGCATGCCATGCAGGATAGTGACAAAGGAGATGTATCTGACAGACTCTTCCTCTTTCGCATTCTCGCAGATTCTACAATAGTAGAAATGCGGCATGTTCAATCTTACGACCTAGGAGGCAGTGGCCTGTGGTCAAAGTGACTAACATAGAGACATTTTTCCTTGATTGATTAAGTAACGCCTTTGAGCGGTCCACTCTGGTCAAATTCTTTTTTACATTTTTCGTGTTAGCTGAAGTGACAATGCAGGTTGAGAGAGATATATCTACAATAGGGCGGGTCGATTTAAAAATCGCCCATTGCTCTGTGAAAATCATATTCTAGGGATCAAAATAAGAAACTTTGCCGAAGGAACCATACCTCTAAAACGAGTTCTGATGTCCCCCAATTTAAAAATATCACCATTTTTGGCCTTTACATGAAAAAATCAGCTAAATGGTTATGTTTTTTCTTTATTTTTATTTATTTATTGTATAATAAAATTTATTATTTATTTATAATAATATCTATTTTTTCTCTTAAGAAATTTATTTAGTCAGAACATATGTAAATGAAAAAATTAATTTAAGTGAGTTATAGAAAATAAACTAAAAAGTTCAACCCAAATTGGGGGACATCAGAATTCGTTTTAGAGGTATGGTTCCTTCGGCAAAGTTTCTTATTTTGATCCCTAGAATATTATTTTCACAGAGAAATGGGCAATTTTTTTGCCTCCCCACAAATCGACCTGGCCTAATCTACAATCTCCATTGCAAGAGGGAGGCGAGTGGTAGTGCCTTCTTTTGCTTATTTGTCTACCTTACAATTCCCTGGTATGTCACTGGTACTATACCCTGGCACCCATATCAAATGCATGCGGCAATTTTCCGCCTTCTCGTTAAAACATGCTCGGAATTTGCCACTTGACTATCAGAATAAATACTAGGTTGTTCAATATGTTTTGCGGTTCGATAAGAAAAACACAATTTTATGGTTTGAAAAATACATTTTATTGTTCAGTATAGTCTCTCTGAGCATCAATACACTTGTTCCAACGAGATTCCAATTTATGAATTCCATCCCGGAAGTGAGAATCTGGAAGGGCTGCAAAATACGTTTCCACAGCTGTTATGGCCTCATCATTTGATGAAGAACGCTTTCCAAGCATGAATCTCTTTAGGTCTGGAAACGGATGGAATACGTCAGGGGTCAAATCTGATGAATACAGTGGATGCTCCAACAATTCGAACTTTATTGCATCGATATTGGCCTTTGTCAAAATTATGTTGTGACACGGTGCCTTGTCCTGATGAAAAATAATTTTGAATTTTTTCTTTTGCAAACTGAGTCTTTTTTCACGAATTTTTTGCTTCAGCTAGTCTAAGAGGTTATAATAATATTCAGAATTTATTGTTTTACCAGTTTGCAAGTAATCTACAAACGAAATTCCTTTCGCATCACAAAAAACTGATGCTAACACCTTCTTGGCCGATTTCTGGACACGAACTCGTTTCGGAGCCGAAGAGCCACTCTTTAGCCTACTGTTTTCATTTAGGATCATGGTGATAGACCCCAGTTTCATCAGTAGTGATGAAACGATGCACAAAATCCACTTTATTCTTTCGAAAACGCTCAAAATGTTGCTGAGAAAGTTGCATTCGAAATGTGTTTTTGTTCCATTGTTAGCGAATGCGTCGTCTATTGTGCACACAGTATCTGAAACCAATTTTTTTCCTTGTTCACTCCCCTTGGGAGCTGAGAATCTCGACAGTACTTGTCTTGCGTTGGTTTCGTTAATCTATTTGATTTCTGACAGGGTAGGTGATTAGCCTGCCGCTACCAGTCCAAAGTGGTGGAAATCCTCACCTGTCATTGCTTAGGAACAGCGTCTTCTTACTGCTTGGAGCGCTATCTATGTTTCACATTTTTCTGGCAGAAGGATCGCACAGAAGGTTGAGAACTTCGCTAAATTTGGGTGTGTCTGCGCTATTACCGCGGCCGCCCGCTTCCTCTTGCTGGTGCAATGCTTATTTCACCAGCCACAATACTAATAATGCGCTGACTATTGTGCGGGAGTAAGGAAGGAAAGGATAAGTTTTTGGGTTTGAGGAATGAGATTCTTGTTTTTGTTTTCTTGCTGTACGTGGCTTTCGAACCCACAACCTCTGGGATGGCAGGCGAGTGCGCTTACCTTTGTCTACCGAGGTCGCACCTAAAACCCCCATACTTATTCTACTAAATCTGTTTCAGTGCCTTGTCACTCGATTTTCCAATACGATTTTCTATATTTTTTCTACGATTTGTGGTGTTGTTTAAATTCCTTTTAAACCTTCCAAAAATCACCGCACGATACCTGAATTTTTCCATTGTAGAAAATACTGTCACGCGTCGATACTGAATGACTTGTAATCAAAGAATGAGTTGACAGATTCAAAAAGAAACTGCACATACGGTTATAGGTATGAAGAGTGTACCAACATAAACAAAAAAAACTTAGGGTGGTACCAACGTCCTCACTTATTGAACCATATTGAACTTATTGAACAACCTAGTATAGATTTCTCTAAAGGTAATCACATTTCGCCTAACCAGAGACCTAGCAGACCACATTAATGGCAAGAATTTCAGCCTTAGAGTAGATGGCAAAGCCAAGCAGTTTCTCCGACCAGGTAAACAGTAGTAAACAGGATTACTTGGACCCAGGCTGAGTTATGGCCGAGTGTCCGAGACCTAAATTGGGCCACTGATTAGTTGCGGCAAGCCGAGCAGCATTCCTTTTATCAACCAAGTATAGGAGGTAAGAAGAGAAGAGTATTCAGAGCTTCAGAAAATATACATAGAACTAACCTATTTTCCTTTTTTTGCTTTCCAATTGAGTTGAAGGCGATCTCATCCTCCTACTCTTACTTTTTCTTAATTCTTAGTACTCGTATTGTCTGATATTTGTTCTAAATTACCACTAGTGGAATGTCAAAAATATTGAAAAATAATTGAAATAACTCACCTGCTCGAATACAACACCCTGCCATTTTGATAGATTCGTACAAATTTATTTGGTGTTGTTATGGTGTGTAGATAACTTTGTTTACCGTTATAGAAATATGTATCTGGTTTCCAAATGCGCGCCAACATCGAAACACTCAAAGCCAATGTGTCTTGTGCGCCTTTGAATGCTAAACGTTTATCCACCCATGACTGACGGAAATAGCAATCCATGGAATAGGTCTGCAAAGATGAATAAATACACTCGTATTTGTAAAAATACTTTCCTTGAGCCAAATGAAATTGCCACAGAGAATTCACTCTCGAGGTGCTAAGCAATCAAAATGAAAAGGCGTCGCGTTGATTAAATATCGTAACAGCAGCAAAAGGCAAATGGCGTGTGAGTGTGTGTGTGGGTGTGTGTGGGGTGTCAGAAAAGCGACTGTGGTGGCTAAATCAACAAATAAATGCTAAATAACAAATCAAAGGCAGTCTACGCGTGACTATCGTCGTCTAATCGTTTTCCTCCTTTCCGCTTGCCCCTTCTTCTTTGCTGACTTTAATTGGTTTTGATTTGTGAAATTGGAAATGAGTAAATAAATTACTTGAGCTTTTTGCGTTTTTGACATACAATAATTATTAACAAGTGTTTACGCCCAATTTGATTGAATTTGTATGTTTTTGCTTAGAAGCTGTTGAAGTGCAAATAGTGAAGGTGGGTAATATTGCTGCTTGCTCATAAAACTAATCAAGGATGTCGAGTAAGAAAAAAAGAATTGAATTGCAAAAGCACACAAATGGCAGCTGTTTATGATTAATGTTTTGTATGCATTTTTATTTAATTTAATTTTTTTTCATTTTATTGTCATCTGTTTTGAGTGGAAGAAAAATAAAATTTATTGCATTGCCTTACCATATCCACCTCAGAGATGGGCCCCATACTGCGAACCATTATGTCTACTTCAACTGTGGCTGGTGGACCTGAAAAGAGTTTAAAAAATGTAATACTTATTTTCAGCTTTTTAATCCTTTGACGACTACGCAAACTCTAAAAAGCTCGGAAGAAAATGACTTGTTTATATTTATTTATTAAAATTTAGAGAAATTCAATTCAAATCTGTGGTCAAAGTTAACAAATTCAAAACGATAAATCCAATGTGGCATTTTTTTTTAATTCGTTACTTCTTGCCGAAAATGTGCACTTAAGGGAGTATGTTGATTGTGAATTGAAATTCAGAAGTTAAAAATACAAAATGTCCTACCAAAAATGGCGGAAAAAACTCAAAATCAGCACAGAGTTTCAAGTTAATCTACAAACATTTAATCGCATTTAATTTATCAGCGCCTCCTGATTCCAAAGACAAAATCATAATTTGCAATAACCAAATCTGTATTCTTCATTCCTTCATTTTGAGAGCTCACAACTAATTACAACAATAACACCTGGATATTGACATCATCGGCCTTAACAACCGCGCTGTTAGTTCTGCCTTCACCAAACTGGATAAAGAGGCAAAGCGAATGGATCTGATGGTGAACGAGGACAAAACGAAGTACCTCCTGTCTTCAAACAAACAGTCGGCGCACTCGCGTATCGGCACCCACGTCACTGTTGACAGTTATAATTTCGAGGTTGTAAAAGACTTCGTTTATTTAGGAACCAGCATTAACAACTATAACAATGCCAGCCTTGAAATCCAACGTAGAATCTCTCTTGCCAACAAGTGCTACTTTGGACTAAGTAAGCAACTGAGCACTAAAGTCCTCTCTCGACGAACAAAACTAACAGTCTACTAGGCTCTCATCATGCCCGTCCTAACGTATGGCGCAGAAGCTTGGACGATGACAACATTCGATGAAGCGACGCTTGGAGTGTTCGAGAGAAAGATTCTGCGTAAGATTTTTGGACCTTTGCACGTTGGCAACGGCGAATATATAGACATAGCGCAGCGAATAATGATCCAGCGGCTACGTTGGCATGCCGTCCGAATGGATACAAACGCTCCGGCTTTGAAAGTATTCGATGCAGTACCAGCTGGTGGTAGCAGAGGAAGGCCTCCTTTCCGTTGGAAAGATCAGGTGTGTCCAATTGGCGCCGGTTAGCACGAGAAAGAAACGACTAGTGCGCTTTGTTAAACTCGGCCAAAATCGCGTAAGCGGTTATAGCGCCAATTAAGAAGAAGAAGGCGCCTGATGATTGCAAATTTCATGCATATGACGGCGATCAATGCTCCGGCACAACCGCAACGGTACGCGCTACAGGGTCCGGCATTTGAAGTATAACCAATTAAAAAGGCCATAAATTTAGTTGAGAAAATTACTTTTATTCAATTCGAAGTAAAAAAATGTGTGAAAATAATACAAAATTAAGAATTAATTTACTTTTGCTTGATATGACCACCTTTTGCTTGGACTATGGCCTTGAGACGGTCCAGAAACGAATCTCAAGCTGCCCGAATAGAACTTGCAGGTATTTTTGCCCACTCGCGGACATTAGCGGATCAGTGACTCGAGACTGGTGAATCTTTTAGTTCGGATCTTGCTCTCCAAACTGGCCCAAAGCGAATAATCCATCGGATTCGCGTCTGGTGAATTTGGGAGCCATTGTGTGGGCGTTATGGAGTTCGGAACGTTGTTTTTTAGCCATTATTGGTTCACTCGCGCTTTTTGAGACGGTGCCGAATCCTATTGCCACCGAAATGTTTTTCTGCCCACGGCTTCAAAGTAACCTCCAGAATACTTTGCCGATAATATTTTGGATTTTCGTATTTACCTTGACTCCAGGCTCGATGAAAACAATTGAAGAGCGCCCATCTGAGGTTACAACGACCCAAACTATTACCTGTGGCGTGTGCTACCTCCTGGTGGCTAATCGATGACTCAAATTCTCTTATGAACGGTCGGGGCCAAATAAACCCTATCGTTTTGGGAGTTTACGAATCGCTCAATTTGAAAAATTTTCTCAACACAATGTCCGGAAATTAACCGCTTTTGGCCAAGCGAAGCAACTCCGTCGCTCTCTCAAGTCTGGCTTGTTGCTGCTTTGGTGTGAGATCATGCGTTTTTTGGCTCTTGTAAGGCTTGACTTTGAGATCATTTATCAGAATGCGGCGGATGCTACGGTCAGATATTTTCAGTTATTTCGCCATTTAATTGGCACTTTGTCGGGGGTCGAGGATTTCGTTCGAGTCGCTTTTTCACTTTTTCAACCATTTCACGTGACGTTGCAGTCTTTTGATGACCACCTCCATGACATTTCGCGATGCTACCAGTATCATTGTAACGAGTAATGGTTCGATAAACCAAAACTTTATTCACTTTAAGGGGCTCGAGGTCACGAACAATCGCTGGTTGTGATTTTACAGCCAAATATACTGCAATCACACTTTTGTGTTTGAAATCCATTACTGATTTTCTTTTTTCGCGTCTACTCTCTGCAAAATGCTTCCACGCACTTGTAAACAATACTCTGGACTGTCATTTAGCCAACTAACAGAAAGCTGATGCCCGTACACACTTTGAGTACCGGACCCTGTACTATGGTCCAATAGTAGGCAAGAAAATCCTAGACTCCCAAGTCATCAAAATCGATTTTAATACAATAAATATGCGGCTAACTCAGAATTTTGAATTCATTCACTTCAATCCTCTGGTTGGTGTCAATCTCACTCCATCTGCTAACTAAGTCCGGCGCATTAAAATAAATATCATAATTAAATATCAAATCAATTTAAGTTAAATAAATACAAAAAGCGGAAGCTTTACCATTACTATACAGGCGAATGTGCTCAGTTTCAAGTTAATCAAATTGAGTGCTGTGACCAACCAATACAGACACTAAATATTTTCACCCGCACACTTTGCACTCGCAATACATTTAAAAGCTACTGAATTATGAAAATAAATATGTGAGTGCGAATGTAGCAATGCCACCATCCACTTAAACAAAAACGAACCACGCAACTCACTAAACAAACGCTACGATGCTGAATAGTTGGCCTCACTTCTGTGGACTCCCAAGTAATTGGCGCGTAATTTGTCAATAGCGCACTTCGGCGAAAGCGGGGAAATTTAAAATGCAGCTTTATTTATCTGCTGTGTACCATTGTAATGGAAACCACAGTAGTAAATCGCATTGGTGGGGCATTTCCATGTGCGAGTGTGTGTGTGGCAAATGAGCAGTTAAACGCCTAGATTTGTTCTAAATGGCAAGTGGAGACTTTTCGGCTCCACTATTCATTTGCCGCATTTTCGCTTAGTTCAGTTATGCTGACCATTTCAGTTTATTCTCCCTTTCGATTGAACATTCGTTTGCACTGGTTCCCGCATAAATTTTCGAAAATCTGAAAAGCTTCGACAAGAAAACGACGCATTTGCGATAATTCTGAAAATTGACATTTATGAAAGTGTCAACTACGGCAATCGTTCACAGCACAACGAAAGGATGTCCTTCAAACGACGAAATTCAAATTAGTTAGTGGCGAAGTGGTCGTTCAAGCTGTGTAAGGGTAAATAGATGCGTCTGTGTGAGATGGGTAAGAGAGATGAGGCAAAGCAGTTCTGCTTAGCTAACGCGAACGGAAGGTTGTGTCTAAGAGGATGTGGCTGTTAACGCGCGCGGAGTTGCTGGGATGAAAGTAGAACGAAATAAAGGGTGGATCGGTGGCTCCGACTATTTATTGCATGACTACTCTTCGATGAATTCGAGTTCGAAGCCCACAGGACGTGTCTCCGTTTGTCAAGTTATAGAAAAAGTGTTTTCTAATAGTGATCGGTTCTCTGCAGACATCCTTCATCCTCCGACTGCATTTCTGCTGTGAAAAAGCGTAGAAACCAATCAGAGTCGTCTAAAACTGTAAGTCTTAATGATTTTAGTACGCAAAATTGTATGATACACAGGAAAAATTAGAGAAGCAACCTAGCAAAATATCTAAACTGGAGTTACACGTATACAAAGGGTATGTTAAAAGGCACGCCTAAATGTTGTTTTCAAATAAAACTTTTAAGGCGACAGATACTTGCAAAATTTCGAACATTTTTTTTTCATAAAATGTTAGTATAATCCTTTAAGAATATGTCAAACAATTTTTAGAATGTAAATTTAAGTTTTCTTATATTATAGATCGTCAACCGTGACGACTCTATTCTTTGCGTTCGACCGCTTGGAGAGGTTGAATTTTTATGTATTCAAACTTAAGACGCGTTTTCCTCAAAACTATTTTTTTTCGAATTGGCGTACACGATAACTCGAAAAGTTATTGACCGATCTTGCTGAAATTTTGCACACATATTTTTTATGATATTAGTTTCGATGTGAATTTGCAAGTTTTCGAAAATTTTTCGAAAAAATAATTTTTTTGAAGCAAAAATAGCAGGAAAACTCGCTCCAAAATTATTTTGTGTGCGAATTTTTTATTTAATTTTTCTTTTAATTCACATAGAAATTATGATATTAAGAAACAAAAAAATTTTTGGTTTTTTGTATTCAGGTCACTGACGCCGATGCTATAATGCCCGCCGACTGAGAAGCCCCGCTGCGACCTTCCTGGAAGAATTGAGTGTACATCCGCCATTTTAAATGATTAAAATTAAAAAAAAAAAATTTTATTATTTTGATGTGTAAATAAACACTAATTTTGAAAAAAAAAGTACTGACTTCTTCATTTTAAATAATTGTAATGAAAATCTGGGAAAATATGGCCGTTCACAGGTATCTGCCCCTTTTAAAAATGTTCGAATCTTTCATGTTTCACTATTTGTAATCAAAATACGGCTCTTAATAATTGCAAGTGCAGGACTCAGACATTAATTAAGCCCATTGTACTACACTTGGATTCCCTTTTAATTTTCTTTAAATCTACCCGATCTCCGAAGAAATCTGAGTAGATCTTGTGGTGCCAAGGAGCCAAGATGGTCGCTTCTTAGCACATCAGTGCCAAAGACCTCAAACCTGATTCGAGCGAAGGCGGGGCAGACACACAGGAAGTGGTCCGCCGTCTCATCCTCCTCTTCACAAGCTGGGCAGAGTACAATGTCTGAGATGCCCAACCTTTCCATGTGCTTTGCCCACAGAAAGTGGTCCGTCATCAGTCCAACCAGCCGTCTGCACTCCCCTCTGCTTAAGGGGTAACACCACTGTAGAAATTTCAAAAAATTGATTTTTTTTTTATAAGCTTAAAAAATTCTTTGAACCTTTTAAAATACAGAACAAAAAGTTCTATACGTTACCGAAGTTTATTTCATAAATATTTTAAGCTTTCAACCAAGCGTTAGTGACTGCTACCTAACGACTTCTCTAAATTTCCATACTTTAAATGCGTTTTTCTCAAAACACGTTTTCTGAAATTGGCACGCAGCATAACTCAAACAATTTTTAATATTTTTAATCAGGTTTTTCACTACGCCTGTATAATAACCTTCTTAAGAGAAGAGCGTAGGGGGTTTTTCGATAGATTAATTTAAGCGATTGTTATAATTTTTTAAATGCCATTTTTTTAGTCCAAAATAGAGTTTTTTCCTTCAAATGCTTGCTAATTCCACAAAAATAAATATTTTTTAAATCCCCTACGTGTTTCTCTAGCTACTTTTATCTAGATTAAGAAAAAAATGTTTCTTTGTTCCAGATTAAAATTTGCACCCTCTGTGCTGCGTGCCGCGGAGCTCCTTCAAGAGAAACCACATTACAAAAATGTCTCCAATGCCGCCATTTTGTAAAATTTTTCGATCAAACTTTGTAGTTTTGTATTTTAGTATATAAGTAATAACTTCCCAAATCAGAGTGATTCCTTTCCCTTTCCTTCTGTAGAAAAAAATTCTTTAAAAATCGTGTTTATTTTACGCGTGTACAGTGGTGTTACCCCTTAATGACAGAAGGGTTTGCGACAGTCGATCGGACATAAAAGGTAGCATCAGTTTAGTCCATCTGCAGCCTCTCTCAGCCTGCCAAGCTCGCTTGTGGATGGTAGTTACCCATTTGCTAACCGTGGCTGTGATGGCCGCAGAAGGGAGCGACAAAACGGAGTCAGAGGTTTCGTTACCCGCGATACCCACGTGTCCCAGGACCCATGTTAGCATCAGGCTATTATGTCTACCGACATAGTTCAGCCTGGATTTACAGGACTTGACTACCCCTGATGTGGTTGGAGGGCTGTCTAAGGCCATAAGCGCGGCTTAACTGTCGCTGCAGACACATATAGATCTGCCTCTCCATCGCTTTTCCACAATAAAGTTCATCGTTTCTTGAACTGCATACACCTCCGCTTGAAACACAGATGCATGCATTCCAAAAGCAAAGTGCAGTTTTGCCCCGCGGGATTCCACGTAGACCCCATAGCCGGATCCATGCTCGGTCCTGGAGCCATCCGTAAATAGAAACAGTGTTTGCCGGGCTCATTTTCTGGGTCTTCCCAAAACTGAGCCTCTGGTAGCACTACACTGTATCTCTTTTCAAGTACGACACTTGATGGCATGGAGTCAAGGGGCATGGAGAGAATCATTGGATCGACGTCCATGCCTTCTCTGTGTTCCAATGCCGGACAGGGGCCGTACCAGTTCCCATTGTGTTTCAGTCTGCAGATGGCCTTCAAGGCCTCCCCTTGGATGAAAGCATCAAGTGGTGGTAAACCAATCAGAGCATCTAATGCCGGGCCTGAAGTAGTCGGAACAGCTCCGGTACAACAGATGGCCACAGTGCGTTGTTGTCTCGATAAGGTCCTCCTGACTCCCACTAGAGACAGTCTACTCATCCAGACCACTGATGCATAGGTGATAACAGGTCTTATCATAGCCGTGTAGATCCATAGGACCTTGCTAGGAAAGAGACCCCATGTTTTCCCAAAGACACCTTTGCACTGCCAGAAAGCTGTCAGTGCTTTGGATGTCTTTGTTTCAATAGGTCTTGCCTTTGTGATTTCCATAGGACCTTACTATCAAGGATTACTTCAAGATATTTAATTTCCTTGGATAGCTGGATTATGGCTCCTTTTAGCTTTGGCAGAACGAGTCCATCAAGCTTCCTCCTTCTGGTAAAGAGGACAATACCAGTCTTGGCGGGATTTGCCGATAGCCCATTCGCACAGCACAGAGTTTTCTGCACTTTCCTTCAAGCAACATCGTCCGCATATGCTTGTGCGTAGACTCCCGAATCGTTTAAGGTGGTGAGTAGAGTATCGGCTCTTAACAATTATATGTGAAAAATTACATATTTTATTATTTAAATTTCATATATGAATTTTTTTTTTAATCCACCAAGCAGTTGATTCATGATTGTCTAATTGTTGAGAACGTCGAGCTATCGGTGATAAAGGCTGTTCAGCAACACTTTGCCGCAATAATCTCAGCAGAACGTCCAGTTTTTGTCCTACCAGTACTTTTTCTATCAACTCTTCATCAACCTTTGAATTGTCGACTCGTTTGGACGACTATTTCCACCAACAAAATTGCGCATTTTGCTATTTGTTGCTCTTAAAGATCGTAAATTTTCATAACAAGTTTCAATGATTTTAATGCCTGTTCTATGGCGTAAAATTGTGCATCTGCCTACTTCACAAATGTCAAAGATGACATTGAAAAAGGTAACGTCTAGGAATTATTCATTATTAGACAACTAGGTGTCACTTTTGTAAGACCCTTAACATTTCCATTTATTAGGGTGACTCACCAAAAAGAGCTTCGGGTTTTCTACCGGGATTATAAAGCTAATAAAATTTTAAGACTTTCGCGTGAGTTGGTCCCATTTAAAAACATCTTTTTTATAAATAAAATTTTTATAATTTGGTTTTTTTTTTATGCCAAATTTTCTCAATGATAGCAGAGTTTAAGCATAAGAGTTCGACATACAAATAGATAAAAATATTATCAATGGCAGCCAAATAATAAGATTTCTTAAGGTACTTTAAAATCGGTCTAGCTCATGCAAATCTTAATATATTTTCGAAATATTTTAGTGGATGTCCTAAAACATAACCAATTTTAGACTTATAACTGCGAATGAAAACAATAAAATTTTAAATTTTTTTTTAGTCGGTTCTCACACGGCCGTAAACATCACAAGTTTAATCAAAATAATGGAAATACAGTACCATTTTTTTAATTTTTGTGGATAATGATGTCTCTAATATGGTATAGGGTCCGTAATCATTGCGAGTTTTAACAAAATAATTTTTGTTTTTAATTTTTTTTTAAATATTTTTTTTTTGTCAGAACAAACTAGCAAGTTTTCTGGATATTTTATTTTTTTGGATACGTTTTTTTTTTGTTTTATTTTTATTATTTTTTCCCCCGTTCCGAAACTCCTTTTCAACAAACGCTCTATTTGACAAATACAGTACTCAAATTGGAAGTAAGATTATAATATTTCGAACTATCTATGAAATATGACACTGAGTTTCTGTCAGTTTTTTCAGCACAAAGTTGATAGTAATGGCGAGTGGAAACTACTTGCGTTACGATCAGACAAATCTGGCCATCCTACAATCTGACACAGACAAAAACCCTTATAAGTCTAAAAGAAACGCGAACTAAGGCATATAATATCTCTTATCACCGGCCACTGTCTTTTGGGCACTCACGCACGTCGGCTCGGGGCTCCTCAAAACGACCTGGGCAGATACTGCGAGGACGAAGATGAGGAAGTATCGAGCAGGCATTTGCTGTGCAGTGGTCCCGGCCTAGCCAGAAGTCGACTCGCTCTTCTAGGCTCTCCAAAAATTGACAATCTTTCAGCACTCTCGGACCTGAAAATCGAATCTCTCATTAAATTCTCGAAACGAATTAATATTTTGGACCAAAATCTATAATAAAAATCTCGGTTAGGTGGGGAAATCATATAAAATAATGAGTTCAAGGGCAACACAACGGATCCAACTTGCGGTCTATGTGGCACTCCGATGCGGGGTCACCCCTAAACCAACCAACCAACCAATGGGCAACTAAAAGAAACTAGCCAATGACCCACTCTTTACAAAGGATATAGAGCGCAAAAAGCAACTCTGCTTGCTTTGAATACGCCATCAAGCAGGCTTTTGGCTTGCTGTAAAAGGTGTTGAAGTGCGGAAATTGCTTGACGTCGAAAACACTTGCAAAGAAATTAACAACAAAGAGCATAGGAAGCTGGCAATTTGCATTTTTTCTTTGCAAATTTAAAATGTTTGCTTTTGGCAGCAAAAAAGAAATTTATTTGTATAAATACTCCCGTCTAAAAACAAATATGTCTGCCAAAAAAAGTAAACTCGTTATTTAAAGTTGAATTCTAAAAATATTTGAGACACAAGTTTATGTTCGCAAATTCGCTTTGACAGCATTTTTTTGTCACTTCTGCTTTACGCTCGTCAAGGAAAGTAGTATTTTACTGCAGTCTTCTAAATGGTGTAATGCTTTTGAAGGATTCATCCCAACATCTTTCTGGCACTCATGGATTTCCGCTTTTCTACAAATACAAATCGTTTTTGTAACCATTGTGTGTGTGTGTGTGTATGTAAGTATAATCACACACATACTTGTGCTTGATTAAGCATTTCCGTTTCCTCTTTTGCATTTACGTTAGTTTTTTTGTGTATCGCCTTTGCGGTTGCTGGTGTCGAAATTTGTCACTAAGCCTTATTGATTTCAAATACCTCTGCAATAGCTTTGAGGTACAAATACACGCCGAGAAAAAAACGAAAGTGAAATAGTAGAGAGAGAGTAGGTTTTGAGAGTGACCGCGAACATGGATTGTTGGCTAAAATTGCGCTCTATTGTTTTGTAAGCAACTGCAACTGCAATGCATTGCTTTAAGCGCGAGTCATGTATAAGCCTCTGTTATTAACAGAGCTAATGTTATTAACAGAGCTAATGTTATTAGTATGACAATAACACAATAGTGATGTTAAACAAACGTTAAACAATATAAACGATGTTAAATGTTAAGAACTGTTAATGGAAAAACAATGTTGGGAAACTTAAATTAAACAGTTATAGTAACAACAAATAAACAAATAGTAAAAAGGAATGTTGGATGGAAAGATACCATTGCAACTGAGCTTTTAGGTGGCGTGATACTTTTTGTTTAACTGTTCATAAACCGCAGCTTTATTTTAGGTAATAAGCAATTTATTTTAGAATGTGCAGATGAGTCTTAAGTTGACGTTGAAGATTAAAGTCATGTTTTCTGCAAACTACTCACTATTTCATTTTAAATATATAATTCGCGTGAACTAAATATAAAGAAACGACTTTGATTGCGGGCTCATCAAAGGGTTATCTCCCTAGTCACAATATTCTATGAGCCCTCAAACTACATTTTGATTAGCAGTCGATTGCTGATTGATAGAATATTGTGACTAGGGAGATAACCCTTTGATGAGCCCGCAATCCAAGTCGTTTCTTTATATTTACAAACACACTTGAATTTAGACACCAAACCAACTTAACGGTGGTGTAGCCAGTTGATCAAACCAGTTTTTTCTTTCCACAAACAGAATTTCGCATAAATTGGTGGCCCATCAACACCGTTAAATTCTTCAAGTACTTTCTAGAATACTTACCAATTTAAACGTTTATTGCGCATTTTAAATGTTTTTCATTATTTAGTTTGCTTTATTTATTTTTTCTTGGTTGCACCGATTTTTTGCATAACAAGTTTTTCTTTGCAATTTATCAATGCAAGAATTCAGTGCTGCCAAGTATTTATATAAGTACACAACCGACTTCTTGCTTCATACTCAAGTCGTTAAGCGGTGGGCGAATCGAAAGCAACAACTGTTTATGGTGTTACATACGAATGCGTTTCCACTTACCTCCGAAACCCGGTCGTATACTATTATCGTAGCCACGCAATAAATTGTCCAGCAATTCAGAAATGTTCGCATGATTGTTGCGCTGCGTTAGGCGCATGTGAGAGGCGGCCATAGACCAGGGGGCGGGTGCGCGTGAACCCAAGCCGGACAAAACAGCAGCAGCAGCAGCAGCCGCAACACCAACTTTCAGCTCAGCGGTGGGCGCAGATGTCGCAGCGATGTCGCTAGTTGAGTTCGAGGCGGACAGCGAGACCGAAACGGAGATGGCGGATGCATGCACGATGATGCCGGCCGTTGGAGCTGTTGACATTGGAGACCAATTAATGTGGATGTGATGTTGCATGGCCGGCATGAGAATGCAGCTAATCAAAAGTTTTAATAAGCGACGCATGAAGCTGCTTAAAAGGCCAATTGTGTTGTGACGGCCACTAGCAGAGGTAGCTGATGGAGCTGGCGGGGCTGCGGGCGTTGAGGCGGTACTGGCAGCAGTATGCATGATGCTGCTGTTGCAACATCAACAATGGCAATTATGTGGAGTTTTATAATTTTCGTTTTCGTTTTGCTGTTGTTTATTCAGGGTGTCGGACAGTTTTGTTTGCTAAATAGCCCAGCGGAACTGTCAGTTGTGAAGAGCAAGCGAGTTTGCTGCTTCTGAGAGCTATGCGCTGTGAGCTCCCAGCGCGATTAGCGCGCAACACTTTGCACAATTTTAAGTTTGTGGGTTTTATACGCCATTTTTAATTGTTTTTAAGCAGTTTTATCTTATTTTAATATATTTGTGTTTAATTTGGTCTTTACTTTATATTTGCGAGCTGGGAAAATTGAAAATGTCAGCACGTTTTTGATTGTCAATATTAAAGTGGCATGCATGCAAATCCAACCAGGCTTGAGTTTTTTGAAATCACATTTAATTTTCCGTCTTTACGAGAAAAAATTTTTAATTTTCCCTTTATTTTTTTAAATTTTTGTTTTTACGAAAGCTTAACTAACAATAAAATTATTAAATAAAGTAAGGAGAAACGAAGGCTCTCGACTCGATGAACAAAACACAGGGTGTCCGGTGGCAGAATTAGGTTTAAATTTTAAAATTTCTCCCTAACCAGGTTTGCTCGTTAGTTTTGGTGAAAAAAAAAATTTTTGAGGGGAATATTGGATTCCACATCATTTGTTTTTTGTTGTACTAAGCTAAAGCTAAAGTTTGTGAAAACTGTAGATTTAGCTTTAGCTTAGTGAAACACAAAACACCATACCTGTCAAACTCGCTCAGAGCAGAATAACGGTCTACTAGGTAGTACATGAGCGTTGAGGGGACCATTGGATAAAAAGTGGATACAAAAACCCACGTTTTCATATCTTGAAACAGTTGTTGCTTTTGTTGTTGTTGTAGTAGTAACTTTGCCCTCTCAGTGTAGTGTAATCATCGGTCGTCTCCGTCTAGCTCATCTAACGGTAGGCTCAGAAAACTAGCTGTTTCGACTGGGTCCAGAGTGAGAGGGGTGTTAGATGAGTGGGTTTGATGGGCATGTGAAAAGGTGGTTAGTGTCGTGCGTGGTGTTTTCACATGCCGGACATATGTTTAGTGCGTCGGGGTCAATTCTGGATAGGTAGGAGTTTAATCCAGAACGTAATTGGGCCAGTGTTACGCGGGATTCTCGGAGAAGTTGGAGCACTTCGTCTGCAATGGGTTGTGGTTGGATTCCGATGATGGCATGCGGGGGTCGGGAGCTTCAGAACGTCGTTGTTTGTCTGTACACTGTCCGATCCAGTAATTGTTGGTCTGTTTTGCCCTGAATCTCGCGCGCGTAATTAAGGAGGTTCCTCCTGACATGCCTGTGAGGTGGCTCAGGCTCAAGCAGGTGTTTGCATGGGTGAGACCTGCGGTAACACCCTTGCTAAGCAGCTTATTATGCTCCTTTACAGGTAGCATATGGGCCCCGTCATGAAGGTGTTGTTTTGGGGACATCAGAAGACATCCTGTCGCAGTTCTTATGTCAGTGTTTTGGCAGGTCTGTAGCTTCGTCCACTGCGAATCACTGGTTTAAGACGACCAGACAGGCACAGCATAGTTTAAAACTGGCCGGCCTATTGCCTTAAATGTCGATAGCAACAATTCTTAGTCTTTGCCCCAAGTGCTACCGGCAAACGATTTGAGGACCTTGTTGCGGTTTTGGACTTTAGGGGTAATTGCAGTTGTGTGCGCAGAGAAGGAGAGCTAGCTGTCGTAGGTTAACAGTCGGAAGCGGTGTGAACTTAACCTTGAGTTGCAGTTTGACCTCCTTTGTCCAGGTGGTAAAGAGGGTCGCCGTGGACTTTGTGGGGGAAAGTTGGAGTGAAAAAACGGGAAATGTCGGTGAGGTCGACGTTCAATTTGGCGCACAGACCATCAATGTCATTGCCCGACGCCATTATTGTGCAGTCGGCGGCGCATGAGACCAGGGAGACTCCCTCTGGTGGATGGGGGAGTTTCGAGATATAGAAGTTAAAAGCAAGGGTGAAAGGTCACCACCCTGCGGAACACCTTGAATTCTTTTCCTGTGTTTTGATATATGGTCTCGAAATAGCACCTATGAATGTCGACGACTCAGGTAGTTCGCGGTCCACCTCTTCAGCCCTGGCGATAGTGTCGACTGTAAAATGTCATCTAGTAGCGTGGCATGACTGACTGTGTCGAAAGCCTTTTTTAGGTCCAATGCTACTGGGACAGGCCTCTCGCAGGGGCGGTTGTGGTTGAGCCCGCGGCTTATCTGAGTGTTAATGACGGTGAGCGTTGTGGTAGTGCTGTGCACTCTACGGAAGCCGTGCTGGTGTGAGGCTGGGGTTATATGTTTCGTGTAGAGTGGGGGTAGAAGGGAGTACAGATCTTGAAACAGTCCTACTCCCCACTGAAGACGTTCCAACGTAAATCGATTTTGTGTTACCGGAGCGACACAGACTTACATTCAATTAAGAAAATATGTTATGCTCTTCCAACAAGAACAACATTAACGCTTAACTCTGTCATTAACAATTTCAAAATTGAAGGGGTCTACCGAAAATCTTTTAATTAACAGTCGAATCGGATGAAAAGGCTTTGGATACCAGAGTGCAGTTCAATGGACTTAATGTTGGCTGAGTGCTGTAATTGCTAATTTGTCACGAAAGCAAAATGGATACCGGGGCACAAAATTATACCAGGTAATGAGAGCAGAAATCTTACGTAAACCAAACCACCCGGATTTATAGCCGCCCAAGGACTGTCACTTCAGCAGCATTCCCCGTAGATGTATGGAGAATGCTTATGCTGCTCCAACAACAACAACAGTAGCAGGGTTGGGATATAATGCATTAAAAAATTAATGCACTAAGCGCTTCACGACCACTACTTCTTCAACTTCTTCTACTGAATATTTAGTGATAGTGAAAAAAATGCACTATCACATCATCTAAATCACTCAGCATGCATGAATATGAACCAGCGTTATGCATTCTCCTGCAGACGCATGCTCGCTTTTTATACTAATTACTTTCGTTAGTAACTTTTCAATGGCTGTTCACGAAAAAACAAAAAAAAAGCCAAAAAACTTTCTCTTTGCTTTGCAATCTTCACCTCAATTAAGTCGAAAATCATGCGCCGTAAGTTAATTAAACAAAAATTAATAAGTTGTGAAAAACACTTAGATTCACGTGCTTTTAATTGTGGCACACTTTTACACTATACGCCGAAAAGTATGCTTAGAATGCAGAAATGCGGAAATTTGTTTGCAAACAAAAGACCAGGAAATGTGCGAAATTTCAGCAGAAGTAAATGGGCAAAGGAGTAGGTCCAATAGAAGGGGAAAGTGCCTATTAGAATGTGTGCGAAGAAGCGATGAAGATGATGATGAAGAGAAATGACTTATTATGAGTAGAATGTTATAATAAACACAAAAAAACAAACACGTTTGAAAACGGCGTAACTCATCAATTATGCAAAAATTGTGAATTAATAGGGGGGAGAGAGAGAGTAGCGGAAATATGCAAAATTGAGCGCCAACAATTCTACACACACAGCTACAGCTATGCAAGTAAAACGGACTTGCGGCAGCTATATTTGTACATACACATATATATATGTGTGTATGTGTTAATGATTGCTGCCTACTAATCAATGCAATTTTTAATGGGTCCATCTAACAAGGCTGTTTACCCACTAACCTAATTTTGCAATGTACATAAACGTAGGAAAGCAGCGTAGAAAAGGGCTTTATTTTCTTTCGATCATGATAAGTTCCAGTTTTAGTGCGACTCTATAAAATTGTGAGTGTGCGATAAGCAAAGCTCAACTACCCTTCGCATGTCATACCGTATCTCGTCTTTCACGTGCCTTGGTTTGTTAGACATTTCTTTGGTATCAGTGATGACATCAGTTTTTCAGCGACTGACATTATTTAAATATATACGCAAGTAACGGGTGTCTTTTTTAGATTATTAGAACTTTATTTGCTTTAAATAAATATTTTCGGAAAAATTAAGTGAAATGCCCAATATTCTAGTTTTGTTGAAAATTGTATGACAACTACTGTTGATAAATAATTTCGGACAAATGACCGTGCCGATTACATTTAATGAAGCTCAGTAAACTTAATTCGCTAATAACATATAAGGCGCCGGGAGTTGCAATTGTTATATTAAATCACTGTTGAATTTCCATTCAGCCTTCATTTTATGCACAACTTTGCTTATTAACTTAACAAATATTTTCTTCTTCGCATTTCGTTTAGCCGTGGCAAATCCTCTCCTTCATCACACTTTCTGCCATTCTCACATACAAGTACACATTCGTTGTGTATGATTATGTTGATGATGCTCTTACGCTTATGTGAAAAATCAACTTGAACACGTTCAACAATATTTAGTCGCTCACATCAAAAATCGATGTGTGTATTTTGCCTTCAGCTCCAAAGCATATTTCGCACTTTTTGCTATATGGGTACATTAGTTTGGATTTTTGTATTAATTTCATGAAGGTAAGAACCCGTAAAAGAACCTTAAAAGTGTTGTGCAAAAGATTATCATAGTCTCATTGCTTAGTTGGTCTACTGAACTTGGCCTACTTATTACTACCGCGCCTTCGAAAGACTAATGTATTGATTGATTTATTGGCAAAAATTATTGTATACTGCATAATACATACAATATGTACACACATATGCGTACAAAAGTTACTGCCATACAAATAACATTTACTTGCAAATTGAGAAACTACCACCTTGAAGTAAACCTCTGTGGTTACACTTGTCTCTGAGAAGAACTAGCAGTGCTGCTCTGCATTTTACAAGTACCCAGGGTTTGTTAAAAAAGGGGAGCAGGCAGGCATGTACATATGCACATGAATTAGTTGAGGCAGTGTTATTAGTAAAATAATATACTATTATTGTGGCTCGTGTATGACTAATCTGTTTGGTCCCAGTCACAATGACCACTGTTGATGTGATTTATAATATAAAAGAAGGCAGGAGGTGTTATATTTTAACAGCGACCGCCCCTCAACAGGCGTTAGCAAACCGCTGAGCGCATTTCTCGTAACATGAAACTGCAGAGCGGTAGAACTGGTCCTAAAACATGACAAATAATGGAAGATCAACTTATTTATATCTATACTAGAATAATTATACATATAAAATTACTTATATGAGAAATAAGAGATTAAAAAATCAACAGAGATTAAAAAATGAACTGAGATTAAAATCAAAGAGATTAAAAAATCAATTGACATAATTCATATTTTAATATTGCTTGAAAAAGTCCGTTTTAGAAGTTTAAGTTTCTACAAAACGCAAAGTATTAAAACTTTAAGAATTTATCACAACTAAAAACAATAGTTAGCGATGCTGAAAAATAAAAGCTCAAAATTTGGACAAGATTTGGTATTCATTCCTAAGTGAGTAAAGCGATTCACGGAGCTAGAGTGATCGATGATTGAACTTGCTAGCCTTAAATGCAAGAATATCATATCTCTGGTTAGAATATTTATTTTTTTAAAGCTTAAATAATAATAGAATTGTTAAATAAACAAAGAGATAAGGCAGTGTGAGCCACGAAGGCTTTCAACTGAGGCTGGTTCGAATAAGAAACAATTGCGTTAAACTATTCCACTGGTTTTTTATTAGCAAAATTATAAATTTATTTGAAATCCCCCTAATTTTCAAAAAGTTATTGATTAAAACAAATTGGCTTAACGCATTGCTTTCAGAAAGATATACATATACCTGTGTATGTACATACATTAATTATAAAATTTTCTCGAATGCATGATTGTTGACTTAATGCTAGTGACCACAGATGAATATACGAATTGCCTGCGGATCGTTTTTGTGTAAAAACACGAAGTGTCGTTTCCTGTGCATGCACTCGCATGTTGATTCTGCTTTGCAATTACTTTTGTTCATACAACAAAAAATGAAATATGACACTGCTGAGAGGATACCGCTAATCCGCCCTCAGCCAATTTGACAAAATCGTTCATGCTATTGCGATATTGGTGAGTTGTTGTGAATATATCTGTGAAGGTTTACGAGTTTGTTTGTTGGTAAGTGTTAGTACAGGAGGTATTACTCTCCTTAGTCATCTCTCCTGTTACATACACTCATATCGCAACGGAAACTGTATGAGGCTGTTCATATGCAGGTTCGTGCGCGAGTTATGTATAAGCCGCTATTAATAACAGAGCTAAAGTTATTAACATGACAATAACACAATAATGATGTTAAACAAACGTTAAACAATATAAAAGATGTTAAATGTTAAGAATTGTTAATGGAAAAACAATGTTGGGGAACCTAAATTAAACAGTTCAAGTAACAACAAATAAACAAATAGTAAAACGGAATGTTGGATGGAAAAATACCATTGCAACTGAGCTTTTAGGGGGCGTGATGCTTTTTGTTTAACTGTTCATAAAATACAGATTTATTTTAGGTAATAAGAAATTTATTTTAGAATGTACAGATGAGTCTTAAGTTGACGTTGAAGATTAAAGTCATGTTTTCTGCAAACTACTCACTGTTTCACTTTAAATATATAACTTGCGCTTCATTTTGGTCGGTACGCAGCGTAGGTGAATTGCGTTGCGCGCCGCCTCTAAAATAACCATATCTGAAAAGTTGTGAATATCTCCATCATTTTGTTTATTTTTTAATGAAATGTGGAAATTTAAAAAACAATGCTATGCACATTAAAATGATAAAGCCAACCAAGTATTAAATAAATCCAAATGTTTGATGTTTTTTTCTAAAATTTTAAATAAATTATTCGTTAGAGTAGAAAATAAGCACAACTTAACATTTTTTAACTTTGAGTTAATTTATGGAACTTGCTTATTGTTAATTTGTAATGTTAATGTTATCAATTTATAAAATTAATGTTAGTGTAAATTGTAAAAAAAAATAGTTAGGCCTTTTTTATTGTTACGAACGGCACTACATTGTAATTGGCGAGCATTTCAAATTTTTAATTGTTTTGAGATACTCGCTGTGCGTTGATCGCAAACGGTTATATAAAATAAACTTTTTTCGAGTTGGCACTCTTTCGGCAAAGTATTAATATTTTTCTTACCTTTCACTTCACAAACTTAAATCAGAAAAAAGACTATAACTGAAAAGAATTCAATAAGAATTTTATCGAAATAGTCATAACTCAAAAAATCAGTTTTTTCAACAAGTTCTGAACACGATTTTCATAAATTTTTTTCCGTATAATTTTTAAAAACCATTTTCCTCCAATTAAATTATTTTTTTTTTTCAATTATTTTATAAGTTAAAAAATAGTTTTTGAATCTGTGAGGTATAATATATTTCGCCTCGGGAATTAAGTGCAACTAATGCGGATGGACAACTCGACTTAATTCTCATGATTTATGTGGATTAGGGGAATTTTTGATGGCAACATTGCCGAAAAATGACTGTTAACCCTTTCGGTCCGAACGGGACTTATATGACCTGGCAATGTTTGAAGATACCTAGAATTTTGATGGGACAAAAGACTTTTATTTTACCCATTGCAACTATTAAACATATAAAATAATTTGTATTTCCGTTAGCGGCTTTCCGTACCGAAAGGGTTAATATCTACTTTTAAAGAGAAGAACAAGAAAGACTGGGTACAAAGCAATTTTGCGTAAATACGTTCGAAATTTTGGAGCAGTTTGAGAAATTGTAATTTTAGGTTTTTTTCAAAATAAATAATTATTTCTTAGAATCAGTGCTGTTAATACCCGTATTTATTGCCTGCGGTTCATCTGCCAAAACTATCCAATACGCATATCAGCTTTTCACTAATCCGGGAGTTTTAATCAGAATTAACTGCGCCGGTAATACCGATTAACACCGAAATGTGCCTAGGTTATAAGTCCAAAAAAGTGTAATTTATTCATTTTTTTTTCAACACAATATTTTTAGGTAATTTTTATATATTGCAAATATTAGTGAAATCGGCCTATAGAAACGATTTTCGGACTATCTCGACTGCAGCGCCACCTACCGAATTTTATCCAAGTTCTAAATCTGTCCAGATATACATACAACCACTCACTTAAATTTCAGTACCTGACTAAAAGTACAGTGACTCACAGCTTATTTGATTTATTAAATTTAATAAAAAAAAATGTGTAGGACTTGTAATGAGATATGTATGCACTGTTTACCACTGTAGAAAGAACTATAACAAAAACAATGCTTCCTGAAAAACTATAGAAACAAATAGTTTTCTCATCAAACTTTGCTCACAGCTTAAATGATTCAGTTTATTTTATAAACGGACCTCACTTGAAAACCGGGAAGACGTTATTCGTCATTAAAAAGAGGGCAAAAGCCAAGAAAAATTGCAGGAATTGTTGCTATTAGTTCCTCACCTGTCCAGCACATTATAGAAAACAGGATAGAAGATTATCGAAGCAAACATGAATAAAAAGATGTATTTGGAACGGCTAAAAGATAATTTAGTACAAAATGCGGATAAAATGGGCATTAGGGATTCGTTTAGGTTAAACCAAAACAACGATCCCAAGCATACGTCTGATATTGTAAATAAAAATAACTTGGCTTATCTGGAACTGCCCACGGATCTCAATATTATTGAGAATTTGTAGTCAGTGTAGGAAAATAAAATAAGAAACCACAATATTTCTAATGCTTCTGATCTGAAATGGGCACTACAGCAAGAATGGGATAAACTTATAGGGTTTTCCAATAAAAAGTGTTCTTTTGAATAGCCCGATATTTCGGTAGATGTCACTTTTGAAGCTGTTATTTTTTGATATTTGACAATTAGAAACTAGGTCATTAATAAAAATGGAGCGATACACGCTTAAACAACGCATTCAACTTATTAAACTCCACTATAAAAATGGTGAAAATTTGGCAGAGACAGTTCGTAAAACTCAAACATTTTTGGGTCATCGTGAAGCACCTGGTCGGACCGCAATACAGAAATTGGTGAAAAAATTCGAGCTGTTGGGACAAGTTAGTGATGTGAAGAATAAACCCCGTGCACGTCGCTCAAGAGCAGCAGAAAATATTGTTGTTGTCGCCGAAAATGTTGAAGAAAACCCATATTTGTCCATTCCTCGTCGTTCTTTGGAATTAGGCAATCCCCAAACGTCATTATACCGTATTTTGCATAAAGATTTGGGTCTTAAAGCTTATAAAGTCCAGTTAACACAAGAACTCAAGCCGGCCGATTGTGTCGGTGAAATGCATGAAAATGATCTGGAGTTCCATCGAAAAATCATCCTGAGTGATGAGGCCCATTCCCAACTCGGTGGCTTCGTCAACAAGCAAAATTGTCGGATCTGGGGCTCGGAAAATCCAAGAGTTATTGTTGAAAAGCCTCTCTCTCTTCTCAATGTGTGACTGTTTGGTGCGGTTTACGGTCCGGCGGAGTCATTGGACCTTACTATTTCGAAAATGAAGATGGAGCAACAGTTACGGTGAATGGATTGCGCTATCGAGAGATGAGTAACTATTTTTTATGGACAACGTTTATTTCCAACAAGGCGGCACCACGTGCCAAACAAGCAACGAACCCATTGATCTTTTACGAGAAACGTTTCCGGATAACACCTCTTATCGGAACTAAAGGGTCCGATTATACAGCAAAACTTGTAGAATTTATGAATTCCCGATTAAAAGCTGTTCTGGATCAAAAATAATTCCCCACTAAGTATCATAAGCCGTAAGCCGTAATCATGCCATCGAAATATTAATGTGTTTATGTTTTTTGAATACTTTTAATTTAGTGCATCATTTAAGCTGTGACCTCAAAACTGTAACTGAATTTTTTTAATTTGCCATATCTTTCGTATGAGGAAGCATTTTTTGTTATTAAATAAAACATCTTAATTAACAAAAAAAAAGATTTTTTTTTATAAATCAAATACGAGTATCAAAAAATATATTTGATATTTTAATAATTTTTTTTGGCTGCATCAAATAAGCTGTGAGGCACTGTATATTCCTTTAGGGTAATTTTTTAAGGTCACGGCCTTGCAAATTACATTTCGGCTTGAATTGCTATTAAAAAGTTACCATTCTCAACAAGTGGAAATGGAAGTAGTCACAGGTCTGCAAGTTCTCAAGTCGCCATCATTCGAATTTTTTACTTTCTATTTTATTTTTTATTGAAGCTTTGACGCTGTTCGCTTTTGTGCTAACGGGACGAAAGTAAACAAGTCTTTGCGTCGAAATTGAATTTGCCTAGCACTAAAGAGATTATTAGACTTCGCTTCAGGGCACTAGTTGGCCATTCATCAGCTATGCAGCACAATCACATTAAATACTTCGTTAAATTTCCCATTGCCTAAATGACTTGCCTCAACCAACCGTTTTGCTTCACGCAACAGCGAAACAGACAGACAATTCATGGTCAAGGACTTGCTTAGTTTTGTTTTTTGTTTTTTTTTTTGTGCACTACCAATAATCCTTGAGCTAGTCGTAGGAGACGCAGTGCAGCCACTGCAGCAGGAAAAGCGAGTTATGCAGCATTGATGAGATTTGATCAACAAATTCACGACCAAAGCAGACGAGTCGTAGAAATTCGCCCGCACTTGTATGCCTTTAAATGTGCACTTACATCATTACCAACTGGCCGAAGGGACTATGCAAATTCTCGACTGACGACTGGGCATGTCAGTTGTCACACTGGACTATGTACGAATGTATGTACATATGTATGTACACCTTTCATAAAAAGCGTTCACAGCTTGAACTACAGCCTCTGTTTCGCTTCGCAAATAATCATAATTATGCAATACAACAGCAACAACAACTACGATTCAATGGAAATTTGATGCAGCTCAGTTACAGCAACAGCATAGCGCTAAGCGTGAATACTTAGAAAGGAAGGAGGAGGAGAAGAAAAAGAACAAACATTTCTAATATCTGTTGCCAGGCCGAATGCTTTAAGCGTTTCCCTCATTCACTCACCAATTCAGTTGACCAACCAACTACAAATTCCCAAATGCATTGCGGCCAATGTGCGAGGGTCAATGTGGGTGGCATTTTGTAAAGCACAAAATTTGATATTGAAAATTTCAATCCATTTCCATATGTTCGAAAAATGATAGCAATGATTATGAAGCTGTTAATAGCAATTATGTTGTGCCATTGAAGCTGCTGTGGCATAGACGCTTTAGTTCGTAGTTCGTAGCTGGTGTTAAACCGATCCAGCAGCACTAGTGCGAGTAAGCTGTCCTGTGGCAGGCCTGTGATTCAATTCAATTAAAAGCATTTTGCAGCATTTGAAAGCAAATTTCGAAAGGGATGACTCCATTGTCAGCCAGTCCCTCGGGTTGCTCGCCAATCCCATATGCCAAGCATATGCGGTGAGCAGGAAATTCTAGCTATCTATGTTCCCCTCCTTTTGCACTTTCTCCTACATGACTAGTAACCGTTTCATTATTTAACTACACTCCATCACTCAAAAGATAGTGCACCGATTTATTGGTCAACCAAACAAATAATGATTGAATGCTGATTTCGTGCTTTTGGTCAGCGGAAAGATGAACCAATAAGAAAAAGGTATGAGTTTGTCTGGCAGCAAGCCGCAATTGTTGTGTTGCCTGCAATAACTGGAAAGCTGTACGGTGTAGGAATTTTTCGTTTCTCATTTTGCATTTTGTTCCCCAAGTGGGCCGTTAGCGCCAGCATAGCTGTTATTTCTTACTTTTATTTTGTTGTTTTCTCAATTACAATTCTTTGGTTTTGTTGCTGTGGGGTTACGTTTTTGGTTGGTTTTTCTCACTCTGGATATGTTATTTTTTTTTACAACAAGTTCAGCTACTTCTGTAGTTGGAAGGTGTAAAAGTGAATGTAATAAATTTGCGCAGCTGCAGAGGGGCACAATTTCCCCATCTAGGTGTAATATTTAGGTTATAAAAAAGGTATCGCTAAGAAATAGGGCTCCCTCAATCGATGTGTATATGATTATACAGTGAATCAAAAAAGTATTGGCATACTCGAAAAGTCAAAGTTCTCAGTGCTATAACTTTTCTTCTAATGAAAGTATAAAAAAATAGAAAACGGTATTTTCTAAATGTACTTATTTATTACGTGTCTGAACAAAAAAAATTAATTTCGATTCATGTTTACAAGCCCAACCCTGAAAGGTAAAATAAGGCACAAATTCACATCACAAAAGTATTGGCACTACGCTACCCGCTTATTCCATTGCAGCTGTAACGCGCTAATACTTTGTGGGTCCTCCTTTAGACTGAATAACGGCCTGCGAACATCTCTTCATACTATTTACCAGATTTGCAGTTTCGGAAGATGTTATTTTACTCCATTCAGCAATTATTGCCTCTTTTAGAGAATCCTTTGACGTTATGTGGTTAGATTGTATCTTCCGTTCCAGAAGATGCCACACATGCTCAATAGGATTTAAGTTCGGCGAGCTGTTTGCAATGGTATATCAACCACTTCTGCACAAGACAAGACGAATGTTTTGGGTCATTATCTTGTTGAAATTGCGAAGTTGTCCCATTAAGGCCCAGTTTTTCGACACTTGGACTTAAATTTTCTTTAAGAATGTCGCGATACACATGATTATCCATTGTCTCATCTATGAACACTAGCTTTCCGACATCAGGTGCCGCGAAACCATCACATTTCCTCTACCTTGTTTAACTGTTTTAAGTAGGTTGTTCTCTTGAAGCTTTTTATTTGGCTTTCGCCAAATCATTTGTGCTCCATTTGTCCAAATTAAATTAAATTTTGATTCATCACTAAATATGGTGATGTTCCAAATAGCGTCGGGCTTATTTAAATGCACAATTTGACAGCCGAAGTTTTTGGATTTTGTGTCACCGTTGACACCACAATTCGCTCCCGTCGTTCCGTTAATTTTTTTGGGCGGTCAGATCTGCTCTCCGGAGCTATTTTACCAGTATTGCAATAATGCATAACGATGTTTCGAACGATGGACCATGATTTATCGACAAGTTTGCCAATTTCGCGATAGGATTTTTTTTCGCAATACAGTCATTAATTGACGTAGTTCTAGGGAAATTTCAGTACCACTACCATTTTGGTCCATGTCCGTTGAAATCGCGATCAAAAGTGATTGCGACCGTATGCAATTCCTAAAACGTACGAAAAAGGTAAAAAGCAAGAGTGAAAATAACGGGAGTTTACCGTTACGACGCCAAAAGCATGAGCTAACATAAAGAATGTGCCAATACTTTTTTGATGTGAATTTGTGCCTTATTTTACCTTTCAAGGTTGAGCTTGTAAACCTATGTCGATATTAGTTTTTGTTTTGTTCAAATACCTAATAAATAAATACATTTGGAAAATGCCGTGCTCTATTTTTTTATACTTTCATTAGAAGAAAAGTTTTAGCACTGAGAACTTTGATTTTTCAAGTGTGCCAATACTTTTTTGACTCACTGTACAAAGCAACAAAATTAAGAAAAAATTGTAAAAGAAAATTTAATATTGAATTACTTTAAAATTTGAGGGGTGAGAAAATATTAAGGAACAATTTTCTCTATTTTATACCCAAAGCACCTAAAACTGATAAATTGCAAAGTTCCCTAACATTGGCTAAAATTATTCATAAACAAAACACCAGCAGATTCATAGCTGGCATAGCTTACATTTTTTATGAATTATAGTAGATAGCCTTGGTAAGGTAGGGAATATTAAAGTAAATCGGCTTTTGACTTTAAGGCGATTTTGGACAGGAAAAAAAGATTGCTTTTAATTGGTGTTATATCTGAAAACTAAGGATGTGATTAAGGATGTTATTTTTCAAGTAGCAAATTCTTAAAAATAAGCTTATTTCAAAACCCCGCTACAAAAAGCCCGAAATTGAAAAAAATGATGTCATGGCCGGTCAGAAGTATTTTAATCAGCATTGCGATTAATCAAATAACAATAATTTGGCTTTTGCTAATCTGAAGTTAAGTTACTCCAGCAAATTGTGCAATTACTATAAATAATTTATGTAGTGATTTGGATAGTGATTCATTAAAATTTTGAATAATCAATTAAACACACAGCTTTACTGGCTAACTTAATTGCCCCATACAGCTATGTATGTTAGATGAAAGTACTCACACAAAGCGGTATGCATACTGTTCATACTGGTTCTGCTCGATACACTTTACAGCGATCGTAAATAACATAACGCGTTTCTCTCGCTCAAAAGTTGCTCACAAAAATCATCCTTGGCATAGTGCAAATCTCTAAAAGCCTCTAGTTGTGGAAAATTATTAAGGCACACACCGAAGTGCTTGTGCGAAATTTTTCAAGGTCATGGTGCCTATGTAAATATATTTCTAATCACAAACCTCTCTTAACGAAGTACGAATTTCCCTACAAAAAGCAAAGAAAAAAGTGTAAGTGTTATTTACATTAACCGCATCGGTGATTACAATAGCCATCCCTGATGTTAAATTACATTTAAATTTAAGGGGTAAACAGAGGCTGCAGCAGCCAGCAGTTGTATGCGCGTGAAAAAGCGAATAAAGAACAGAGCAGAGTATTTGAGTGGAGGGGGCAAAAAAATAAAATAAAAACAAAAATAGAATGCGGTCACTTTGCATAAAGTCAACAAATTTGAAAATCTTTTCAACAAAAAAATGCAGCAAAAAAGAAAAACGAAAAAAAATTAAGGTTGCTTTCATTAATGCATTCTTCGCTGAAACGGGCGACTAAAATTAAAATGAAATGAAAGCGAAAATGTAATTGGTAGCGATTCGGTGTAGCTTTGGTAATCACTGAATGCAACTTTTGTTCTTCACAACTGACCCAAGCGCACCGTTTCAAAGCTTTTGTCTCAAGACAACAAACTCTTGATGAAGCAGCGTAAAATTTGGTAGAAAAACAATACCAAACCAGTGGCAGACAATCTTTTTTTGGCACATTTTTCTAATATTCATAAAAGTGGTAAAGTAGTGACTGATATGCTTATTTTAATGTCTTGACATCACTCATGCCACCTGTCGGCTCAGAGTTAATTGTTACAGAAAGGTTATGCACACACACACACACACATACTCAAATTCAAATTTACGCCTCGTAAGTTTTTGTCAACTTGCGCAAACATTTTTTGCTGACCGTGTTAAAATTTATTTTATTTTATTATATTTGTATGCCTATTGTATTGGCACCCACCACCGACAGTAACAAAAAGTAACTCGCGTATACGCATTGCTGCACATTCACTCAATTGAGACTAAAGCCGCAAAAGTCTAATGAAAGTTAATGAATGCGGTTGGCATGTAAATATACTTATTGTTAGTGTTGAAAGGGTTTTTATACAAACTTTTTTTAGCCGCGTTACATTTTCTTGCTTTTTGAAATCTCTTCAAATTATTAAATTAAAATTTGCAATGGATTTTAATTGGCTTCCATATGTGGTGGGTGACATTTTCATGGAAATATTACATTAAGCGTAGCTGATGCCTATGAGTGGAGTTTAGGTGACTACATTGATAAAGGCTCTCTGACTGACAATATTCTGCTAATCTGTGCATATGTATGTTATTTGATTTGCTGGCAATGTTAATTTTTAATTTTTTCTATGCATACTTGCATTTTCACGGAAATATTACATTAAGCGAATCTGATGCTTATGAGTGGAGTTCCGGTGACTACAGTGATAATAGCTCTCTGACTGTTAACCGCCTGCTAATCTGTACATATGTTATGTGACTGGCTGGAAATGTTAACTTTGAATTTTTTCTATGCATTCTTGCATGTATACATATTTGTGGTAGACCAATAAAACAGCTCGTTTTATGTGGTCATTAAGGGCAGTTTATGATGCACCATTTAATGGAGGCGGTTTCTACAATTAACAGTTTTTAGTTAGATAATTGCCAGGACTTTACATAAAAAAAAAATAAATAATTGGCGCGTACACTTCTGTTAGGTGTTTGGCCGAGCTCCTCCTCCTATTTGTGGTGTGCGTCTTGATGTTGTTCCACAAATGGAGGGACCTACAGTTTCAAGCCGACTCCGAACGGCAGACATATTTATGAGGAGCTTTTTCATGGCAGAAATACACTCGGAGGTTTGCCATTGCCTGCCGAGGGGCGACCGCTATTAGAAAAATGTTTTTATTAATTTTGCCTTCACCGAGATTCGAACTAACGACCTCTCGGTGAATTCCGAATGGTAATCACGCACCAACCCATTCGGCTACGGCGGCCGCCAAAGGACTTTACATACCGAATGAATAATTACTAAATGCATTTTTACATACACTGCATACCTGACTAGTGCCTGAACGTGGAGCGTGTTTTAATAAAACTTATTTTATAGCATACAAATTATACCGAAAATATTATCTTTTTGCATCCAAAATGAAAATTTTATTGTATTTTCTCCATTCATCAAACTTGAGTTCTATAGTATATTCGTTTATACACTAACAAAAATAATTTGGTATTTAATTTTAGTTTAACCTAGCGTGAGTTATTCCTGCGATGCCAGGGCAACTGTATTCTGAGTGGTTACAGAAAATGAGGTGCCATTGACTGAGTTTACAATATTTTGAAATGCAATATCAAAAAAAAAAAAAAATGTATTAAATGCTTTTCTGTGATGTGTTGGAAAGTTTGAATACATTTTTTAAGTCCGTTTGAATGATAATTTTGTGTATCACAAAAAACATTAGAGAAATTCAACTCCCATAATGAGGTTAGTCCACTCTATAAATAAACAAAAAAACGATTTTTTTTGCGTAAAAGATTCCGTATTTCCTAATTAATTAAACCTAAGGTTGCTCATTGGCTTTATACTGCTATTGTCAGACTTATTCTTCTATATGGCGATGTTGTCTGTTGCGATGATATGCAGAAAAAACCTATTATAATTATTTTATTGAAAAAGGTGCAGAGATCAGCGGAATTAGCAATATGTGGCGTCATGAAAACCACGCCATTCATGACTTTGGATATCAGATTACATCATCCCCTAGATCTCTTCTGCAAATACTCAGCGTCCTGTTCCTGCACTGGCTGTCATTCGCTTCGGGTTCGTCGTCGCAGAGGTGGGAGTATCGTTTATTTGCTGGATGACAGTGTTCTTTTGGGGGTTCGAGAGCGCCCTTCCGTCTTCGGCTGCCTTCACGAACGTCTGTAGTTCAGCGTTACATCCAGCAGCTCAGCCATTTTGGATACTCCAGCTTTGACTTCGTTGCTAGTGTCCTTTTGGCGTCTGAACGCCTGCTGCGTAGATCTTATCACCAACTTACATTGGGAAATCGCATCTTCCTCCATCCTCCTCATGTTTTTTATTAGCTCGAGCCGAGGAGACATTTCAATTGCGCCGGTTGACGCGCTCTCTTTTGTGGGGATTGTTTCTGTGTTCCCATTCGTTGGAAAGGGAGTGACGAGCCGTTCTGCTGCTGCAAGAGTGCTGGTTGGTTTATACTGCGCTGGCCCTCCAATGGCGGTATTGGAAGCATCCTTCAGCTGGATATTGATGTTACTGTGCCCATTGCCGTTGGTGGGGCTATCAGCTTTGACATTTTTAAACGCAGTGCGGGCTGGTCCGCTTCTAGCTGCATTAAGGATTAGAGCATTCTCTGCCGGCCAGTTTCCTTAAGTGTCCCCATAGCTATCTATGCGAGCAGGGAGTCCATGCGAGGGATGACTTTACGCTCATGGGCATTAGAGTTCAGAGTCAAGATTTCTCAACTGACTCTTCACCACCAACTTAATGGTGACGCGTAAGGAACGTAACAGAAGGCTTGCCAGAGTTTTAACGGGACGGAGGCGATTATAGCATTAGCCTATCAGAAATTTCGGTGAGGTGTCACCCTCCTGTACTGAGGTGATAGAACACTCTTTCACCAGCACATAGACTTCCTAATCTAAGAATATTTTCCAGCATAAAGTAATCAGGATCTTACTAGTCTCGATCCTGATGAGTTTTACAGCCCTGCCGCTGGAGGTACTCGGGGTATATGAGGCCTATCGAGCTGAGCCCCTTCCTCCCCTGCCGGATTTTAGTCGCCTCTTACGACAGGCATGCCTTACTGCGGATGTATTCTTTTCCCCGACCCGCTGGGGTAAAGAATACATCCACGGTAAGGCATGCCTGTCGTAAGAGGCGACACTCCTATACGAATGTACCCAGTGATTGTGATTATTACCCTCCTATTCTCTGCTTCGAAAGGAGTTTCTCAATGAAAATCCCTTCTAGACTGGAATGACTTGAAAAAGATCCATCACTCAACACACTCGTTCTACACGGACGGATCTAAAATGGACACCGGTGTAGGATCAGAGCAGCGAAGAGCTTTTTATCCATGAATCCTTTAAACTACCGGATCACTGTAGTGTTTTTGCAGCAGAAATTAACGCTATTCATGAAGCCTTAAGATGGTTAGAGATTAAAAGAATATCATCAACAGATATCTGCATTCTATCAGACAGCCAAACTGCCCTACGGGCCCTCGATGCATTCCAAATAACATCAAGGAGTTACTTACATTGCCACCAATCTCTTAATCAGATGGCCAAATAATATCGTATTATCTTATGCTGGGTTCCGAGCCACAGAGATATACCAGGGAACTGTAGGGCTGACCAACATGCAAGAGAAGGTACCTGTATGCCAAACATAAGCAACTTTATACGGGTACCTCTCACAACTTGTAAGCTTCTTGTTATGGATGAACTAATCAGTTCTGTAAATCAAAGATGGATTAGTGCCAATACCTCTGAAATAATTGCTTGGCAGACATGGCTAAGGCTAAATCTAAGTCTGTCCAAGAATATTATAAAATGGAATAGACTTCAAATTAAGACCTTAGTAGGGGCCCTCACAGGAGATTGTCGCATAGGAAATCACGCAAGGAGATTAAGCGTTTACATGCATGATTTCTGTCGTAGCTTAAGGAATGAGGAGGAGTTGGAAATAATTCAACACCTTTTTTGCACCTGCCCGGCTCTAGCCGGAAGGAGGAACCGATATTTAAGATCCTACTTCTTAATGAATACAGATAATCTATAAACTTAGGTATCAACAACCTTTTACGCTTTGTCAAAAGCTCAGGATGGTTCAATATGGAAAGGGAAATATAGCCCAGCCTCTGCGGCTCACAACGGACCCATTTCGTAGTCTAAGTGGCATCGCTGTCTCTAAGTGCGATGCAGCTGCCAAACCTAATTTAACCCAACCTTTCCTATTACCTTAAAAATTATATACTTAATCGATTTGGGTGGAAAAAATATCTAAAAAATATCTAAATAAAATCAGGTGATAACTTAATCGCGACTTTCTGCATTTTCTCTATTTTATTGGATCATAAATTTTTTTGTATGGGATGGTACCCAGATATGGGAATTATCGGTTCTAACATATTTTGATAATGCGCCATATAATTGCATTTATCTTTCTTGGGTCAGCCAAAATACGCATGGCTGTAGTACTCATATATGCAGCTTCAATTACCAATCTTTGCTTTCAAGATATATTTTACATTTCTTCGTTTTATGATGTGTGAAGTGCCAATTTGATGCTGTGCCAACTATGAAAAGTGCAAATATGAACAGGCACATTTTCAATAAAAACATTTCCATTTGCATTTAATGCATTTAAGCACACCACAGCTGCACAAATAAAAATACTTTCATCCATACGTATTGAGTGGCAATCCACTTTTATTGATATCATTTAAGCTACACTTCAATTTCCTTTTTGAAATCTGATGTCTTACTATTGCAAGTGTTTGCTAGCCAAATTGCAAATGTGCAATTTTCGAAGTGATTTTCCAGTTATGCTTACTAAAATGGATTTGTTGCATTCTTGTTTTGCTTTGTTGTATTTTTGTTTAGCTTTGTTATGCATGTACATTTACCCTCACTGCACATAATCACGCTTATCTTAAATACTAACAGGAATTGCGCCGATTATGTTAACAAGAGATAAAAATCATTGCTCAACAGGGGAAGTGCATAACAACATAATGGCTGATAGGGAATTTTAATTGTTGAGCGATTGGTTTTGGAGAAAGTCAGCTGATAGTATTAAAAAGCTTAGGCAGTTTGTTATTTATTTAACAGTTTGATAGTTTAACTAAATAAATGCAATTTTAGAAATTACACGCTTACAGAAGGATTACTAGTATAAAAAATCAATTTAAAAATATGTAAATTACATGCACTAACAATCACAAAATATTTTGTTGTTAAAAAAATGCTTGATTTTGTATCAAGGCATAATAAACTGCCTTTTTCTAGGCATAATAAACTGCCTTTTCAAGGAAAATTGTCCACATTAACTCAAACCATCTCATTTTTTTGTTCACGCGATCAAGGACTGTTACTTCTAGCAGCACTGTTACACTAACAGGACTGTTACTCTAGCAGGGCTGTTACTTTAGCCGGACTGTTACTCTTGCAGCACTTCACGAACATATCGCACCTTAAATACAAAAGGGGCACAACTCAAAATTTTCCACACTCGAGCTTGACTTGTTTACAGTAGCACAGAAAACAAACTATGTGACATATCACGCTGAAATTTGCCATGTAAGCTTATAACAGTCCTACCAAAAAACAAAAATGTATTTTTGCCATATGTCATCCGCGGACCGTTTTATTGATAACGTCTCGTTCATATTTGAGCAGAAGTACATTTTGAGTTGTGACCCTTTTGTATTTAGGGTGCGATATATGTATGGCGAATGTTTATGCTGCTACAACAAAAAGAACAACTGCGATGTGTTTCAATGTGAGAAAATCATTGCATTTGAAACTTCAGAATGATTTATGATTTATGATCCTTTACTGTCATCACACGCTAGTGGTAGGTAGTTTGATGCCCACGTCCATGAAAAAACTGACTTAGAATCTGATATCGTTACTACCAATGACGAGGCTCCACAGATTGGTTAAAAATAGATATTAGAACAGGATCCAACATCCTTTCATTGCAACTCTCACTAAGAATAACTTACATACTACTAGTCCGCTGCAGTCTGCGGACTATGCAACTAACATAGCAACAAAGTTAAAGAGTCTGTAGGAATTGTTAACTTCAAAAATCGCCTTTATTGGGGAGAGTAAGTATGAGGTGAAGTCAATTAAGGCGGTAAGGCTTAACTTGAAATATGTACAAAATTGCCAAATATCGCCTTGATAGGCTAACATCAATATGTATTGGGCCCCGAGTTATAAAGGTGTTCCGGCAAATATGAAAACCATAAGTTTTCGGGGAGTTCCAGAGGTAAACATTTAAGTCAGGACTTAAGCAAATGAGTCCAATTGTTCTATGCCTGTGGTGAAATGGTTGAAGTACCAGTCTGGCACCCCTCAAGTAGCACTAAAGCGCCGTTTTGATACCATTAACAGACCTCCAAACAGCTCTGGCTGACTGTTGGGCTTCCTGTAGTCACAAGTAGAGTATATATATATAATTGGCGCGTACACCCTTTTTGGGTATTTGGCTGAGCTCCTCCTCCTATTTGTGGTGTGCGTCTTGATGTTGTTCCACAAATGGAGGGACCTACAGTTTCAAGCCGACTCCGAACGGCAGATATTTTTATGACGAGCTTTTTCATGGCAGAAATACTCTCGGAGATTTGCCATTGCCTGCCGAGGGGCGACCGCTATTAGGAAAATTGGTGAATTTTGCTTTCACTGAGATTCGAACCAACGACCTCTCTGTGAATTCCGAATGGTAATCGCGCACCAACCCATTCGGCTACGGCGGCCGTTTATAGGTATACGGATCAGAAAATTCAGTTGTATTGCGACGGATGAAGCCTAGAACCGAATACGATTTTGAAAGAATAAAATTAATGTGACCACTGAAGACCGACATTTTGTCAAATGCCTTAGAGAAGTCAGTGTAAGCGTAATCAACTTTAGAAAACGATGAAATACAAAATTCGCAAGAGTAGTAGCTGTAGAACGGCCACGGTTACTAAACCATGTCGGTTTGGGTTAATTAAAGACTTAACCGCAAAATAAATGTTGTCCTTACAATGCACTCAAACAGTTTAGAGATGAGTGATAGCATTGATATCAAAGACATTTTTTCGCTCTTCGGCAGACAATGGCAAATCTCCGAGTGATGAAAAAACTCTTCTTAAAAAATTACCTGCCATCCGGTGTTGGCATAAAACTGAAGTTTCTCCATTTGTGGAAAAATATCAAGACGTACAAAACAAATAAGAGGCCAAGCAGTTAATAAATTAAAATATAACGCGTAAATTCTAGTGCAATATTTGTTTCTTAAGCACAATTATGAATACAAATATGTTAATATGTTTATAGCGTTAAATTTTATTGACATTTTATTTTATGTTTTCATTAAAAAGTTCTAAACGCGTAAGCTTTAAAGTAGCGTATTTCCATATTGCTTGCATTACAATTTCTTTTGAACTTCGATTTATTTTCTAGCTTATTTTCGGTCGCAAATAAAATTTTTGTTTAAATTTCCATTGCCTCAAGCAAATTTCAAATTTCAAAAACTCCCAAAAAATTATAATTCAAAATTTCAGCTGAATAATATTTTATTATAACACCATACAAAGTTTTCGGAGCCAAATGCCCTGGTACTTTAAAAATGGAATACCCAAAGATTAAGGCGGGAAAAATAGAAGTAAATGCCGCAATTTTAAATTTTGGCGCATTTCCTGTCAGGTCGATAAGTAGCCTATTGAAAACTTTAGGTGAATTTTCTCGAAACTAATTATATTTATGAAGAGCTTTTTCATGGCAGAAGTACACTCGGAGGTTTGCCATTGTCTGCCGAGGGGCGACCGCTATTAGAAAAATGTTTTTATTAATTTGGCTTTCACCGAGATTCGAACCAACGACCTCTCTGTGAATTCCGAATGGTAATCACGCACCAACCCATTCGGCTACGGCGGCCATTTGTGGAACAACATCAAGACGCACACCACAAATAGGAGGAGGAGCTCGGCCAAACACCTAACAGAAGTGTACGCGCCAATTATTTATTTATTTTAATTATATTTATAGAATCAGTCGGACTCATAACTAAAACAATGTTTGAAGGTTGGTTTGAAGCTTTAACTGTAACTAACGGGTGATTTTTTAGCTATTATCTTTTTAAACAGTTGGCTTAAACAGCTGACGCACGTTTCGTGTTTTGTTTCACTGTCAAACATCTTCAGTTTGGTCTGTAATTTAACCATGAATTTAACAACGCTTGCAATTCATTGAATTTTATTATAAAATTCTTGTTCTGTTAAGAAAGTTTATCGCGCGCTTCTTCCATTTTATGGTCAGTTTAATCGACCCACTGAAGCGGCTATTCGAGCTATTTTGACTAAATTTAGAACCAAATTTACATTATTGGACATCATACCAACAACCTGGTTACGTAGAGTGCGAACTGAAGAAAATATCGCAGCTGTATCGGCCAGTGTTAATGATGACCATCAATTATCGATTCGTCGCCGTTCGCAGCAATTGGGCCTCTGTTACTTAACGACGTGGAAAATTTTGCGAAAGGATTTAGGTGTGAAGCCTTTCAAAATACAGCTGGTGCAAGAATTGAAGCCGATCGACCTACCGCAACGCAGAATTTTTGGTGAATGGGCTCTTGGAAAGTTGGCCACTTTTTTATCGAAAAATTGTGTTAAGCGACGAAGCTCATTTTTGGATCTATGGGTACATAAATAAGCAGAATTGTCGATTTTAGAGTGAAGATCAGCTAGAAGAATTGCAAGAGCTACCAATGTATCCAGAAAAGGTCACAGTTTGGTGCGGTTTATGGGCCCGAGGTATCATTGGACCGTTCTTCTTCAAAGATGCTGGGAATCGTAACGTAACTGTGAATGGTGAGCGCTATCGTGAAATGATATCCAACTTTTGTTTTGCCGAAAATACAACAGCTTGACGTGCATGACATGTGGTTTCAGCAAGACGGTGCCACATGCCACACAGCACGCGTAACAATGGACTTGTTGAGAGGCGAGTTCGGTGAACATTTTATTTCACGTTCGCGACCTGTCAATTGGCCACCCAGATCGTGCGATATAACGCCTTTAAATTATTTTTTGTGCAACTATATTAAAGCTCATGTCTATTCAGACAAGCCAGCTTCAATTAACGCATTGGAAGACAACATTAAAGCATTTATATGTGAGATACCGGCCGAAACATTGGAAAGAGTATGCCAGAATTGGACTAAGCGGATGGACCACTTGAAGCGCAGTCGCGGTCAACATTTGCATGGAATAATCTTCAAACATTAAATTATATGGACTGTATTATCGATTTAAATAAAAATTTCATGCGTTTTTCTGAATTTTACGTGTGTTTTTTTTTTTAAACTTTCTTATAAACTTTCCTTAAAAAATCACCCTTTACATTCACAATTCCACTTTGCATGGAAGTATTGATGAGATTATTCCACCATATTACATAATTGTGCTTTTATAAAAAAATGATGATTGCTTTTTTTAATTTATATATGCGTCTTGCTGTTGTTTTACAAATGGAGGAACTTACAGTTTCAAGCCGACTCCGAACGGCAGATATTTTTATGACGTGCTTTTTCATGGCAGAAATACACTCGGAGGTTTGCCATTGTCCGCCGAGGGGCGACCGCTATTAGAAGCATTTTTTCTTCATTTTGTTGATTCACCGAGATTCAAACTTACGTACGCACCAACCCATTCGGCTACGGCGGCAGAAATTTTTCATTACTTTTTTTTTATTTTTATTATATATTTTTTTATATATAGCAAAAAAAATCCCTCCGACTGTCCGAAAATTCAAAATATCTGGCTCAGCTGGTCAGAAAAAGGTTTCGTTGGAGAACAAATATAGAAGTAATTATTTAAGCAGTTTATGACATTTATTATGTATGAACCTTTCTGGAATAACGGTTTTCCAGAATGGGCTGAATTCATCTAAAAAATTTGGTTAAAAAATGATTTTGTAAAAAAACAAAAACATGAAAACCGTTGAAATTCTCTATATTTTTTTTTTGTCACTATCCAATTTGTTGTAAATGACTGAAATCTCAGACAAAATAGAGATAAACAATTTGTGTACAGGCTTCTTGTGATGATGATGTGTTCGAGAGCAAAGCTATACAATTTTCCTTATATATGTATGTAAGCACGCATTGAAATTTCGCGACTTGGGTATTTTCATTTGCTCATTCACAACTTTTTTTTTATTTATTCATCGATTTAATTTTTTTATAAATATGCTCTGAAATAGGGATACAAATTTGCAATAACCCGATATTTTCAAGAATTAGGCATTTCAGAATCGACTATTAGGCGTCTACCAAGAAAATGGATTGCTTTTTCCCCAACTTAATATAAGTGTTAGGCGCCGTATTTTGAATAAAAATAGTAAAACCTGAATGAATCTAAATTATTTATTTATTATTTTTTAAAATAAAATCCACGTGTGCCTTTTGAGGGACTCTTCACATTCCGATAAACAAATTGAAGGGGTTTATTATTATTTGCTTTCAGTTTTATAAACGATGTTGAGTCAGTACTCTCTCAACCATAATAAAGAACAAGGAGAAAGTTACTGCGGCTCAAACTACTGGCGCACGGAAAAGAACAACTACAGGTTAATTTCCTCATCTGGAAGAAATCCTGGTCATTTGGCTTCGACAGTGTAGAGGACAAACAGTATCTATTCGCGGAATGTTGGTAAAGGAAAAAGCAAAAGAGTTCGCGTCTACTCTAAACATACAAAACTTTGCGGCAAGTGAACGGCGGCATTCAAAATTTCAAAGAGAGGAATGGAGTCGTGTTTGCTGACTATGTTCAAGTAGATGAAGATGTTGCTGTCTCTGGATCACTAACCGATGGTGAAATTTTATCTGCGACAGATGCGAATGAAAAGAGCAACGATGAAGATGAAGACGATGCATCAGATCCTTTGGCAGTTAAGGTAGAAAGAATCTCATTCGATAACTTACAAAGCTTTTGTCTACAAAACGAAACTGATGAAAGAGCATACCGGGCACTTTTTCTCCTTAAAAAAAGTATTGACAAGTCTAAGCAGCAGCAATGTGCTTCGAAGCAAAACCGTATAAATGAGTTCCTTTCAAAGATTAATTAATTCACATTATGAATATGTAAAGCATTAGCAGTTAAATAAAAACACTTGATAATTCGAAGTTTTATTTATTTTTTCTCAAAAATTTTGAATCATTTAATATTTCAAAATCTCGATAATTCGTAATATTTTAAAAGTCCTTCGAATTTCGAATTAACGAGAACCGCCTGTTTTATATTATTTGTTTATTTAAAATAATGTAATTTTTTCAAAAAAAAAAAAATTATATATTTTTAGTTGAACATTAAATTAACCAAATAAGTATTTTAGCTAAATGGAATGAGAACAGCAATTGCTCGCATTTTTGTTTTTAAGTTTCTAAATTGTTTACTTATGTTTGGGCTGAAGTCTATTTTCTTCACTAAATTTCCTCAACAAAAATATTTTTCAAGATTTATTTTAGAGTTTTTATGTTAAGATAATTTTTTAAATTTTTCACACACTGCAACTGGTTAAAAATACTTCATTTAGAGAACAATAAAAATATTTTCATAATTTGCTATTTTCATAAAATATTTATTTCATTTGTTTTATTATTATTTATTTTTCTTATGCTCTATAATCTTCTCTACGTCAGCAGAGATTTTTTGTAGTTCATGCAAAAAAAAAAATTTTTTTTTGTTTATTTAAAATACATTTATTTGAAATATTTGTCGAGGTTTATTTTAGTGTTTTCATGTTAAGATAATTTTTAAAATTTTTCACACACTGCAGCTGGTTAAAATACTTCATTTAGAGAACAATGAAAAAATATTTTCATAATTGCTATTTTCATGAAATATTTTTTTTTTCTATTATTTTTTATTTTTCGTTCTATAATCTCATTTTCTATAATCTTCTCTACGTCAGCAGAGATTTTTTGTAGTTCATGCAAAAAAAAATTTTTTTTTGTTTATTTAAAAATTTATTTATTATATTATTTGTTATTTGTTGAAATAATGTAATTTTAAATATTTGTCGAGGTTTATTTTGTGTTTTTATGTTGAGATAAATTTAAAAATTTTTCACATACTGCAACTAATCAGAATTACTTAAATCAGAAAACACAGAAAAAATATTTTCATAATTTGCTACAATATTTTCGTAAATTTTCTTTTTTCAGCGTTCTTTATTAAATATTTTTCATGATAAGTCTAAAATCATTTTATAATTATTTATTTATTTTTTTTTTAATTACTATTATTTAATTTCTAATTTCCACGTTTCATTTGTAAACTGGTACTGCTTAATATTCTTTCATTTTAAACCCTTCAATCACCTTACCGAGCGACTAAACAACAGAACGCGCCAAACGCGCAACACCGACTGAAGCGAAACGAAATAAAGGGCGCGCTTTTTACACTCTGCCACTCGGCAAAAGGATCTGCCAGCACAAACACACACAACAACAAAAAATAAAAATGAAAATAAAAAGAAAAAAAAGAAACGCGTAGAAAAAGCAAGTAATCCAACGACAAATGCAGAGCAATGCAGACAAATAGACAGGCAGCAGCTGTACGGACAACCACAACATGTGCAGGCAGGAAGCCACAATAAGCGAGTAGGACATAGGCAACAATAAGAACAACACGAATGCATAATTGCAGCGAGAAAAAAGTGACGGAAAAAGCAGAAACACAAACGAAGTGAGGAAGCGTGAAACGCTTGAGGGATCAAACACATGCACGGGTGAGAATGTGTGTGTGTGCAACTGTATAGGAAAGGCAAAACCACAGGCATTTTGAGTGGAGAAAGCGCTTTTTTGCACTAATTTTGGTTTAAGTCTGTGTGAGTGTGTGTGTCAGCAACAGTTCATTCATAAAACTGCTAGTGCCTACGCTGCATTGCTGACATCAACAAAAACCCGAGCTGAATATCGGCGCCGGCGCAGCTGAAAAGAAAGCACAAAAAAGAGGCTACCAGGAAAGGGGCAGTTGGTGTGGGGCAACAAACGGCACGTGTGCGGGGAGGAACACTTGTTGCTGACAGTAGTAGTGGAACAATCATAATTGCAAGAGGTGTATGAGAAGTAAGCATAAAATGTGTGTGGGGGTGTGTTTTGTTGTGCGGGTATGTACGAGTAAGTGTAGGAAATGCCAGTGTACGAATGTCAGCACGACCGCAAACGACATATTTATGTCGTTTCAAAAGGAGTCGGTGTGCTAACAGTTAATGCAATTTTTAACCTTTCAACGACAGTCATTTGTCAGCCAAGAATGCAACACAGCCGCTGTTTATTTGTGTGCATGTGTGTATGTATGTGAATATGCAGACAAAATTGAGCATTTATTATATTCCCCTTACAAATTTTATTATTTATATATTGTATTTTCAGTTGTATTTTTCTCAATAAAATTGTCAACCGCTGACAAGACAATAAATGTCGCGATTAACTGACAAATTCATTGGGTTAGAAGAAAGCAGTAAGCTTTAAATTGCAATGCATTTATGCAACGATATAATTGGAATACACCAGAAATAGCATTCCGAAGAAAGCTAATAAAAAGAGCTGACAAGCATTTGATATGCTGGCGCAGGACAATGACAGCTGTTCTCGTATAGATACTATAGTAGTACATTTACTATTGTATAAGATTGATTTTGTCATAGGAAAAAATTAAATTTTGTTTTATTAATATAAAAAAAATTTTAGTTTGCAATTACTCATATACCGGCTTATTGGCAATTGGGAAGGTAGCAAGACAGGTCGTAAAGAAAGTAAAAATTTATAGAGATTGGTTGAAACGCTTCTTAGCTCTCATGTTACATATGAAACTGACAGATGGAATCATTTTTTTATATTCTTTGCACAGCAAAAGCGAGAGGTTTATAATCATACTTAAGACAATACGGTCTAAAACTTTCTAAAAATCGATTTTTTATTTTTTTTATATTTCGAAAGAATAGTATCTTAAGAATATACTGTGAAATTTTCATGCGGAAGTTCCCAATATTATAGCTTCTTGAGCCCATTAACTAGGCAGAGAGCGGTCCACGCGCTCCTGTACCTCAAACTTTAAACTCATTTATCTCGAAACCCATTTGAATTATTTCGGTTTTTGTTTTTTTTAAACTGAAAAAACAGTCATATTGATTAATACATTTTTTGGTTTTTGTGCTTCAAATAAATAGAATAGCCAAAATGGACAACATTAATTTTTTATTTTTTTTGTTTTTTGTAAATTTAGTTTTTAATTTTTTTATATTTTTTTTTCTTTTTTTTAAGTTAAATAAAAAGTCTAAAAATTTAAATATCGTTTTTAATTTTTTTGTTGTAAAAAAAAAATCCTGAAAATACCCCAAATTTTAGAGCTCTAGATCACCGGGACCCCTTAAACTTCTGTAAGATTAATGTAAACGGCCGTCTCTCTGTTAAGCAGCTATTAGAGAGAAAACTATGTTGGGGAGCTTTGTTAAGGAAATCAAACTACAACAAAGAAAGTATGTGTATAATTGACATAACTGCATTAAGAGGGAGCGTGATGCACTTATTCTGTTAAATGGCAAAATCCACGTGATGCATATTCTGTATTACGTAATAAGCATTAAATGTATGTAAGTTACAAAGCTTAAGTCTTAAACTGAAGCTGTTAGCTGTTCGCATCTATTTAACTCGCGCATTCCCATAGAACTGTTACATGCATGCTTGAGCTTAGCGTGCATGCCGTTGCTCTCCGATTATGTTTGCTTAAAGCTGAGATTTTTATAAGCGGTGTTATTTAAAAGCTCATTTCAGACGTAAGTTGAAATGGAGGTGTCTGAAATTTTACAGGCATTATTTAAGTATTCGAAGAAAAAAGTTGTTAAGAAAAAAGTTGAAAAAATGAGTTTTTTTTAGTATTTCAAAGTTAATAAACGTTTACTTGATTGAATGGGTTTTTAAATAAAATATTTTTCCAAGTGTATGCATTTATTTAAGAGGTTAGGGTTAGTCAGAATTTTCAAAAAGTTCGGTTTTTGTTTTTGCATTTTCTTTAAGTATCTTACAATAATTAATATCTTAAAAATATTGTGTGAAAATTTGAAGTGAATCCGACGAATACTTTTCGAGTTATTCAATAATAGCAAAACTTTAAATGGATTTTTCTCAACACTATGTTTTTTGAACTGGCGATCACTGTAACTTAAAAACCGCTTGATAGATTTTAATAAAACTTATGGTATATTGCTTTTGAAAAACATAAAAAACTAGTGCCTGATCGAAGAATTTTTTTTTTTGAAAATTTTTTTTAATTGTTAATTGTCAATTTTTTTTCTCGAAAATCTGAAAAATATTTCCTGTGTCCGCCATATTATTAATTTTGAGTAAAAAAGCTTCGATCAGGCACAAGATTATCTATTAATAAAACTAGTTTCTCTTGTCCGATTAATTTTAGACGAATCTCCAATGACTTGTCACCGCAATGGACTTCTGGAGAAACGGGCTCCACACAAACAGCGATAACTTTTACAATTATAATTTTTTTTTTTAATTTTGCTAAAGTCAAGTCGAAACATGATGTATTAATGCTATGTTTTTATTTTTGTAAAATAAAGCAATTGACTATTAAAAAAAAATTTTTTGGAAATCATAATTTTTTCGGGCCTCCGACTACCCTAACCCCTTAAAGCCCTTCATATGTTTAAGAAACGTACAAATTAATATAAGGCGCCTTCAATTCGCTACTTCTTTATCATTCTACATTCAACATAAAACTCAGTGCTCAGTGCTCAGTTCGAAATTGCCCCACTTCACTACCTATTTTTTTTCTCATAGTACATCTAACATAATTCTGCCGCCTACAACTGTTAACTATTTACTTCGCCTGCTTAACATAACCTGACCCCCTTCTTCAACGGCAATTAGAGTGTCAACAAATGTCTGGTTATTTAAAATTTATATGACAATTATGACAGTTGCTTGGTCAGTGACAGCTCAATACGATAATTATACTGCAATAAAAAATGTTGTATACCTTCAACAAAACATTTTTCGATATAAATATCCTCACCAAGCAACTTGCAGAAATATTCAACTTGTACTTTTTAACGAATTATTTTATTGAAAATATTATTAAAAAATGGATAAGGTGCTTTTGAATTTTATTTTATATTATTTTTTAAAAATTAATATGAAGGTGTTAGTAGCGTTCAACTGCTGGGATATGGAAAGTAAGTAAAAAATGCAGTTCAAGTAAAGTTATACAATTTTAGTGATATTAACTTAAGTTATTTGCTTCATTGTTTTGGGATTTTTTCGATTATTCAACTAATTTCAAATTCAAAGCTGCTGTGTAGGGCTATATCTCAGTTTGCCACCTTTTCTATTTGTTGAAAATTATATAAGCGAATGTTTGCTGCAAAACTGCGAAGCTTCAAAAGCTAACTGCTGAAAACGCTACCGAGAAGCAGTCGTTTCTTTGCGAAACTTTTTTTTTAGTTAAAGGTTCAAAAACTCCAAGCTTCCCAGATTACCGGGTGAGTGTATACTCGTATTTTAATCTCACTCTCTTTTTTCAAACTCGCCATGGCACATTTTGTGATTTCTATTTTATTACTGAAAATTTCTTAGAATTTTTATATTGATCTGAGTTTTTTGCGAAAGAAAATCGGATGACGATGAGAATCATAGCTCAGAATGATCCAGAGCCTCTATTGATTAAGTCTGGATTGACGAATTTATTCAAAAGGTCTAGCCTCTAATGTATACGACGCGATAGTTATTGGTGGAAATTTGATATTTGAGTGACTCAAATATAGCCCTAGACAGGCATTCGTCACAACCATTAGATGCTTATGAATTGAACAAAAAAAAGTTTATATTCGATTAAATTATATACAATATTTCGAGCGGAAGTCAAGCAGAAGTACTTGCACAACATATTCGTCTGCCATATGCTCGGGTTAAGATGTTACAAAGTCTTAGATTTGAATATTCTTTTGAAAATACCAAGCTAATTCACCACTAGAGCCGTTGCATGGTGAAAAGATTTTTAGAGGCGTACTACCTAGCAGACCCCGTTATTCGGCTCTGAGTGAATTTGACAGATATGCCGACGTCATTCGTTTTGTATTTCACAAAATTTATAGTGAAACACATATCGAATAACGTCGAATCCAAAGTTCCCATGAACATTTTTTTTCACCATACCCAACGAGCAAACCTGCTATCTATCATCCTTGGAGCATTTGTAGGTAAAAGAACATACATTCAACCACTTATTATTGCCCCCATTTGCTAATTAATCAGCTAGATTTGCTTTCATCCGCGGCTCTCTCCCAATTTTCACAGCTTTCCTTGATTAAGAAAACGAGAAGCCAATCTTAGATGCTCGTACTCTCCTTTATATATACTAAGTTGTACATATATATTAAGCCACTCTTAACTTCGAAAATAATAACACAAAATGTTCTTAAAAAATATAAAACTTAACAAAACCACTGTAAAGCGAAAGGAGTGAAACTACTTGAAAAGTTCAGCATGTATAGCTTATTCAAGTCAACATACTTGCTAAAACGGGACCAAATATTGTAATTTAGGTTCCTATATTTTATATATTTTGTACTGCAATTTTTCTTAAGAATGCCTATTTTTTAAGGGGGACCTGCTCCAGACAACGAGTTTTTCAATAATTTTTTGCGAAAGACTGAGAGTATTTATTCTCTTAAAATAAATTACATATTAATATTCATGCTAAAATAAATATACAAACATTTTTTTTAAATAAAAAAAAAACAAAATGGCGCCGTGGAATGTTTAGTCTCTTGGGATCAACTAAAATCAACTAGACAAAAATATTTCATTAAAAGAAGTTATTCCGCTTTGCACTTACCTATTTTTAAGGAAAAAAAATTAAAATTGGAAAAAGAAAAAAATTAAAAAGAGTTTTCCAATAACAGGTGTTATTGGTGAATGGATTGCGCTATCGAGAGATGATAAACGATTTTTTATGGCCGCAATTGGATGATGGTATTGATCTGGACAACGTTTTTTTTCATTAAGGCGGCGCTGCGTGCCACACAAGCAACGACACCATTGTTCTTTTACGGGAAAAGTTTCCGGACTGTGTTGTCTCCCGCAGATGTGATCACAATTGGCCACCGACATCTTGTGATTTAACCCATTGTGACTTTTTTCTTTGGGGCCACGTGAAAGAGAAGGTCTACGACACAGCCCAGGGTCGATTCAAGACCTCAAAGATGGAGTTCGTGAGGCTATCGAGGACATAGGGCAACTCCTTTGCAATTCGGTTATGGAAAATTTCATGAAAAGGATATTGTCCTGTAAGCGGGGTCGTGGTTGTCATTTGCCTGATGTTATTTTCCACATTAACGGACTATCATCCTCTTTATGATGAAATAAGCACCCAATCATTTATATTAAAAAATAGCATTTTTCTTTAAATATCAAAATAACACCACTGTTTGGAAACCCTTATACTTTTTTTATAGTTTTTTTTTTGCCGAGTGTAAACGGCAGTAAACAATTTTTTTCTGTAATTTAATATTTCATATTCCCAGCGGGCAAACTCACTCATCTGGGGTGCTGAATGGGTGTTAGTGCTCACAAATTACAAGCTTTTAATATTTTTTTTGTATATTCTGCGTTGCGGCCTAATTTTCGAGACCATCGGAATGCGGAACTCAAAAAATCGGTCACTGTTTCAATTCTTGGTGATTTGTTTGGTTTTATTTTTATCATTAGATATATTTTTTTACTAATTTCGCTAACTTCTATTCTCGATTATTTGCAGCACAATTGGCTTTCTATAAAATGGCCGCTGATAGGTCTTTTTATATAGATTACATTAATATTAATGATTCTAAGGCAATTCAGGGCATTGAGTATCGGATATGGGGTAAGCGGCCAACCATGGGCATTTTTCTGGATTTGAATTGCGAGAGCACTGAGGAACTCTTGGATATCGTAAGTAGTTGTTGTGTGAAAAAAACATTATTATATACGGGGCTTTATTATTGGCTATATTTAGACAGCGTTAGCATCTAGTGACTCAAGCCATTATACGAGGCGTGTTTTTAAAGTAAGTACCCCCGCAGAGCAGCGGTCGCCGTTTAGCGCATGCGCGTCATGTAGCTACATCTGTTAGGAAGCCACAGGCGCCATTACGGAACCATCCGATCGAGTCTACATCTGTTTGCGTGATTTTAAAATGCCTTCACCTATTGAGAATCCCGCCGATGGTGAAGTGCATGCAATTATACGGTTTCTCTGTGCTCAAGGCTTCAAATCAGTTGACATTCAGCCCCAAATCAGTGAAGTGTATGGTGAAAACATTATGAGTGATGGAGTGGTGCGGCAATGGGTTAGGACTTTTAAAGCCACAGAAAGGCCATACAAACATTCATGATAAGGCACGAAGTGGGAGATTTCGGTCATTACCGATGAACTGATTCAAAAAGTGGACTGTAAAGTGAAAGAGAACAGACGATTCCAGATTTCGTCCTTAGCTGAAAAGTTTCCTGCTATCTCAAGAAGTGTTTTTTACGAAAATGTGCCCGAACGTTTAAATTATCGGAAATTGTGTTCACGTTAGGTGCCAAAAATGTTGTCTAATCGGGCGGGAATCTTCTTTGACGGTGGCATACAAAAGCTGGTCCCAAGATACGATAAATGCCTCAATAGTAATGGGAATTATGTTGAAAAGTAGAGTAAAGTATAGCCTTTCAAGTGAATAAATTATTTTTGGAAAAAATTTACTTGTTGTTTTTTTATGTCAAAACGGTACTTATTTTAAAAACACGCCTCGTATTTGTGTCTATAAACAAACTTCTGAAAGGACTACTCTCAATTTTTTAAGTAAAAATTATTGAATATAATGAATAAATGGCTTTCAACTGATGAGTAATATTTATTATCGTTGAAAAATAACTCTTTGTTAATAATTAAATTATTAATTACATTAATAAAATGATTAAGAGAAAAAAGAAAAATATTTAAAGTTTTCCTTTGAAATAGGCTGATCGAAAAGTGCATAAAATTACCTAGAAAATATTAGTTTAAGTGAAAAAATAAAAATGTTAGTTAATGGGAGAATTGTTAGCATACCTGTGAACTAATGATGGCGGTGTAAGGATATTTATTCTCCGATTCAAACGACAGTCGCCAGCCTATTCATGATTAACAATGGCTGGAATCTGCAGTCTGTATACCACCATCAGTCGTTTTTGAAGTTTCTTTTTTTTACCACAAAATTATTACACGTCTTTTCTCATGCAACCACGCACAGGCAAGCAAACAGCGACTCTTCAACGATCATTTCTTCTGGCTGATCTACGATGGCATGGCTAACGTAACATACTTTCGGGCACTCTTTAAACAACTAAATCTCGCTGTTGATGCCGAAGTAACTTATGCTGTCTTGCAGAGCGTAGAAAGTGACTGGAATAATACAAATTTAGCCGCCTACACACTCTACGATGTCTACAACAATGGCTACTATCATGGCGGAAAACTAAATATGACGCTAGATCGCGAGATTTATTGCACCGCGGCGCAGTGCACACTAAGTAAATATCTCTCAAAGCTGCATTTACGCAGTAAATATGGCAATAGAAATCAGCTGCATGATGTCACAATGCGCTTGACTGTGGTGGTGAGTTTCGAGTGAGGAATGAAATTTGTTCCGCCGCAATTAATTAAGAATTTTTAAATAAACTATTCTACAGGTCACCAAAGTTCCTTTAACGGCTCCGCCTGAGGAAATTTTCGCTTTCTTGCGCTCGGTTAGTGACACCAGTAAGGACTCAATAGCACGTTTTGGTTTTCAGGCCGTGTCGATTTTAATACACTTTTTGGGTTGCAAGTAAGTGAGCTGAAGCAATCAATTAGCAACAAGTTGATATTAAAAATGCGCGCTAATTTCTTTCTTTTACTTCTTCCTTTTTTTCCTTTCTCTTTTATTTTCAGCGTAAACTACACTCTTGTGAATCGCTGGACAATCAACGAAACTCATGGCGGCCTAATCGGTGCTTTGGCTGTCCAAAGTGCTGATCTCATATCCACACCGTTCATTCCGACAGCACCGCGCATGGAGTTCTTTACGGTCATCGCTGAGACCTCTTCATTTCGCTCGATTTGCCTTTTTCGCACGCCTCGCAATTCCGGTATACAGGGTGATGCATTCTTGAAGCCCTTCAACACCACTGTCTGGCTGCTATTTGGGTTGCTCCTTCTTTTAACAGCAGCTGTGCTTTGGAGTATTTTTAGGTTAGAACGAAAGCGCATGCATCAGCGTTATGTCGATTACATGCCTTCGTTTTTAGCTACATTCCTCATCTCCTTTGGTTCGGCTTGTAGTCAGGGAAGCGATTTGGTGCCGGGCTCCATCGGTGGAAGGATGGTCTTCTTTACACTGTATTTACTAACTTTTCTAATGTACAACTATTACACATCTATTGTGGTTTCATCGCTACTTGGTTCGCCAGTGAAGTCTGATATCAAGACAATGGGCCAGTTAGCCGATAGTTCACTGGAAGTGGGACTGGAGCCGTTACCGTTCACCTTGACCTATTTGAATGTGAGAACTTGTCTCTTTTGCAATAATTACTAACAATTTATTATTATTACCTACTTTGAAAAGGATTTTAGATCTTATTCAGTTTATTTCATTCCAATAGAATTCTCTGTTGCCGGAAGTACGCCGCTTCAAACACAAAATAGACTCCACACCCAATCCACAAGCCATTTGGATGCCCTTGAAGAAAGGTATACTGCGTGTACGCGATGAACCTGGCTTTGTGTTTGGTTTCGAGGCCTCCACTGGCTTTCTGCTGGTCAAACGTTACTATAAACCATATGAAATCTGCGATTTGAATGAAATACTATTTCGTCCCGAGAAAAGTTTATTTAGTGCGATACATAAGAACTCTAGCTACAAGGAGATCGCCAAGCAAAGGTATATGAAACATTTTTTGTTGATCGTAAATCACTGCTGCCTCTTTTTCCTTTTAGAGTTTACCGCATTTTGGAGACTGGCGTTTCTTTGAAGTTGCATCGCTATTGGGTACAAACCACTTTGGAGTGTTTTGATAGCAATTTCATAGTTGAAGTTGGCATGGAATATATGGCGCCACTTTTTTTTCTGTTGGTGTGTACGTACCTATTGGTGCTCACCGTATTGCTGTTGGAGATTTTGCATAAGAAGTATTGGATTGATAAGAAAATGAGATTGGAAAGTATTCTGTTTGGCGTCAATTGGCATAACGAGTGAAATGGATTCGATAATTAATTCGATATTAATTATCTGCACATTGTAGTGGTTCTTTATATAAATTTCAAAATAAACCAGCACTTCACCAGCAGTATTTGTTGTTTTTATATGCAGTTCATGAAACTCAAATAGAGCAGATACTTGATCGAGACTTCAGGCATTGACGATTCCGGTTAACTGAAAAAACTGCCAACCTATAACCCATCAATACTTTTTCAATTATGTCTTAGCCAAAGCGTCAGAGAGTTGATATATGCTGTGAACTAACGAAAGTCTGGTTAAAGTCCACTCAGTCCAAATTCCCATATTTTTCCATTTTTAGATACTGCCATGTGCTTGTGTATTCCACTATCTACTGGGCGGGATACCCAAGGTTTGCATTGTTGAAGTGGGCGAGCTGACCAAATTTGTGGACTCTATACCTGATACTATGAGATTTCTTCTGGCTTTTATATGGCGCACAACGTAATCTAGGACCGCAAAAACTACCCATAGAAAGTATAAATAGACAGTCTCATATTTGATCCTAGACTTATTTAGACCAATTTCCTACAATTTTGTGTAAGTGCCTTACCCACAACTCGAAATTATTGCACCCACGCGGCTTTAAGCCTCCTCTGAACGACATAATGAAATGAGAAATGACGGAAATCATCAAAAAATGCTTAAAAGGAGATCCAAAGGACAGCAGCAAAAGGGTTAAACTAAACAAATGAAAATTATTTAAATTTTTTCTCATTATATTAACATTGAGAATACTTAATTTCAGTTGTTTTCTTAAATGAGATGTTGGTATGCAATTCGTTTCAACGTCAAAATTACACCAGATTCGGTTGTTTGGTCTAAATAATACTTCCATAGCAACACTGCACCAATCGAATTAAAATATTGAGTCAAGTAAAAAGTTCTGACCAGGTGTCACTTTATTTTGATGATGAAATGTTTCCTTACACAAATTCTGCGTTTGAAAATTGCATCCAAACTTGACCAGCTCAATTGTACAAGCCACTTTTTAGGTTCATTTTAGTACTATCAATAAAATTTCTCGACAGCTTGAAACGATGACAATCACGTGACCCGAATATCAATGTCCAAACTAAACGGCGGATGCGATCGAACTTTCCGATCAACATCTTGAAGCCTCTGGTATATCGTTAAAGATGTGTGTTGTCGGAGATGTCTTGACGGCACACAATAGCCTTTTTGTTGCCTATTCTTAGCTCCTTTAAGTCGATATACTACTTTTCAATCGGGTTGGTTGTGCCGTTCAGAAGATGTTCGAATCGAGCGGTTTTTTGTACAGAAAATCAGACGAAATTTGTGTTTTTCATCAAAGTGGTCCCTTGCTTGGGTAACTAAATATATAACCTAACACGATTTTACCGTGAAATTCGTTTATACTATAAGGCGGATAGCCTCATCAGTATAGACTATAAAGCGCTACCCTTCTGGGTCTAAATATTCTATATAAAGTGCGAACTTAATTCACATTTCAATGGTTATAAATACTTAAAATATTTAAGAGCAACTGTTATACCTTTTTCACTGTTGATACCTTTTCACAAAGAAATGCTGACTGACAAGTAAAGAGATAATATTAAATTTTAATTTTAAGTTCATGAAAACATAACTTCATAATATAGTAATAATAGAAACATAATTTTATAAATAATATATAAATATTGTACATAAATAAATAATTATGTAAAATGTTTAAAATTACTTAGCCAGTTTACTCTTATATGGGAAAAATAATTAAATACCTCATGGTTTTTAGAATTGGGTATAAAAAAGTAGATTATTAAAAAAAGTCATGTGTATTGTATTTTCTAGTAAATAAAAATAGCAGGCCAATCTATCAATTCAACTCATCAAATTATGCTGTCAGCGCCTGGATATGAAATCTAAATAGGCTGAGTAATAGGCAAATTTCAAATTACAATAAAATTGTATGAAATTGCGTATACGCCCTGGCTAGCAATATAAACAAAAATATTTTGTTGTGAGTTTAACTGGCTGTAACTACTAAAAAACAAGGTTTTATACAAAAATAGATTAGCTAGAGAGAAGAAAATATTTTTATGTATTATTTTATACATTTTACTACGCACCACGGAGGCATAAGCGACTCAATGTCCAGCTGCTGCGCGATCCCGCGACCAAAAAAGAAACAACTAAAGCCTTTCGCGAGAAGCTACTCACCAACCACAAAAACACTGAATGCAAAGCTACAAACGCCACGCTCACGCAGAATGCTCAGGAAAAACTTGGCACAATAAAGACCACCAACGGCAAATCATGGATCTCTGACACCACTTGGGGCATCATTCAGCGCAGAAACGAACTTAAAAGGCAACTTATCAGCGATGGCTCCCTTCGGTCAGGCTACAGAGAGTAAAAGCGAAGCGAGTAAAGAAATCGGCCAGAAACAATAAGAGAAAGTTCGTTGAAGATCTTGCTGGCGTTGCCGAAGCGGCAGCAGTAGTAAACAACATGAGACAGTTGAACCAAATAGTTGGCCGCCTAACCAACCAGCGCAGTAACAGCAACCAGCCGATCAGAGGTCTGCGTGGTGCTTTGCTAACTTCAAATGATAACATCCTGCTTCAGCTTAGCGGAGATTACGGATGCAATTAAGAAGCTGATGTTCAACAAAGCTGTGGGCGAAGATGGCATACAGCCTAATGACAGCCGACTCGCAAATATCAGCGCAAATTCTTCATCCCCAAATCACCGCTGTTTGGAGCAATTAAAAGCTGCATACATCCTGGGTAAACCGTGCACGATGGAAGAGTCTTGTCGAGGCCCTAATGCTCCCGAGAGAGAAGTGAACAAGGAAAAAAAACAAAAAAATACTTTTACATGAAGATATAGATTCTCATTGACCAAAATAAAAATATAGAACTACTAAAGAAATATTAAAACTTTATATGCATAAAACACTCAATTTTTGTTAATTCCCTTGTATAGCTATTTGTGGTCTGATATAAATGAGGACCATTTCAGCAACGTCCGCTTGACGTTTTTGGTAGCATAGGTTAGTTTTTCGTGGATGTTGCACTTCGTGAAGTGTTTGTTGATGTACTTGGATTAGGATATCACTTAAGCGAGTTTTTGAAGAGGAAGTGTAAGTATTCTAAATTCAAAACAGATTTTTTTGGATTTACTCTAAGAAGTATAACCAGAACTCTGAGAGGAAATTCCCAGTTTTCTAGGTTAGGTTAGGTTGAAGCGCTTGTTCACTGCGGGACACACTCAGCCTCATAGCACATTGGGGCGTGGGGAACAACCTTAGAACAAGTGTGTATAAGTACTTTCCAAAAATTTTAGAAGATCCCTGATTTCTCCAGTACTGAGATCTTCCAATTCATTAAAAAAATTTCAACCTCAACTAGTAAATCTACTTCTGGATTGAGTAGGTCAATGGCACAGGAGGTGAGAGATTGTCTCTTCTTTTTCCTTATCTAAACAGCTTCTGCAGAAGTTATGTGTCTGCACACCCCTTTTCTGGGCGAATCTGTCTATTAGGCAGTGCCTCGTTATAGCGGGAATCAGTGTGCTAAGAGTGTGCTTATTTTGGCTTAGCAAAAATCCTGCGCGTTTAGCATTGAAATTCGCCACGATTGTTGGGCGATTTTGCAGGTGGTTTCATACGCAATATTTCATTCGCCGCTCTTACATTTTCCTCAAAAACAAGTAGCTTACATGTCCCTAAGGGTATGCCTATGTTATAAAATTTGTACTCATCAGCCAACTCAGTGCCAAGTATCGCTAGTTCATCGGCCCTGCAATTGCCTTCAATGTGGCAATGGCCTGGAACTCATTTTACTTTAGTGAAATGACTCAGCCATCTCGTTAAGAGATGTGCCTTGCAGGCTTTCAAACGCTTTGTGAGGAGATTTATCGCTGCCTGGTTATTAGTGAAAATGTAGATATCATCTGCAAGTATCGAATCGCACTTTAATTGTTGCCATTAGTTTGGCCTAAAAGATCCTGCGCTAGTCGGGAAACCGAAAAGTGAATCAGATTCCCAGATGTTCGGAATATACACCTCCGTTAAACCTACCTTCGAGCTTAGGGCCATGTGTATAAACATGGATGGACTTGTCCTGTCTTGCATCGGGCCGCTCTCTCTCTTCCCTTGAAAAAATGATGTATATTGAGTATGTAGTTTGACAGTAGGCACGCGTGATCTGTAAAGTGAAAAAGTACCTCCAAATTGACCACCCTTTAGTTGGGGTTTCCTTAAGTGAAAAAAAACTCATGGGCTTATCTTTGTGCAACGTGAATATATTTTCTTCTGAGTGACAACAGTCATTCTAAAAATGTTCCCTATTTTAATTTCTGCTGGTTAGAGCAAACCCAGTATTTAGTTAGTGGTATCAACTAAGGGTTAATATGCATGCCATTTAATAACAGCCAATTTGTATGACTTTCAAGCCTATTTAATTGCCATTAATTGAGTGATTATCCATTTTATTTGCTTAAACAGGCGTATTACTGCTGACCTTCAATTCTAAGTAAAGAAAAAAATTATAATAGAAATTTCGTTGCAAGCGAGGAGTCCCCAGCCAGTATAAATACAGATATCCTATGAAAAAATTTGAAAATAATAAAATTAAGTTAAAATAAAGTTGCTTTATTTACTAAAACCTTTCTGAAACGATGCAGCCAGTACTTTTTAGCTTTATTTTAAATCATTTCTTGAACGCGAATATTAATGTGGTTGTATTTTTCAATTGTTGGAGTGTGCAGGGTAAGTAAAAAGCAGCTGGAGCTAGAGTACATTTTTAAGTAGATATTTCAAAATTTTTCTGTAATAATGTTTTCTGAAAATGCAATGAATTTCATACAAGTGTTCCTATGATTCTCTGGTGTGTTCATATAGCTGCACTAGAAAAGCAGCCACTTGGTTATCCTTCTTTCTTGGATCCAAGCGTGGCTTACCCTATAACGCCGGTGTGTCATCTATGTGGGGTGTTGTTTCTTTTTTTTTTTAAGTATTATAAAAATAAAAAATAATAAACATAATTTTAAATGCTACCTGCCTTAAATCGATTGCGTATGTCTATACTGATTTCCACGACTTATACGAGTGATTCCGTGCCAAGTGATTCTAGTGCTTTGCACATTGTTGTACATTTTTTGGAAATTTGGTTCATTTTTAGACGTAAATAAAAAAAGAAGTAAACCGAAAAATTTACCGAAAGAATATACTTAAAACAAAAAAATTTGTTTGAAAAAAAAAAAAAATGTAGAGTCAAATACTTAACACCATCTACAAAATTGTGGTCGCGATCATAGAAAGCAGGCTCAAAGATATCGAACGCTCCTTAAGAGACGAACAAGCTGGGTTTCGCCCTCACCGAAGCTGTGTTGACCCGGCCAACACACTTCGGATTATAGTTCATCAATCAGTTGAGTGGCACTCCCGCTCTACATGCTATTCGTAGACTTTAAGAAGGCGTTTGGCACTATCAAGCGAGACGCAATAAGGCTGGCACTGAGTAGAAAGGGAGTTCCCATCAAGATAATCCATCTCATCAAAGCCCTCTACGAGAAGTTCGAACTGTCAGTGTTTCACAAAGGCGATATCAGCGATACATTCACTACCAACGCAGACATAAGGCAAGGTTGACCCTTGTCACTCCTTCTCTGCGCCATCGTCCTTAATGACGTCATGAGCCAACTTACCTTGCACAAAAAAGGCATCGTATGGAGTTTCACCAGACATCTTGAGGACCTGAACTTCGCCGATGACATCTGCCTCCTCTCTCACAAACTCTTTGTCATGCAAGCGAAGGCGGACAAACTAGTCGCGCTGGCCCGCACTGCCGGACAAGACCAAGGCTATGACACCACAATAACGCAAGGTAGATATTGGTTGACGGATACCCGGTGGAATTTGTCGAAAGCTTATGCTAACTTGGGCTGCATCATAACGGCAGATGGGGGAGCAAATGAAGATATCAACTGCAGGCTAAACAAAGCAAGGACGACATTCGGGCGAATGCATACAGTATTGGGGAGTTCCCAAATCTCCAGGCGACCTAAACTATGAATATTCGGCTCATGCGTGAAGTCCGTATTGTTGTACAGAAGCGAAACAACAGATTTCTGGAAAAGTTCCCTCTCTTAGACAGGTGTTATACATGCCTACTAAGACTTGTGGTAGCATATTTGCGATCTCCTTGAGGACTTCTGCGAGTACTCCATCCGGTCCTGGTACCTTGTTGGAGTTCCTCACTGGTGAATATCGGAGGCTCTTTGACACTCAATGTCTTCTTTGAATACGTGACTTGGAAATAGTTCTTTTACGATGTAGTCCATCGCGCTCGAGCTTAGTTCCGGTGTAGGTATCCGGCCTCCCAGTTTCTTCACACCACTCTTTCCACTCTTGTTTGCTTCTGCGTCCACAGTGGCTTGCCCGGTTCGTCTGGCTCTGGTGTATTTCCGTCTGAGCCGAAGACAGTCACGTCCCAGCACGGCTATTTCCTCCGTCCACCAATAAACTATCATATTATGCGTAGTTCTAAATATGATATGAATAAGGAGAACGAGGAATTGGTAGGAATTAAATGTCTTGGCTACGTAACATAAGAGGGTGGATAGAATTAAGAACTATTTGGCAGTTGGTTGAAGTAACATGAAGTAGGGACATTTACCATAATATTATACCTAATATTTTATAGTTTTTTACTAAAAAGGACGTATTGAAATTCGTTTTTCAGCTCAACGCCATCTTTCGCACTTGACCAGCCAGAGGTTATGGTACACACGATTTGTAAATATCGAATCAATCGACTTGTCAGTTGACTTTGAATATCAATATTTGCTGCATAATCGTAAAATTTTGGGAGCATTTCTTGATGTGAACTGCAATAAATCGGAAGAAGTAATGAACACAGTAAGTCAGTAATAACAATAACAATAAATGTATGTAAAGGGTGGTTAAGTTTCAAGGGCAGGTGTTGATTTTGAATAAAATACAATTTTTTT